>NC_053044.1:43400090-44025090 GCF_003473485.1 Medicago truncatula | reverse complement strand
TTATTGGTTGCTTCATTTAGCTCCTCAACAGTGAACACTTTAGCTGTTTCAGTTGACCCTCCATGCCTAACTATCTGTTGTTGTAACAGTAAGCCACCGTTTTGTTGAAAAAATTGTTCTTTAAGTCGAATGAGCTTTCTTTTCTTCAATGCCCAATACGCATAAAAGCTACCCACCAGTAGTAATATGAGGCTTACGCTGACACCTGGACATAAACAAATGGAAACTTATTCATTTCCTTTCTGCTTTTCGTAGCTTGTTGATGTTTCAAGTCAGTTTCATGTTGTCAACATCTCAAAATGCCACTGTTATGAATACGTGTATGACTTTCAGTTCTGAACAACAATTTATGACATGGAATAACATTGTGGTTGTCAATGAAATGTTTCAAGTTTCAACAATTTAATTGTGAAAATAAAATTTGTTTGCATGATCTTTGTTATGAATGAATCCAGAATAGAGTGTGTTGTTGTACTCACTCAATGAAATGATCAATATAATCTCTTTCCTTTGTTTGGTACTGGATTTTGAACTGCATCTTGTTCCATTACTTTTCCCGTCTCCTTCATATCCTTCCGGGCATAAACAGTGATAGCTTCCAGGAAAGTTGATGCATGTTGCCCCATCAACACAATTGTTGGATTCCATGCATTCATTAATATCTAGAGAATAATTTGTCAGTTTCGATTTCTGTTTTCACAATGGATAGTAGAGTTTTCAAATAAAAATAGTTGCCTTTTACTGTCGAGTTTTAGATTATTTAAAATTATAAACAAATACCTTTTAGCCAGAAACATTGAAATTTGTACTAAAAGTGCTAGAAAAATTAAAATGAAACTGAAAAAACATTTGCAAGTTTCCTTGATTAAGCGTCAAGCAACAAAATAGAAAGACCAATTTCAACTTCAAGTTATTCCGACTATATCATATCTCAGTTCAGAGATGAACTTATGATCATAAGAAACTTAGGTGTCTTTGGCTAACTAATTTAAACGTTACATAACTGTTTGTATCCTTTTACAGGGAATATCATTCATGCACCCAATAAATAGCATTATTATAATCTGCTTGTAAATGTAAATGTAAATTTTATTTATTTCTAGGAGTATATATAAATGAGGAACCAGCTGAGTGTAAGTCACTCAAGCATTTCACGAATCTCTTAGTCTTTTCTCTAAGCCTGTCAACAAGATAAAATCAGGAACAAAATGAAAAAAATAACAGTTTAGGAAGGTTTGGACCAAACTTGGCAAGTCAAACTTGAGCCTCATGGTGAACACGGATCATAACAAGGGAGAAGATATATATAGTACCTTGGCAACCATGAATGAGGTAAGGATTTCCCCGATATCCATGCACACATCTACAAAGGTAGCCAGATCTCTCGGCTGAATTGTAACATGTACTTTTGCTGGCCTTACATGCATAATTGGAAAGATCATTCTGAGCATGCTGGCATGTTTGGTTCCCTACTGCCCAGTCGAACAACACAGGAAACTCCTTCTTCTTTAACTCAAGGAGGTCTGTGGATTCGAAGCTGTAGGCTCCATTTTCAACCACAAAAGAATAACCACAGGGATTGAAATCATGTACGTCTGAGTGATTGTTGAATATACCTGCAGAAGTATAGGCCACTTCTCTCAACACACGACCTTGGGGTATTGAAATCTCGCAACAACCAGTACCTGAGCAAGATTGACTGGCCATAATATCATCAAGCCTGTTGCATAAAGCCACACATCCTGTGGTGTAGTTGTTTCCCCCAGAATCAATCGCCGAGAGTGCTCCAATCGTGTCACAGCCAACTGCTGTCAACTTGTTTCGAGTTGGCGAGATGTAAAAATGTGTCATGTTCATATCCCGCAGCGTTTGGTATATGAATCTGCCCTTTTCTGCGTAGCAATCGCTGGCTACTGGCCATGCAACGTGCAATTCACCATTGAGTGAGATATTTAGGACATTTTGATTACTCTTATCCAAGTAGGGAACATGTGTTGAGGTTGGAGTTGAAGATGTTTTGTTGCAATTAATGAGAAAGGTATTGTCGAGGGAACAATTCTTAGTGGTTCCAAATGGAAAGGGAATGGTGACGGAACCACATTTTGTTGGGCAATTTGGAAGTGACATCGGTTGAGTTGCAGCTTTTATATAAATGACAGCAGCCACCATCAGCAGCAATTGTTTTGAGTGCACAGCCATGGCTTTGCTATTTTTTTCAGGTTCATCGGTATACAAATCCTTAGATTTTGTTTAGTATTTATTTATTCTCCTTGTAACCTTAATAATAGAAAAGTCAAAATGATTGAATTTTCCTGTATGGAATGGAATGATCAAATTAAACACGGTTTTGTCTAACATTTATTATAATGTAACTTTAGTTTTTGGTAACAGTGATTGCAATGTCTCTAATCAGTTGTTTAAGTTTTAAAAGTAGAATAGGTCAGAACTCAGAATGCACACCTGTGTTAGCAAAATGAAATTAATTAAACATTATCAAAAGCTAGCATGCTTAGAGACATTGCAATTACTACTATATAGTCATGTTTATATAATATGTCCAGTCAAAAATATTGTTATATATTCTGTTTTTGTCAAAAACCATGTTTGTATATTATGTATAAAAAGAAACCGTTGAGTAGTTATGATTCTAAACGTGAATTATTTGTATACATATTTATATTATAAATGGTCTAATCCTTTTGATCATGATAATGTTATATATACTAACGTCTCTGTTATTGACAAAGTCTTTGTTTTTGATGACATTGATGTGCATATTTGTATGCATATTATTGGTATTCAAAGAAGTGGTTCCTGCCCTCGAGGGTGAAAGTTGTGAGCTGATGTGGGAGAGTGATAGGCATTGTTTTTTCGGATGTGAGGCTGCGACAGAAGTTTGGTATGAAGCTGAATTCAGAGAAGCCGAAGAACATAGGACGTGGGTGGTGTTACAATGGCTCCAACCCATGAACCAATCACATAATAATATAGACAGATTGTGCACAAGTGAAGTGAGGAATAAAACTTGGATTTTGGACAATACTGAATTCAGAGAGTTGATTGGTAAATGTAGGGATTCTTTTATCGAATTATAATAATTTTGGAGTAAGTTTGATTCGAAGACAAGCCAATCAAATTGATCATTCTTCCGCAAGGGCATTTCGATATTCTGATAGCCACCATTATTCAGGAATTTTTTTGTTCGAAATTATCGAGGATTTTATCATGAATGAAATGCAATGTGTTTTATCCTTATGAAATAAAAAGTAGGAGTGACAATTACATCTATTAATTCACATTATCAAATTCATCTAATCCATTCATCCAATAAGCAAGCTAATCGATGGAGTGGAACAAATTCATTTCATAATATAGATCCATAGAATATGGAGGGGATTCAAAGCCAAATTTGTATTATGAAAACATGCGATCACAGTAAACTTTCTTACATATGCCTCCACAAAAAATATATATTTAAAAAAATTTGCTTAAAAAGATTTGGTTGAAAGGAATTAGCCTAATCTCCAAACAAAATGGTAAGTCCCATTAGTGCCAAGCAAAATTAAACATGTATCTCAGACTATTTTTCCAGTAAAAGCAACGGTTTAGGTGAATTCAATTTTAAGAATTCTCATAGTACTGCTGATGTAGACTTTTTTGATGTAGTGTTTGATATTTTTACTTGGTTACTTGAACTGCTATAAAAAACCTTTTTTACATCGATTATAAGATTATAACTGATGCACAAAATGTTTTTTTTTTCTGCAATACTTTTTGGATCCCCCTATTTTTTTTTAAAAAAAAGAAAAAGTGTTGGTAGGAATGGCAATTGGACCCAGGCCCAATGGGTAGGGTAAAACCCCGCTATCATGAATCTGGGGACGGGTTTGGGTAATACCCACTAATTTAAATGGGTATGGGCACGGGTAAGGGTACTATACTGCCCAGAGCCGCATATACATATTTATTTAATATCATAAGTAATTTATTTTTTTTCGTGTATAATTAAATAATTTATTTAACTATTTAAGTCTAAACTAAAACCTAAACTAGAAAATTGTTTAATACAATAACAACTCCATTCTGCCGGTGTACAATTTTTAAGAGATATTTTGGATGTTTTTAATTTGACTAAATGCTACGATTCGTATTATTTGATGAGTTAATTTTAAAATATTTAGACCATAGTTTTATTTCAATTGTGATGTTTTTATTTTCTTTTCATTGTTAAAGTGCGGGTAATTAATGGGTACGGTTATGGGCACTTAGATACTCATAGGGTATGGGGAAGGGCACTAAAGTTGTTGCCCACGGAGATACGGGCACGAATACGGGTAATTTTTACAAATGCGGGTATGGGGATGGGTATTGTAGTACCCTACACATTGGGTACCTATTGCCATCCCCGAGTGTTGGTCCCCATTTTAAAAATTAGTTTTTATTTTAACCCAAAATATGGTGGGGGACCAAAACTCAAAAAAATGAAACTAAAGGAACAAAAAGCTGAAATTTAAAATGGGAACCGATGTAAACAGCAAACCATAGTTTTTAATTTGTTTTATTTATACTTTTACATCGACCATTGAAAAACCAATGCAAAATCCTTTTTTTTATCATAATATTGAAGAATTTATTACAAAGTTGTCAATTTCTCTAATTATATATGTTTGAGGAAAAGCTTACTTAGGCTCTGTTTGGTTATCCCCAAAAAGTAGCTTTTAGCTTTTAGCTTATAGCTTATAAGCTCGTTTGACAAAAAAAGCTCTGTTTGGTAACACTTTTTCACCATGAGCTTATAGCTTATTTCACGAGCTTATAAGCTATTTTTCAGAAGCTATTCCAAGTAGCGTTTGAGCTTATAGCTTATAGCTTCTCACTTTTTCTTCCAATTTTACCCTTATTATTTCATTTAAATTGTATTTTTATCCATTATAATTTTTATAATAAGCTACGTAATAAAGACTACTATCCCTTTATTTCAATTTTTGTAAATATATCAGCTGACCTTTTTTTTTTTTTTTGAAAAAATATATACCTTCATTTTTTTTACGAAACAAAATACTATTGTTCTATTAGTGTTACTTTTTTTATTTTTTTTGAGGTAAGTGTTATTTTCTTTATTCTCTGTTATTAGTATTACTCTATTAGTGCTACCTTTTTTTTTGTTTTTGAGGTAAATGTTATTTTTTTTATAAAGTGGAAACACTTAAATGATAATAAATATAAGATAAAATTTTAGTGAATAAAATTTAATTTAATTTATAATACATAGGATATATTAAATTAATAAATTTAAAGTATTTTTTTAAAGAAAAATTAGTTTACAAAATTACAAATACTTAAATTAATGATATAATTTTTATTATGAATTAAGAATACCCTTTATGTCATTTTACATTTATCAGCTAGTTGAACCGCTGTTTTTACCAAACACTTCAGTTAGCTTATCAGCTAAAAGCTATCAGCTAGCTTATCAGCTATAAGCTATCAGCTAGCTTATCAGCTAAAAGCTATCAGCTAGCTTATCAGCTATCCGCTATTTTTACCAAACAGAGCCTTAATAGTTTTTTTTCCCAGTTTTTTTAAGAGTTGGATTTTTTTTGTCGAAAAGCTTCTTTTTAAGAAGTGGACCAAGATAACGATTTTAATTTAGGTCTTCTGAGATGACGATGTTGTGTTAAATGTGTGGTAAGACTAGACGAAATATGAATAGAGATGAGAACATTATAGAGAGAGTTTGAGTAGCTCCTACGGTAGAGAAAAAGGTGGAAAATAGGCTTAGGTAATTTAGCTATGTAGAGAGAAACTTTTAGATTATGTAATAAGGAGAGTAGATCACTAGAGGCAATGTTAAACCTAAAAAAAATATATAAGAATAACTATTAAAAAAGAATTAGAGATTAATGAGTTGAATTCAAATATAACTTATAACAAAAACTATCGTAATTTAATCTATGTAGCCGACCTACCTAATATCACAAAGCTTGGTAGTTGTTGTTTGGAAATTCATTAGAATGAATGGTTGAAGATATAAGACTCATTTGGTGGTTAGAGTGAGTTAAAAAGTTTGAGAGCTCTTTTTCTGGGGGAAAGTTTGACAGCTCTATTCTCCACAAAATACTACTATAACATTTGTCTAGCTAAATTTATTTTCTCTCATCTCCCTTCCATTCTTTAGAAAAAACAGCCTAAAGCACAAGTTAGCATTACCTTAATTAAAATGATTTTCTCTATTAATAATTCTTTCATCCATTCTCCCTTAAACACTTCTGATGAGCCCTATAAAAAAAATATATATATATACGGCATGCACGGGGACAGTAATTTAGTATGCCCCCAAATAATGCAATGCTACCTTTTCTGTACAAGTATTATTGTTCTTAACTGCATATGGAAAGTGGTCCATGAAAGTATGATGTTTTCGGTATTTATCTGGTTAAAAGTATATATAGCTGAGGGAGTCCCCCACACCCTTTTCAAATACCATTCTCGTATAGTCAATCAATCCCCAAAAACATGAGTCTGTCTCTGCTCATATATAATATCGATGGATATCAACAAAAATAAATCCGGCGTTTGTCCTTATTCTTGTCCTAATCATCATGTCTATGCATCATATATATGACCCCCACTCCCCACCCCTCCCCTTCAAAAAAATACTCACATGTTTTGTCTTTTCATTTCTCAAATTAATGTATGCTGGATCTAAAGGATGTGAGAGTCCAATATACAATTAAAAGTTAAAAAGTTCATACATTGCTCAATGTGATATACCAATCCAACATACAATATATAATAGCCGAAACAAATCTAAACTAATAGAAAAACAAGTAAAATTTGAATAGACCACATTATGAACTTGGAAATAGGTTATAAGATTGAACTGTCGGTAGAGGTAAAGCGGTTCGAGAGTTTGATTCACACCCAACAAACAACATAATACTAATAATACTAAATTGGTCGTTTAAAAAATAAATTGGAAACACAACTTTATTCAAGATTTCTCCTTCTAATTCCTTTTTTGGTGGATTTGGTATAGATTTCCTCCGCTAGAAATAATCATAATCGAGGCACGACTCACATTTGAATGTGAATACCTCTCTATTTCTCGGTTGAGATTCAAAATTTGGTACACTATGTTGTAGAAATCTATTACCTTTTGTTAGACACAATCTCTTGGTTGTTCATTCTAATTCTAATCTTTTGTTTTACCAACATCTCCATCTAATATATTCCTATCCTAATAATACGTGGGACATTTTATCCCCTAGATACCAACAATTTATGTGTTTGGTTAGTTCATTCAAAGTTTTTTTTTTTACCTTTAAATGGACACATGGTAATGGACAAAAAGATTGATCTCTTGTGTTAGTCGGTCTTTAGTTAGATATTGAGTTGGCTTAAATATTGCACTCGTCCCTGCAAATATGGTCCGTTTAAGTTTTGGTCCTTGTAAAATAAAAATTCAGAAATCAGTCCCCGCAAAAAAATCTGTCTTTTAAAAATACCCCTGGGCCCATTTAAGTCATGACAAATCACTAAAATACCTACGTGGCACACGCTGATTGAACCCATTTTGTAGTTTTTGGTCCCTGCAAAATATTTTATTTTTTAAAAAGGTCCCTCCAAAATTTTTTGTTATCCAGGAACTATTTTCAAAAACAAAAAATTTTGCAAGGACTGATTTCTGAATTTTTTTTTACAGGGACTAAAATTAAAACGAGGCATATTTGCAGGGACGGGTGCAATATTTAAGCCTATTGAGTTTAACAAAAAATGCGAAACCTTTATGTTATAAAAATGTGAGACATTTTACTGTTCACACTTATATTTCCATCACGGAGTGATTGGTTGTATGTGTCCTAGGTTTAATCCAATAATAGGTTCCTTGTTGGCTAAATTTAATCATGTTACTAGTACTTTTTTTTTTGTTAACTTGTGTCTTGACCGGACATGTTAAAGATTCTAAACCGAGCAATTTCATATTGATATAAACTTTATTTTTTTTACTTTAAAAATATTGAATGCACGATTTTTAAGACAATATTACTACATTGAGTTATTTAACAAATGCTCTTAGGCACATGCTAGCATCATCTTTTTTTTATATCATAGATTTTCTCTATCGAATACAATCTTATTTAAGCCATGTTGGACATTAAATATAGATACTTCTTTTCATTTATGACTTGAATATTGGGTTGTTACGTCGTGAATGTCCAGTCTTTTTTTAGACCCAACTTTTTTTTATCCACTTATTAATGTTACTACTTGGCCCTAATTATATGCAAAAGCATTTAAATCATAGAGTTGTTTATTGTTGTAATTTTTTATTCTTCCAAAACACGTTTATGAAAGAAAAAAATAGTTACATCAAATACACACAAATTATTTTTACTATATTAAATACGCATACTTTTTTTTTTTTGGTAGATAGACGAAATGACAAAGCCATTATAAACTCACACACACAAGTGGAGGTATCGGAGTTCGAACCCCGATCAAGGCATCCGACCTAACAATTTCGGCATTTTATCAGTTGAGCTAGGACTTCTGGATATACGCATACTTTTTTTACCATACACCCTTTGATTACTATTATATGAAGAAAAAAAATCAAGTTTTTGAATAGCTATTATGTTGGTTTATAATATTGACGAGATACGTATGTTAGACAATGAATCTAAAACGTTGTTTTTCACTTATTATAGTAACTAGACCGTATATTAAACACACATACTTATATTAGAAAAACATATATTTTAAAGTTAAAACTACCTCTCATCCTTTATTTTATGTATTTGTAAAACTTGGGTTCTTTATTTATTTTGCCATGTTTAACTCCTTTATCTTTTAAAATATACACAAATAAATCCTTTTTTTCATTTTTTTATTGAAAAAACACGGAGTTGGCAAACCACGCAGGATAATCTTATTTGTTTAAAATATTATTTGAGCTTAATTGTAATTTTAGTCCTCATATTTTTGCTATTTTGTAGAATTGTTCCCCCTATTTTATGATTTGATAGTTTTGCTACCTACGTCAAATATTTGGTCTAAAACATGGTGATATGACATGTTTGAAATGAAATTTTTAGAGAATTTTCTTATAATGTCATCAATGTTGATGATTTCACATCATCAGATCATATACCATATTATTAAATGATATTTGTTTAACCAATTTGTGACAACTTTTGTACAACTTTCTCCCTCATACTCACATGATGGTCTTATCATCTCTTTTCCTTTTTCTCTCTCCATCGTTTTGATCAATAAGAAGAGAGAAAAATAAGGTTGTCACTAAAGTTGTTATGGAATGAATGTACAAATATCATTGCTCCTATTTAAAACATCATGTCACTAAAATCTAACAATTTTGATCCCTTCCTCATATTTTTGAACTATAAAATTAATCCACAAAATAAAATAAGAGGACTAAACTTGCAATTAAACCTATTTTTTATTAAAAATAAAGAAACCTAGAATATCTTCATCATCTTCATACCTTCGTCATCTTCTCCTTGAACCAAAAACAATGTTTACTCAAATACACCTCTAAATAGAATGAATCTCGATATTATGTTCACATCCATATTCTTTTAAAATCAAAACTCAAAATCCATAAAATTCTCAATAAACTCTAGAAAAAATTTAGGATTATAAAATTTCTCAACAAACACAAAAACTTTATGTCCTCTCGACCATTAGCATTTTTTGTGCTCATTGCCCCATCACTGTCAATTTTGAATTAGGAGCGTTGAAGTTTTTTTTTTTTTACATAAGGAGAGTTGAAGTTATGTTTGAACATACATATCCTTTTAATTTGGACAGTTAATTGTTTGTTGTGCTGCATTTTTTATCAATCTTTCTCTAACATTGTTGTGTAATTCGAATCTGCAAGCAAACAAAATCAACAAACCTCATTTAGTATTCAGTGAGGCTGAACATAGAAATTTGCATGCAAACAAACAACATTCGAGCAAGAAACACATGGAGAAGAGCGCGAGGATAGGGAAAAGGCAGTGATTGGAAGATACAAACAAGGAAAATGAGATTTGGAAATGGTGAAGGGAAAAAAATTGCGTTTATAAAATTTCTCAACGAATCCAATTTTTTTTAAGGTTTATTAAGAATTTGAGGATTTTGATTTTGAATTTAGAAGAAGATGAACGGGATTCTTTAGCACTGAAATCCATACTATTTGGAGGATTATTTGTGTAAGCATTTGTTTTATGTTCAAGGAAAAAGATGTTAGATGTTCATAACTTCTTGGGTTTCTCTATTTTTACTAATAAAATTAATTAAGAAAAAAAATAAGATTATCTTATGTGGCTTGCCAACTTAGTATTTTTCTGTAAAAAATTAAGAAAAAAAGATTTATTTGTGCACGTTTTAAAAGATGAAAAACTTAGACGGGACAAAAAAGATAAATGATCAAGTGTTACAAATAAATCAGATAAATAACTCTTGAGTAATTTATAAATAAATCAGATAAATAACTCTCGAGTATTTTTTCTTTTTTTCTTGTCTGTTTATTTTGCCTGTTTTAAATGAGAGTAAAAAGTCTCCGTGAGCATAACTCAGTTGGCAAGGACAATGCATTGTTATACGCAAGGGCAGTGGTTCGAACCTCGAACATTTCATTTATTCACCTAAATAAAAGGTGAATTCTAACCACTATAATACTTGATTAAAAAAATGAGGGTAAACGATTTATTTAAACTCGAAAATAAAAAAGTTACCTAAACAATAATAGGTACTTAAAATTTATAACTTTTTCTTAGAAATCAGACTAAAAATCATCAGAAAATCTCTTATATTTAATATTGGAGTCGTAATATGGGTACCAAGACACATGATCCAACACTCACAAAATTTATGCAGTGGTTAGGGGTTTGATTTATGAATTTTGCATTCAAAGAATATTCAGTTTGGACGTGCATGATGACTAATGTTATGTGTATGATAAATAAGTTATGCTATTTACTGCAAAGGAAAAGCACGTGAAATCATCATGTAACGTGTTTCATGGTTAAAATGGTATTACGGTAGAAAAAAAAAAATGCAGAATTAGGGGAAATCAAAGGTAGCAATGATAATGGGTAACTGAAATACACATGTGTACTCGTGAATTTTATTTTTGCTGAACATAGCATTTTCCCATAAATTTATTAATGGAGATTAGTCATTTAAACGATAGTGTATACTCCATTTTTATTTTATTTTTTTAACAAAAACAAAACGATATTCATTCATTCAAATCGACATAGTACATCAAATACAAACATCGCTAAAAACATAAAGGGTGAATCTGCGAACAAACTCACAACACCCAAGTGCATAGCATACAACGGCAAAATGCCTACAAATAATATGATAAAACTTAAGTCACCAAAATACACATGCTTCCGGATTTACAACGTTGACGTCCAAATCATTGGTTGAATTTGTAATTGACTGATGTAGATCTTTCAAGAGGAACTGAACAAACACCGCGAAATCAAACGCCGCACAAGACGACGAACAACACAACGCCGCACTTAGACGACGAAATCACATAAAACACAAAAGGGAAAACTTGATAGATATGAAAACCACTTATTTATATCAAAAGAAAAGGGAAAAAAAGATGTGGAGGGGTGATTCTAGGTCAAAAAATGACCTAAAACCACCCCTCCTCGATGAACGAATGAGAAAGAAAGTTTAGAAAGAAGTTGGAGTTTCTCCCACTAGAAAACTAGGGCCGGCTGGCCAAAACAAAACAAAAATGTATACTCCATCTTAATAACTATAAAAATTACACATCATATAATTTTTTTTGTTTCCTTTACTAGTACATCGTCTTCAATAGTGTAAAACTTATATTTTCACCAGTTCTTTTCTAAAAAAAAATTCTACAAAGTTTGGCATCGAAACTCACACATAAGTGTTGACAGGGGAGAAATTGTGAGTTTGAATCCTCAACTTTTATTCTAAAGAGTTTAGATGTAAAACTAACACACGCTAAATATTAGAAGGTGAGGAATTGTTAGTTTGAATTTGTGTCTCTATTTCAAAATATTCTTGCAGTTTTTTACCGTATGAGTCGCACTTATAAGATGGTTTTCATCTATTTCTTTTTAGTTGTCATTTTAAGCTAACTTATACATCTCAATAAAAGGAATATATTATTTCTTAACATTATCTTTTTTGCAATAATACTGTCAACTATTTATTATCATGTTCTTTCTATTTCTCTCTTTACGATAAGTAGTTTGTGTTATCGTTGACAAAATAATAGTTAATTTTTTTTTTTTAGGGGACAAAATAATAGTTAATGTTATATTAAAATTTGAAAATGACAAAATAAAATAAAAAATTCTAAGAAACAACGATTTAAAAGGAATAAATGGTATGAATAGATTGCAATCAAATAAATACATGCATTTATTTTAATAACAAAAAAATATAAATAGATAAACAGAATACAAGATTTAATTTAAAAAAAAAAAAAAAAAACACTAACAGAGTACAAGGGATAAATAAATACATATAAAATGCAATACATATAGTAGGAAGTTTTGCAATGTAGGAAAACGACAGGGAGAATTTAAAGGAAAGATTGCGTTTGAACCTCTTATAAAAATAAAGTAGCATAACAACAGAATCTATTTGTTGATTAACGTAAAGTTTTGTGATTTGGAAGATAGCAACCAGTTGGTGAAATTTGAGAGTGTGGATTCATCTGCTCTGTAATAATTTTGAGTGAATTCAAGCAAATCTGACCATGTAAAATCTGGATACTGTTTGGTCCCATCTCTGCTAATAATATCATGAGGGGGTCTCACCACCTTATCTTCTTTGGGACATAGAAAGAAAGCCAACGACCTTCTCTGCTTATGCTGGTTAACCACTGCCCTATGTAGGCAACTCTTGTACCTTCCATTTGATAATGCCTGCACAACCCAACAAATTTATTTATGCTTGGATTTTGATTGGGTTCCAGTCGGCATCCATGACTGCATGTCGTCAGTGAGATTATGACCGTCCGATTAAAATCAAACGGTTCAGATTTTAAGGTCAAAATTTATATTTTAAAAATTGTATTATAGTTTGGAACATCTGATTTTGATCCGACGACTATCAACAACTTAACTACACACAAGCTAAATGCATTCAATCCATTTCCTATTATTATGCACACCTTAAAATCATCATTTCTTGTCTAATCAAGTCATATCTAATCATTTTAAATCAAAGGTTTGTGTTGTGTCATAGATGGTATTTATATAGAAAATGATATTTGAACCATCATTTTAAAACAACTTTTGTGATATCTTTCTCTCTTATAATCACATTGTGTTTTTACTTTTTCTCTTTCTATTGCTTTAGTTTTTGTGTCAATATCTACGTTTTTTTTTTGGATATTTTAGTTGCACACAATTGTCTTAAAAGATAGTTGTTCAAATAATATTTCTCGTATTAATATTCCAATCTCGTATTTGTAAATCCACACATTTGCGCATATTGATTAATTTTGATTATTAATATGAGATAAGTCACTTCATGTTAATATTTTCACTAAAATATCTTCCTTCATAAAAAACTTTACTAAATTATCTTTAAATAATGTATATCATTGATTTGAGGTAGGACGATGTGATTAATTATGTGAGTATTTTTTTTAATTTTATGTAGGTTATTTAAGATATACAAAATACTAAATATGTATATATCTCTCAACTGAGATTCAAACTTTGTTTATCATGTTGTGGATGTTTAGTCTACTTTACACTATGTATGTATTTTAGTGCATCTATATATAGTTTATCTAACGTAATTATGGAAGAAACTACTTAAAGACACTGCTTATTTATAGGCCAGTTATATGGCATATAAGCGAGACATATTTTACATCATCCATAAGTTAGTTTTTATCATTAAAAAAATAAGTCATACGATTAAAGTAAATGATATATGATGTAACTTATTGATCCAGACATAAAATACATATTTGTGCATAGTGGAAGACAATTTTAGTTATGCATATTAGACAGAGAGAAATGCTAGCAACACACAATTTTCAATACACTCTCTTTGATTGGTTAAAACTCACATGAGTTCCATCAAATTTATATGGGTCTCACATGATTTGGTGGGACCCATGTGAATTTTAATCAATTGAAGAGAGTTTTTAAAAAGTGTGTTAAAATGTGTGTTGCTAGTATTTCTCAGTAGACAAATAGTTAAAGTGGAAACAAATAGTTGTGTGTTAGTAATATTAAACATTAGTCATTTGAAATGTACTTACCATGAAGGTATCTCCAATATTCACAACTATTGCGTTAGGAAGGGGTTGAACCGTATGCCACTTGTTGTCAACAAAAACTTGAAGACCTCCAACTTGATCTTGATGAAGTAGTGTTATTGAGGTTGGATCACAATGAGGGCCTGTACCCAGGACAAGACTAGGTTGCTTGCAACATGGGTAATTGTTGCACCTCATAATGGAACAACCTTCTTCAAACAACTCCCTATAATGTAACCGATCATTCACTTCTAAGCTTATTGCCAATAGCTCTGTTAGATTCATTCCCAGCTCTTTCATTGCATTACAGTACTTCTCAAATGTCACTCTGGAAAATTCATTCATTCACAACGAATTAATTAGCTTGCTTGAACATTTTTAATAAATAAATATATTTTTGCATGGTTTAGTTATGTTGATCACGCGGTTTGGTCTTTCAATTCCATTAAAAGACAGGACCATTCATATAAATAAAACTATTATCTTAAGACTGCAGTATCTATCAAACTGATCATATCTTGTAACTCCAGTCAAAAATAAAATCTATCAAATATATAATCAATTAAAATTTTGAAAGAGCATTATTAAAATAAAAACCAACATAAACACGGATATTATTAAAAAATATATATTTGATATATATTAAACTTGTACCTACAGTTGTTCTTTGGATTTGATGATATACAATGAAAGCATAAAAAATGAATTTAGACACTAGCATATCTAATGCGGTTTCACTTTCTTATATCCATTAAAAAAGTTTAATGTTTCAATATCCGATGCATTAAATTCACAAGTTCTTGCTTTTAGGGTATTCATTAACATTTTCCATATAAATATTCACCGTAAATTAAATATATAGGACTGATTAGTCTTACCCCGCTTGTTCAAAATCATCCCCTAGGGTAGATTTGAAGTAGTTAGTGACGACAGGCTCGACTGCATTTTCAAGGTAGGGGAAAGAGAAAGTTTCCTTCCAAGGCAACTTAGAAGAGAAACGGTGAGCATGAGCACCAGAATAGCCCCACATGGAACCAGGTGCCTTATAAACACTCTCTTTCCTATGAAGTGGGAGTTTAAAAATAGTGTCCATTTGAACATAAGCTTGAGTAATGAGATGTAGATCAACACCATGATTAATGACTTGGAAAAAACCATGGTTCAAACAAGCTTCATTTATGAGCATAGCAGCATGTTGTGTGGCCTCATTGTCCCCTTTGAGAAACCCTTCAAGATCCACCACTGGTGCTTGGAGCTCTTCATGAGCATCCTCTAGATACTCCTTTGGCCATATGAAATTTTTTGGCACGTGAGATTGAATTTGAAGTTCACACAATAATTGACTTGAATCCATCTACGATATGGAAAGGAACTTTAATTAACACGAACACAAATGATTAAGTAATGATCGATATAGCTTATAGACTATAGGAGATCGTACATACATATAGGGTAAGGAATATGACATGTATTTACTATTTATAGAGGTGGGAATAGGAAAATTCTATGGTGAAGTCATGAGAATGACTTTTTTGGAGAAGTTAACACTATAACATCAAAAATGTAATGAGTAACACTCCACCGTTTGTACAATGACATCAAAAGTTCAGTCCTCATAATATCATCAATTCATCAGATTAACAACACTACACTTAATTTAATTTTATCTTAGCTTGTTATAAGCGTAACATCCCACAACGTGTAACACTTAGGATTGTCACATAATATCATCAACTCTGTTTGCATGTTAAAGATTCCAACGATAAAATAGTACATGTAAGTCCACGATGTTGCAAGCATTACTAGATGAATTACTATTGATTATTAATCAGTAATCAACAATTTAAAAATGAATCAAACATTAAGATCAAAATTAACTTTTTCAAAAAAGTCAGTTTCCAGACTGCACCGTAGAAGCTCCCTTAAGATATATTGAATTTTTTTGGGTAGAATAAACTTGTTTTTGGTAGAAGGTAAGATATATTGAATAATCATTAGCTGGCCTGCAACAAACCATATGTATTTTACTGTTTATAACATATATATGTATTTCGATACTACCTAGTTGTATAAATAAATTGAACTTTATCTAAATTAAATTATGGTCACACAAAAGTTCAAGGTTTAAATAGTACTCACTTCACCTTATTGTGCAATCACCTTCGAAATTTCCTTTTCAAAATTTCACGTATACATTAATATGGAAAGACCAATACAGAAACCAATCACACTCGGGCCGGAAAAATATTAATAAATATTAGATAAAACGTAAGTGAATTTTATTTACTTTTGAAAGAAAAATGTAAGTGAAATATACACATATAATATGTGATATTTAAACTTATTAGAACTTTTTATGTAAAAGTATTTTACACTACTTTTTTTAATCCGAGCTATTTGAAACTATGATACTAATACTCTATCTATCTCAAATCATAAGTTGTTTTTGTCATTTCATACAGATTAAAAAATATAATTAGACTTCGTGAACTTAGCTAAGTTGCTACGGACAATGCATAATATATATATATGCAGGGGTTGAGGTTCAAAACTCAGACACTATATTAATCTTCTCCATATTTAAAATATGTGAGATTCAGTCACTAGACTACTTGACCTATATATAATTAACTTTGCATTAGAAAAATAATTTATGAGTTATTTTGAAAGAAAAAAAAAACATTAATGGTATTGAGAAAATAAATTAAAGAATTAAAATAAAAAAGCGTTATAAAAATTAACTTATAATTTAGGATAAATTTTTTTCTAAAACGACTTATAATTTAGGATGAATGGAATACAAAATAAATTATAGTCTATTAGTATAATTATATAAGTGTGTTCTGTCAAAAGAAATAATTATATAAGTGTGTGTTAAAAAATATATGTTAAAGATTATGTTGTTAGCATTGTAAAATATATTTATCAAATGACTGAAATCTTTAACTTTACCGGCTTGAGCAATATTTTGGAATTATCATTTTCTATTAGAATGTCAGTTGAAAAGTGTGTGCTAAAGAATGTATTGTTAGATATTCTAATATATATTCTCGTGAGTTTAGCTCAGTTGGTATGAACAATGTATATTTGATAGTAAAATCTTCTAATATATTCGAACCCCGACCACCAAAAAAAAATATTCTAATATATTTATAGAATGAGTCAAATCTTAAACTTTACCGACTCAAGCAATATTTCGTAGTAATCATTTTCTATACTTTTCTTTAATTGACCACCCTAGATTATTGGAATGCTATTTGTTTTTTTATATGACTCAAAAAGTAGTATTATCAAAAATTGATTGATTAGAAGTAAACTTCTTACTTTTAAAGAAATTAAGGGTTCTTAACAATTCAGATTTTAATTGAGAAGTAAATAAAATTTGGGTTAAATATGTTTTTGGTCCCTATAAATATACCAACTTTTCGTTTTAGTCCCTCTAAAATTTCCCTTCAACTTTTAGTCCCTATAAAATTTTGAATCACTACTTTTGTCCCTATTTTAAAGTAAATTTTAGTTTTTTTTTAACGAAATTGTACAGAAATGTGTAGAATATTGTAAAAACATTTCCCAAAAAAATTTAGAATTTTTTAAGTAAACATAAATTAAATATGAATTTTTAACCATAAAAAATATAAAAATTCATACTAAATTCATGTTTTGTTAAAAAATTCTAATTTTTTTTGGGAGAGATTCATATAATATTATGAATTTTTTTGGAAAATTTGATTCAAAAATATGAATTCTACATATGAGTTTACTTTAAAAGAGGGACCAAAAGTGAAGATGGAAAATTTTTAAGGGACTAAAAGTTGAAGGAAAATTTTAGAGAGACTAAAACGAAAAGTTTGTATATTTATAGGGATCAAAAACATAATACTTTTTAGAAATTTTTTTTGAACAAAATATACTTTTTAGAAATTAAACTCTAGTTCTCTCAAGATTTGTTTTTAATTGGGGACCGTTAATCATTTGGGTCACATCTTTTGATTAATACATGATATGATCATAATTTTCTTTTTGACAGAACATGATATATGATCCTACTATTATTTATTTTGTTCTCTTTAGTTTTGCCATTTATGTTTAATTTAAAATTTATGTACCAATTCTGTCAAAAAAATATTATGTACCAAAATAATGTACAACTTTTTGCGTAAAGTTGCATGTTTTGTTCTACTCTAACATGTGAATTTCATATAAGTGATTGAGGACGTGACATTTTTTATTTTTAAAAACGTGACAAATTATTTCATTTACTTTTTTTTATCGGTATATATATATATATATATATATATATATATATATATATATATATATATATATATATATATATATATATGTGTTTGTGTATAAATGAATTTAATTTATACAAATATATCTAAATAAATATCATTCCACCTTATCAAAAGAAAAATTTATTCAAAGCACAATTCAGTTAGTAACTATAAGTATGCATGGATTGGAATTTAAACTTTAAATTTACCACTTCTCTATATTTAAAATGTGTGAGCTGAAATAATGAATGTGATGATTTTTTCACCCAACTGAGTAAACTACTTCTACAAAAAGGAAATAAATAGATAAGATTGGGACCTCCATATTCAACATAGATGGCCGTAGAGGTTTCTAAATTGTGATGGAATCTTTTAATGAAATGGTGTGTCGAGTCTCTATTTAACGTATCACAAGCAATTGATATGTCGAAGGCTTGGTAAAAACCGTCAATATTAAGTTTAAAAAATTCAACATGGTGAGATTTTGAAGCTTAGTATATCACATATGCAGTCACTTACGAAACATGATGTGATCATATTTTTTATTTTGGTCTCTTTACTTTTTTCATTTATACCAAAATTTATGTACCAAAAAATATGCACCACTTTTTATGTAAAGTTGCATGTTTCGTTCTATTCTAACATCTGTACTACATACGGTACAATCGATTGAGGATGTGACAAATTATTGCATTACAAATTGTTTATCAGTACATATATTCTTGACTAAAACAGTATATATCCATTCCATTAGACTGAAAAATTACAGGACTGAACTACTCCTTCTTCCAATGACATATAGCTAGGAAAAAAGAGGCAAGAGTCCTGACCCCTCCTTCTTCATTAAGTAACATTATGCCATACTAGCAATAATGAAATAATGTCAATGGAATTATAGATTAGTGATAAGAGATTTACTTTGATAACCTCGGATTAAGGGAAATAATTCAAATCATCTTGGAGACGATTGTAAAAGAATCATTAATTTTATTTAATAATAAAATAATTGATCTCTCTTCTCGTATTTTTTCAAAAAATAAATAATATAAACATTAATACACCAGTTGGTTATTTTTTTTGTTTATATTGAAAATAAAATAAAATAATATTAGTGTTTTATAATCCATATACGATTTTATTACTATTTTATTTTAAATGTTCATTTAAATTTAAGGATTAGGTAAAAAATATAATAATAAAAATGTTATTTTTTTATCACTTTTAAATTTTGGGTTATATAGTTTTTTTTTTTGGTCAAGTAGCCTAGTGGCTAGAGCTCACACAATTTAATTGTGGAGAAATGGAGTGTCCGGGGTTCGAACCCCGGCTCCTGCATATAATATGCAATATCCCTACCAACTGAGCTAAGCTCACGGGGATGGGTTATATAGTTTTAATAATCATTTAATATTAAAATGGATTATAAATTTTTTGGCCCCTTTCAATTGAATTTCTGGATCACTCGAAGTGCAACTCGACTTCATTTCCTCTACCTTTATAATTTGTTCACTTTCACTTTGAGACTGAATACTTTAGGTCTAACATTTAGGCCAACCTTGGCACAACAAGTGTACATAGAACATAAGTATATATAATGTTTGCACTTTTCTCAAGTAGTAAAAAAAATTTAAAAAATAGGGAATAACAGAAGTGAAAAATTCCACCATGAAATGTTTTTTTCAATAATCAATGGGTATTTTTTGAAGATATGATGGGTAAATAAGTTTGTTTAGTCACAAAATCTCAACTCACTCCCTTTAAACAACATATTAAATGGTTGGCCAGTCATATTCAACTCGTTGATAGAAAGTGTATCAACTTTTAAAATGCAAATGATTTGGTTAATAACTCGTCTATTCGATCCCAGACATATTATAATTTTGCGGGCCATAATGGTGATGTTGTCATTGTTGTTCATGCAAATAATATTTTGACACGTGCACACTATTATTACACTTAACAAGATAAATATATCTTTTATAAAAGAAGAATCGCAATCTTCAATCCTGTAATTTCTGTGGTAACCATTTGCTCTTACTCTTATTGCTATCAAATCCCGGATTAGTATTCAAATTATCATGCAAACGGCGGAATTTCAATGTGGACCAAATTTCTTGACGTTTAGTTGAATTTGTGAGGTTGTAATTTGGTACATAAATAGACGTCGGTCTTAGGATATGACATTTTAATTTGATAGGAAAATTATTTATACTAAATTTTTTGAAGTATTCTTGATTACATATATGAAAAATATGTATATACTCAAATCTAATAATCCTTTCAATGCATGCGTACAATCTCATATTTTGTAATTGTAATTATATTTATTGGAGACGGCAACAATGAAGAAAAAACATGAAAATCAAATAAAAAAGACTTTAGGGTAATGACTAATGAGCCAATATTGAAGGATGAACTACTGATCTTGATCTTATATGACATTTAGTGGCTCTAATTCTAGTTGATATTGATATACTTATTAAGTGGATGAAAAGGGACAGTGAAACAACATAGTATTAGGGGAAGATCTTAATTAACGCGTTGTTTAAGGCAAACGGATCCAATTCAACTAACATACTGGGACGGCAAAATATTGGATCAAGTCATGTTTTTATTCCATAACGATTATAGTTATTGGTCGGAGAAAAAACAGAAGAATATTGTTCTTAGTTTGAATTTGAGTTCAAAAAGAAAAGTATAACTGTAAAAAATAATAAAAAAAAAAAAACTTTATTTTTTTTCACACAAACCTCCCCCATAAATAAAATGTCATCGACATATTACAAATGAGAAATCGTCACATCCGACTTACCAATCTTTATAATAATCTTTAGATATTGTTTTCTTCGTAAACACACCGAGCCCCTTGCTCCTCAACCAAGAGTAATGGTTCACCTTGCTTAAGACCATTATGAATTTCTACTTGAGACAACGAAAAATTTCCCTCAAAGATCAATTTATCCTCTTGGCACAAAATCTAAATCTCTTCATGATATACTCAATGAAGCTTCAACTTACTGAGTCCTTGGTTTTTTCAAAACCCACCTTAAAGATCAAACAATCCTTTTTTGCTAAATCCACCACCTCGTTAACTACATCATCACCATCAACAAGAAGTCTTTCTTTAAGGAAAGCCAATTGATTTCGAGAAATTATGGAATCTATCACCAAAGCTAGTCGGATAGCAAAAACCTTTGTCATCAATTTGTAAAGGGAAATGTTAACGAGTGTCCTGAGACATTTTTTAAGACCATAAGTAGTAAGTATTTATGAAAAATGCATGTAATCAATGCATTGGAAATCGAAATATTTGACTTTTTTAAAAAATAATTACTAGTACTTATTTTGATATGTTTAAAGAATTCATAGAGAACACTCATTAAGAAGGCTCATTTGTAAATACTTCCAAGGAGATAAATTGGTCGGAAATTCTGAAGTGATTGAACATCAAGAATTTTCGGAATTATAGTTATGAAATAAGAGGACAAACCCCTTGAAAGACAGCCATTGTGATTAAATTGGGCAATTATCTCAATTAAACGCATCTTCTATTTACACCCCCAAAAATGTTTTGTAGAAATTAAAATTGAATCCCTTTGGATCCGAACTTTTGTTCCCTTTAAAACTACGAATCACCTAAAAAAAACTTCCTCTTCTTGGAATGTTTTTGCCAAAAAACTCATTTTGCACCCCCCACTCACCGTAAAAAAGTTCACTCCATTCAATTTAGGCATGTCCTCGACAAAACTTTTTAATCCTATTAAAAAGTTAAACTCAAGTTTTTAATTAGACACCTTAAAATGATCAAGTCAAATTTGAACAACTTATGTCATAAAAAAAAGTTAAAATATGATTTTGGTCCCTGCAAATATGTCTCATTTTGGTTTTAGTCCCTGTAATTTTTTGTTTTTGTTTTTGGTCACTGCAAATATGCCTCGTTTTGGTTTTGGTCTCTGACCCCATTTTAGTGATGAATTGCACACATGACACATGATGACTGAACCATTTATTAGAAAAAACAAAATATTTGCAGGGATCAAAAACAACAAAAAAAAAATTACAGGGACTAAAACTAAAACGAGTCATATTTGCAGGGACCAAAACCATATTTTAGCCTAAAAAAAAATAACTTGAACAAATTATAAGTTTCACAAGACAAATTCAAGTTTGATGACTTCTTTTTTTATATGAAAGTTTGATGACATGTAATCTAGTATGCACCTAATTCTCTGCATTAGTGTTTACTGTGTGGAGCTTAATAATATCACTTTGCTTTCAACTTGACATGATTCTTAGTATGTGTAGGGTGTAAAAATCAACCCAATGCAATTTAGTTTATTTGGTTTTTTTCATCGAATCAAAACTAAACACTCTATTGGTTTGTGTAGATCAATGTCACATTCAAAACAAAAAACTTGATATCTATTTTAATTTGGTTCAATTTTTTCTCCCAAAAATCGAAACAAACCTAGTGTTACAGCCTAAGCATTTTTATTTTTTTTGAAAGAGTTACACCCTAAGCATTTGAACTTCTATTATCATAAGGCAATCATAACACAAGATTCGGGTGTATAAAGTCCTAATTCTATCAACATTTCTAGAAATGTTGGTCATGATGTACATGAATTTCTGAAATATATATAACTTTTTTTTGTTACACATTGATAAATGCATAGCTGAATTTATGTATTCATATTGCCACAAAAGTAAGCAAGAAGCTATATTGATCATTATGCTGTACAAAATACAAATTCAAACTAGCACACACAACTGTTTCTTTACTCTTATAATTAGAAACACAAATCTTATCAACCTTACAAACTTCTATAGTAGTAAACTAGCTAGTAATGAATAAATTCCAATATTCAAAATCAACAAGCCCCAAAAAGATAAAACAAAAAACAAACATAGAAAATTGGTTTCAAACAATGTATAAACAGAACACCAAATAAATCAAAATATAGAGGACACACAAACACTGTTTTCTACAAAAAGATGAAACAGTCCAATGAGATAAGAGGATTATCAATATCTTCCATAATTGAGTCAATATTATGATGATTACCAGAAATCACATCCTTAACCACAGTTTCTCTATGCCTCAAACTCAAACCAGAAGATTGAACCCGCCGCAAACTGTTGTTTGGACTAATAGCTGCTGCTCTAACACTTTCTTTCCTTATAGAAGTAGAATTAACAGAACGTGATGAATGAGCTACACTAGCCTTAGGGCTATTACTCATTCGCTTCGAAACACTATTATCCGAAATAGTGGTAGATACAACACTTCCATTGAATCTACGACTCGGAGAAGGTGAACCCAACATTCTATTAGGCCTCAGTGGTAGTTGAGGTTCAACTTCCTTTCTGAAACTCTTTTGTCTTGTTAGGTTGGTTGGTGAATTTGATCGAACTCTTTTTTGTGGCATGTTTTGTTTTGTTGGTGAAGGGTTTATGATCTTTTTAGGTTGAGGTGTAGGTTTGGTGAGGGAATTGATACGAGTGATGATGTGTGGATTTTCCTTGTAGCAAGACCAAAGGAAGTCATTGGAGAAGGATCTATCTTTGGAGCTTAAAGATGAGGAATTTGTGCTTGAAAAGGAAGAAGCTGAGGAGATGGTTTTGGAAGTGGTGCATGTAAAGGAGGAAATGGAAGAGGTTGGAGATGGAGGAGAAGGTGAGATTTTGTTGGAAGAATGAAGAAGGGTTGTTGGGGTTGGTGGAGGTTGATGAGAGATAACAAGTTTGTCTTTGTTGAAATGATTTAGAGAATGTTTGTTGGGTCTGCATTTGCTAATGCATGAACCCATAATTTGGTTGAGAAATTAAATGAAATGCAAAGGGAAAGAAAGAGGTGAGAGGAAGAAGAAAAGGGTGGTGATTGTGGTGTTTACGTAATTTAATATAACGTTGGAATTTGGATTTGAAAAAAGGAATGAAGCCATCATTTATCTTTTGCTTTTGGGACTTTTTTTGTGTTTAGCTTTTCAGAGTGTGTTAGTTTGAATTTAGTTACCGGGGAATATGGGTTCCGTTGGATAACGGTTATGAAGGAAAATGGTGGCATTGCTTATTGCTTGCTTTTGAGTTTGAGTGCGTAGAGACGTCAAAGTAGGGTCTTTGTATTGCATGCGAAGCACCGATAAGACAACGTTTTTAAGGCCATTTTATTATTCAACCATTATATTTGGGGTCTCTTATGTTTGAATGCCTTATATTTAAATTCACACATTCAACAACTCATTTTATTTTTATCTTTCTCTTCTTATTACAATCTGTTATGTTAATCGTATTGATGAACATAATGATATTCATGTAAGTTTAATGAATATATACATATTATTCAATGTCATTTCATACTTTTATATTAATTTATTATAAAATAAATGTAAATATCAAACAAATTCAGACAACATGTATTGGTAGGTATCCAATCAAACTTCAAAATACCTAAGAATATGCATGTTCTTTTTATCTCTCTCTCAAGAATATCCATCAAACATTTTCCATATTTATTTCTCTATTACACTTAATTACTATCTCTCTCGACTCTCTTTCACTATGACCATAGACCGAACAATAATTAATGAAATACTCCTGTATTTTTAGAAGATTTCTTTATAGGCCTTCTCCATATCTCTTTAGGCCCCTAAAATTACGAAGTAACATTTAATAACATGTCTGGTATGTATCAATCGGAGCATCATGCACATATCTACCGGATGTTCATTTTAAAAATAAATAAAAAAATATTTTGTACCTCCGGTAGGCGGTAGATAACTCTACCAGATATTCATTTTAAAATTTTCCATTTTCTACCTCTGGTAGATAACTACCGGATGTTCAACCTATAACACAAACCAATCGAACTACAAATGTCCACATAGGCAAGGGACCAAAATAAATGATATTTTGGTAATCCAAAGGGCTACTACCTTGCTGGTAGTACATTCAACTTCTTTGGTCATTATGCATCAATATCAATATGGAATATATATTTATAATCTTATTATTTATTGAACCATGGCTTGACATAGCTTTTCCAAAACTAAGGTCATTGTGCACAAAATATGTCAACTTCTTAGATAAGTTCATTAAAAGCTATCACATTTGAAGAGCCCTTTGGATTACAAAAATATCAGACATTTTGGTCCCTCGTTTATGTGGACATATGTAGTTCGACTAGTTTGAGTTACGGGATGAACATTTGGTAGTTATCTACCAGAGGTAGAAAATGAAAATTTTAAAAATGAACATCCGGTAGTTATCTACCGGATATACAAAATAAGAATTTTTAAAATGAATATCCAATAGTTATTGTTATCATGGTTTTTGGGTGCCAAGCCATTAATTGGACTTGAACCTTTCGACCGTTGATATCTCTCTTTTTTCTTGGGAAGGGTAAAAGGAGAAAAACCCTTGAGTTTCCGAATCCGGGGGTCGTTTTCGCTACGGGAAGGTGTGAGGCACCCGGAGCGATTATGGTATTCCATAAGAACCGCTCTCCTAAGTTTATTTCTACGCTTTATTTTTAGAGACTATTTGTAAAAAATGAAGGTGTGATTAGTTAAGAATGGGGGGTGAGAAGAAGTAGAATTTGATTTTTATTTCGGCTTGGATGAGTTCTGACTCATTGCCTACGTACCCTTTTAAGGGATCAAAACCGTTCGTAGTTCATTCTCAAAAATGGTTTTTTGTTTTTATTGGTTGATTTTAAGTTTGAAAAGAGATTTTGAAGAATAGAGATGAGAGGCCTCAAGGGCATTAGATTTAGCAAAAAGTGAGGTTTGATTAGTGATTAAAAAAGAAAGTCTAAATGATTAAGATGAATTGAATTTTTCTTAAGAAAAAGAAAAGAAAAAAATGAAGTGTTGACTTCATATTTATTATGAAAATTTTTGAAGTGAAGTTCAATTGTTCTTTTTTGGAAAAAGATGGATTTTCTCTAAGTGTTCAAACCTAAGCGCTCATCTAACCATACAATCCTACGCATACATCTAAGGTGAGTGTGTGCGTGTCGGTGCATCATAGTGTCCATAGTCCATATTACAAAAATTGCCTAAATACATTCTATGGCCCCTTTGCCAAGCTACAAACCAATGATAACAAATTACATTACCAAATGAATTAAAACTTGCAAAAGATAAATGCTAGGCTAAAGAAAGTGGAGGGAATGCTAAATGGGATGCATGAAACATGGAAATAAACTTGTTAGTGAAATAAAGCATAAAGAGTAGCAAGAGGCAAAGACGCATAAAATGCCATAAAGATAGTAATAAAATGGTAATAAAAACCCAAAATTTTGATATAAGAACTAAGGCATTTGTAGCTTCTAATTCTCATGCTATAGCAAGTTTGAAATAGTTTCTTTTATCTCAAGCTATAATTATGGGATCATTAGAAACAAACAAGCTTAGTTTCATGCCAATTTTGAGATAGAATTAGCATCTTATTACTTTCTAGAATATGCATACGTTGCTCATACAATCAAGGTTTCATGAATCCATTTAAAACAGCAAAATCAAGATAGGATCGTAGGTGTGAGCACCTCACATTAACATATCAAATGGCCTTTATCACATTTTCACAAATCAATGATAGAATTGACAAAACAATCATAAGAAATAATCCAAGAAAGAATTAAAATGCCATGGATTAATCATACAAGAATTTTGCCAATTCCAGCGTGCAAAAATGCCATAAAACATCAAGAAAATGTCAAGAAGTAAGCATGGATTTTCTAGGAAATTTATCAAGATTTTTAAATCAAGACATAGGTTCAAATAGCAAAGAAAAACAGTGCAAATAGCAAAAAAAACAAAAGAACGTAAAGGAAAAACTAAGCCCAAACCAAAGCCCAATCACTAAAAGATCCGGATGCACAGGGAGCGTTGGATTGATCCAGGGAAGGAAACCCTAGATCCAACGCTCAGGGTTGAAGGGATTGGACCGGTCTTGAACCGGTCCGGTTCAGTTGCCTATATAAACAAGCTAGCACCGGTTTTTTCATTTTTACAAAACCTTTCTCTCTCTACACTCAGAGCTTCTCTCTCTTCTCTCTAACATAAGCTCACCGGATTCTGGGTTGAGCCACCGTGAGAGATGAAGGTCTGGCTGGAGCCACCGTAGGCTCGCCGGAACCTTCATCTTCTCCGGTGAGCTCCCTAGGGTTCCGGCGAGCTTTCAACCCAGAATCTGATGAAAATCACATCATTCTCTTCGTCTTTTCATTGCGATTACGGTTCTGGCCTTGGTTTTTACAAACACTACGTGAATCAACGCGAATCTGGTCTTCTCACTTACGTTTTTTCGCAAAATTAGGGTTTGCTCTTTTTGATGAAATTCTTTGAATCTTTTTTGAGATTCTGTTGATTCACGTACTGATGGTCCTTTTTACGAAAAGATGAAGAGATTAACGGTCTGGATGATGTAGATCTGCGCTTTTGGTATTACGGTTTTTGGAAATCTTTTAGGTTTTTTGGCTTAAATGTTTTCAACTTCACAGATCTACATCTTCTCTGAGTTTGTTATTGACTTTGATGATGAGAATGATGAAGATTCACGTGTTTACCTGAGTTTGTATGGAGATTGTTGATTTCTTCAGAAAATCTTCAAATCTTGTTTCTGTTTTGATCTGATTTCGTTTCTGGAGACTGAAAATAAATCAGTGTGGTCCTTGCTAGCCTTGAATCTTCATCTTCTTCGGTGTAAACCCTAACTTCTTTCCTTCTTCTTCCTTCGAATCTCTGCGATCAGCACTCGTAGCTTTTTGCCATAGGTGAAGAGCTCGTGCTTCGAATTGCAGAGTCTGCAATTCAGTGATGATGATTCAATTGAATCACTGAGAATTGCAGTAACAAACCAGTTCAGCTTTTCTGGATTTTGCGTTCTGGAAGTGGTTTAGGTTTTCGCCATTGATGAATGTTGAAGCTTTTTCTGTTTGATTCGTAACTGACAAGAGAGAGAGTGTGATTCTGTGTTTATGAGTTGGCACTTGATGAATGGAAAACGTGTGAAATTCATTGCCACTGTGTTGCTTTTATAGCTGACAAGTGTGCATCTGAACCAATGAGAACAGGACACCTGGATCTGGAAAAAAAAATGGCACGGCCTTGCAGTTTTGGACTTTGAGGACCTCCCTGCAATTTTGTAAAATATGGGACTGGACTGCAATTTTAAAAATAGAACTAAAAAGAACATAAAGATTGGACAGTTTGGACTTAAATGCAATTTTAAAAAGTTGAAGGATTTAAAATGCAAAGTAAAAATAAAAATGAATTAAAATATGTAATTTGACTAAACGTAAAGCGAAACAAAAATAAAACTGACAAAACGGACTAAAACGAACCAATGGCCTAAATGAGGTACTTCAAAGTAACCTCCCTATGTCAAAATTTCGTGTGAAATGACCAAAATGCCCCTAGGGCTAAAAATGACCTAAACTGACTCAAACAGACTTGACACTGACTCAGACGCAAGTTTGAAATGAATTTTAACAAGGTTTACTGATGAAATGTTAAAAATTCTGAGAAAGACTCAGAGACAGTCACAAGGATGAAAATGGGTCCCACTGCAGGAAATGACCAAAATACCCTTCTGTATGACTTTTTTTGCAAATTTTGAAATAAACTGTAGAAAAAGCAATGTAATGATTCAGAGACACTTTTGAATGACTTACAAGACAAGTAAAGACATTTCGAAAGGTTTTATGCAAGAAAAACATAGGTAAAATTGTGATTGAAAATACTGCGAGGCAGAGACAATTTGAACTGTGCAGTTGAAATTTGATAATTGACAAAGTTTGAAATGAAATTGGGCCCAGTATTTTTAGGTCCAAAAACAGGGTATAACAGCTGCCCCTACTTAAGTTTCTTTGTCTGGAGAGTCAAGAGACGGAGTCTTTGGCTTGACAGGACGAAGATACTTAAATATTAACATTTGCACTGTGTTTGGACGTAAAAATACGCCTACCCATTTTCAAATAATATGCATGCTATGCATCATTTGGATTATAAATGCAAGACCTCATGGAGATTGGAATTAACAAAATATGTCGTATCCATTGCGGGATTGGTAGACATTGACAAAGATAGTGAATAGCAGAGTAACGGGAAACTAGAAACAAGTTGGATAGGTACAAGCTGTTCTTGGATTCGAACTAGCCACTTGACCGGGAATGAAACAAACAGACAACTGCGAGTTGTTCTTATGGATTCGAACTGGTCACTTCACAGGGGATAGAGGTTACTGGACAAACATGAGTTGTTCTTATGGATTCGAACTGGTAACTCACTTGGGGATATTGGAAAGTGCGAGTTGTTCTTATGGATTCGAACTGGTGACCCGACTGGGAAAAAGAGAAAATTGGCAAGTACGAGTTGTTCTTAAGGATTCGAACTGGTTACTCGACTGAAAGCAAGGCAAATAGACAGGTGCGAGCTTGTTCTTGGATGCGAACTGGTTACTCCACCGGAGACAAACAGATAGATAGGTACAAGCTGCTCTTGGATTGAGCTGGGCACTTGACCAAACGGAAACATATTGACAGGTACAAGCTGCTCTTGGATTGAGCTGGGCACTCGACCGATAATCACAAGCAAATTGATAGGTACAAGCTGTTCTTGGACTTGAACTAGCCACTTGACCGAACAGAAACATATTCACTGGGGATTGGTTTGTTGACAAAATATAAATTGAGATTGACTTGACGTCGATTTGAATTGAAAGGTAGAAATTGACCGATATTATTGACTCACAAGGCTTTGACAGAGAACCTGACATGAGTATCGAATTGAGACTGATGTTGATATTGGAAATGCAATATGCACGGATGATATAAAAGATTCATTAAGTGCACGGGTACGTAATATGCATGATTATGCATGTATGAATGCTTGTAATGCATGACTATTGGCATTTTGTAGGCACGACTTCACGGGGAAGACAAGACATTAGAGTATTGGGCACGTAGTGGCTCGTGCTATATTACACATTCTTGGAAATCCTCTTTGGAGATGACGTCGTTGGGAGACGTATCGGAACCATGGCTGAGGGCAGGTAACTAAACAACTTGCTTGGGGATAGAATCTTGAGAGACTCCACCGGGGAAAACGCCGTTGTGCTGGGCATGTCGTAGATATTGCATCTGTGGTCAATGCTTTTTGCATGTTATTTTCTCAATTTTCATTCATCATTTTTTGCATCCCATTTTTGCCTGGATCGCCCTTTCGGGTTTTCGATCCACCGGGGCAATAAATTCTTTTCAATGCCCCATTTTTGCCTGAACTGCCCTTTCGGGTTGTCAATCCAGCGGGGTGCTCATTTTTGCCTAAGTCGCCCTTTCGGGTTTTCAACTTAGCGAGCTCATTCATTTTCATGCATTTTCATTCTGTTTTTTCATTCTTGCCATTGACCACAGATTATCTTGGAGGAGAACCTGCTTGTAACATATATTGAAATAGACATCGACATACTCTCGCTTATGCATGTTTCGTTTGAATGTACCCTGTTGCTCAGGTTTGCTTTTCAAAATAGACAAAAGGTTTTCAATTTTCAAAATGTTTGTTTCAAGCATTGTCATTATCAAAATAGAAGGAAAATGATTTGTATATAGCTTTGAAAATAGAAGAAAATAGAGTTTTAAACAAAAGCACAGGCTCAATTTGATGTATAAGAGTGGTGGTCAGCCGAAGGCGTGACTCCACGGATTCACAAAGCTTGGAAAATGGTAATTTTATTGGTTGGTGGTACATTGAACACAGTAATCATTACATTTCCCAAAAAACTTTGAATTCACAAGTACAGAAACTTCAGATGAAGATGGTCATTAACAGCTGCAGATGCCCCAAGGGAGACGGTGGTTGACTAGATATAGTTACTTGCCTTTTGTTTCAATCTCATTTTTGCATGAACCGCCCTTCCGGGTTTTCGGCTCATCGAGACGCTCATTCTTGCCTGAGTTGTGTACAATCTCAGCGAGCTTTTCATATATTTTTTTGTCCCTTATTTTTGCCTGGACCGCCCTTTCGGGTTTTCGATCCACCGGGAAGCGCATTTTTGCCTAGGCCGCCCTTTCGGGTTTTCGACCTACCACGCTGTTCTTTTCATATTTCTAGGCAAAGTATTTCTTGACTATATCGGCATTCACTGGATTTGGAAGTTCTACACCATCCATGTGTGTAAGGATTAAAGCACCACCGGAGAAGGCCTTCTTGACAACATAAGGACCTTCATAGTTAGGCGTCCACTTGCCCCTTGGGTCGGGTTGCTGGCCTATCCTCCTTTTCAATACAAGTTCCCCTACCTTGAATTCTCGAGGATGGACTTTCTTGTCAAAAGCAGTCTTCATTCTTGCTTGATACGACTGTCCACGAGCCATGGCATCCATGCGTTTTTCTTCAATCAAATTTAACTGATCATACCGGCTTTGGCACCATTCAGCCTCAGATAACTTTGCTTCCATGATCACACGGAGAGACGGGATCTCCACTTCCAAAGGAAGAACTGCTTCCATACCATATACAAGAGAGAAAGGGGTTGCCCCGGTTGAACTGCGCACGGTAGTACGGTAGCCATGCAGAGCATAGGGTAACATCTCATGCCAGTCCTTGTAAGTGGTTACCATCTTCTGGACAATTCTCTTGATATTCTTGTTGGCGGCCTCAACTGCACCATTCATCTGAGGTCTATAGGGAGAAGAGTTATGATGCTCAATTTTGAATTCTTCACAAAGAGCTTGCACCACATTGTTGTTCAGGTTGGTACCATTGTCGGTAATAATCTTGCTGGGAACACCGTACCGGCATATGATGTTGTTCTTGATAAACTTAGCTACCACTTGCTTGGTCACATTGGTATAAGATGCTGCTTCAACCCACTTGGTGAAGTAGTCAATTGCCACTAAGATGAAACGATGACCATTTGAAGCCTTCGGTTCAATTCTTCCAATCATGTCGATGCCCCACATTGAGAACGGCCATGGGGATGAAATAACATTGAGAGCGTGCGGAGGCACATGAATCTTATCAGCATAGATTTGACATTTGTGGCACTTTCTGGCGTACTGGTAGCAATCATGCTCCATGGCCATCCAGTAGTAACCTGCTCGTAACAACTTCCTTGACATAGTATGCCCTGTAGCATGGGTCCCGAAGGTACCGTCATGTACATCATGCATTAACTGCTCCGCTTCATGCTCATCAACACATCTTAACAACACCATGTCATAGTTTCTCTTGTACATAATATCTCCATCTAACAGAAATCTGCTGGCCAATCTTCTCAGGGTCTTCTTGTCTTGTTTGGAAGCACCCGGCGGATACTCACGGCTCAGCAAGAACTGTTTAATGTCGTAATACCAGGGTTTATAGTCAACCACATTTTCACCAGCCTGATCGATCACATCCCCAATAGCAAACACATGCGAAGGTCTTTCAAGGCGTTGCACTTTGATTAATGGCACGTCATTCCAATGGTTTACTCGAAACATGGAAGATAGAGTAGCAAGAGCATCAGCCATTTGGTTCTCATCACGAGGAATATGGTGCAGCTCAACCTTTGTAAAATATGTCAGCAAACGTCTCGCATAATCACGATAAGGAATCAACTTAGCATGGTGGGTCTCCCACTCACCCTTTATCTGATTGATGACGAGCGCAGAATCTCCATAGATGTCGAGGTGTTTGATTCTCATGTCAATTGCTTCCTCGATCCCAAAGATACATGCTTCATACTCAGCCATGTTGTTGGTACATTCGAACAGAATTCTGGCGGTAAAAGGAATGTGATGCCCCTGTGGGGATACAATGACTGCCCCAATTCCTTTACCATAAGCATTGACAGCACCATCAAAGACTAAACCCCACTTGCTATTGGGATCTGGACCTTCCTCAATCAACGGTTCGTCGCAGTCTTTGGATTTCAAATACATGATCTCTTCATCGGGGAAGTCGAACTCAATTGGTTGATAATCATCAAGAGGTTGGTAAGCAAGATGATCGGCAAGAATGCTACCTTTGATTGCCTTTTGAGTTTTGAACACAATATCATATTCAGACAAAAGCATCTGCCAGCGTGCAATCTTTCCAGTAACAGCAGCTTTCTCAAAGATATACTTGATCGGATCCATTCTGGATATCAACCAAGTTGTATGATTCACCAAATAATGACGCAGGCGTTTGGCAGCCCAAGCTAAAGCACAACAAGTCTTCTCAAGCATTGTATACCGAGTTTCACAATCGGTGAACTTCTTGCTCAGATAGTAGATAGCATGCTCTTTCTTCCCAGTTTCATCTTGTTGACCAAGTACACATCCCATGGATTCATCAAACACTGCCAAATACATAATCAAAGGCCTTCCTTCCACGGGTGGGACAAGGATAGGTGGTTCCAGCAGATAATTCTTGATGCTATCAAAAGCTTCTTGGCATTCATCACTCCATACAATAGGCTGATTCTTCCTGAGTAGCTTGAAGATCGGCCCGCAAGTTGCGGTCATGTGAGATATGAATCGAGAGATGTAATTCAAACGTCCGAGGAAGCCTCTGACTTGCTTCTCTGTCTGTGGAGCTGGCATTTCTCGGATGGCCCGGACTTTATCAGGATCGACTTCAATGCCCTTTTGGCTGACAATGAAGCCTAATAACTTCCCGGATCTGACGCCGAATGTACATTTGTTAGGATTCAATCGAAGCTTGTATTTTCTCAACCTTTCAAACATCTTTGTCAAATATTCAACATGCTGCTCCTCATCTGTTGACTTCACAATCATGTCGTCCACATATACTTCGACCTCTTTGTGAATCATGTCATGAAACAGAGTAGTCATTCCCCTTTGGTAGGTAGCACCAGCATTGATTAGGCCGAACGGCATCACTTTGTAGCAGAAGGTACCCCATGGAGTGATAAAAGACGTCTTTTCTCTATCTTCAGGAGACATCTTGATCTGATTGTAACCGGGGAAACCGTCCATGAAGGAGAACACCTTAGACTGAGCAGTATTATCAACAAGCACATCGATATGAGGTAACGGAAAGTTGTCTTTTGGACTGGCTTTGTTCAAGTCCCTGAAGTCAACACACATCCGGACTTTACCATCCTTCTTTGGCACAGGCACAATATTGGCAACCCATTCAGGGTACTCAACTGTCATGAGGAAACCCGCATCAATTTGCTTTTGAACCTCGCTCTTAATCTTGAGAGCCATATCAGGATGAGTCCTTCTCAATTTCTGCCTGACGGGAGGACATTCGGGCTTGGTAGGGATCCGGTGCTCCACAATCATAGGGTCTAGACCTGGCATATCTTCATACGACCATGCAAAAATATCCGGATATTCCCGTAGGAGCTGGATGATCTTACTTTTAACCTCTTCCCCTAGAGCAGCACCGATCTTGATTTCCCGCTTGTTCTCCTCGGTACCTATGTTGATAAGCTCAATCTCTTCCTGATGAGGTTGAATGGCTTTCTTTTCTTGCTCGAGTAACCGAGTGATCTCATACGGTATATCATCACCCTCCTCATCTTCGGCTTCATATACCGGGAATTCAAAGTTTGGAAGAGGCATAGAATTACTGTGTTCAACGGGTTTATTATGGTTCAACCTGCATATAATGATTGGATGATTTTAGAAAGAGTTTTTTTTGTTTTTTTTGTTTTTTTTTTTTTTCATGCAGGTTTTTGAAATTAATAAGAAAATACAGACGTTTTGGTTTTTTCTGGCATTACCATTTTTCCAAGAAAAAGGCACTAAAAAAAAAGCAGTCGTGAAAGAAACGACAATTTTTATTCATCAAACGGCAATGCCGAAACAAACACGCCCTTACAGAAAATATCACTCTCGCTTTGGGCAGAGCGAGAGGATTGTTATTTTTGAAAACAAAGCGCTAAAGCAACAAGACGCATTACTCGAAAACATGCATGATTGAAGGAATGTCAATGGCGTCCCAATCACTCGCAATGCCTCCTGGTGTAACAAATGCAGGCCTGAGACCAGATCCAGTTGCTTCTTCAGAGATAGCATTAACAAACCCAGCACTGTGGAAGACTCCTGAGGAAACCCTTGATGACGGGGAGAACCCGAGACCTTCTTTACGCTTGTTCTCACAGAGCTGTATCACCTTGCCCCAACCGGCAGTCTGACCTTCCTGGATAACCTTCTGAGCATCTTTCAATGAAGCCATAGCAGCCCCAGCTTTCTTAGGCTCTGCACCTTCAATGGTCAAACCTTGGAAAGCAGTCCCTTCAGCAGACCCTGCTTCAATACAAGAGAAGGAAGACAGCTGGCTGACTAAGTATGCCTCTTCACCATGAATGGTAACAAGCTTTCCCTTCCTTACGAATTTCAACTTCTGATGTAAGGTAGAGGTTACCGCACCTGCATCGTGTATCCACGGTCTTCCCAGCAGACAACTGTAGGATGCATTAATGTCCATCACTTGGAAGGTAATCAGGAAATTCTCAGGGCCAATGGTTATCGGCAAGTCTATCTCCCCCAGCACATTCTTTCGAGATCCATCAAAAGCTTTGACCAAGAAAGTACTCCTCCTTAAAGGGGTCCCACGGTAGCTCAACTGATCTAGAGTTGTCTTGGGCATTACATTGAGTGAGGAACCTGTATCCACCAACACATTCGATATCATGTCTGATTTGCAATTCACCGAGATGTGTAAAGCCAGATTGTGACTCTTTCCCACTTCCGGCAGCTCTTCTTCACTAAACCAGAGGTTGTTACAAGCAGTAATATTTCCCACTATGCCACCGAAACGATCTACCGTAACTTCGTGGTCAACATAAGCCTGCTCCAGCACTTTCAACAAGGTATTCCTGTGAGCCTCGGAGCTCAAGAGTAATGACAAGACAGATATCTTCGAAGGAGTCTGCAGCAATTGATCAACGATCTTGTAGTCGCTCCTCTTTATTATTCTCAGAATCTCATCTAAATTTGAATCCTCTATAGATTTGCCAGGCTGGTTCACATCTGTAGCAATGGGTGAGACAACGGTTGGAGTTGCTTCTTCAACTGGTGGAATGGTCGGTGTAGCTACCTTCTTCTGAAATAACGGCGGACGAACCTTCCCGCTTCTTAGCGCTGCAGAAGTCCCTTCGGCAATATTGCTTACTGTGGCAAAGGAGGCTAGAGGCACCTCTACTCCATTTTCTATCATAGTAGCATTGTATTTGTATGGAACAGCCTTATCCGAAACATAAGGAATTGGTCCTGGCAACCTTATCACCAAAGGCTCAGCATTCTTCTTCAAAGGTGTACTCTTGACAGGCGGATCGTGAAAAACCGGCACAATCACGCAAACATCACTGACAGTCAGAAGATTATCATTCATCAAGCTTTGGATGTCTTCTTGAACAGTATAACAACCCAAAGGATCACGGAGACATCCCAGACACTTGGCATGATCATGATTGAACAGAGAAGCTTTGCACAGCTTGATGTGTAGAGGTACCAGAGGAGTTGCGACGTTGCGGACATCAAGTCTCGGAGCTTCTTCACACACTTCGATCATATTCACAGCGGCATGATTTGGAAGAGGATTGTCGAGGACGTGTGGGACATTATTCTCAAAAGTCAGCTTCCCTTGATCGATGAGCTTCTTCACGATATACTTCAAAGCATAACACCCCTCGACATCATGACCTAGGGCACCTTGATGAAAGTCACATTTGAGATCAGACCTGAACCTTGGAGGCAACGGATCAGGTGGGGGCTTACCCTGTCTAGTTGTACAATGCCCTCTCTGGAGTAAAGTTGGAAGCAACTCAGCATATAACATCGGTATCGGAGGGAAAGTAGGCCTAGCTTGCTGATTTTGTTGTTGTTGTTGAACCGGCATCTGTTGTTTCATCTGTTGGGCAATTGCATTGACGGGCACTTGAGGCTGGCCCGGCGGCAAAGGGTACTGATGATAAAACGGTGGGAAGAACGGATGCTGAGAATACGGCATATATGGGTATGACGGAGGCATTTGAGCTGCATTGATAGGAGCAACAGTAGCCATTGATTGACCGGCTCCAGCTGACACCATCCCCACTTCCGTTTCTTTCTTCTTGTGGTGTCCATTACCGTACCTCTTCGATGCACTCGTAGAAGATTCAGCTTTCTCAAACACAATGATTCCATCCCTGACTGCTTCCTCAAGACGGGTTCCCATAGTGACCATCTCCGAAAAGTTGTTCGGGGCAGCGATGATCATCCTCTCAACATAATCTTTCTTCAACGTCTTTAAGAACGTCTGGGTCATTTCTTCCTCATCTAAAGCAGGAGTGATACGGGCAGCCGCCCCTCTCCACCTTTGCGCATATTCACGGAAACTTTCCTCCTTCTTCTGAGATAGGGACCTGAGAAACTCCCTATTTGGCCTCAGTCGAGTGTTAAACCCATAATGGCTCTTGAAAGCGGTGGCTAACTCATCAAAGGTATGGATGTCATTCTTACTCAAACTAGTATACCACTCTGCGGCATCCTCCATCAGACTATCCTGAAAACAGTGGATCATAAGGGAATCATTGTCTTTGTAATTGCCCATCTTCCGGACGTATTTGATGATGTGATTTTGAGGACAAGTTAGCCCGTTGTACCGGTCGAAGTCCGGAATCTTGAACTTTTTAGGAACATCCACTTTTGACACTAAGCAAAGGTCTTGAGTTTTGACAGAGTCTGCATTCCCTCGATTGGCCTGGATCTCGTGACGGAGTTCTTTAGCAAGTTCCTCCATCATCTCTTCCATAGTCTTGGTTACGGGGATGCTTCTGTGCTGTGTGTTGATGTTAATACCTTGAGGCAGAGTGTGTACCAGAGGCTCAGTGACAGATGCTGTTGTTTGTGGCAAAGTAGCAATGATGGAGGCGGCATTTGTTGCAGGGATCAGAACATTGTTAGCAGTGCCCGAGGTGCTTGCTGTAGCAACGGGAGTGAAGAACGGTGGAAGCCCATACGGAAACCCCACTGGCATAGTAAAGCGATTGTCTGCAGAAGTGGTAGGGAGCACGCTTGTAGTTACTGGTGCAGCTGTGGTTGTAGGGATAGCTGTAGCTGATTGCTCTTGAGCAGCTAGTAGAGCAGTCATGACGTCATTAGCTTTAGCCAATTCCTCCTTTAGAGAGGCTAACTCGGTGCGAAGCTGAGCGTTCTCTTCTTCCATAGCCCTTTTCTTTCTTCTGTATTCTCTGGTTCGATCAATCCTATCTGGTTCGTAAACTCTCTGAGCACGAGCCACTTTTCACACTGCGGCAGAGGAACCAGGAGATAGTGAGCACTTGGAAGCCTTTGTGACCAATGCATGATGCATATGATGCATGATATGCAAATGCGAATGCAAAAGACTTATTTTTTTCATCGAAGGATTTTAAAACAAATTAGAAATCTTGCAAATAAACAAAATTACACAACATTTTCAACAAGGTAAACAAATAAAGCTCTCAAGCATAGGAAGTAGTCGGAAGATCATCGGACTCGGAATCTGAATCACAGTATCTGTCAAAGAAATCTCGTCGTCCTCGAGCTCTCTTGGAATCCCTCATAAGCAGCTCGTCTTTCTCTTCCAATTCCTTCCGGACCTTAGCTAGTTCTTTCTTCAACATCAGATTCTCATGAGTCTTCTGCTCATCTCTACCATCCAAAGTCATGATTAGATTCTCGGCTTGATTGTACCGAGCTTTCCACACTTGCTTCTCACGACTCTCCATAGCTAGATGCTCCTGATACATATCCTGAGTTGCGGGAAGTAGAGGTAAAGGCATAGACGGAGTGGATGAAGACACGTATCTCATAGCTGGATAAGGCATACCAATCTCCTCAGCTCGATCTATCACCCACTGAGTATAGGCCTCATGAGCGACACCGGATCTCACACCTAGATGCTTCACACTCTTCCTTCGAACCTTGGACCAAGCATCTATGAAAGCTTTCCTTTGTCCGGTGGGAGCATTCATGTAGAAGAAGAACTCTGGAGATGTGGCAAGATTGATGGGCTTCGACTTCATAGGGAAACCGAACTGTCTCATAGCAAGCTCGGGGTTGTAGTTGATTCCTCCACGGGTACCAAGAAGAGGTACATTGAGAAAGTCTCCGCAACCCATAATGATTTCCTTCACTTGAGCGGCAGGAGTGAGCCAGACGACCTCATTAGGAGTAAGGGCCATAATCCGCTGCGAGTAGGACCAGTTCTCCGAGTTGTCATGGAAGGAACTCGGAAGGTGCGAAATAAACCACCTATACAAAAGAGATGTGCAGCAAATAATATATCCACGGCCCTTGAGAGTCCTGTCATGAATGGCGTGGTAGGTATCCGCTAGCAAAGTAGGAACCGGGTTCTTGGAATGAAAGATCTCGATAGCATTCATGTCCACGAAGTTGTCGAGGTTCGGAAAGAGGATGAGCCCGTAGATAAGCAAAGCAAGAATAGCCTCGAGTGTATCCTGACGAGTAGTACCGAGATTGGCCTGATCAAGAAGATACTTCGAAGTGAACCCCCGGATGTGAGACTTGGTAATAAGATGGTTGAAGACGTCGGAAGTCTTGAGGTAGAGATCCTTAGCAATAACCAGAGGAGTAAGAGAAGTCCCGGGACCGGTGAAAGGCGTCTTCTCGGCTATAGGTAAACCCACTAGATTGGAGTAAGCCTCGAGAGTAGGAACCAACTGGAAGTCCGGGAAAGTGAAGCAACGGAAGCTCGGATCATAAAACTGTACTAGAGTGTGCACTAGCTTCTCGTCCACATCGGTTCGGAGCAAAGTAAGCAATCCCCCATACCGGAGTCGGAACCCTGTTTGACTCTTGACCTTGAGTGCCAACTCTCTCAAACTAACCAAATCCACTTCCTTGAACTTGTAGCACTTAGTCTTCTTCATACCTGTGATTATTTACAAAAATTTCCATTTGTTTTAAACCCTTCGATGAATGCATGAAAAAATGTTTATGCATGAATGCATGTATGCATGATTGCGTTGTTTAGTTACAATGTGGGTTGAGGTTCAAAGTAACGGGGCCACGGATGGACACGGCGTCCGGTGAACTAAGGCTTTGGATAGTAGTAACCAAGGTTCTAACACAGTTCCCAAACTGCAACCTCTCTCACATATATCATGGTAGTACAGGACGACACCCGTTCCATGATTATTTGTGAGAAGGTCTAGTTTGAGTGTAGTATCGCGTGACGACTAAAGTTTGAGACAACACTCAATTTAGCCACCGCACTACGTCCTAAAAAGGCTAGGATGGGTTTGGTAACTACGGTTCATAGCTTCGTCGAACAATTGAAAGTGAAGTGCCTAAGCATGACAACACACGCCGACAATATCACCTTCAAAATGCCTCAGCTATGTGAGATTGATCGCATAATCCAATACACGAGGCAACCCCCGGATCGAATTGTCGATTATATCTCTACCTAAACATAAGTTCACTCAGCCCGGGTTAGGACTTTTGATATTCTCACCCCACACGTTGAATGAAAGTAAACAAATATTCACATATGTAAGCAATAAAATAAAGCGTAAATATAAACTAAGGAAAACTAGGCGCGACCCGATAACAAGTATCCCCAGTGAAGTCGCCATTTCTGTTATCATGGTTTTTGGGTGCCAAGCCATTAATTGGACTTGAACCTTTCGACCGTTGATATCTCTCTTTTTTCTTGGGAAGGGTAAAAGGAGAAAAACCCTTGAGTTTCCGAATCCGGGGGTCGTTTTCGCTACGGGAAGGTGTGAGGCACCCGGAGCGATTATGGTATTCCATAAGAACCGCTCTCCTAAGTTTATTTCTACGCTTTATTTTTAGAGACTATTTGTAAAAAATGAAGGTGTGATTAGTTAAGAATGGGGGGTGAGAAGAAGTAGAATTTGATTTTTATTTCGGCTTGGATGAGTTCTGACTCATTGCCTACGTACCCTTTTAAGGGATCAAAACCGTTCGTAGTTCATTCTCAAAAATGGTTTTTTGTTTTTATTGGTTGATTTTAAGTTTGAAAAGAGATTTTGAAGAATAGAGATGAGAGGCCTCAAGGGCATTAGATTTAGCAAAAAGTGAGGTTTGATTAGTGATTAAAAAAGAAAGTCTAAATGATTAAGATGAATTGAATTTTTCTTAAGAAAAAGAAAAGAAAAAAATGAAGTGTTGACTTCATATTTATTATGAAAATTTTTGAAGTGAAGTTCAATTGTTCTTTTTTGGAAAAAGATGGATTTTCTCTAAGTGTTCAAACCTAAGCGCTCATCTAACCATACAATCCTACGCATACATCTAAGGTGAGTGTGTGCGTGTCGGTGCGTCATAGTGTCCATAGTCCATATTACAAAAATTGCCTAAATACATTCTATGGCCCCTTTGCCAAGCTACAAACCAATGATAACAAATTACATTACCAAATGAATTAAAACTTGCAAAAGATAAATGCTAGGCTAAAGAAAGTGGAGGGAATGCTAAATGGGATGCATGAAACATGGAAATAAACTTGTTAGTGAAATAAAGCATAAAGAGTAGCAAGAGGCAAAGACGCATAAAATGCCATAAAGATAGTAATAAAATGGTAATAAAAACCCAAAATTTTGATATAAGAACTAAGGCATTTGTAGCTTCTAATTCTCATGCTATAGCAAGTTTGAAATAGTTTCTTTTATCTCAAGCTATAATTATGGGATCATTAGAAACAAACAAGCTTAGTTTCATGCCAATTTTGAGATAGAATTAGCATCTTATTACTTTCTAGAATATGCATACGTTGCTCATACAATCAAGGTTTCATGAATCCATTTAAAACAGCAAAATCAAGATAGGATCGTAGGTGTGAGCACCTCACATTAACATATCAAATGGCCTTTATCACATTTTCACAAATCAATGATAGAATTGACAAAACAATCATAAGAAATAATCCAAGAAAGAATTAAAATGCCATGGATTAATCATACAAGAATTTTGCCAATTCCAGCGTGCAAAAATGCCATAAAACATCAAGAAAATGTCAAGAAGTAAGCATGGATTTTCTAGGAAATTTATCAAGATTTTTAAATCAAGACATAGGTTCAAATAGCAAAGAAAAACAGTGCAAATAGCAAAAAAAACAAAAGAACGTAAAGGAAAAACTAAGCCCAAACCAAAGCCCAATCACTAAAAGATCCGGATGCACAGGGAGCATTGGATTGATCCAGGGAAGGAAACCCTAGATCCAACGCTCAGGGTTGAAGGGATTGGACCGGTCTTGAACCGGTCCGGTTCAGTTGCCTATATAAACAAGCTAGCACCGGTTTTTTCATTTTTACAAAACCTTTCTCTCTCTACACTCAGAGCTTCTCTCTCTTCTCTCTAACATAAGCTCACCGGATTCTGGGTTGAGCCACCGTGAGAGATGAAGGTCTGGCTGGAGCCACCGTAGGCTCGCCGGAACCTTCATCTTCTCCGGTGAGCTCCCTAGGGTTCCGGCGAGCTTTCAACCCAGAATCTGATGAAAATCACATCATTCTCTTCGTCTTTTCATTGCGATTACGGTTCTGGCCTTGGTTTTTACAAACACTACGTGAATCAACGCGAATCTGGTCTTCTCACTTACGTTTTTTCGCAAAATTAGGGTTTGCTCTTTTTGATGAAATTCTTTGAATCTTTTTTGAGATTCTGTTGATTCACGTACTGATGGTCCTTTTTACGAAAAGATGAAGAGATTAACGGTCTGGATGATGTAGATCTGCGCTTTTGGTATTACGGTTTTTGGAAATCTTTTAGGTTTTTTGGCTTAAATGTTTTCAACTTCACAGATCTACATCTTCTCTGAGTTTGTTATTGACTTTGATGATGAGAATGATGAAGATTCACGTGTTTACCTGAGTTTGTATGGAGATTGTTGATTTCTTCAGAAAATCTTCAAATCTTGTTTCTGTTTTGATCTGATTTCGTTTCTGGAGACTGAAAATAAATCAGTGTGGTCCTTGCTAGCCTTGAATCTTCATCTTCTTCGGTGTAAACCCTAACTTCTTTCCTTCTTCTTCCTTCGAATCTCTGCGATCAGCACTCGTAGCTTTTTGCCATAGGTGAAGAGCTCGTGCTTCGAATTGCAGAGTCTGCAATTCAGTGATGATGATTCAATTGAATCACTGAGAATTGCAGTAACAAACCAGTTCAGCTTTTCTGGATTTTGCGTTCTGGAAGTGGTTTAGGTTTTCGCCATTGATGAATGTTGAAGCTTTTTCTGTTTGATTCGTAACTGACAAGAGAGAGAGTGTGATTCTGTGTTTATGAGTTGGCACTTGATGAATGGAAAACGTGTGAAATTCATTGCCACTGTGTTGCTTTTATAGCTGACAAGTGTGCATCTGAACCAATGAGAACAGGACACCTGGATCTGGAAAAAAAAATGGCACGGCCTTGCAGTTTTGGACTTTGAGGACCTCCCTGCAATTTTGTAAAATATGGGACTGGACTGCAATTTTAAAAATAGAACTAAAAAGAACATAAAGATTGGACAGTTTGGACTTAAATGCAATTTTAAAAAGTTGAAGGATTTAAAATGCAAAGTAAAAATAAAAATGAATTAAAATATGTAATTTGACTAAACGTAAAGCGAAACAAAAATAAAACTGACAAAACGGACTAAAACGAACCAATGGCCTAAATGAGGTACTTCAAAGTAACCTCCCTATGTCAAAATTTCGTGTGAAATGACCAAAATGCCCCTAGGGCTAAAAATGACCTAAACTGACTCAAACAGACTTGACACTGACTCAGACGCAAGTTTGAAATGAATTTTAACAAGGTTTACTGATGAAATGTTAAAAAATTCTGAGAAAGACTCAGAGACAGTCACAAGGATGAAAATGGGTCCCACTGCAGGAAATGACCAAAATACCCTTCTGTATGACTTTTTTTGCAAATTTTGAAATAAACTGTAGAAAAAGCAATGTAATGATTCAGAGACACTTTTGAATGACTTACAAGACAAGTAAAGACATTTCGAAAGGTTTTATGCAAGAAAAACATAGGTAAAATTGTGATTGAAAATACTGCGAGGCAGAGACAATTTGAACTGTGCAGTTGAAATTTGATAATTGACAAAGTTTGAAATGAAATTGGGCCCAGTATTTTTAGGTCCAAAAACAGGGTATAACAGTTATCTACGGGAGGTACAAAATGGAAATTTTTAAAATGAACATCCAGTAGTTAAAGACATGATGCTCTGATTGTTACATATCATACGTGTTATTAAGGGCAACTTCATAATTTCAGGAGGCCTAAAGAGATATGGAGGGAGCCTAAAATTAAATCTTCATATTTTTATTATGGGCCTTAATGCAATCCAAACCGAGTAATATAAATAATATAAAACCGATATTTAAATATATTCTTGGATATTGCTCATTAGGCAACTTTTTTGTTGTGGTGGTCGGGGTTTGAACTTTGGACCTTGCATATTTTATGCATTATCCATACAAACTGAGTTAAGCTCATGAGGACGCTCATTGGGCACCTAACAAATACTTACATGCACCTAAAACTCGTCGAACAATAGTTAATTGTCATTCTGACACTTTTTAAATAGGTTAAACCAATCGATTGAAAAGTGATTTAACGAAATTAAAAAGTATCTGATCAAAAATTAACTGCCTATAGAGTTTAATTTAAACGCATTGTCAACGTGAAAAAGTTTTACATATACATTCATGATGTTTTGCCACATCAATTACAAATGTTGATAAGTCATGTGTTTTTAACTCAATCCAAACAATTGGGATCAAGTGGTTAATAAGCTCTACCAAATGATGAATTATTTATGAGAACCTAAGTTCAATTCTTTGATGGTAATTCTTAATTAGACTTTAATTATATCCCGATTCCCGACATTAGAAGTCATTTATTCCTAATGAGCGTAGATATTTCATCATGTACATACAAGAAATAACAATTAAATTAGAGAATATATACATTCTTTTAGTGTGGGTAGATGAATTCCCACTAAATATAAAAATAACATTTTAATTAGTAAATTTAATTTAGGTTAATTTAGATGAATTCTAAAAAATAAATTGTATTTAATTGAATTTCTAAATCAGCATAAAAACAATATTTTAACTTATAATAGTGATTAGAGAGAGTATAATCTTCGTTATTATGTTTTTAAATACAATTTAACTTACAATTAACTAACTGCAGTACTGTAAATCGATGGCCAATTACATTTTCATAAATAAAAAATAATAATTTGTTTGAAAACCTATAGAATAATCAAATCTCCAAAAAAATAATTGCATAACTTTTTCTAATGATTGAAACAACCATTTTTTATTTGGTATGTAGATGAAGGTACCGAAATTCACCCAAAACTTGGAGTTTGAGGTGTCCAACCTAATATAATGTTTTGACATTGTTTGTTGATTTAGGCAGCGTGGACAATGGAACAACTATTTAATAGTATATGTGAAACAAGAGAGTATTACATTTTGAGCCAAATCATTCATTCCCAATTTCTCCATTATTGAGAATTTACTCAAAATTACAGGTTGAAGATTCGGCAAAAATCGTGGTACGATTTTGAGAAATCGAGACACGATTTTATGCATGTTTTGAAAATTTTGGTTCGACAAAAATTGGGATACGATTTTTAGATAATGTTCATATAATATAGTGTACGAAGTGAAAGTCGGGGCACAATTTCTTGGGATCTGAGCACTATATAAGGCTTCATTCATCATGTATTGAGTAGAGCTTCAAGAGAGAGAAACTTGAGAAATCAAATGAGATAATTTTAGGGTTGAGGATTCTCTCGAGAGAGAGTTTGTTTTGGGTTTTGAAACAATTGTAAACATTTTTTGTGAGTGAAAATCATTGAATGTCTTATTCATTGGAGATATTAGGAAAACAATAGAAATTAGAGTTTGTTCTTTATTTGTTGAAGTTAATTTCTTGTAATATTTTGTATCTCTTTGTAAAGAACTCATTGATAGTAGATAAGTTTGGACCGAACTGGGTGCATATTTTTTTGATGTGTTTGTTTCCCTTCTCTCTTATTTTTTGTTTGTGGTTTTGTATCTTACACTTGATTGTTGAGGTTACTTTGATATTGATTATTACTTCCTTTTTGCTCCACACATTTAAGTTTATAGGTGTGACTTTGAATTAGAATTCACACCAATCTTGTCACTTACAAAGTTACATATGTAAAATTGGCAACAGCAACGGCAGAATCATGAGTAAATTAAATAATACTACAATAATAAACGTACGTAAACAAGCACAGATACAAAACATAATTATTATTATTTTGACAGATTAGAAAACATGGAAGTTATTGATTGATACCTAATTATAATTTCAGCATAAGGTAAGTAATTAACTATCTAACCCATCGGTGGTGGAGGAAGTAAATATGCCAAGAACCCTCTTCACCACAGCTCCTCTTTTTGGAAGTACCGTCGGTTTTAAACCCTTCATCATCCTTGCACCATTAGAAGAGGAGTTGGAATCTCCAGTGTTGGTAGGTTGTTGATGAGATGATGCTGATTCAGTTGAACCGTATTGTTGATTCTTCCTGCCTTCACTCATCCTTGACTCAGACTAGGAATTGAACTGTGATGAATCATTTGTTGATCTTATCTTTTTAAAGCTTCCAAGCCAAACCAAAACAAAAACCTAGTACGGTGCAGAGGGGCTCACCAATCACTATTATTGGTTTGGTTCAACTCTTCATATCCAATGTTTTCACTTTATTTTGTGAGTAGGAGGTGGGGCGTATTAATTTATGGTACATGAATTTACTCCGTCTATGTTATCCATTCATAATACGGCCAAAGACATGTACGTCATCCCGCTTACGTTATAAGACCATCTTCAATAATCAATAAAGTGATCTATAAAGAGTATGATGGTTATTTAAAATTAAAAAATAAAAAAATTCTGATAATAATAACAAATAAGTATTCAACTAGGATATATTTGGTAGTAGAGATTCAAAATCAAGTGAAAATTTATTTCACATCTTTGTTGAGATTTCAACATGTATTCTAGAAAGTATATATTGTGAAATGTTGTAAGCATATTTTTCTTATAAAATAAAATACTCAAACCAACACCTCTAAAACAATAACTAAATGGATATCATTAAATAATTTTATATCATTATATTTCAAAAGATAATTTACTTATTTATGAAATATATTTTAATCTTATAAGAGAGGAAAGATAGTGTGTATACAATAGTTGGTTGCTATTTATTAACCACTCATTCTTTTTATCCTCCAATGGGGGTTGCCTAATAAATTTGGTTCTCTTATTAGGTAAAGTAACTATCATTGGGATGATCTAAAATCATCCACAAGGAAATTAAGTTTTCACCTATTTAACAGTGATTTGGAAGCATAATCTTTCTATTAACTTTTTGTAAACCACTTAATAAATTGTACTAAAATAAATAAATTTTATTGAGATGTAGTCATAAAGAGTTAATTGTGAGACTCATTATTATCAAACTTTTTAAAATGTTGGATTGAAGAGATTGAATGTTTGTTTATTATCACTCTTAAAATAAAATTATAAAATAAATGTGCATACATGATAACTCATTTAAACACCCAAAATAAGAGCTTCATATATATATATATATATGAATTCTGCTCTTTACCCAAACGGTTTCGCTCATTCCTAAAGTAAATGACCAAGATACCCCTACGCATAGCGTATAAATTTTCAAATTCTTCCGCTTTATTATAATTGGGCACTTACTACTTTCCAAAGAGTTAATTTCTACACTTACTAGTCCCCCTAACTTAGAAGACACGTTTTATTATAGTTGGGCACCCCCCTTACAAAACTTCTATGAAGTATGAATGAAGATCTTGTCCATGCAAAGTGAAAACGATGCTTCACAAAACCCTCTTAAAAGCTTATTATCAAAAGCCTTTTAAGAATAACTTTGATTTCTTCTCAGTTACACACAATTCCTTAGAATTAAAACCACATCAATCCAATACAGCCAGGTTTCCATGCAATGATTCAGCAACACATTCTCATTAATTTTTACCATTCAGCACATAAACAATACAATATACCTCAATATGCAATACAATACACCAATTACAACAATTCATAACAAAAATCAATACAAGTATAAAGCGTGACTTTAAGTCACGTGAAAAATTTGGAAATTTATACCAACGTGACTTAACTTACGTAGAGACATTTTGATCATTTACTTTAGGAATGAGCAAATCCATTTAGGTAAAGAGCCGAATTCTATATATATGCTCTAACAAAATCCACAATAGAGCACTCCATTTGGGTGCTTAACTAGGCCCAACTGCTCCAACCTGATTTTTTAATATTTTAATTTTTTATTGTTAATACCTAATAAGCACTTGATGACACCTCACCATATGATTTTTTAGCTAAGTTTTGGAGTCTTTTTCTATGCTTTGAAGACAATGTAGAGGGTTTAGAGTGAGTTGATCATGGTTTTGAGAATGTTTTGTAATATTTTGGTTTGAGTCGTTGTAATTTTATTTCTTCCTTAACCAGACAACTTCATAGATGTTTTGAGTCTTGTATGGTTTAATCATGTAATTTGATAACAAAGACATTTGTGCACTCTAGTTTTTTAGAATTTTTTTTTCTTTTGGACTGTTGCTCCAAAGTCGTTCCATGTGATGGATATTATGAGTAACATTTGAATTATGAATATGTTGTCCAACAGCGTGGGTTTGAGAACTTCAACAGTTTTATCCTCAAGCACCACATCACTCTAAATTTTTAGAATTATTATGGTACTTGACAAGATATTTGTTCCAAAGTCGTTACATGTTGTTCTTCTTTGTACTGTAAGTTCGGTTGAGTTAAATGAAATGTTGTGGAAGACTTCAAGAATAAACTTATTACAAAAATAAACTTTAAAACCAAAACTTTCCTCATTACTCATTAGTAAGTCAAGATTCCCGTTGGAATCTTTATGAATGAAGCCCAAAAAATGACTAAAATCACTTCTTGCGTCTCACTAGCTGGTTTTTTCTTCTTTGGAACATAAGTTAGCTTTGGAACACTAACCGGTCCGGTCATAGGCTTTGGAACATAAGTTAGCTTTGTCTTTCCATGATAAAAAATGATTTTATATTATTTGTCTATATTTAGCCGATTATTTATGCAAATATAAAATTTAATTTAATTTGTATTTGTGTCTATTCTTTCTACATCTTATACTTTAGATAACTTTTATTTTAATTCAGTATTTTTTTTTTAAAGAAATTATATAGTATAAAAAGTAAGATCTAAAATTTTTGACATTTCTTTACATAAAATCGACTTTTGAATTATGTTATTCGAGCAAATGAGTTATACTAAGTTGCCCATGAACTTAAAATAAGTCGAGATTGAGGTAAAATAAGTTCGTATCGAATTTGAGTCATATTACAAATTGAATTACTTTCTATCGACTCTAACTGTAGCGAATTCAACTTGACTCATTTTCCACCTTAGTTGAGTTGAGGACAATCAATCTCTCCTATAGCACAAGCAGAATGACAACAAAACAAAACAAAAAAAACATTTATTTGTAGTCTGATCCAAAGGAAATGGGAATGCCAACTCCTTTTTTTTTATTTTCAATTAGCATCATTTTAAGAATTTTATCTCTAAGATGAATAAGTGGAGAATTCGAGATTCGAATCTCCGTCCTTGCATCTATGTGAATAGATTCCCTGAAGTGACATTAGTGTCCAGTGGAATCACACAGACACACACAGTGAGAGAGAGAGAGAGAGAGAGAGAGAGAGAGAGAGAGAGATGAAGTTTTATTGGTCAAAATTAAAACTGGAGTGTCTAGTGAAATTTCCACCGGAGGAGATATGCTTCTTGCATATATAATACAATGGCTCTACTAACCGAATTATGCTCACGAGGACAAGAAATCAACTCCTCTATCAATAAAAAACAGGATGTTGAGTGTGAGTTTGTTATTGCTTCTTAGGATTCATCGCTAACAAACATTGAGTTTTATTCATCAGACAGTAAAATAAAATGTGATGAGGTGCAACTCAATGACTCATCAAGAGGTCACCTATCTTAATATTACTCTCGCCTAAATACGTCATGCGAAATTTTGATGTGATTTGATACTTTGTTGTTTGTTTGACAACATCATCGTCATCACCATCATCAATAATAATAATAATAATATAATAAATGAGTAAATAGGCAATTACTTCCCTGAAATTGTAAGTTTCGTCAATTATCCCCTGAAATTAACAAAACTTCAATTACCCCCCTGAAATTGCAAATGTTAATCAATTTACCCTCTCTGTCAAATTTTTATGTTAGTGAACATGACATTTTGCAAATACCCCCCTGAAGTTTTGCACTTATGTGCAAAATGCCCCCGAACTTAAAAATTTATATTATTTCATTTTTTTATTGTGGTTGGATAAAAAAATTAAAAAAAAAAAAGAAGTGAGGCGGAGAAGCATGGTATCAAATGTTTATATCTTTTCATTTTTTTTCCACTCAATATGTCCTAATCTATGCTTGGATCACATTTCATATTCCCAAGAAATCATCTTTTCTTGCAATTCTATTATTGTGGCAACATTTAACCGTATTTCTCGATAATATCGAGGTTTGTATCGTAATGGCAGTCACTACTGCAACCGCAATTTAAAATGTCACATTCCTTTTTCAACTTCTTTTTTTATATGTTGGTGCAAATGTGTGAAATCATCTTACTCTAGGAAAAACTCATTTATACATTCATTTTGTGATAGTAAAACCTTTTTAACCTCTATTTTATATAGTAAGACTAGAATTACAATTTTCATGCATTTTGAAGAAGTGTATTCTTTTTTTTGAAGACATAAAAATGGGATATATTAACAACGGCAGTGAAACACCTAAGTACAAGATGTACTAAAAGTGCCACCCCTAGAAATAGTCAACCATACAATGAAGAGTCAATGTGCTGGTCGGTTGATACCCAAACATAATAAAGGGTCCGACCACCATTTTTGTGAACCGTACATAAAGTTGGCCTTATTAGCCTTTAGCCACCACAAAGAGTGATATTTAACTTTTTCTACTAGTTGTTCCATGGTGGTTTGGATATTATTATAGAGTCTATTATTACGTTCATTCCAAACCAACCAAACACATAGTAACCAAATAAGTTGTAGAAAGGATTGACGGGCCCGTGAGTGACCTATAGAATGAGCGAACTGAATGAAATGTTCATCAATATTAAGGGGATCAGCACATGACATTCCAATCCAACACCTGACAAAATGCCATAAAGTACCAAAAGTAGGACAATGTAGAAATAAATGAGAGACAGACTCTGCCATGCCACACCCGGAAACACACAATGCTGCCTCACCGACGATGATACCACGCCGAAGAAGGTGATTCTTAGTCGGCAACCTATCCCGTAACAATCTCCAAGCAAAAATGGAAACCTTAAGCGGCACCTGATTATGCCAGATAAGGTCGCCAATGGAAGCATCTGGAGGTTGAACCTGAACTGTAAGTTGTTGATAGGCATCGCTCACCGTGTAACCGTAATCCGTATCGGAGTCCCATTGCCACCTGTCAGAAATATCATACTGCAAAACGACACCATTAATTAACAGCCTACACTCCTCTAGCATATCCTCCTCCCACACCCTTAACCTACGCCGCCAATTCCACCCCTCTCCAGCAACCATATCAGCTATCGTGCTCAACTTATCAGACACTAAATTAAAAAGTCGACGGAACCTGATACAGAAAGGAACATCACCCAGCCATCTGTCATACCAAAAGTAAGTACTAGAGCCATCTCCTACTTTCTTCGACACTCTCTCTGCAAACCAGCCCCCCTCTACACCGTCTACCCCATCCCTAATCTTTGCTAATTCCCGCCACCACGGTGAAACACTCCTGCCCCCAACCTCCAACCGCCCAGCCGTCTCACCATACCGAGCTACCAGGACCCTATACCATAAACCACCTCTATCCACCAACATCCGCCAACACCATTTACCTAACAAAGCACTATTAAAATCCTGCAACTTCCTCACCCCCAAACCCCCATACTCCTTACGTAAGCAAACAGAGCTCCAAGCTACCCAGGAAATTTTCCTGTTTTCCTCACTCCCTCCCCAAAAAAATTTATTAAAAAGAGATTCAATGATAGAGATTATACCTGACGGAGCCTTGAAGAAGGAAAGAGCATAGACAGGTAATGCAGTCAGGACAGACTTAAGAAGGACCAACCGACCTCCAAAAGAGAGAAAACGACTTTGCCACCCCAACAGTCTAGATTTAATTGTTTGCAACACAGAATCCCAGAATGCTAATCTCCTTGGATCACCACCTATCGATAAACCCAGATACACAAAAGGAATCTTCCCAACCTTACAATTTAAAATTGATGCTGCTTCGAATAACCAAGAATCTGCAATATTTATACCGACTAACAGACTTTTGTTGAAATTTATTTTCAAACCAGACATATCTGCGAATAAACACAAGACCGCACGCAAAGCACGCACATTGTTTAAGTTAGTTCATAATTTCTTACTTAGATCTAATCACAAAGTGTCCTACATGTATTTTTTATAATAGTGTATTCTACCATAAAAATACAACATGGTTAAGAAAGAATAAGGTGAATAAGGTTAATTGTTTGCCTTTAAGAAAAAATAATATAATTTTTGAAGTTTGAAAGGCATTTTGTACATAAGTGCAAAACTTCGGGGGTATTTGAAAAACGTCAAGTTCACTAACAGAAAAAATTGATGGAATGAGTAAATTGATTAACGTTGTGCAATTTCAGAGGGGTAATTGAAGTTTTGTTAATTTTAAAGATGTAATTGACGAAACTTACAATTTCAGAGGGTAATTGTCTATTTACTCTATAATAAATACATTATCGATGAAAGAATATTTCTTAATAATTTATTAATTCTTGTTAACATACTCAATCAATTAATTTACACGTTTTTCTTCTTTTCTCGTTGTTATTGGTTGAAGCATTTCATTGAACGCCAATTATATAAAAATAAGTACTCCAATGTTTTAGAAATAAAAGAATTAATTAAAGAGAGGCACTTGCAGATTGAAAAATAATTATTATCGAATCAAGAATAATTCGATTTGATCTAAGGCTATAAAACAAATTTGACATTTGCTATATAAATGATTTATTTGGAATAAATTTATGTCAGGAATCCCACTACAACCACAATGAAGATATTCCAAGAAAAATGGCTACGCATTGTTTTTAAAACATTATTATGATCTGTCATCGATCATCACGAGTGATGCTCTTTCTAATTTTCATCCCAAAAGCAAAATTATATGCTTCAAATCAATCCCATGCTTTACGTGTGGGTTTTTAAACTGTTCTATTCGTAGCCATGCAATTGGGTTTTTATTGGTAGTCCTTTAAGATTAGAGCTTACGCTCCCCAATAATACCTGCAATATAAAACGATATATTGTTGATTAATTTTTCACACTACTTTGGTTTCTTTTCTCTCATAGTTCTATTTGATAAACTACGGTGCACCGAAACGTGGGCGGATTTGTATCTTTGTTTGTTTTTACAACGAGAATTGGTTGCAGGTGAGAAAATGTCAAATATACTTTTTACTTGCCAAACAAAAAATAATATTGGAAATATCTAAATAAACGCTGGTTTAGGAAGAATATGCTATAGCAAAATTTTGAATTGTTGATTGATCAACAGAGAGACAGTTTAGAACCAATAGTTCATTATCAAATGAATTGTTTCGATCTAATACTCTATCCGAGAGTTATCAATATTTATCAAATCTGTTCCTATCTAATGGAACCTTATTTGCTCAAATTACAAAGACATTGTTGAGAAAAAGATGGTTTTTTCCGGAGGAGATGGTTGTTACTATATGTCCCAATAACGAATGATTGGTTTAACTGAATAAAATAGATACTTTCTTTCTCGTTATCTCAAGTCGATATGGGGATCTTTCAATTGAAAGGATCCCCTAATGTAGATAATACGGATTCACGTTGATCGAGCCTAACTCTAATTGTTTTGTTCTAAAGCAAACAAAGAGATTCACGGGATGGTTTGTCTTATTCACATATTCACTACCAATAAGTACATAAAAATGAACTCTCCATTTATTAGATAGACACCTATCTCTCTCACTTGAAATTCAAACTTTTATTTTTAATGTTGTAAAAGTGTAACTGATGGAGCCCCTTTAGGGCTCGGGTGAGCTATAACCCACCCCACCAAAAAAAAATTATAATTTTCTATAAGAATAAATTAATAAAATATTTTTCACTTTTAAATAAAATTATATTGCGGTCCACCTTTTTCTCCATCTCAGTTTGCATTATTATCACATTTTCAAGTTATTTGAAATGTAAAAATAATTACTTTAAATTTTTTAAGATATGTAATTTAATTTTATTGGTCAACTTTGTGTTTAAGACGTATTAAAATATAAATTATATATATATTAGTTTATATTGGTGGCTCATCCAAGCATTTTATTCTGACCCCACCATTTAGAAGTGTGGCCTCTTCTACTAAACTCTTGATCATTGTGTTAAACTACTATTGTTCTTTATTGGATTCACTTTTGTAACAATCTTCAAATCATTATCTGTATGCAGAACTTGATTAATTTATAATGAATCAAGTTCTAATGTTTGAAATTATATAGAAAAGACACAATAAAAGATGAACAAAATTCAGTATAAATGTTTGTAACTATATGCTTTTTTTCCTTTGACCAAAGTAACTCTATGTTATTTAAATTTAAATAGGGGATAAAACAAATAAATTTCCAGTAATGAAATTACAGTACAAAGTTACGACGGTTTCAATCACCCTTTACATTTTGTTCCTTATTCAAAGCATCAACCAAGTATATAAACGATCTTGATTCCTCATCTTCATCATGGCAACCTGCAAACTTTTTGATTATTTGACACCCTTTGTTTTGATTCTATAGTTGGCTGCAACAAATTAATAAAATCTGTAAAGTGCCACATACATGCATACCAAAAGAAAACCGAGTAGTTTGATCTTAAGTGGTTAACGAGTTTCAGTTGATATAAAAATAAAAAAAAATAGAGATTGAATTGATTACCTGATGTTATTGTCGGTGTTGGAGGTGAAAGAGTATTGGTATTCAAGCACTTAGCACAGATGCATTGAACAAAACAATTGCATACCGTATTCTTCACACACTTTCTCTTTGGAGGAATCACAGTTGCATCATTATTGCCTTTGCCCCATGGCTCTGGTTTGTGTTGAATAGTAACTTTTTTCTCGTTTTGCTCTACAGCCGCAAGTTTTACTATGTCAACCCCTTCGCAACAGAATCTCAACTTTCTCATCATTTTCTCCCTCTCAATTCTATTGCATACAAGCTATTTCTCATGTTATATAAGCAACCCCTTTAAGTTGTAAACATATATATCAACTATAATAATCAAATTTTTGTCTTAAGAGATGGGACAATGTGAACGTGGTTTTGTATACCTGTCTCCTCCTGTTTTAAAATTATTAAGATTTTAATTTTAAGTTCTAGTCATTTTTCGTATAATTATTTATTTTTTTGATAAATAATTTTTTAAACTTTTTATTATGTTCTTACTTTGACTTTTGACCACTATTAATAAAAAATAAATTATTATTTGTCATAAATACTATTTTGATCATTATTAATAATTTTTTGTCATATATATCTATATTCAATATAGCCAAGTGTCCAACTTATTGCAATAGAATGATTAATGTGTTTTGATTAATGACAAATTATTTGGAACCTGAATTTGAATTCTAACAAGAGCAATTTTGCTAAAATGTTTATCTCTCAATCGAATTCAAAATTACTAGAACCGCTTTAAACTAAACCAATTTATTAAGTTCAATCGTTTTGTAATGTAGAAACTATTAAAAACTTTTACCTAAATAGAAAAATACGGAAAAGAAAAAAACAATTAAGATTGTGACAAGCGTGTGTATTCTTGTAAGTTGTAATGCAGTAACTATTTAATTTGAGGGGATGGAAAAGGTAAAACACAAGGACTTCTCATGTCACCTATTTTAGTAATACTCTCGCAAAGTTCTGATGGGTCTACAACATTTAGATCTGGCATGGGTCTACTTAAGGTTAGGCCGGATTTGGTTCAATTTAGTTTGGCTTTGAGTGAACCATCAAATTCGTCCTTGAATTTTCACGGGTCGGCCAAATTCGTCCCTCAATTATGCGAAATATCAACTTAATCCTTGAATTTGTCAGACGTCCATCAAAAATGTCCCTCCGTCCAAGTGTTCCGTTAGTCGTGCTGATCTGTCGCCCTGCATGTTGTGTTGTCATGTACACGTGTTCAAGGACTAATTTTTTTGATTTGGAAAAAGTCCAATTTTCACTTTTCAGTTTAATTTTTTTTCTGCTTTTCCCATTTTGCCCCTGCATTACCCATACTTCCTTCCTCACATTTTCTACAAATCAATCAATTTAGTCCTTCGAAATGTTTGTTATTATCGACCAAATTAGTCCCTGCCTGCGTGGCGTCTGACATGTGAGAGGTTAACGGCCACGTCAGCCCCGTTAACGCTCTGTTTGAATAGAAGGACTAACTTGATTGACATTTAACAAATTCAGGGATTAAATTGAGATTTCGCATAATTAAGGGACGAATTTGTCCGACCCGTGAAAATTCAGGGACGAAGTTGATGATTCACTCGTTTGGCTTTGATATGATTCGATTCAGTTTAGTTTCTACTTTGGAAAAGAAATCACAGGTGCTGCAATAAATTGGACCCAACTTCTCAATGTGACTCAAATAATTGAGGAGCAAACCTAGTGACTATTTGCAATTGGAATATAGGGCACACGCATATTTCACCTTCTATACATTCTAACAGCATTTATAGCAGTAGAAATTGTGAATTATCCTGTCAGTGTCATGCCTTACCGTAATACTACAAATCAAGAGTCGGCTATCATATGCATTGGACACTACATGTAAAAAGTCTTTGTAACAAGTGTTGATCCTACTTCCAGACACCAGTATGATTTGCATTCTCTTTTATCCAAGGATGCTCCATTATCTCCTGAAGTGAAAGCCTTTTTGAAGAATCTTTTACCAGGAGCTACACAAATTTACTTAGATCAGTAAGAAGAAAAGAACAACCTAATCATGGATGTGAAAATGAAGATAGATATATAATATAATATGATATAATCATACCCCATTTATCAGATTTTTGGCCTTTTTAGAAACAAGAGGGGTACGAGGGAAGCTCAGATCAATCTTTACTATCCTGCACAAGTTTGAATTCAAATGGTACATTATATAAATATAAGTATATTGAAAGTGATTTAGTTTATTATATATACATTACTCATGCCCTTCCATACCTTCTGAAGGTATCATCTTGACTTTCAGCCTCAAACGGAGGAACACCATAGAGGAATTCATAACAAAGGATACCTAGAGTCCAGTTATCAACTGCATAATCATGACCTTTATTTTCTACCATTTCAGGAGCTAAATAGTCCAATGTTCCACACATGGTTTTTCTTTTTTTGTCTTTGTCTTCAGATTGTACAGACCAACCAAAGTCTGCAATCTTTAGACGACCCTGTAAACAAGCCATTATCAAATTAGTTGTACAAGTTTCCTCAAAACTCGAATTAATATAACCATATAATCAACTCACAAACTAATTCCCAACGATTTTCTTTATATATATCTAGAATAAAGATTAAAGCCTAAGATTGAAATGAACTGCAATGTGTTTTATGACGTAACTAAGTTCTTCAAAGTTCAAACTATGCTGCCATAATTAGCACAAAGCGAAGAAAACAAATATTGTTAGCATTCGGAAAGGGCGATAAAAACAGGCAAATGAATAAAAAGATACCTCATGGTCAAGCAACAGATTTTCAGGCTTGATATCCCTGTGAATAACATGCTTCTCGTGACAATATGTCAATGCCTTTGTGAGGCTTAAAATGTACTAAAATTTTCAAATTTGAAATAAAAGAGTTAGTATAATACAAAGATTTGCTTCAAAAAACAATTATAAGCATAGAATGATAGAATATAACATGATCCCTTCCTATTTAGACATTCTTTGAATCCAATTTTCACTTGCTTTCCCTGTAGTCCATATAATACCCAGTTCCATTACAAATTTACAATTAGCTTAACCGTTAAAATTATCAGATACATATCAATGATATCAAAATTCCTAAGAAGTCCGGATACATAGTATGATATGGATACCATTCGACACATACAGGAATACGAGAAACTCATAAAAGTCAAGATATGACATTGGCAAGAAAGATGCATTAACAGACTAATAAAGAGTTACCGTTGCAGCTTGTTTCTCGGAGAAATGACATCTTTCGCGAAGTAACATGTATAGCTCACCATTATGAGCATATTCAAGAATCAAGTAAACACGCTCTGAATCATGAAACCAACCATAAAGACGCAAGATGTTTGGATGTTTAAGACTTATCTGTATCTCCATTTCCCTCCCAAGTTGTTTGTGAAGTTAATACTTCTCTAGTTGTTCCTTAAAGATAACTTTCAATGCAACCACATATTTACTCTGAAAAAAATTCACAATTAGTACAAAATCTATTGGATCCCACTAAATTCACAATTAGTTGTTCCTTAATTTCTCTGGCGACGTAGACTCTCCCGAATTTGCCTCTCCCGAGTGGCTTTCCGACTTCGAAGTCGTTGATAGACCAATCCCGTTTCTGATTTTGATCCATTAGGTTTGTTTTTTGAGAAATGAGAATTTGAATTTGTTGATAGAACACAAGCGGATGAATCGCAATCGGCGGAGGAGAATCGCACAAAAGAGAGGGAAATGGTTACTCAAGTGAATTCTGCTTTTGTCTTTTTGAATTTCAAACAAACATTTCTCAAACAAAATAAAATAAAGATTAAATAAATTTTTGTTCAATATAAATGTCTAAATTTTTTGGTTTTTAATCTCTTTAAATATGTATTTCATCCTTGCAATTATGGGGTCATTTAAAAGTTGGTTCCTGTAATCGTTAATCCTGACAATTTACCCTTACATTATTTAATCATTTAAAATTTCGTCTCTCTCCGCACTTAATCACTGTCATGTAACTAATTTGATGATGTGGCAATCATTGCCATACATGAAATCCATACTGAGTTGATCTTTTAAATATTTATTTGCCACGTGCGTAATTTTTAAAATTTTGATATAGCTTTTGCAATGATGTTTACCACATTATAAAAATCTCGTGTGTATTTTTTTGAACTTTGAATTGGGTAACCTGTTTGTGAGTGTGTACAGGCTTTGAATGGAGCGTTTGGCAGATGCATGCTATGCTTTTGGTCTAGCATTTGGCGTCTAGATTCCTCCAAAAATTAAAAATTTAGTTTGGCATGTGTGTCGCAGTTGTTTGTCTATGCGAGTTCGCTTACAAGATAAAGGCGTTTGGTGCCCTACAAATCATGTTAGTTATGATTCCTCTCATAAGGATTTGGCTCACATAGTTTTTTACTTGTCCTTTTGCATTGCAAGTTTGGTTTACGACTGGTTTATGCAGCGACATTCAGCAGGCTATCAACGAAACTAGCAATGCCTCATAAGCATTCTTTTTGTTGTTACAACGTGTCACACTGGATTTTGCAACACGTATGGTTGGTTTGTTTTTGAGTTTATGGAAGCATCGTAATCTCAAAGTGTGGGATAATGTTACAAGGCGGTTGCTCAAGTGGTTGACATAGCTCATCAATTGTTAGAGGATTAGACTCATGCAAACGTAGTTATTGTTCGCCAGAATCAGTTACGCACAATAACACCTTGGAATGCAACACTCTCAACGAATTCTTTAGGTCATCCTTTGACTCAAGTAGTGATTTACCTCAAGTTAGTGGTTCAACATCTATCCCGCCTCACCTTCGACTGCAGAGCCCTCAACGTGGACGTCTCAAACGCAACAACAATGCCTTTTTCAAATCAGTTGGACATAACGGGTATTGTTATGTTCTTATGCGACAAAGATGGTGCGTTTGTTTTGGCCAGAACATTGTGCTTTACTCATTTCTGTCTTGTGGACGTTAGCGAAGCGATATGATTATTCCATGCTAATTTAGAATTGCTTATGGTACGTAGTTTGATAGTCTTTCACAACAAGCGGGTGGTTGCTATAGAGTTTGGACATATTATCGTAGCTTCAACAAATATTTTTGCTTCTCGCTTCACAAACTCTCGGGTGGAGTTTAATAGGAGACAAACAGATTTAGTTGCTCACGCGCTCGCAGGGGCAACCACATTATCAACTAGTTCCACCACTTATTTTAAAATGACCTCCTGTATTGATACTCTTGTTATTAATGAAATGATATAAGCATCATCCTTTCAAAAAAAAAAAATCTCTCTTGCAAAAGTTTAGTTTTTTTTTAACAAGTGATTCATTAAATATGATTTTTTTTTTAAGTTTTTGCGCTTAAATATGATTTTTTTTATTAAAAAATTCTAAATTTTTTTGGTAGATATCATTAGAATATTTTCAACGAATGTGTAAAGATGTTTAGAAAATGTGAAGTGTACACAAAAATTGATTTAAAAACAGAGATCAAAAGTCATGATGAAAAAACATGTACACGTAAGTTGACTTTAAAACAAATATCAAAAGTCATCACAAATAAACATTTTTGAGACCAAAATTGTTGAAAAAATTTAGATGAACTAAAAACGAAATTTAAGACATTTATCAGGATCAAAAACTTATTTCACATTAAAATAAGTTAAACAAACCTAATATTTGAACACCAAATATTTTCAAAACTAATTCAACACCTCATTTTATTTCTATCTCTCTTTCTTTCTATCTTATTATCCACTTATACACTTTATCTCGTTCTATTTATAAGAAACAATTGATTTTTTTGATTCATTAATTAATCGATAATTTAATAAATTTAAAAAGTTATTTTATAAATAAGACCCATTGAGTAATACTCACTTTGTTCTCAATTATAAGCAAATTTGACTTTTTATGTTCATTCAATTAATAATGTATGTGATTTATATTATGGATCACATACATCATTAATTGAATGAACCTTAAAAATCAAATTTACTTATAATTGAAAACTGAGAGAGTACACTATTGAAAAAGTGGGGTAGAAGTGGGCGTCATGCTCAAAATATTTATGTTGTCAGCGTATGCACGCCGCAAAATATGTTACTCATATAGAGCTGTCAAAAATGGGCTGACCCATTGGCCCATATTTTTGGGCCGGGCCGGACCTAGAAAACCAACCAAAAAATGCACTCGGACTTTTTCGGCCCAAGCCCATTTGGGCCATACAAAAGTTGGGCCGTCTCATTAGCCCATATTTCATTTTATTTTTGTTAAAAACAACATATTTTTTTGGCTTAATTGCTCTTTTGGTCCCTTAACTATTTAATTGGTATCGCTTTGGTCCCTTAACTAAAAAAAAGATTGTTTGAGTATTTTAAGTTTTTTTTTAGTCTCGTTTTGGTCCCTTTTGTTAGGCTTCCGTTAGGGTTTTAAAAAAAAGTTAACTCCTGGACACGTGTCACCTTGTCATTGGTTCAGAGTTTTTTTTTTACAAAATTTTTTTTTTATTATTATTTTTAAAATATATATATTTTTAAAAAAAAATCCCAAAGCCAATGACAAAGTGACACGTGTCCCAGAGTTAACACGTGTCACCTTGACATTGGTTCTGGGAAAAAATTAATAAAAAAATATATTTTTTTTGTAAAAAAAAATCTCAGAGCGAATGACAAGGTGACACGTGTTCACACTTAACGTTTTTTATTAAAACAAACGGAAACCTAACAGAAGGGACCAAAACGAGACTAAAAAAACACTTAAAGTACCAAAACAATCTTTTTTTTAGTTAAGGGACCAAAGCGATACCAATTAAATACTTAAGGGACCAAAAGAGCATTTAAGCTATTTTTTTAAAAAAATTATCAACTAATTTAAAATTTATTAACAAGAAAATATTTAAATAAATAAACTTAATAAATATGGATGAATTTAGCTAACAATTTTAAAATTTTAAAGTTTATAAATTAGTAATTTGATTTAATTGAAAGAATAATCTAGAGTTTAATTATTATTCAATGTTATTGTAAAAATTATTTATATTTTTATGTCCATCCAATCATATTTTAGCAAAAAAATAATGGTGAGTAACTAATACATAAAAAAAATGAATAAATTTTAAAAATAAAACATAAACGGGCCAAGCCGGGCTGGCCCATGGCCCACTTGGGCCGGGCTCTAGAATTCACGGCCCAATCATAAACAGGCCGGGCTGAGCTGGCCCATTTCTATAGTCGGGCCTCTCGGGGCCTGAGCCAGGCTGGGTCGGACCGGCCCATTTGACACCTCTACTCATATTAACCCTTTTCTGTCAAAAATAAAAAGCAATTTTTTTATAGGATTTTTTTACAAACTTTACCGTATCTTTTTAAAGGAAAATGTTGCAATGAATTACATAAAGTAATTCGTTGAATAGTCAAAACTACAAACATGGTGCTCAAATTGCTTCTTAGAGGCTTCAATCTCATTCTCTCTTTAGTGATCAGCTGCAACTTTATTTCAAAAGTATGCCAAAAAATACTGATACAATTTATTCTTTAAACAATGTTCAATATGTTTCACCAATCATCACATATAAATTTTGATAAAACTTTATTTTGTGTTTGTCTGATAAAAAGATTTGGTGAAAACAAGTACATCAAACTCTTCACTCTATTCAATAATTAAACAAGTACATCCCCACAATTTATATTCAGTCCTCCACTACATTTATTGAACAACAACAAATAAAAAAGCAAAATAAAAAGAAGGTTTAATACATGTTTTGGTCCCTTAACTTATTTTTGGATTTTATTTTGGTCCCCTAACTATAAAGTATCTCAATTTAATCCCTTATGTCTTTTGTCGTTACCTCTTTTGGTCCTATCCGTTACATATTTTGAAAAATTAAAATATTTTTCAGAATTTTGTAGGAAAAAATTTAAAAAACCTTTTTTTTTTGAAAAAAAATCTGACCTTTTTTACAAATTTTGTAATTTTTTTTCTTTCAATTTATTTAATTTTGAAAATGATTTTAAAAAAAATGTGAAATATTTTTTTATGATTTTTTTAAATATTTTTGGCTTCAAAAAAATCAGGCGTTAATCATTCACCGTAGGCTACAATAAACCTACATGATCCAACGGTTTCTATTTGAAAAATAGATCAAACAGTTAAAATTTAACGGATAAGACCAAAAGAGGTAACGGCAAAAGACATAAGGGACCAAATTGAGATATTTTATAGTTAGGTGACCAAAATAAAATCTGAAAATAAATTAAGGGATGTATTAAGCTTAAAACAAAGACATAATAAAATAGGAGCATCTTCTTGAATGACTATGTAGATGAGGGGGCTTAACAACAATACTAGTATTTGTTGGACTTTGAGGACTGAGGAGGAGGAGGTCGAGAAACGGTGTTTGAATTGTAATTACCCTTGTAATCAACAATTTCATCCCATATCATTTGCTTCACAGAGCGTTTCTTTGCAGGGAAGACACTCTTATTCTTCGGTTTGGGCCATGCCTCTGTTTCCTCTGTTTTCACAACTCCCTGCATATCACTTTGTGAAGCAATAGTTCTATGCTAGCTTGGAGAGAAGAGGGGTTGAGGGTTTTATAACTTAATTATTTGAAATTTTAAATAATTAATATGAATGTGTAAATATAAAAATTTGTCTCCTTAAATATTTTACTCAGGCCCGACCTTTAAGTATAATACCCACACCCTACTAAAATAAAATAAAAATATATGTTACTCCTTTGTCTTTCTTCTATACACACGCTTGAGTTATTTTTAAACTCTAGTTCTCCTTTTTGTACATAAATCTGATGTTATTTTAGGTCAATAGCACACATCGTCAAATAGCTCACTATTGCGGTACACAGGGAGTATTATTTTTCCAATTTTGTGAATTAATTAACACTATGTACATGACTTCCAAAGTTATACTCCCTCCGTCCCAAATTGTATGTCGCTTTAGGGGAAAAAATTGTCCCAAATTATATATCGTTTTACAACATCAATGCAATAATAATGTTATTTTTTCTTTTTTTTAAGGATATAATGTTATTTTTTCTATTATAACCTTAACTATTTATTACTATATCTTCTTTCAATTTTTTCATTTATCTTTCTCATATTATTAATTTATTAAGGAGAATTTTGAAAAACAACTCATAATATCTCTTTTTCAGATAATATTAATTACATTTCTTAATATGTGTGAAATGTCCAAAACATCGTACAGTTTAAGACGGAGGGAGTATAAAGCTTTAAAAAATGGACCGGGTTTGATGAACCGAGCTATTAGTCCATATAAAGTTAGTCCAAATTAAATCGGTAGTTTGACTCTTAGTTCATTAAACTCATATAAAGTTAGTCCAAATTAAATAGTTTGACTCTTAGTTCATTAAACTCATATAAAGTTGGATTGGGTCAAGGTTAACACATTTAACTGCTCTAGAATTATATTTTTCTATTTACAATTATGATGGTGTGGAAAAACACCAATAATTAATAAAGTTAGTTCAATAAAAAACTTTAAACAACATTCATTTTAAAATGCAGACGATATAATTAATCAATTAATTAAATTAAGTGAAAATTGGTACTTTGTAACTAAGATTGATATCAATCAAGTGGTGGAGGCAAGATTATTATAAAACCTGGCAAAAAAATATTACAACTTATTTTTTTCTTTGCAACTTTTGAGATGTATGCTTCTTTCACTCTTTGGGTTTGGGATAAATTGCATTTGCAGCAAATAATCAACATTTAGTGGGATTTACATAAAAAATTGCAAGCAAATAATAAAAAAAAATTAAAGAAATTGTCCAACAAAAAATACATATAATAAATTTATAGAACTTTATATAAAAAAAATTCAGAGAAATTTACATATAAGAGTTTTAAGCCCGAACTCGGGCAACCGCGTAGGCTAGCTGAGCCTTGGATAGGCCTATGTCTCAATCTTACTATGAGAAATAATACTCTGCTGTGGACATGATGTTCAGTTCTGGTAATGCACTAATGCACGTGGGCATATTATCAGATTAGTTTAGTTGGCTTTGACCATCATACAATTCATGCTTTGTTTGATTAGCTTCCAGACCAAGTAGCTATCTACCACCACCTTCAAGCCTTCTATGTGGGTCCCTGGTTTAGGACTTTTAGGGTGTTTTATTACGACTTTGGAGTGTTATAATAGAGAATAGACAATTTTAATGACAACTTCGTTTTCTCTTTTTTTATTGATAAAAAATAATGGAGAGAAAAGAAAGAAGAGAAATGATAAGAACAACATGTTGGTATAAGAGAAAAAATTGTTAAAAAGTTGTCATAAAATAATTATACAAATATCATTTCTTTATAATTAATACATGATCATCAACATATGTAAAGGTAAATAAGAACTTTGCTTTTGAAACTTTATTAATAATTTCATTGAAATTTCAAACTTTATAATAAGAAGATTCCTAAATGCAATGCGCTGACCATAGGGTAATTTTATTTTCTGTAGTCTTTATTTGCTTAAATGGTGAAGAATAGGGCACCGAGTGTTAGTTAGTTAATTCTGTAAAGCCCGGATACGAGATACGATACGGATACGATACTGCACCGATATGTTGATACGGAAAAATTTCAAAAATCAAGATACGATACGGCTGGGATACGTTAATAAAAAAAATTATATAATTAAATGTATTATATAATTATAACCATTTTTTTTATTATGCAAGTATATTAACAAACACAAGAAACCAGGCTCGTAGCACATTAATATAAATATAAGGCTTAAATATGTAAAAGGTCCCTGTAAGTTCGCGTGTTTTTGGTTTTCGTCCCCGTATCTTTTTTTGTTCTAAAACAACCCCGGTAAGTTAATAACTTTTTGATTTTCGTCCCTCCCGTCAACTTCCGTTACAAAAACGCCTCGCTGTCTAACGGCGGCTGACGTGGCAAAGGATGATGTGACAAAAAACGCTTATGTGTCGTGACAGATGATCCCTGACTATATTACAGGGACCAAAACCAAAAACGAAAAGGTACATAGGGACGAAATTAAAAACACCTAAATAACAAAATTTGAAATTTAAAACCCTTGTTGTTTCCATATTCTTCATCTCTCTCTGTGTTTTAGGGACCAATTTCAAAAACGAAAATTACAAGAGGGATTAAACGGAGAAAAAACGACTTATAATTTTCACAGATTTTATTCATCCTCTTCTCATCTTCTTCCATCTTAACCCAGAAAAACCATCATTCTTCAATCCTAACTCATAAAAATTCTTCCTTCTCGAATCTTCATCTTCAAAACTAAATTCATCATTCACCAAAAAATAATCAAACCCACATTTACTTTAATCCCTCTCTATTCTTTTCAATCCTAAACAACACATCCACACCACATTAAAAAATTCCACTAGAGTGAAACACAACTTGTAATTCCATAACCCTCAAATTACTTCAATTCCAATTTTCCAATTCTTCTCAAAAATTGAAGTAGAAATTTTGTATACATCAACCTATTACATTAGTCAGCAACTGAGTTTCACTTTCTAACTGACAATTCATTCTTGTGTTACTTGCCACACCTAGTTTCACATCTTCCTTGATTTTGATTCTCTCCACTGTTTCATATGGTTTTTGTTTTACTTGTTGCCAATTTTATCTTCGATTGAAATTTTGACAAATTTGACTCATAGTTTGTTTGAAGTACCATTGCTACTACTTTTTCCCCTGAGCTATCATTTTCTTTACAAACAAAAGCACACACAGAACAACAAACCAGTAAAAATAAATTATTAGAGTTTGAAGAACACTAATAATTGGTGTAATTTGAGAAGAATTGGAAAATTGGTGTAATTTTGTAAGGACAAAGTTGATTTGGTGTAATATGGGAAGAGTCTAAAGGACAAAGCTGACATGGTGTAATTTGGGAAGAATTGGAAAATTGGAGAGGATAAGAGACAGAGAGAGGAAGAAGATGGAGAAATGGGTTTTAAATTTCAAATTTTGTAAGTTTACGTTTTTTATTTTCATCCCTCTATTCTTTTTCAATTTTGAATTTGGTCCCTGTAATATAGTATGGATCACCTGGAAGGCCACCTACGCAACTAATGCCATGTCAACGATTGCCACGTCATGCGCCGTTAGACACTTTGACATTTTTTTAACAGAAGTTGACGGTAGGGACGAAATTCAAAAAGTTATCAACTTACAGGGTTTGTTTTAGAACAAAAAAAGATACAAGGACGAAAACCAAAAACACGCGAACTTACAGGGACCTTTTACATATTTAAGTCTAAATATAATATTGACGATTAAGAGAGTGGTCATTAGGTAATTAGATACGCAATAAATACCAAAAAGAGCACCAGCAGTGTTATACATCAATGCTACACTATATCCAAAAGGAACTTGTTAGTGCTATATTATATCGATCCAAAAAAGAATCACTATATCCAAAAAAAGAACACATCAGTACTAAGAGTTAACACTAACAAGTAACTAACGTTTATAATGTTTTTATTCTTATTTTTTACACAAAAAAAAAAAACAGAAATCAAAATAATATAAAAAAACACAAGTATCCGTGCGTATCGGGATGTATCGGAAAGTATCGGATAATTATTTTTTTTAAAAATAAAATTTAATATTTGGATACTCTCCGGATACGTATCGGGAAGTATCGGGCAAGTATCGGTGCAGGATACGCAGGGGATACGGTACGTCATCCATTTTGAAGTATCGGGGCTTCACAGTTAGTTATCTAAATTTGGCATTCACCTTCATAAATGACCCCATACTATTATTATCCACATCTATGCTTCTAGAAGACAACCCTATTCGTATTACATAATGGATTTTTCTATCATGTGCAAATTTGCACATGATAAGAAGTTTAAAGTAGTAACTTTAACTTAGAACTTGTGCATTTTATATTAACTATGTAGATTTTTAATAATTAATTGTTGATTTCAATAAAAAGTTACTACTTTTAGTTGCCTTAACATGTACTCCCTCCGTCCCTTAATAAGTGACCTATTTGACCATTTCACACAGATTAAGAAAAGTGTAAAGATGAAAGAAAGAGAGTGATACTTTTACTGAGTTGCCCTTGTCATTATTTTGAAACTTTTTCACTTTTAAGTAATGATTACTTTCTTTGTTCCACTACAAACTTTAACATGGGGACCACAAAAAGTATTTATAAGGGGTAAATCTGTCAAATTTTGTTTAGAAATCTGAGAAGGTCAAGTATTGTGGGACAAATATTTTTTACAAATAGGTCACTTATTCAAGGACGGAGGGAGTACAATATTGCACATGTTAGACAATCCCTTGCATAATTTACATTAATTTCTAGAGGACAATCCTAATAGTAAGCAAATGGCCTGTACTACTTGATTGCCTTAATCTCAGGGATGATGATATTGATGAGGTCATAAATCAACATAATATCCTCATAAACCATACCTAATGGGGAAGCGGGTTAATTCGTAGAAATTCTATTTCTTTCTTTAGACACTGCACTTAACAATGTTTTTTTGTTGAAGAATGCACTTAACAAATTAAAGTTGATTTATGCATTGATTATTTATGTTAATGACCTCTATAAATGGATTAATTGAGATTTTATAACTTCACTTAAGACTCCACTGATTAGATTTGGGTTTTCATTTACCATAATTTTTTTATACTTATAAAAGAAGGAAAGAAACTGAGCATGTCTTTTCTTTTTACTTTTTAGCATCAGTTTCATTGACGTTTGCATTTTACCATCTCCGTTCGCACTATGATCCAATCATATCAAATAAAATCATGACTAACTTTATTGATGTATTCATAATATTCATTTCACACCACATGCATCATATTAGAAACTTCCAACCAATTTTATATTTTTTTTATAAAAAAATGAAATTGAACCGAATATTTTACATGAACGATATTATTTTCTTAAAATTGAATACATTCTAGCAGTCAAAAATTAATTATGATCCACTGATTTTTATTTTTTTTTTGAGTACATGATCCAGTGAATTATTATTTTTCAAGGAAAAAATATATATACATATGCTCCTTTTCTATTCATAAGTAATGGATTCATCGCCATGTTAGATAAGCAGTGTATTTGATAGCTTATATCAATTAAAATTTCACATAAAAGTTTCTTTCATCTGAATATCCTTAAATCTAACAATTATATTCAGAAATTAATTGATATGTTTCTTGCATTCCAGAATGTGAATCCAAACTCATCCCCTTCATTCCAATTTCTTCATATACTTGTTTTATCACTTTCTTCGTCTTTCTTCTTATGATTGCCATCGATTTTTATTGTCAATCCAAAAGTATCTCCTTCTTTCCAATCGTATCTCTTCGTTCTCTGGTTCAGGTATCGTGTTAATCTATGTCTTTTCCTTAGATCCAAAAGTATGTCCTTCTAAGGATATTCGGATGAAAGAAACTTTGACGTTAATTTTTAGTTGATATAAGTCCTACGATGTAAATTCATTAAAATTGATCACTTAAAATATAATTACTTAAAATTAAAAGTATTGAAAATTACCTTTTAAAATTGACTCACATGTTTGACTATGAGGTTGATTTCATATCCTACAATTTGATTGATTAAAATCATGAGGGGTAAATTATCCCCAAATCGTGAGTGGGTAATGTAGACCTCACCATAATATATGTTAATATTAGTTAATATTGATTATGTAAAAGAAAAAACATATCATTCGATACAACTAAGTTAATAATAATGTAATAAAGTTACATCCCAACCATGATAATGAAAAATCTACTTGCATACACCTAAAAATTAAATAATTTGTTAGTACAAATTAGTAGATTATAGTAGATAGATAAATTTCAGGCGCCAAGAGAGTTTTCCTTGGTCGAAAGAAGGTTAGGCGAGTAAGGTGTATCCAAATACAAGTTAGTCGAATATTTCTCAAGTGCACTGAGATTTTAGAAGTGACGAAGCTCGTAAATTAGAATCATTCAAAAATCAGTAGAACTTGATAAATTGTTATTTTTCTCATGTTTCATGGTTGTAGCACCACTACCCGGAGTGTCTATGAGCACATAAGCACATTCTAAAGAGGCAGCACACAAGTTGATCGAAGAAACGAGAAATGCCGCAAAAGAGGAAATATTAAATAAAATGTGGCGCATCACGTAACTCCAACAACGGGAGAATTCATGCAATATCCACATGAATTCTTTAGTTGCTCCACTGTGTAAGGCTTCTGTAGTTGCTTTTTTTCTTTCTAACTTTTACCGGCATTATTATTGCCAATTTGCCCTTAAACTGATGAAGTACCAATTGCCGCTAAAAGCTATCAACTTTTAGCGACATTTAAACATATTTTTACCAGCATTTTTTTAAGGAAAATGCTATGAAGTATGAGAAATAAGCAAATGACATAGGCACGATAGTTGAAGTATAGACGTGGTATCAAAAAACGGCAGAATTGTATTGGGATGCGAGAAATAAATGCAAAACCTATATCCAAAGACACACTATTTACCGCTAAAAGTAGTTTTTTGTTGTGGTGTGATGTGATGGATTTTCCGTGTATCAACAGATGTTTTTGTCACTGTTTTGTTTTGTTTGATGGATTCAATGCTTCTCTGTTCTCGTGTGTTGCACGTGGGATTTAGTGTGAATTGGAAAATAACAAAAGGGTCAAAAAAACAAGAGGGTCAAAAAAGACAATTAATTAGCTACTATTTGGTCAATGTTCTTTCATGCACATTCCTTTTGGAATTAACACACATTCATGCATTTTTTAGTATGCTAATTGTACCCAATAAATGTGTTGCTAAGTGCTAACGCTTTCAAACACTTCTCTTCGAAAAATGAAGTTTCATATGCATGGGTTCCAATTAGGCGATCAAATGTGAGAGTAATGATAAAAGTATAATCACAAAGGACCACTTTAAGTGAGGATATTCTGTACTGTTGAAGCCTGAAGGTATTACAATACAAATTACAAACGACCACCCCACTTTACTTTACAGGCCGACAGACATGATATCTTGAGACATCCCCCTCCCCTTTCAGCAAGTTATGATCCTCTCCATTTGCTTAAAACAAATGGACAATGTTATTTGATGAGAAATAAATACAAAAAAGTATGTAGCAGTTTCTACCATTAATTATTTTTAAACTTTTTTGTGTCTTTACTTCTTCAAATGAAAGAAATGAGAGATTAATAAATGAAAATGATATCAACCGTTTTTCCCCACTCCATCTCTCTCTTTCTTGGAAGGTGTTTGGGGTTAAATTTGACTACTCACACACAAAAAAAAAAAAAAAAAAAAGAGTTAGATTTACACATATATTGACGAAAAATAAATGGTGTATTTTCTAGCTGAAAATCAATAATTGAGCATTAAATTCCCTACAAAAAAAAAATTACTAAACATTAAAGACTGCAATTACATGAGATAATTGTAAATTTTAGATAAATTAGAATTCTATACAATTCAAATGATTCTATTCAATTGTTTTCATTTCTAAATGTTTTTGCTTGGATAGAGAATGAAAAAAATTATTGATATTATTTTTGGGCTACTTCAAAAAAAATTGAAAAATTGTGTCAATTTTAAAAATGTAAAAAAAAGGGGGTCAGTTTGTACATTTCAAAAGTTTCAGGTGTCAATTTGTAATATTTTAAACATTTAAGTGTCAATTAGTAATTTTTTGTAAAAAAATTAGAGGTCAATTTACAATTTTTGAAGAATTCATTGGGTCATTTTGAAAAATAAGGGGACCAACTTGTAAATTTTGAAAAATTATAAGAAGTAAGAAATTTGAAATTTCTAATTTTTAGGTGTCATTTGAAATACTCTAAATTGAACATGAACAAAATAGTTCATAAATTTTCATTACTTTAAACATTCTCCAAATTATCATCCAAATAATAGAATTTACCTAAAACGATTTGAATCTCCTTAAAAAATTACATTACTCAAAAACATTCTATCAACTTTTTTTTTTTTTTTTTTTTTTTTGTGATGGCCGAAGTCATATTATTATGCATTGTCCATACCAACTGAGTCAAACTCACGTGGACAAACATTCCATCAACTACTCACACTCTAAGCATTGCCAAGATGGCAGGCATAATGACTTATATTTTGTTACTATTTTTGCATATATACTTAATTCGTTTTATGTTTTCTTAAAATTTTTTATATTGGATGAATTCAGTGTAATAAAATATCAAATTTTGACATCGTAGACTTACAAGTGTCGTGTGAGCTAGAGTCAAGCAACTATTGAACGAACCATCTCAGCAATGGTCATAGTTTTCCTAGATACCACCGTTGATGCAATTTCTATAATTGAAGAACCTTTTTTGTTGATTTTATTTTTATTAGTTTATGGATTAAATTGATCAAAGTGTGATAGTAGTTTAAAGACAAATTGATTTGTATAAGCAATTATTCAACTGCAGGTTCAAAACTTCAAGTTATGATTACATCTTTTATCTTTAACGGTTGTTGTTAAATGCCCTGAACTCCTAAATGACCGAAATAACCACATCCATATATAGATATACCATTTAATTTATGTGGGAATATAGTTATTATATATTGACACTTTCTGGGGTAAATGTGGAAATACAATAAAGTGGTTAGTAGCACTACTTACTATTTTTGTGCATGGGTGCACAAATTTCTAAAGTTACCTAGCTACCTTAAAATACGAAACCAATGTTAAGTTTCCAGTCAATCATAGGCAAATACTGGATAATATTTGGTGACATTGTTTGTGGTGGTGATATTGGTCAACCACAATGTAATAAATGGATAAAAAAATAGAAAAATATTGTGAAGAGAAAAAAGAAAGACATTTGTGACATTGTAGTTGATCAATGTCACTAACTATAATGTCACACAAGTGCTACCTGGATGTATATATTTCTTTATGGAAAATAAAATAGCATAATAGATATTGATTTTGAATAATTAAATAATTTTCATCCCATTGAAATTCAAAAACCTTGTGAAAAATAAGATGAAATAGTTCTTCATTAGGTATGCTGGTAGTATAAGCGGACGATACAAACACAAACCCCATGGAAAATGGAAAAAAATTTCACACTAGCAAAACAACATTGCAAAAGCAACCTCGACTACATGATGAACAACAAGAAAGAAAAAATGTAAAAATACATAAAATGCAAACTTATAAGAAAATACACAACACAATCATGCATAGCTTGCATGCATGCATGCATGCATTTCCATGAATATTCAGCATGTAGAGCTAGTTGGGGCATGTTTTGGACTTTGAGGATGGAGGAGGTGGCGGTGAAACCGTGTTTGAACTGGAATTACCCTTGTAATTAACAATCTGATCCCATATCATCTTCTTCACAGAACGTTTCTTTGGAGGGAATACACTTCCATTCTTTGGTTTGTGCCATGCCTCTGTTTCCACTGTTTTCTCCATATTTCCTTTGTCGCCTTAACGTTCACTTCCCTGTCACTGTGTAAAGTTGTATTTCTATGTGGATTTTCGAATTCTTGTAGCATGGAAGCGAAACGAAATGGGTGTGGGGGGTTTTATAAGGGTCTCCGTCTAGAACAACAACTTGTTGATTAAGATTGGCAATATCTCTAGTCAAAAATAAAATAAAATTGGTACTATTAGTCTTATTGAGAAAAAATAAAATTGGTATTATTAAAGGTCTAGCTAGTGGTTCTTCCAAATAAAAATAGAATGTTATATCGTGTCTATCAAACATTGGTTAAACAACCAAAACAAATATATTTTTTATAAAATATAATGTAATTATTACATGATGAAAAGTAACAACTTACATAAAAAGGTTTGGCATTAATTAAAATTTGATATTTAAAACAAAAAACATTGAAATAAAATTTGGGTATTTTGATGTTGATCCAACCACCAAAAATATACCAATTGTGTTATATGCATAAACAAATTTACTGCAGTCAATTCTGATGGGTTATGCACTTCAAGTGATTAGTTGATTGTGAAGACCACACATGCACACGAATGAATATGTTTGCCTTTTACCCTCCAACTCTCTTTCCAGTCCATTCCATCCATGCATGCATGCATGCTTTGAATCAGCTTCTAGACCACCTAGTATATCTCACCCCGCAACCCATTTTCGGTGGGTCCCGGCTTAGGACTTTTGTAGTTTTGTTTTAGGTGCTTTTGATTTGAGGCCTTGCGTAGCAAAGCATGTGGTCATGGATTACGGAGTTTTAAATTTTTGGCATAATTTCTCTTTTGCTACACGCATTTTGACCAATTCACGAAATTGATCATACATTTTTTAAATCGAACAAAGCAGTCTCTAAACTATCATATTTTTTTTGCAATTTTTGTCCTAACCCCTATTTTTCCCTCAAAAAACGTTGATGTGTTGAATTTTTAACTGATGTGGCCAAAAGAACACCTATGTGGCAATGCTAACTTGCAAAATGTCATTAACATGTCATCAAAATCATCTCTTTTGGTTTGGAAAAATAAATAATTATTTAAAATTACAATTTAACTAAAAAATAAATAAAACTTAAATTACAATATTAAAATAGCAATAATTTCCATAATCTGTTCTACATTGATATGGGTTTGAAAAAAAAAAACCTAAAGAAACTTCATCTTCCTCATCATCAACAGCAAGTCAGCATGGCTAAAGTGGAAACAAAGAAGAGAAATATTGGAAATTGCAATAGCATATTATTGAATCCCTATTTCAACAACAACAAAGTTATGGATTTATAAAAAAACAAAACTGAATCCCTATTTCACAAAAGAAAACAAATCCAAATCTGAAATAGGAAGAAATGAGAAACAAAAAAAAAACTTCAACCATTGATACATTCCCTCTAATCCTTCACTTTCGAGAACCTTATTTACTATTTCTACCTCATTTATTCCTTCTTTCTGTATCGGCTTTACCCATCGAATGGGCAAGCTTCAGGCACCCATCAATCGAGCTCCATGCTCATTCATTTTTCAGAGAACTTAGAAGAAGATTTTGACCCATATGAACCCAAACATTTAACTTCAAATATGAAAAACCTAAAATTTAAAAGATGAATCCCATGAACTTTCAATAGATTATGTGCTCGTGGCTTTAGTTGAAACAAAAGAATATATGAACATTTATTGTTGAAGCCTTTTCAATTTCTTCGATGCATGAGAAAGAAATGAAGGAACGAGGATGGAAGAAGGAAAAGATGGAAGGAATTGAATAGGATTTGAGTGCTTCACTCTAGATTTTGGAATTAGGGATTTTATCTTTCTTTCAATTTTATTTATTCCTTTTTTTTCTTTCAATTTTTTTTTTTGTTTTAATTTCTGAAATGTTTAAGTTGGTTTTTTAAATTAAAAAAAATGTTGTTTTAATGACATGTTAATGTCATTTTTTCGTTGGCATTGTCACATAGGTATTTCTTTGTCATATCAACATTTTGGGAGGGAAAAATAGGGGTTAGGACTAAAATTGAAAAAACCATGAGAGATAGGGACTGCTTTGTTTAATTTGAAAAAGGCAGGATCAATTTTGTGAGTTGGTTAAAATACGAGGATCAAAAGTGCAATTAAACCTAAATTTTTAATGGACCATCATCATATATCAATCAAATCATGTGCATAAATAACATAGTTAAAAATAAGGAAATTTGTCTTGGGATCAGAGTGTGCAATACGGAATAAGCGGAAGCTTGGATTATCTCTTTTTGTGAAACTTGAACAATCAAATTAATCCCGCACAACCAACAACAACAACAATGAGTAAAAGCCATAAATGAGAACACAGGGAATTTATCGTGGAAAACTCCTCTCAATATGAGAAAATAAAAACCATTGGACCTAGTTTTGCCAAAAACTTCCACTATCACGATAATGGTTACTAGGATTGGGAATAGGCTAGGCCAGACCAGGCTTTGATAGGCCTGAGCCTGGCTTACGAAAAAATTTCCAGGCCTGAGCCTGGCCTATGGCCTTTCATAGGCTTATTTTTTTGGCCTGACCTGGCCTATTTAAAAGTCTGGCCTGGCCTGAAAGCCTATTTACAGGCCTACTTACTATTAAAGTCACTAAACATTCCATTTTATCTACTTTTAAATAGGTTTAATAGGCATCAAAACCTATTTCAGTGTAAGACTTGTCTATCACTACTATAAGGCCTTAAAAGCCTATTTCACTATAAAGCTTTAAAGCCTATTTAAAAAGTCACTATGAAGCCTAACATGCATAAACAGGCCGGCCTATTAGGCTTCATAGGCTTTTTTGATAGTTTAAGCCTGACCTATTTACTTAAATAGGCTTTTTAAAAAGCCTAAGCCTAACCTTTTTAATAAACAGGTCAAGCCAGGCCAGACTTAAACAGGCCAGGCCATAGGCCTCTCTAGGCCGGCCTGGCCTATTCCCAACCCTAATGGTTACGATCAATGTCTTTCTAAATCTTTAAGAACTGCGACAATCATCGAATTATCAACAAATATGATGATTATAACAACCGGTGAGCAAACCCTAAAAAGTATCCAAAACAGACACAAAGAGAAAGAGAAGACAAAACTACTTAGAAAAATTATCTAAACAAAGATAGTTTGCCAAATATACTTTTTTCTTAGAAAAATTATCTAAACAAAGATAGTTTGCCAAATATACTTTTTTCACCGGTATCCAAAATCTTCTTCCTCTGTGGCGTGTTGCTCTCTCTCAAAATTATCTTACTGTGCGCCACAATTTTTCTCACGCACCAATACTGCAACTAGGGATTATGATTCCCTTTTATATCACTTAACACACACATGGGTTACCAACCCATTTACCAATACACACGTAGCACAAGAGCCCATTCATAAAAGAGTGATGATACATATACCATCCTATGTGGCAATACACCAAAAACACACTTTTTTTTCTTAGATAAGTGTTTGGCCCTCGCTTGAGGAGGGATCCACCCAACAAATTATCGACACGCATACATGCAACCACCCAATACAGCGATAGATAAAAAAATATTTTCTCCGTTTCATAATGAATGTTTTACATACATATTAAGAAATACATTAATTAAAAGAAAGGAAGATGTTATTTTATCAAATTATTATAATCAACTATTAATTTGTTTTTCGATAAAGAAAAAATAATACTTTAGAAGTAGTGTATATAGTATTAATTGAAAGGTACAATTGAAAAGAAAAAGTTATTATTGCATTGGAAATCAAAAGTGACATTCATTTTGAAATATTTTTTTGCTAAAACGACACTCATTTAAAAACAGAATGAATAAAAAAATTTGATCTAAGGGGAAGAGAATAAACCAAGTATTGAATGAGTTATGAGTGTAGAAAAATTAATTGTGTCTATATATAAGAGGTCTTAAAATAAATTTTGCTTTTAAAATTACTGAAATAATACGTTTCAATCAAAATCCAGATTTTTTTTTTTTTTTACAAAAACAAAACGATATTCATTCATTCAAATCGATAGAGTATATCAGATACAAACATCGCTAAAAACATAAAGAGTGAATTTGCGAACAAACTCACAACACCCAAGTTAATAACATATAACGGCAAAATGCCTACAAATAATATGATAAAACCTAAGTCACCGAAATACCTATGCTTCCGGATCTGCAATGTTGACGTCCAAATCATTGGCTGAATTTGTATTGACTGATGTAGATCTTTCAATAGGAACTGAACAAACACCGCGACAAGACGCGAAATCAAAACGCCGCACAAGACGACGAACAACACAACGCCGCACTTAGACGACGAAATCACAAAAAATACAAAAAGAAAAACTTGAAAGAAGTGAAAACCACTTATTTAGATTGAAAGAAAAGGGGAAAAAGATGTAGAAGAGTGATTCTAGGTCAAAAAATGACCTAAAATCACCCCTCCTCGATGAACGAAGGAGAAAGAAAGTTTAGAGAGAAGTTGGAGTTTCTCTCACTAGAAAATTAGGGCCGACTAAATCCAGACTTGGTGATTAAGATTCTTGCAATGAGCCAATCATTGGGTTAGAAGAGTAGTTTTAGGTGGTATTTACTAGCAAAGATGTCTTAAACATTTTGGAGGTCTTATTTTAATTTTAAGCCCTAAAAAATTTGGATCCCTAAAAATTAGTATATGAAGAAATTTAGACTCTTAAAACACTTTGAAGCCCTCAAAATTTGAAATTTATTGCTGCAATTAAGTTAAGACTATCAAATTTGACCTAAATTTAGACCCTTAAATATTTCTATTTGAAGGAATTTGGACCTTCAAAATTGTGAGGCAATGTACCATAGTCGATGTTACACATGGACGCTTAACAAAGTGAAGTATGCATGGATTATGTATGTCCTTGATGTCTATAAAACGATTACCGAAAAGTTTACGTAAGATTCCCACGTAAAAAGAAAGAAAGAAAGAAAAAAGTTCCCACGTTAGGAGTATTACTTTTACTCCTATGATTTCTAATTGGGTTTGGATCGATGCTTTTACCTTAAAGTAGGTACAAATATTGTTGGCCTTTGTTTCCCATTTAGAATTTCCACCAACCAAAACTACTGAAGTGATCTCAAATTAATATGCCAAGCCAAGGATTGAAGAAGGATCTATACGTACCCTGTAGTATTTTGGCTTCATTTGTTTCCTTGACACTTTTATTCAACTTTTCTAATTGGACTTTTTGACCGTTTTTTTGGCCATATATTTCTGTCAACTTTTAACTGATTATGTTTCATCATGTTGAATCAATAACGCAATGTAACAAAAATAATGTTCATTACAAACACATGCCAAATTGTAAGAAAAAAGATTTTAGGAGACTGTTCATTTTATTAACTGGTAAACATGTATAATTCCATTCAACTATTTTAATTTATCCAACCACAACCTTAACCACACGTCAGAAAAATGTCATATGTTAATGGAGGGATCGATTTGACCCAAACTCGAACCCACCCTGAACTCAAAATTTTCCCAATACCCAAACCTACCTTCATAAATTGATTTCCACAATTTTTCTATTAATTTAATCCATTTGGGGTAGGGAAACACCCAAACATCTTTAGTATTTGTCAATTGCAAACCTATGATATGTTCACACTAGCTAATTAAAAGTTTGAAAATACTCCGGAAATATAGATGACATTTAGAGTCTTGCATGTTGCGCATATATAATTTTTTACATTCGAGACGGGTGTGGGGTGAGTAACTATATCTCCCTTACACACACCGTATCCCTATTTAAAATTGGTGAAGTTATACACAAACTCAGTCAAACCGAGGAAAACTGTCGAGTTGAGGTGAGTTTGAGCAGATATCGCGTGTATCGATATTGTTACCACGTCTATTCAACACCTTTGTCACCTCATATTCTTTCCATCTTTCTTTTCCCATCACATCATCAATATATTATATCTATTACATTACAATTTATATTTCTTTCCCTCTTAAGGTGTCAATTAGATATATGAGTGTCCGTGAATTTTTTTCTTTAAATGATTACATGTTCGACAAAGAGCGAATCTGTCCACCCCTTCTACCTACATGGTTTCCATATTGCTTGACACACTCACTCTCACGTCCATGCACATGAATTTTTGTTTTTGTTTTGAAAGTTATAGCATATCAATCATCTAATTATTCTCCCACAACAATTCAAAAACATTGGGACTCGTAATTTTAAGGCTTAATTGAATGTGTTGATCCCTTAAACCATCTTCAATGGTGAGATTTTCACCATTTAAGATTCAATACCTAATAGATACCTCAATTGGGGAAATGTTTTTTGGAGGTCTTCTAAGATCGAGGATCTCACTTAAGATCATTATTCTTAAGTGGACCTCACACTACTTTTTATTAAAATAATCATTGTTTTGTTGGAATGTAAATGCTGAAGAGTTGGTGGTGGGACCGATTTAGACCTTTCGACGTCAGAGGGTCTTCATTGGAGTGGTTGAATGCTTATTAGGTACTATTATTAAAAAATTATAAAAGAATGATGTTTACACGTGGGACCCGTCTAAGAACTCTAAATTGAGGGTCTCATTGTGTATGCTTGACTATTTTAGGTTTCAAGTTGGTCCCTTATGTTTAAAAGTTTCAAATTGGTCATTTATGTTTTAAAGGTTTCAAGTTGGACCAAAACATTTTAAAGATTGCCCCCACTCATAAAATCATATTGTCTGACCATCTTTTATTCGAACAATTTAACACATCCGCTCACGCCCAGACCGGGACATCTGAAACGTGGATATAAATGGTGGATGGTCTAATAGATTTTGAAAGAGACTCTACTTCAATCTTAAAAATCATAGTTGAGTCTAATATGTGAACTTTTTCAAAAGTTTATAGAATATAAAAATAAATTATGCGTATATAATGAGAGGTTAAAAAATTTAAGCAATTATAAAATGTCTGTCAGTAAGGATGTTGCAACTAGGGGTGATCAAAATCAAACCAACCCAATAGAAAAACCGCAAACCGAACCAACCCAAATCGAAAACCGCAAAAACCACATTTGGCTCGGATGCATTCGAATCATATTTTTACTCAACCGCATGGTTCATTTCAGTTTGCGATTTTCATTTTAGCAACCAAACCAAACTGTAACATAAGAAAAACACTAATAAAACTTAAGTCACAAACCTAGTACTCTTGGAAATTCAAAGAGAAATTTTATAGAATGACATTTTTTTTTTTACTAAGACATATTGTTCCTCTTGCTAAGTTTTTTCTATGCTTTTGATTTAAAATTGTATTAATGTGCTTTAATTCAATTATACTTCCACTTTTGCATACATGTTTATGTTAGATATATCTTGAATAGAAACTCAATGTGAAGTTTTAGAGAATGATAAAATCTTAAACTTTTACATTTTTTACCAAAGAGAATTGTTTTTTGTCCATTATTTTAATTTGACATATGTTGATGGGAGGATGAAAACAAAATTGTAATGTTAGTTCAAAATTGAAACATTGTTGAAAATAAGTTGTTATTAACTTTAATCTTGATTTTAACGTTGAAAACTAAAAAATTGTAATGTCTTACAAGAAAACCGCAACAACCAAACCAACCCAAACCATATTGATTTGGTTTGATTTTTATTTTAAAAGTCAACTGAACCAAACCAAACCGCATGCATTTTTATCTTGTGGTTCGAATGATTTTTAACTTTAAAATCGAATCAAACCGCACAACGAACACCCCTAATTGCAACGAGGAAACTAGAAACGAAATTTAATTTTCCGTCAATAAAATATGTGACGCTATCGATCTCTCCTTATGCTAGCAGTGCAAACTGAAAACTATTAGAATCATTTTTTCAGTGCAACAGACCAAATATTTTGTAGCAACACAGGCACAACAAAGATGGTTAATTGTTCTCTAAAAAACAGATGGTTAATTTTTTATTCACCCACTTCCTTATATGCCCCTATGTATGCAGTTTCAATTTAGATTATCTTGGGGGTGATGACATTGCATTTCATAGCCTTACCTATTAAATAATCATATCAATTTTAAGTTTGAGCTCCTTCTACGAAATATAACAATTTTTGTTGCCTTGGGTATTTTATCAGATGATACGTAATGAATACTTTCCAAGTTCTAATATATATTTTGTAAGATCACAGTTGTCGTTTTGCTACTATCGTTTTCCTATGGTCGTGTACGCATTAATATATATGTTATATATGAGGGAGTCTTTTGTGATGGATTGTCAACAAAAGATTTTTTTTTGTATCTGTTAGTGTGATGTTTGTTTGGCTTTGAGTATGGAACATTAACTGTGGTATTCAGTGGTTCGCTGTTCTATGGTGTGTTGCACGTGGGGGTAAAGAAAGACATTTTAGTGTGAATTGGAAATAACAAGAGGGTCCATGTCCCTACTACTCTATATGATAAGAGCATTGGTGGCTAGTTTAGTTATAAACTTATAATAGTAGTTAGGTTTGGTGTGTAAGATTGTGTTTTTCCATACTCTTTGTACTTGTCGTTATTTCTATCTTGATTCTTGACCATTCCTTATATATACTACTTCGGTTTGCCTTTTCAACGAGCAATGCATGTGACGTGACGTGACGATGCTTAATTCCGTTCTTCTTCTCACGTCTCAGTGTGGTGGTACTATATTAATTTATTATTCTTATTTTACCGTGGATCAGAATTGGGGAGGAAAACGCCAGATACCTCATTGGACTTTTTGACCGTTTAGCAAAGCATATTATTTCTGTCCTATTTTGGCAGATAATGTTTCAACAAGCACGTTTGCTTGCAAGTGCCAAATTCTAAAAAGAAGGATTTAGTCAAACTCTTCATTTATTCAGTAATTAAACAGGTAAAATTCTATTTTTTTCATTACATAACCTTGATATGCGTCAGAAATGAAGTTTCATTCATGGGTTCCAATTTAGGTGATCAGGTCTGAGAGTAACGATAAAAGTATAACCACAAAAATACATTGAGTATATTTTGTACTGTGGATAGTGTGGAAGGTATTACAATACAAATTACAAACGACCACTTTACTTCACACATGATATATTTCTTGGAAGGTGCTTGGGGTTAAATACTTCAATTTGAGTCCTCACACACAAAAGAGAGTTAGATTTATACATACATTAACTTGATATTTTGTTACTATTTTTTACATACTTAATTAGTTTTATGTTTTCGTAACAAAATATCAAATTTGAGATCATTGACTTACAAGTGTCGTGTGAGCTAGAGTCAAGCAACTATTGAACGAACTACCTCCGTTGATGCCATTTCTATAATTTAAGAACCTTTTTTGTTCTTAAGAAAAAACATTTTTTGTTGATTTTATTAGTTTAGGGATTAAATTGATGAAAATGTGATAGTTTAAAGACAAATTGATTGTATAAGCAATGACTCGGGTGGGGTTTCAAAACTTCAAGTCATGATTAGCCACTTTTATCTTTAACTGATGTTATTAAATGCCCTAAACTCCTAAATGACCAGAATAACCACAATCATATACACTACAAGAAAGCTCGAGGATTCCGACCAAAAAATTTAGAAGAATCATTGTTTCTTGCTAAAATTAAGGTTTTTCGAGGAACTTTTTTCTCAATAAGTATATTTTAGAATCTTTTTTTCAAGTTAAATATCGAAGAAAATGTTCCTCAAAAAACATGTTATCATTATTAAATGATCGTTGTAATGAATTAACTATTATACGGCAAGGCTTTTACAAAGCAATATGGCAGCTAGCTTGTAATAATTTCCCTAAGTAATTATTATATATTGACACTTTCTGGGGCAAATGTGGAAATACAATTAACTGGTTAGTGGCAGCACTACTATTTTTGTGCACAAATTTCTAAACCAAGCTACCTTAAAAAGGGGGAAACCAAGATTAAGGTTTCAGCAATCAAACATAGGTAAGTACCTGGGAAGTACCTAAATGCCACCATGTTTTCAGCAATCAATCATAGGTAAGTAATACCTGAATGTATATATTTCATTCTGGAAATGAAATAGCATAGATATTGATTTTGAATAATCACATAATTTTCATCATCCCATTGAAATTGAAAAAACTTGTGAAAAATTAAGATGAAACATTTATTCATTAGGTTAGCTGGTAATATAAGTGGATGATACAAATACAAACCCCATCATGAAAAATGGGAAATTTTTCACTCAAGTAAAACATCACTGCAAAAGTAAGCTCGACTACATAATGAACAACAATTAAAGAAAAAAGAAAACTATAAGAAAATAGTACACAACACAATCATGCATAGCATGCATGCATCTCCATGAATATTCAGCATGTAGAGTTAGTTGGGGAGGATGGAGGAGGTGGTGGTGAAACCGTGTTTGAACTGGAACCCTTAGGATCAACAATCTTATCCCACATCATCTTCTTCACCGAACGTTTATTTGCAGGGAAGACACTCCCATTTTTTGGTTTGTGCCATGGCTCTGTTTCCTCTGTTTTCACCATACTTCCTCTGTCACCTTGGCTTTCACTTCCTTATCACTTTGTAAAGTTGTATAACTATGTGGATTTTCGAACTCGTCTAGCTTGGAAGGGAAATGAGATGGGTGTGGGTGGCTTTATAGTGGTCTCCGTGTCTAAAACTGAAACTTGCTGGTTAAGATTTGGAGTGATGATACATGTATCACCCCATGCGGCAATACACCCTTTACACCCACACAAAATTCTGACACGTGGCAACCTGGACCCTACACAAATAGAAGATAAAGTGTGGTTGTGAGATGAACTTACCAAAATATCCCTAATACATAGGATGTACAATGGGGCATATGAATAAAGGGTGTTCATGTAACATTTTCTTAAGATTTGCAATATCTCTGGTCAAAAATAAAATAAAATAGGTATTATTAATCTTACCGAGAGAAATAATATTGTGTGTATGTATAATGTACTAAAGGCCGTGGTTCATCAAAATAAAAATAATAATGTTAAATAGTGTCTCTTAAAACCCGCTTAAGTTGGTTTAGTGGTGTTGTCGTGAGACTTAGAAGTGTGCTTCTCCTCAAGGTTTAAAATTCAATTTATTCCCGTGTTAATTTGGGTGAGTCAAGATCTTCTTCATTTATTATCTCTCCATTTCTATAATTTGAAGAGATAAAAACACACAAAAATTTAAAGAAAATAAAAAGTAATTAATGATGGTAGAATCCACTTAACGGTAAGATCCGCTATCTATTTGATGTGTTTATCTCTTTCCCAATTGCATTTACATGTCTATGCAAATTTCCTTATTTTTATAACTCACATATGATTTGATTTATGATGATGGTCTATTAAAAATTTAAAACTCCAGATTCCATGACGCACATGCTTCGCTACTCCAAGGCCTCAAAAGCACCTAAGGCTCTGTTTGGTACACCTCAAAAATGAGCTTTTAGCTTTTAGCTTATAGCTTATAAGCTCGTTTGACAAAAAAAGTTCTGTTTGGTAACACTTTTTCACCATGAGCTTATAGCTTATTTTACGAGCTTATAAGCTATTTTTCAGAAGCTATTCCAAGTAGCGTTTGAGCTTATAGCTTCTCACTTTTTCTTCCAATTTTACCCTTATTATTTCATTTAAATTGTATTTTTATCCATTATAATTTTTATAATAAGCTACGTAATAAAGACCACTATCCCTTTATTCCAATTTTTGTATATATATCAGCTGGCCTTTTTTTTAAAAAAAATATATATATATATATACCTTCGTTTTTTTTTTACGAAACAAAACACTATTATTCTATTAGTGTTACTTTTTTTTTTTTTTTTAAGTAAGTGTTATTTTCTTTATTCTCTGATATTAGTATTATTCTATTAGTGCTACCTTTTTTTTTTTTTTTTTAAGGTAAATGTTATTTTCTTTATAAAGTGGAAACACTTAAATGATAATAAATATAAGATAAAATTTTAGTGAATAAAATTTAATTTACTTTATAATACATAGGATATATTAAATTAATAAATTTAAAGTATTTTTTTAAAGAAAAATTAGTTTACAAAATTACAAATACTTAAATTAATGATATAATTTTTATTATGAATTAAGAATACCCTTTATGTCATTTTACATTTATCAGCTAGTTGAACTGCTATTTTTACTAAACACTTCAGTTAACTTATCAGTTAGCTTATCAGCTATCCGCTATTTTTACCAAACAGAGCCTAAAACAAAACTACAAAAGTCCTAAACCGGGACCCACCGAAACTGGGTTGGGATGTGAGATATCCTAGGTGGCTTAGAAGCTGATTCAGAGCATACATGGATGGAATGGATTGGAGAGAGAGTTGGAGGGTAAAAGGCAAACAGAGTAATTAGGTTAAGATTAGAGTAGTTTTTTTTTTTATGCATTTAACACAATAGGCATATTTTTGTAGTTGGATCAACATCAAAATACCCAATTTTTAATTGAGTGTTTTTCGGTTCATATATTAAAAGTATAAGTTGTATGGAGGGAGTAGTGGTTGTATGGAGTCTCTATTTGGTAACCAACAATGGAAGCAATGAAGCGGTCATGTGATAGAGATAAGGACATAAATGCTTTCTCTTTTGCATATATTTATTTTCAATATTTATTGTTTATGTTAAATAACCAGATTGAGTAAAAATAAAATTTAAAAATAACCAATAAAATGGAAAGTGCACGTGCTGCTACAGTGCGTGTCGTGCAATTCGTGGGTGTCTCATCTCATGTCGCAGGATATAGCATTTCTCTTGTCACATTATCAATTTATCTCTCCAATAAATTCCCCCAATATTGTCATCCACATCTTCCCTTCTAGACGAGAAACCCTAATATTGCAAGCATGAATCTCAATGATGATTTGATGAGGTCATCATGTTGAATCAATAACGCAATGTAAACAAAAATAATGTTCATTACAAACACACGCCAAATTGCAAGAAAAAAGATTTTAGGAAATTGTTCATTTTATCAAGGTTTTCCTGACAAGTGTTGTAAAGTAAGGACATTATTTTAAGAACCTACGAAAAGAAACTTTATCTTAAAAATATAAGTCATAACTATATAATTTTCAATTTAAAAATTACTATTTTTAAACATTTCCATTTTATTAACTATTAAACAAGTACAATTCCATTCCATAATTCTAATTAATCCAACCACAACCTTAACCACATGTCACAAAAATGTCATATGTTAAGAGAGTGATCGATTTGCCCTAAACTCGAACCCACCTTAAACCTAGTGTCATAAAATGATATTTGTACAACCATTTTGCTACAACTTTTTGACAACTTTCTATCTCATATTCACATGATGTTATTATCCTCTCTCTTCCTTTTTCTCTCTTCATTGTTTTTGACCAATCAAAAGAGAGGAAAACAAAGTTGTCACCAAAATTGTCATTAAATGGATGTACAAATATCATTGCTCATTAATTTAAGGGAACTTCTACGGTACACTCACAAAGTGAGGTGTACCGGTACTCCTGCTTCATAATTTTATAAATTAACGATCATTTTTTATGTAATAAATAGCTATTTTCAATATTTATATTTTATAGAACATTATTTCATAAGAAAAAACATTATTTCATTGTTTATAAGAATTATAGTAATTATTTTTACATATTATCATAAAAAATAATGAATGTTCTCGATTATGAGTGATAAAAATTCAAAAAAATAGTAATTTTATTTTGTTGACATTTTTTATGAATAAGATTTAGTTATTATAATTATAAATGATAAAAAATAATATTTTTCTTCAAAAAATAACTTATTTAACTATTAATTTAAAGAGTGGGTGTACCGGTACACTCAAATATATTGGGTGTACCATAGAATTTGTCTTAATTTAATCCATTTGGGGACAGGAAAACATCCAACACATTGTGTACTTGTCAATTGCAAACCAATGAGATGTTCACACCGATTAAAAATTCAAAAATGTTCTGAAACTTGATATGACATTTAGAGTCTTGCATGTTGTGTATATATAATTTTGTTGCCATGTCTAAGTCTATTCAACACCTATATCACCTCATATTCTTTCTACCCCTCTTTTCCTATCACATCACTAATATATTATATCTATCACATTACAATTTATATCTCTTGTCCCTCTTAAGGTGTCAATTAGGTGTATGAGTGCCCGTGAAATTTGTTCTTTAAAGGCTAAAATATGATTTTGGTCCCTGCAAATATAACGAGTTTGGGTTTTGGTCCCTAGTAATTTTTTTTTTTGAAATTCATCCCTGCAAAATTTTTTGTTTTTTAAAATAGTCTCTGACACTAATTTACTGATGATTTGGCGCTTATTTGCATATGTGGCATTAGTTGACTATGTCACTTTGTCCACTTGGCATCCATGTGACATTTATTTCAATTAACTTAAATATTTTTAAAAACAAAAATTATATTTTTGCATTTAAAATAAAACAATTATTTTTATTTAATTAAAAAAACAATATAACTGAAGAATATGTTGCCCAGAAATTCATCAGTTACTTAATGGTGATTTCCTTCTCCATTCTTCTCTATTGTTCTCCTTCTCTGTTCTCACCCTTCGACACCCTAGTACTTATTCTTCTTCTCTGTTAACTCACAATTGTTCCTTTCTCCGTCGAACCTCACCCTCCATTCATGAACCTCCTTTTTTCCTCTGTCAAACTCACCATCGTTTGTTCCCTTCATTGAACCCTAAAAGAAATTGATTCAAACCCTAAGGAGAATGAGTGTTTGCTACTATGTCATACACCCAGAATCTCGATTCAAAAAATTCAATTTGTAGAAAAATGATGATTCTATGCTTCATAAGAAAAGGAGTAACAACAGTAGTGGAGTTGTTTTGAAGCAGAACAAGAAGCACACCAATTATTTGATAAAATGAGTTAGTTACAGTGGACACATTCATGCAATTTGGCATGCTTTGAATACCATTTGTGATTTGGATAAGACTTTCAAATGGGATTAGAAAGGTATGGAAGAAGAATGATGATGGAGGAACTAGAGGATGAATGAGTTCCATTGAAGAAGAAGCAGAGAAGGAAAGGGGGAAAATGGGGGAACCGTAAGATTTACCCCATTTCTTCAGTTTCATTGGTTTTTTAATTAATTAAAATTTAATTGTTTTATTTTAAAATTGAAAATAATTTTTTTATTAAATTAGTTAATTAAAATAAATGCCACATGGATGCCAAGTGGATAAAGTGACACAGTCAGCTAATGCCACGTATGCAAAAATGTGCCAAATTATCAATAAAGTGGGGTCAAGGATTATTTTAAAAAACAAAAAAATTTACAGGGATGAATTTCAATTATTTTTTTTACTAGAGACCAAAATCCAAACTCGCTATATTTGCAGGGACCAAAAACATATTTTAGCAATCTTTAAATTATTACATTACATGTCCGGCAAAGAGGGAATCGTACACCCGTTTTGCCTATATGGATGGTTTCCATATTGCTAGAGCCTAGACACACTCATTCTCACGTCCATGCACATGGTTTTTTGTTTTTGTCTTGAAAGTATAGCTTATCAATCATCTAATTATTCTCCCACAACAATTTAAAAACATTGTGAATCATAAATTTGATTAATTTTAGTAGTGACAGATAGACCATTTGGTCATTTTGTTTGATTGTTTTACATTCACCGAAATAGATGAAAACTTCATTAGTACTAGAGACAAGATTTAAAATATGTAGTTTTGATGGCTAGCTTGGAGAGAGGAGTATGGTGGGGATTTCATACAGTTAATATTTGAAATATTTAAAATATAAAATGAATGATAAAGGATTTGTTTTTGTTTTTGTGGTGGCTAATGTTCAAACTCCGACCTTACATATATTATGTATTGTTTTTATCAATTATGATAAGTTCACGATGAAAATGATAAAGAAATGTCTAAATGTATAAGCTTGCACCCCACCCCCACACCAAGATTTTAGAATTGACTAATTAAGCAAAAATAGATACTTGGTGACTAAGAATCGGTATCATTAATATTTATGCTGAAAATCAAACTTTGAGTGCCAAAATCATATATTTGGAGTGCCCAAATCTAACCATGAGGAAACGTCACAGTGACGGATGTTTATGCTGTCAGCATAGTGACCAATGCAAGCCGCAACTTATTATGCTATTTTTTATTATTTTTTTTATAAGCCAAGAGTCCAACGACATAAAAAGGAATAGAAGACGGTTCAACAGATTTGGAGTGTCTTGCAGATTCCAGTCTATATCAGGTGCTCATATATATATTATTAAAAAAAAAAAAAAGGAAAAAAATAATACAAAAAAACTGGGGGGACATAAACCTAACCCAGTCAATCCACAGAGTGTATGCCAACCCAATCGGGTGATACAAAAAAATCAAAACAACACCGGTGGATGCCTAATATATGATGTATGGACCATCCGTCAACACGGAATTGAACCAAGAACCAACAACTCCTTGCGACAACAACAAGCAAAACATCTCTTTCGAGACAAACAGTCCAACATCAGAGACTGATGCGGATTTTGAAACATCCCCAAGTTATAGTGTCAAACTTCGTGAAGGTGGGAGATTCGACCGCCAACACGGATACGGATCCCCACGCCTACAAACCCATTATGCTGCGACAGTAAGCTTCACGACCATTTCTAGCCAAATCCAACAGAAAGCAACTCAAATCCAATTGAAAGCCAGAGCGAGGGATGGTCAATCAACGAGACCGAGTACCACGAGCACCGCCAACACGGTTACACCCGCACCCACCAATCACAGCAACAACAGACAACAGGACATGACCATTTCTAGCCTTGAAGACCTGGTACGAAGCACATTCAAAACGTAAATGTAACACCAAACAACCACCGCAGGAGGAGGCGGCTCCGACATCTTTCTCAAAAGTCAAAACAAACATAACAGAACCACCGTCACCTCCAAGGGTAAGGCGGCGGCGGCTTTGCAAACTAAACCAACTCGTCAAACCAGCATCCAGATCTGCAAGAGGAGCGCTGGCCATGGAGTTTTAAGAATCACAAAGCATACCGTGGCGGTTGCACACGCCGGCGGTTGCTCTAACAGCCCCAAAAGGGGAAAGGAGGTGGTGACGCGGCTGTGATACCGCCGTTTGCACCACCCGCGCGGATATCTACATGGCGGCGGTTGTGTTTGGAAGTGGGAGGAGAGAAGAAAAGCTCCGACGAAGGAGTTAGAACAGGGAAATGGAGGGAGGAGAAGGAACAAAAAACGGACGGTGAGAGTGAGAAGGGTAACAGACGGTCAATGGTGAGAGAGAAGAGAGTTAGGGTCGGCCAGTCCAACTCACGTGTGTTAACCATTTTTTATTTTATTTTTGAAGGAAACTTATTAAGGAACTTCTATGGTACACTCATAAAGTGAGGTGTACCGGTACTCCTGCTTCATAATTTTATAATTAGCGATCATTTTTTATGTAATAAATAACTATTTGTCAAAATTTATATTTTATAGAACATCATCTCATAAGAAAAAACACAATTTCATTATTTATAAGAATTATAGTAATTTTTCTTACATATTATCATAAAAAATAATGAATGTTCTCGAATATGAGTGAAAAAAATTCAAAAAATAATAATTTTATTTTGTTGACATTTTTGATGAATAAGATTTAGTTATTATAATTATAAATGATAAAAAATAATATTTTTTCTTCAAAAGATAACTTATTTAACTATTAATTTAAAGAGTATGTGTACTGGTACACTCAAATATATTGCGCGTACCATAGAATTTACCAACTTATTATGCTATTATTATCATCTTTTTACAAGCAAATTATTGTTTGGTAATTTTGTAAGCAGTATGGCGTATGGTTGGATTTCGGTAAGATTGATATTCATAGATAAAATTTATTTAAAATTTGATTTAATTTTTAAACAAATTAATATAAAAATATGATTTGTTATTGAATAAAAAACAAAAACAAAAAAACTTCAAAAGTACTAGATCGTTCTTCTTTTTACAAAATTTATTGGATCCTTTTAAACGTATATGGATTACGTAGTAAAGTTTACGGGCAATATGAATATGCTTGTGTGTACCGATTAATGATGCCAGTTAATTAATCAATTCTGATATTTGATTGAAGTTTTGCTTTTGAATGTACCTGTAATGAATTGAATCATTTAGTTAAGTCTAATGAAAGATTTTATTTTTTGACATGCTAATAAAAGATATTTGTCTTTAGACAATTAAGTATATGAGGGTATAGTTAGGCCTCTTATGTTTAGTCTCTCTATTCTCTCACCGGTATCTCTTTAACCTTAAAGGTACGCTATGATGTTCACGATCTTATCTTTGACACTATAGATATGATATAATTTGCATCCATGATTTATATCTATTGCGTTTAATTCCAACATATAATTCATGTAGATGATATTGCACAAGTTTTTTTTTTTTTTTAAGGAACACAAGTGCTTTTAATTTTATCATGCATGCCTTACTTCTAGTATGTATGTGGTTTGTGATTCTCATTTATAACGACAATTTTTCATATGATATATCGAGTAAACCATCAAATTGATTTTTGTCTTTATATGTCATTCTTAAATTAGTCCCGAGTCTATTAATATTTTAAATTAGTATTTATTTTTGTCAAAAGTTTCTCAATTAGGTATATGTCTTTATGTTTTTGTCACACAATGAGGGACCTAATCGAGAAACTTTTGACAAAGAAATAAACTAGTTTAAAATTTTAATAGAGTCAAAGACTAATTTGAGAGTAACTTACAAAGACTAATTTGCTGGTTTACTCATGTATCAAATTAAGGAAGTGATGTCTTAAGATCGAATTTGCATTACACATCGACAATGCCATATTTGCGGTTCATGGGTATTTTTGTAGAATAGTATTTATTTTAATTTAAGGAGTTTAGGCTTTTGGAATTAGACATGCATGCCTTCTGAAAATGTATTTTTATTGAAAGAATTTATAAAGTAAGTTTTTGCTTATTTTCCGTTAATTATCTAATTTTGGGCAAATGGCGTCCCATAGGAGAATAAAGACATTCAATTTGCAGTATTTAGGTTTGTAAGATGATATACAATTTTGGGTGGGATAATTAAGGTACAAAAAGACTAGTTTAGCTGGCCTTTATGTTCCTGTAAGAATTTCCACCAACCAAATCTGAATGAAGTCTCAAGTCTCAAATATGCCAAGCCAAGGATCCATGAAGGATCTATACATACCCACACTCTTTGGACTTTTTGAACTTTTCTCATTGGACTTTTTGAACTTTTTTGTGGGATTATATTTCTGTTATCTTTTAACAGATTATGTTTCATCATGTTCAATGAACAACACTAAGTAACAAAAAGATAATGTTTCATTACAAATTGCAAGAAAAAATGATTTTAGAAAACTCTTCATTTTATTCAACTAATTAAACAAGTATATTAATTCCATTTTATTTAATCCAAACACAACCTTAATTAAGCACGTGTCAAATGGCATCTGTTAACGGATAATCGATTTTCCTCCCACTTATACGCCTCAAAAGGGAATTTTTGCAGCAGTGTACAATGATCATAGATTCGTTAAATGGTTCACACCTTAGAAGACAAACACATTACAAACCTCCCAAAGGAAAATGGGAAATTACAGCAAAAGCAACTCGTGTTCATAAGGTGGACTACATTTACAGACCAACAAAAATAGAAGGTGGAGAAAAAGATAACTAAAAGAGAAAGACACAACACAATCATGAATAGAAGAGCATGCATCTCGATGAATATTCAGTACTCCTTCCGATCACTACTATAAACAAATATTCCTTATTCACGTTTATTGAATTATTGATGTATCTGGTTTATAATATAATGCAGATAGATCAGTAATAGTATAAACCCTGAAAAAGGAATATTTGATAATACTAATAGCATAGACTAGAGCTAGCTCGGGTGTACAGTACTGTTGGCCCTTGACGACTGAGGAGGTGGCGGCGAAACCGTGTTGGAACTGGAATTATTGCCCTTAGGATCAACAAACTGATCCCACATCATCTTCTTCACAGAACGTTTCTTTGCAGGGAAGACACTCCCATTCTTTGGTTTGTGCCATGCCTCTGTTTCCTCTGTTTTCACCACTCCCTCCATATCACTTTGTGTACTACTATAGTGGTATAGCCTCACTCTCTCTGTGGACTAAACTTAGGACTGTGTAGTTTCTATGGCTAGCTTGGAGAGGAGATGAGAGTGGTGTGGGGTTTTATAATGCAAATATTTGAAATATTTAAAATTTAAAATAAATAAAGGAATGTGTAAGTTTATAAACTGGCCCCCCTTAATATTTTAGAATTAATTAATTAAACTCAGTTAAATTGTTACTTGGTCAGTAAGATTGGTATCATTTAATCTTATATGATATGATTCTGAGGTCTAGTGATGACACGTGTCAGTTGTACACTTCATCTCATAGGAATTGTGAGGACAGCAAGATGAAAGCTAATACTTATAGTATACAACTACAACCTAAACCCAATTCCTCTGTTTGGCTTTTACCATTCAACAATTCATGTTTTGGGTCAGTTTATGGACCACATTAACTAGCTACCTCACTCTCTAATCCCTTCTATGTGGGTCCCGTTATAGGACTTTTGGGGTATTTGAGTAAGGTTTGGAATGGTGGTGGGATCAGAACAGGAGGGACTTTTTAATAGATGGTCATATATGATAAAAGAATTCAAACTTTTATAAATAATTCCAATGAAAATTTAAACTTTAGTGAATAAGATTTTTGCAATGTGGCGATCATAGGGTAATTTTATTTTATTTGGTCTTTATCTGCATCTCATTAGTTATCTAATTTGCCATTCACCTCTCATAAATACCCCATACTATTATTATTATGATCCATATCTTTGCTTCTAGAAGGTAACCCTATTATCTAATTTTACATTGTTTCTAGAAGACAACCCTATTAGTGATGATGAGGATTGAGGAGGACATAAAATCAGTGTCCAAAATCTAATATCCTCATACGGGTTATTCATTGTCAATAGCTTGTACACCCTCCGGTCACTAATATAAGCAAAAGTTTGATTTTTAGATTCATTCATTAAATGACGTATGTAGTCTATAATAAAGACTACATACGTCATTTAATGAATGAATCTAAAAATTAAATTTTTGCTTATATTAGTGACCGAAGGGTGTAGTAAAATTCTTTTTCATCATTGAATTTGAATCCATTTTTAACAAAGTGATGTAAGTAATGGATTATTTAATGATAATGCCGTCTATTAAAGACTCACTGGGACAGTAAATTAATTGAGATTTTGAGAAGTTCACGTAAGACTCCACTAGATTTGGGTCATAATTAATTGACTGGAATTATATTGATAAAGAAGGAAAAGAAACTGTGTCATATCTTTTGTTTTTTATCATCCTTAGTTTCATTGACCTTTGAAATTTGGTCAACTTGTTCACACCTATGATACAATGCAATCAAAGAAAAATCTTGACTACTTTTACTGATGGCAGAATAATATTTCATTTCACACCACATGCATTACATTAGAAACTTCCAACCAAATTTTTTTGTTAGAAAAGAAAAAGGAAACTCATGCAAAACAATTTACATGAACGGTATTTTTTCTTAAGTTGAATAGTACAATATTCCTGCTGTCAAAGGTTAAGATCCAGTGAATTATTTTTTTTTTTTTAAAAGAAAAGGAATATACATGCCCTTATCCCATCCATAAGTTTTGATGGAATGTCGCAATACTTTTTTTTTATCTTTAATCATAATATTGTTTAAAAGCAAACTAGAAAGATTACAAAAAATTAAGAGCATAAATGATATCATAGTGGCAAACTTGTTGCTGATCAAAATTTGGCGTGTTTGATGACAAGTTTTTCTTATCAACTTGTAACACTCCAAGATTTATTTTTAACATCTTCATTAATCCATTTCTTTAACAAAATTGAAGATTGATGCTTAGAGACTCTTTACCAGACACGAGAAGTTGTAGTCGGTTAAAACATTTGTTAAAGAAATGGATTAATGATGATGTTAAAAATAAATCTTGGAGTAGTGCTTTCTGAGAAAGAAAAAAAAAAAAAAAAGTGTAGTAAAGATGAAACCAGGGATACTTGATATATGATTAGTTTCTATTTTTTCGTTTTTATTTTTTTGGCGGAATGTTGATTTTATGTAAATTAAATTGTTATGTACTTTTAGGTCATTTTACTAGTTTTCAAGCTATAATCTATCAGCTGTACGTAAGTTTTTCAACTCTTATTTAACTTATCAGCTATGAACTAAAATGAAAATTGCTTTTTTGACATTGAATACTTCCTATTGACACAAATAATTTACTAAAAAGCATCCAGCAGTAGTTAACTACCGTTGGGAAAACCGCCGGCAGTTAACTGTCGCTGGGACTCAGCGGGTGTTAACTGTCATTGCTTCCTCCCCAAAACCAGAAAAGCCCTACCTCCTATTCACTGATCACCTTACCTCACCATACCATTCGACAAAAAAATCCCCATTTCAAAAATCTTTTGTCAAAATCTTCGTTCCAAATCATTGCTGATCGATTGCTAGGACGTTTCTACACACAATATGCATCAAAGAACACGTATTTCAACGTTAAACTCTATTACATTTGATTGATTTTTTTTTTGTACTGTCACGAGACTTAGCGGCAGTTAACTACCGCTGGAAGTGAGCGGCTGTTAATTGTCGCTGGATACTTAGAAAATTTTCAAAATTTTCAAATGGCAGTGGCTATTGCCAAAACGAAATTTCAATTTTTTTTTCCTTTTGTTTTTTTTTCGTTTGTTTATGTTATTATATGATATTAGATACATGTTTATTAATTAGTTTATAAATTATATGTTGTTTATTTATAGATACGGTTGATAATGCGGATGATGATCCGAGTGATTGAAAATCTAGTGTTGTCGATTCCGTTAAGGTTGAAGCTATCATTAAGGTCGAATCTTCCGTGAAGGTTGAAGCTTCCGTTAAAGTAGAGGCTTCAAGCGTCAATTCCGATGTGTGTAAACTTCGTGACAACGAAGTGGACACAGCTCATTTCTTTTCGACACGAGATACATGGAAAGATAAAGAGGAATTGCTCGGTTGGGTCTGTCGACAAGCAAATAGGGCTGAATTTACGGTTATCATTAGAAGATCTTGTGAATGTAGAAATGTTATGATGGAGTCGGTTTGTGAACAGAGCGGCGAACACAAATTACTGAAGACAAAAGTGAAGCATGAAGCAACGGGATCAAGAAAATGTGGGTGTTTGTTCAAGGTGTGTGGATATGTCGTGAGGGAAAACAATGCTTGGAAATTGGCTATTCTTAATGGCGTTCACAACCATGAGATGGTGCGGTATGTAGCAGGGTACCTTCTTGCCGGAAGATTAATGGAGGACGACAAGAAGATTGTACATAACTTGACCGATTCTTCGGTGAAACCAAAAAATATTTTGACTAATTTGAAGAAGAAAGGGAAAGAGTCCATCACAAATATCAAGCAAGTCTACAATGAACGTCACAAATTCAAAAAAGGCAAAAAGGGGTGACTTGACGGAGATGCAATATCTAATCTCAAAGTTGGAAGAGAATGGATATGTTCATTACATAAAAGAAAAACCGGAAAGTCAAATCGTTCAAGACATATTTTGGACTCATCCAACATCGGTAAAGTTGTTTAACACTTTTCCGACTGTTTTGATAATGGATTCCACGTACAAAACCAACTTGTATAAAATGTCATTGTTTGAAATAGTTGGAGTCACCTCAACCTATTTGAAATATTCGGTTGGTTTTGCATTTATGACGTCGGAGAAGGATGATAACTCTACTTGGGCTTTGGAAATGTTGCTTAAACTTCTTGAACCAAATAGTGATATGCCTAAGGTGGTAGTGACCGACAGGGACCCGAGTATGATGAAGGCCGTAGCAAATGTTCTCCCCGATAGTAGTGCAATACTTTCTTATTTCCATGTTGGAAAAAATGTTAGATCAAGAATCATCACTGATTGCAAAGTTAAACAAAATGTTGTTGTGGTGGATGGGCAAAAGAAGATTGTCGACGAGGAGAGTCATAGTAAGTTAGTTGATACCATATTTGATGCATGGGAAAAATTGGTTGAATCTCCTACTCAAGAGTTATATGCAAGTAATCTAGTGGAATTCCAAGATGCTTGTAAGGATCATCCAAAGTTTCTTGAATATGTTGAAACTGCCATTTTGAAGCCTTTTAAGGACAAAATAGTGAGGGCATGGACGGACCTTGTGTTACATCTTGGGTGTAGGACCGCAAATAGAGTTGAAGGAGCTCATGGTGTGGTGAAGGAATATTTGTCCACCTCAAAAGGTGATATGAGTACTTGTTGGCAAAAAATAGATGAGATGTTGGCAAACCAATTTGGGAAGATACAATCATCGTTTGGTAGGAGTATTACGGTCTTGGAAAATAGATACAAAAATGTCATTTTGTACTCCGGGTTGGGGGGTCACATGTCTAGACAAGGCATGAACTTTATTTTTATGGAAGAAGCGCGTGCTAGGAAAACCTTGTGCATCGAGAAGAAAACTTGCGGTTGTGTTCAAAGGACGTCGTATGGCCTACCTTGTGCATGCTTCATTGATATGAAAATCTGTCACAACAAGTACATCTGATTGGATGAGATACACCCGCATTGGCATAAGTTGTATATGGGTGAAGAAGAAAGTAATGAGGATTCGTTTTCGGTCGCGGAGGAGTGGCGTGGTATCCAAGAACGTCTTGAAAGAGTTCCGTTCCAAATGAAACTTGAAATTAAAGAGTTGAAAGAGCATAGGAACAAATACACTGAGGTATATGCGAGCGAGGACCGTTACAAGTACATTTTAGATGGTTTACATCCACCCAAAAATCCTAGTAGCTCTGCACCTCCCGACAAATGGTTGACATTGTCGGATATGGGACACATCGTTGCATCTTGTTACAATAGGCCAGTGGTGGAGACTACCCTTGATATTGGAGTCTCCGAGACTTTTTTTCCCACTTAGAGGTGTGCCTCCGGTTAATCCGAAAAGCAACATGATTTGCCTTGGTTTTATCCCAAATCATTTTGTCCTTCTTTCGTTGAAAGATGGTTGTCCACTACCTCCATCATCCACGGAGTGGAGAAATCATAGGAACGATGAGACAAAAACATGAGATTATGAATTCTTGGATCAACACGATCGTTTCCGAGCACTCATGGAGATTGAGGACAAAGAGAGACCGGTTACACCAAAAAAACCAACAAATAAAGACAATCCAATTATGTTTGATGACACTCCGGTTAAAGCAAACACCGAATTTGAAGATGTTCTGGAACATTTAGATGATTTGATTTTATTAGATGAAATATGACACTTTTTGGTCGGTATTAATCCGTTTTTTTGTCGATACGCGCCGACGTATTTTTTGGGATATATAATGTAATGACCAATTTTTTGGGTGATATGTAACTAACCTTTAGCTATTTACACACACACACACACACACACACACACACACACACACACACACACATATATATATATATATATATATATATATATATATATATATATCAATATCAATATATTTGAGTTTCGCATTTATTAGTAATTAATGTACATTACGTGTAATGTGTTGCACAATGTAGAAAATTTGACGAATTTCAAACAATTGTGAAACATTAACGCATTATCGATTTTGTGTAATGTTGCCGAATAATTGATAACCTATGAAATGTTGATGTTAGTGATTGCTGGATGTTGTTGTTTCGGTGTGATTTCCTCCGGAATTTCCGTTTGAAATTATAGGTAACACATGATAAATTTCTTGGAAAAAACCAGTGCAGACTACACTGGTTCTATTAACTGGTGTGAACGGCAGTGTTAACTGCTGCTGGATTTTAGTGGTTGTTAACTGCCGCTGGGGGTAAAAGTGTCATTTACTTGTGTCAATAGGAAGTTTTCTATGTCAGAAAAACAATTTTCAACTAAAATACGACTTCTTTTTCACAAAACAGAGTGTTAATGTGCATGTTTCATAATTGTGCAGTGGGCTTAACCCAATCCACTTGTTCTTTTTCTTAAGTGGCATTCAAATGGGCCTAGCCCATAATTCCGCTTCTCTTTCTAGAAATTTGCTCAATAGACCACTTTAGTTGCTCACAGACCTCTTAAAAATTCAAAGATACCCCTCTTGGTTCGTAATGTATCCAAATTAGCTAGTGATTGGGTGTTTGACCAGGCCTCAAGCACTTCATTGTATGTGGGTCACGTAGTGGAGTTTGAGTAGTGATAGGGAGTGTTGGTGCGTTCCATTATGCGTGAGAAGACATTTGGTGTTGTACTTGAGGAAGAGGAGCCAAAGGTTGCTACGGTTGAAGTAGTGGCTTCGGGTACTAGAGGGGATGACTTGATTTATGGTGATCCAGAGATAGGAGGATCATCTGTTCCGAGAGTGCCAATGTTGGAAGATGCTATGGAATAGGGTCTTAAGGTGCCTGTTGTGGTGTCATCCAATAATGTTCGAGGGAAATTTTGTCGACATTGTTATGTCAGCCTTGAAATAGTTGAGATTAGAGAAGATGCCGCCACCAATGATGTTTCAAGTAATCAAGTGTGACCTTTTAGAGCGGTTAAAAGTGTAACCGATCTATCAAGCCTTCGTTGATTTGTTTCATACGTCCCTATTCATATTATTACTTTGAAAACACATAAATTCATTTTATTTTTAATAAATTATAGTTTTTTTAAATAGCAATCAATATTACATGCTTAGTTTTGTAAAAAGAAAAAAAAAAACTACACGCTTAAAGAGCAATTTTCTTTGCAAAAAATAGCAATAAACGTTCAATGATATGGTTGTGGATTTTTCCTAAAGGATTTATTTAAAACAACCTTTCAAAATTATACTCCCTCCGGTCCTATTTATAAGATAAAGTTGATTTTTTAAATACATTGAATAATGTATGTATCTAGTCAAGAACCTAAACCAAATACATAAATTATTTAATTTATCTAAAAAGTAAATTGTCTCTTGTAAGTAAATAGGACCGGAGGTAGTAATATTCAATAATTTTTCTTGATTGTGATTATTCTTATTGTTGTATATATGCTCATAGCTATTTTAGTGATGAATTTCATAGGGAGCTAATTATTTTTCATTGTATATATGCTCATAGTTATTTTAGTAATATGACTGGTTAATGAAACAAATTAACAGAGGCGTTTTAGATCGGTTACAAATTAACACTATAAAAAGTCACACTTCGCTATTTGAAATAACAAGATCCCACACGTACGTGTGACCAAAAAACATGGATAGGTTGTTAAAATGGTTAAACGGGCAACCAATCTAAAAAGTAGCGACAATTATCTCCAAATGTGAATTAGGACCAGGTGAAAGTATTTTTGATATTTTTAGATGTTTGTGAGTAATTGAAGGTGCCTAAAAAACAATTCACGTAGGGTGTATCTCGATTGAGGGTTTATGAGAGGAATAGAGGGGAGAGTTTACTTTTCTTTTCTAAATCAAGGGCTACATAACATATTTTTCTAAAATAAATTAAGTGAGATTGAATTTTTATATGATTGTTTATCATGTTATTGTTTTAATATTTTAAAAAACAATTTATAGTGTCCGTAATTTAAAAATGAAAAGTACACACTCTCATCGTTTATCCTCATAAACCCTTCATCCAAACACACTCTTACAATTTTTAAATATTATTATTTATTTGTTGGATCATGAAGGAGAGCTTCATGGAGTTAAACAACATATTGGACGTTAGAAACAATCACACAAATAAAATTGAACACTATCCTACAAATAGACAAAGTGTACAATTTGAATAACAGTGTTTGGATTGCGAGCATAATCATTACTCAAAAGATTACCAAATTGGTAAAATTACAAAAAAAAATATATGATTCAACAACACACTCTATTAATGATGGACGTTGAGGGATTCAATATATGATTCATAGTCCTCTAAAAAAAAAACATGATTCATAGTGTCAAGATTAGAGGATGTAAATCGAACAAATTATAAAACAAATTTATGAGACATGCATAAACAATCATGCATCCATATGATGTCATTACATGGAAACGTGTGAGCACAAGCATACGAATAGACGAAGTGTACAATTTGGTCATGTGATTACGTAAAATCTTTTACTCAATTCAAAATAATTACTTCAGTAATATCTTACAGGTGTACTCTGGAAATATAATTAATTGTACAAATGTTAACATTATAGTTAACTTTTGTATGGTTTTCTTTTATCCTGTATTTAAAAATAAAATAAAAAGGGGGTTAGTAAATAAGAGTGTTATCAGTGTAAACAAGTGTTTTGTCGTTTCAAACTGGATAGACCTCAACTAATTAAAATTAACGTATTAGTTATTGGATTTGAATATAATCCCCTGACATTTTTACTTAGAAGTATTAGGTAACATAGATATACAATAGATAGAGTGTGCTACTTATACAGTTATGTGTACGTAATGAACCCTCAAGAAAGCCAACACATACATATTAAGCCAATGAAATACATGAAGTGCAGCTATGCCATCTTTAGCTTAATTAAATTAACTTTTCCATTGAACGAAACAACTCTCTTTTCCCATGCTAAACTCCACCTAATTAAATGCATCCTCCACGGATCATACGGTTTTCGGTTTACACTCATGGACAATTCAGCCCTTATTAAGTGAAAACTAAAAAAAGACAGTTTCTTACATTGACATCCTCCTTAATTGGCACTCATACTTTTTGGGGTTAATAGGTCTTTACCCCATATAATATAGGTCATTTTTTGTTTTTCCTCCTGTAATTTTTTTTTATTTACTCCCTGTAAAATTTTATTATTTGATTTACCCCCCTAATAGGCCAAACAAAAACCAATTTTATTTATTTTTTTCAAGAATTTTTTGTTTTTGTTTAGCCTATTAGGGGGTAAATTAAAACAATAAAATATTACAGGGGATAAATAAAAAAAAATTACAGGAAAAACCAGAAGTGACCTATATTACAAGGGGGTAAAGACCTATTGACGCTACTTTTTGGACCCAAATGCCATAAGCCTTGTTTATAAATTACCGATTACTAGCCGTCTCAAAATAATAATTGTTTAAGGTTTGAGCGTGATTTTTAAGAAAATGATTAATTGTTTTGATTTCAGTGATAAAATCATTTCTAAAATACTTTTGTTAATTGTAGTTAGAAGAGTAGTTAAGTTGGATAAAATTCAATAAATAGTTGTATAATAGTGGGAAAAAAATAAATGTTGCATTGACATTCTAAAGTGACAACTATTTTGAGATAAAAATATGGAATATTTTGACATAAAAAAATGTGACACATAAATCGTATGTACTTTTACTATCTCTTTTCCCTTTTTCTCTCTTTTGTGAGACGTCGCCAAAACCCTAGTTTCTTCTCTTTCATCCACCAAAGAGTGGTGATTTAGAGTCAAATTTTGACCCAAAATCACCCCTCTAACTTGTTTTTCTCTTTCCCTTTTATTGAAATACGCGGTTTTTACATCTATTTCGGTTTTTATTTTGTGATTTTGTCGTCTTAGTGCGATGTTGATTTGTTCGTCGTCTTTGTGCGGCGTTGTTTGTCTTTCTTGTTTCATACATATATTTGATTGGTTCAGATTGTCAGATTAGCTTTGATCATATGTAGATCCAATCAATGAATTTAGCGTTTTCCACCTTGCAGATCTGGAGACATGGGTATCACAGAGACTTGAATATAGTCATATGTATAGCCTTTTGTACTTTGTCGTTCTATGCTTTTAACATGATGGATGTTGTGACTTTGTTCGCAGATTCAAAATTTTCATTTTTAGCGAATTTGCATTGTATCGATGTACTTTATCAATTTGAATAAATTAATATCATTTATTTTTGTCATTTATTTATTTATTTTGAGACAGAAAAAATGCTAAAAAGACAGTTATTTTGAGACGGATAGAATATGTAAAGTTCTAATTCAATTGCAACTACTCAATTAATCATGGACGTTAGGAGATTATTTTCTATAGGATAATGATTAAGTGCACGATAGATATTTTCGTGCATGTTGCACGACAACATATTTCCCTCTTTTATTTGATGATAGTGCTGAGCTAGTGTTGTACCAGCATATACATATCTCCTGTGAGGTTGTGATAGTGTTGTGCTACAATCCTATAATATGATATATTTATACAAACTCAGTGCTAGTTTTGATTCAAATGCCAAATCAATTATTTTTCATTTTTCACTATAAGAGTTGAGCGGTGAATCTCTATCGTATGTGTTAGGTATCAAATTAGTTTACACTACAATACTCAAGTGATGAAATCAATAGAAAATATATAATTTCCATTTGGCTCGTAGATATTGTGGGCATATGAATCAAAACATGTTTTTGTTTTTTAAAATATGTTACTTATATTGATTTAAGAAATAAAAAGCAATAATGATGGAATTGGAAGCAAACTAAGGAAGAAAAACACCGTCATGCACCTTTCGTGTTATATTGATTTAAGAAATAAAAAGCAATAATGATGGAATTGGAAGCAAACTAAGGAAGAAAAACACCGTCGTGCACCTTTCATGTAAATAGTGTCGTGCTATATAGCACCACTCTTTTCTATAAGGGTTGTAAACTTATGAAAATTTTGATGGCCTCATGGGTTTGAAATAGTTTAATTTTCATTTGTTTTAGGGTCTTGTCGTATTTTATATGATATTTGCTGATACTTTGATGTGTTGCAGGAACCTAGGGTGTAAAAAGCAAAAATGAAGAAAAATGTTGAAAAAATAAGTCATGTCGGACGTTACCAGCCCAACAATGACAGACGTCACAAACCCAATTTTTATACACGATAAAATGCTTTTCTGCTTAGGAATTAAACTATAAAAACACATAAAGATACTCAAATTGTATCGCTAGGTGCTGTAATTTATAATAGACTTCTGCAGAAATTTCTTTCCTTCAATTTAAGTTTTCCCTTTATTATTCGTTGAATTCACGTTGCCTATATGCCAATTGCCGTGTTCAATTTTGCCGCTGCCTATTCAATTCGTATTACTAGTTGCTTTGCTGTGCGTGAGTCTTAATCCCAATTAAAGAATGGTTGTGTGTTACGGTTCATCTCTATTTCCAACTACAAATAATTATTTCTTACGCAACTATTTTTCTAAGGTTGATTTTTTTAATTGTATAAATGATGTATTTGGTCTATATTTTAAACAAGATACATTTAATTACACAATGAATCTAAAAAGTTAATTTTTTCTTATAAATAAGACCGGATGAAGTATTAGTTAAAGAATCTATAAATAAAAATTTTATTTTGAAAATATAAGATGTTTACTTTTGATAAATAATGATTACATAATATTTTCATGAAAACTTACTTATTTTGTATTCTTAACCAATGCTCTTAAGGGCACTAGTTAACATTCCCCTTCTTTTAATTTAAAGCTCTTAAGGGCACTAGTTAATATTCCCCTTCTTTTAATTTAAAATGTCCATCATTAACATGTTTGGTCTCTTTATTTATTTTTCAATATCAATTCAGCCGAGATATACTTAGGTTATTATCTAATTATGTCTGAGTAATTCAATTGAGTCCAAAACAAGGATCGTCCTACCAACAGAACTCATATGAATTGCACGCATATTTAGTTATGACGAGCATAAAATTGTTATTACGAAAAATTTTGTTCATGCGTCGAAAGAGCGAAAATGATATGTTACAGATTAAAATAAAAATGATTTTGACATTGAATAATTTAGAGCTCATTTGTTATAGCTCATGTAAGAAAAAAAAAAATCACTTTTAAAAATAAAGTTATTTTTAAGAGTATTGCATCCGATTGTTACAGTTTCTTAAAAAAATCTGAATTTAAAAACAGTTTCGAATGAGAAGTTGTTAAGAGCAACTTCTCAATTCTCAAAAAATAGATTTTTTTAGAGGAGAGAGAAAATATGAAAAAATAATTTTTATAATAGTAAACAAACGCAAAATAGATTTTGATTTTTCATAAAATCTATTTTATTTTATTTTAATCTGTAACAAACGAGCCCTTAGAGATTATTGAGATTATTTTTTTAGAGATTTTATAAAAAAATTAGTATTTATTTTGCGTTTGTTTATCGCAGTAAAAATCATTTTTTTTAAAATAAATATTTTAGTTTGTTTGGCCACATCTTGGGTTTATATAGATTGTAGGTAGCGTTGATAATAGGTCAAGCCGGCCATCAGGGGCCTACGGTCTGGCTTATTTATGAAAAAGCTTATTTAAGTAAATAGGTCAGACATAGGCTATTAAAAAAAGCTTACGAAGCCTGATAGGCCGGTCTATTTATGCGTATTATTAAAATATAATTTATATTAGACTTTTTAAATAGGCTTTGAGGTCTTATGGTAAAATAGGTTTTTAAGGCCTTATAGCAATAGACATGCCTTACAAAGAAATAGGCTTTATGGCCAATTTGGCCTATTTAGAAGTACACAAAATTGAATATTTAATTACTTTAATATGGAGTATGCCTGTAAATAGGCTTTCAAGCTAGGTTAGGATTTTAAATAGGTCAAGTTAGACAAAAAAAAATAGGTCTATGAAAGGTCATAAGCCAGGCCTAGGCTTGCAAAAAAATTCGTAGGTCAGGCTCAGGCCTATCATGACCCGGCCTGACCTATTCCCATCCCTAATTGTAGGGTAAATTACTTTAATAGTCATTTACCTTATTTATTTGTAACAGTTTTGTCCTTTATCTTTTTATTTTGTCCCATTCGAATCCTTTATCTCTTGAAATGTTTGCAAGTTAGTAATTTTTTTCATTTTTATTAAAAAACATTGATGAGGCTAGTTACATATGATTATTAGGGTTGGTGCTTTCTATGTTTTGATTTGAGACACTAAAATTTGGTGTTTTGATTTGAATTTTATTGGGTTTGATAAAAAAATATGACGATGGTGAAGATGATGAGCATATGAAAAAGATGAATATCTGTTTCTTTTTATTTTCTTTAACAATAAAAATTATTTATGATAAAAACTATTATTAATAATCATAAGTGGCAAGCCAACTTGACACTTTTTTTAAATAAAAAAAGAAAAAGAAATGATTAACTTGTACAGTTCTTAACATATAAAGGATTTGAACGGAATAAATAATAAGATAAATGACTCAAGTGTAACAAATAAATAAAATAACAGATTTGAACGGGACAAAAAAAGATAAATGACTAATTAATAATTACAAATAAATAAGATAAATGACATCTGAAGTAATTTTGACATGGTCTATTTAAAGTTTGGCTCAACTTAACCCAGATATGTAAAAAAGATAAGTTCAAACTTTTTTAAATGCATATTTACTTAAACATGTCAAACGTAGATTATCTGAACAATATATTAGGCATGTCAAATAGACATTGTAATTGCAGCGTGTACAATCTATAAAACTAGAGATTAGTCTGTTTAGGTCATGCCTTGAGAATGATCTCAAGGTGGGTATTTATAGCCTTTTTTGGGCTTGTATTCGCGTGACTTACGCCCTAAGTAACTTAGAGCCCAAGTCACACCTTATAACGCTTCTGGATGCTTCTATAAGCCATTTGAGGCGATGATTGGAGAAGGGTGCGCCCTAGGGCTTTTTGGCCTCTACGAAGGGATGGTAGGCTCTTAATGTTATATTGGCGGTCAACAACCCCCAAGCACGAGTCTTAGGATAAGATGAAGTGGTTCTAGCATTTGATCCGGGCGTAATTAGTGTGTTGTTGGGCGAGGTCTACGAGATCGCCCGTTTTAATCTGATGGCTGACGTTTGATGATTTTATAGTTTTGTTGATGTGTTCGAATCTCTTCCAAACTATGGCACATGTTCCAATCAGTTTCGGAATCGTTTAGGGTTCCCAAGGCGACATTTATGATGGGTCCATTAAGTAGGTTACTTTTTCAAGATTGTTCAGGACGGGGACTTGAAAGATGAACCTTGAGCGGCGTTTATGTTTGTAACTTATTTGTAGCTTGATTTTGTAACTCGATTGTGTAACTTTTATCTTGTAATGACTTTAAGTAGGGGAATCCTGCTTTTTATTTATGTTAAATGTCTCCTTGCTGTGTTTATCTCTTTCCTTGCTATTTTTTTTATTCTAATGACTCCTTTGTTTATGCCAAGTATTTTCTTGCCTTGTTCTTCTACGAGTCTTGTTTTTCTCTTTCTCCTTCTGAGAGAAGGAGGCTTCCCCTTTGGGAAAGGCGTTTACAAGATTCGTTCTAGTCTTGCTCTCCTTCTCCTTCTAAGACAAGGCGGCTTCCTTTTTGGGGAAGGTGTTTACGAGATTTAGTGTTAAACTTGCTCTCCTTCTCCCTATAAGAGAAGGTGGATTCCTCTTTGGGGAAGGCGTTTAAGTTTTTTATATTCTTTTTGCTGGGGAAAGTTCATTAAGTGCTATGGTATTATTTTGATGAAGATGACGCTTTGATGTAAAACTGCAAACATAAAATTTTAGAAAATAAGACGCTGAAATTGAAAAACACAAGAAGGGGGGGTTGAATTGTGTTTTCTTTTTCTCTTAAAAAATACTTCTTCTGATAAAACTTCAGAAGCAGTTTGATTGCTTCTGATGAAATGATCAGAGTCAGATTGCAGCGGAAAAGAACAGAGCAGAGAAAAGAAAGACAAAGACACAGGCAGTTATCCTGGTTCCTTCCACAACACGGAAGTAGTCCAGTCCCCCTTGCACTTCCAAGGAGATTTCACTATAATCACAAGATTACAACTGCTCAATACTTTCTAAGTATGAGACTTCACAAAACTATGCTCAAGCACACACGCAAGAGTCTTCCAATGCTCAAGCACTAAGCAAGAGACTTCTAATGCTCAAGCACGCAGGCAAGAGACTTCTAATCAAACAAAAATACAGAGAATTGAGTTTGAATTGAACACTTGATATACAATCAGTGGTGTTCACAATACAATACAGAAAAGACTCTAGACTTTGAATTTCTAAGATGTATCAAATCAGTGCAGAAATTCAGTGTGCTTTGTAGAATCAAATTGACAGAGTTTTGGCGCTTTTAAACTTATGTATCTCTATATACAATCTTCAAGTCTTCACTCCTTTATATAGAGGCGTGAAAGAGACGTTGAGATAATCAGCACGTCTAAAGAGTCGTTTGAAATCCTTTGATTATCCACCAGTGATCCTTTGCCTGATTTGGGTGTAGTCCTTTGAAGAATAAGCTTCAAATTCATTCCCATCTTGAGTGTACAAATTCTGCAGGCATGGCTGTTGTTTTGTCTTGTAGCGTAGACAGAAAACAGAGTAGTGGAGGTAGTGGTTGTACACTTGTACTTTGTCAACTCTATTAATGAGAGACAAGTGCTCAGTGCTATCCATATATCCGTTGATACCTCCCTTTCAATTCTTTGTTCTTCTTTGATAAGACTGAATTGAGAATCAGCTACTTTGAATCTTCAGTTTGATTAAAGGATCAAATGTAGCTTCTGGTGAAGATATTGCTTCTGATGAAAACTTTTGCTTCTGATGACTTTCTGCTTCTGATGACGTCATCTCTTCAGGAGCAGTTTAGCTTCAGGAGCAGTTTTCTTCAGATGCTCAGAATTTCTTTTTCTTTCCATTGTTCTTCCAAGACCTATTGAAATAACTTGAGTAGCCTTTGGTCCTGTACACTTGAACAATTATTAGTAATAACCAATTGACAATTTTTAATACCTTGTTATCATCAAAACTTAATAAGGTTCATTGTGAAACACATTTTGTTCCAACAGACGCCTCGTTAAAAACCTGCAAAACAACTCTCAAAAATAAAATAAAAAAGGTTAGGATAACTCCGCGTTTTATCTTCGTGTCTGTAATGGTGGGATTGTTGCTTCCATATGCTTTCATGGTTTTATTTTCGAAGTGTTGTTTGGGGAGCTCTATTTTAATCTAGCCCATGACGAGCTTGTTCGTATCATGTTTATGATTTATCTGAAACATAACATTACTTCTGAACTTCAAAGTAACCAATATAAATAAAGGAGTCTTAATTGTATGCAATCATATTCAATGTGAACTAACTACTCTTTGTTCATGATTCTTCTGCTCAAATTTATTCTTCTACGTGGGTCCATTTTCTCTTTATTCTAGTATGTCCATTATTTATGTTTTTACTAAACAATTAGTTCAGTTCGCAAAGTAAATGGTACATGAAAAAGGTTATCAGGAAAGAGTGATGGGTCACTTGGACCTTTTAATATCAAGACTTTCCTCACCAGAATCCCTTCCATGCGACCTTTTAACAATAGTACACTTTACTTTAGACAAGGGTTATCTAGAGTAGCTTTTCTTCTATTAAGTTGGTACTACCTCTTTAATTATCTTGTGTTCTCCTTAACTTTCTTTTTCTACTAAATTGTAACTAACTCGCCCACTTCATTAATTTTACTCTTTTTTCTACTCACTTGACCATCAGAATAAATGCAAAAGTATTGTTGCTAAAATTACGGACTAGAGAAATGATATTTGAACATCCATTTTTTGATAATTTTTGTGACAACTTTCTCTCATACTCACGTTATTTTTTTACTTTATCTCTCTATTATTTTGGTTTTCGTGCAAATATCCATTTTTTCTTTGTAAATTATGGTTGTCCCATAATTTTGAAACAAATGTATTTGTTTGTTCAAATAACACTCCTCCAAGAAATAATAACAAGTGAAATCAATTAAGCCAAAACTAATTGTCCATATATTATGCAAAACTTATTGGTGACATTTCACATGAGAAGGTATAAAGCTTTTCCACCATGGGAAAGTTTTTTTGACCATTAGATCAAATGAAAATCACAACATTATCATACTTGTTATCATGGTTTTTGGGTGCCAAGCCATTAATTGGACTTGAACCTTTTGACCGTTGATATCTCTCTTTTTTCTTGGGAAGGGTAAAAGGAGAAAAACCCTTGAGTTTCCGAATTCGGGGGTCGTTTTCGCTACGGGAAGGTGTTAGGCACCCGGAGCGATTATGGTATTCCATAAGAACCGCTCTCCTAAGTTTATTTCTACGCTTTAGTTTTATTGCTTATTTGTGAAAAAGAAGGTATGATTAGTTAAGAATGGGGGGTGAGAAGAAGTAGAATTTGATTTTATTTCGGCTTGGATGAGTTTTGACTCATTGCCTACGTACCGTTTTACGGGATCAAAACCGGCGTAGTTCTTGCTCAAAGATGGTTTTTGTTTTTATTGGTTGATTTTAGGTTTGAAAAGAGATTTTGAAGAATAGAGATGAGAGGCCTCAAGGGCATTAGATTTAGCAAAAAGTGAGGCTTGATTAGTGATTAAAAAGAAAGTCTAAATGATTAAGATGAATTGAATTTTTCTTAAGAAAAAGAAAAGGAAAAAAAATGAAGTATTGACTTCATATTTATTATGAAAATTTTTGAAGTGAAATTCAATTGTTTTTTTTTGAAAAAAAAGATGGATTTTCTCTAAGTGTTTAAAACCTAAACGCTTAATTAACCATACAATCCTATGCATACATCTAAGGTGAGTGTGTGCGTGTCGGTGCGTCATAGTGTCCATAGTCCATATTACAAAAATTGCCTAAATACATTCTATGGCCTCTTTGCCAAGCTACAAACCAATGATAACAAATTACATTACCAAATGAATTAAAACTTGCAAAAAAAATAAATGCTAAGCTAAAGAAAGTGGAGAGAGTGGTGGAATGCTATGAAATGTATGGCACATGAGATGAAATGGTTAGTAATCATAAAGCACACAATAGTAGGAAGTAATTAAAAGGAAATGCATAAAGATGGCAAAGAAAAAGTAATAAAGTGGTAATAAACCTAAAAGACATTTGATATGATACCTAAAGATGCTAGTGGCCCATAATCATCACATCATGGCAATTTAGAAAGAAATTTTGTTTCAAGCCATGACATGCAATTAATGGAGGCATATGCATGCAAAATATCACACCAAGTTCATAGAGAAATTTGCCACTTTATTCCTTAAAACTAAACTTGTTGCTTGCAAAACAAGAAATTCATAAAATCATATTCAAAAACAGCAAACAAAAACACATTTCCAGAGGCATATTCATCATCATATTAGGCATCCTTTATCCATGTCATAATATCAAAATGTCAAGAACAAAACATAGCAAAATGCATACCAAAAGTGTAAAAACACATGGAATTAGTTCATGCCACTTTAACATCTTTTTTTATGCAAGAAACACCATAGAAATGCCAAAAATATACCAAGAAATAACCAGGATTTTTAGGATTTTTTTTTATAAAAAAAGTGAGCAAGAAACAGGTGCAAGTAGCAAAGAAATACGGTGCAAATAGCAAAAAAAACAAAAAAACGTGAAAGAAAACTAAGCCCAAACCCAAAGCCCACACTCAAAACTCAGACTGCACAGGAGCCACACGATTGATCTAGGATTCTGAAACCCTAGATCAAACGGCCAGGAATCAAAGGGGACTGGACCGGAAATAAACCGGTCCGGTTCACTGGCTATATAAACACAAAGGCTCCGGTTTTTTTCATTTTTTCCTCTCCTTCTCTCTCTTCTCTCATCCTAGTGAGAGAAGCTCCCACTTCTCTCTAGAAATCCGGTTGTCTTCTCCGGCATGGCTTAGCTCCTCCGGCGCGGTGGCCGGCCACCTCCAGGTAGCGGCGCCGCCGCCGGAAAAACTTCCTTGCTCCGATTCAAAATTTTTTTTACGTTTTTAAACATCCTTTTTCGTGCTATTCATGAATCCGAGCTTGGTTTTTTGAAAAAGATTTTCAACCGGAGTAGATCTAAGTTTGAAGTTGCGGTTTTGAATGAAGTTTTTCTTTGTTCTTTGTGCTTTTTGGCTACGTGCTTCTAGAATCCTACATGTTTATACTTGATTCTCCTTTTTATCCATTTTTTGCGAAAAAAAAGGAAGTTTGAGTTTTACCTGTGGTTTTCTTGGTGGTTCCGATCCGGATCTTCAAGGAAAGCTTGATTTTAGTCTTGTTCCGTTGATTCTGGTTTGGTTCCCTGCTGTTCTGATCCGCTCTTCTTCTTCACAGGTTCGGTATATGGATTTTCGTCCCTCTTCTTCGTCTCCGGGAAAGCCTCTGCGATCGTGCTGGAGTTCGCCGCTTTCAGTGGTGGACTCGCACTCGAATTGCAGAGCAACGATTCAATGATGATGATTCCTTGGCGAATCTCTGAGAATCGTGGAAAATTCAATGAATTTCTTGATGATTTTGTGATTCTGGTGATTTAGGGTTTTTGATTTTTCTCTGTGTTCTTGATGATTTCTCTGTGATTCTGGTTTTGATCTAACTGACAAGAGAGAGAAAAATTGATTCTGTTTTTCTTCTTTGGTGAAGTGGCGTGTGATTAATTGCTTTGAATCTGACTCACTGTTTATATAGTTGACATGTGTACACTTGAGCCAATGGATTTGTGACATCTGGACATGGAGAAAAATGGCACGGCCTTGTAATTTTGGACCTTGAGGACCTCCCTGCAATTTTGTAAAATATAGGACTGGACTGCAATTTTAAAAACAGAACTAAAAAAATAAAAAAAATATAAAATTGGACAATTTGGACTTAAATGTAATTTTAACAAAATTAAGGGGCTAAAATGCAAAGTAAAAAAAAAAAAAATGAATTAAAATTTGTAATTTTGACCAAACGTAAAGTGAAACAAAAATAAAACTGACAAAACGGACTAAAACGAACCAATGGCTTAAATGAGGTACTTCAAAGTAACCTCCCTATGCCAAAATTTCGTGTGAAATGACCAAAATGCCCCTAGGGCTAAAAACGACCTAAACAGATTGAAATTGACTCAACACTGACTCAGACGCAAGTTTGAAATGAATTTTAACAAGGTTTACTGATGAAATGTAAAAAACAATCCGAAAAGACTCAGAGATAGTCACAAGGATAAAAATGGGTCCCACTGCAGGAAATGGCCAAAATACCCTTCTGTATGACTTTTTGCAAATTTTGAAATAAACTGTAGAAAAAGCAATGCAATGATCCAGAGACACTTTTGAATGACTTACAAGACAAGTAAAGACATTTTGAAAGGTTTTATGCAAGAAAAACATAGGTAAAATTGTGATTGAAAATACTGCGAGGCAGAGACAAATTGAACTGTGCAGTTGAAATTTGATAATTGACAAAGTTTGAAATGAAATTGGGCCCAGTATTTTTAGGTCCAAAAACAGGGTATAACAGCTGCCCCTATTTAAGTTTCTTTGTCTGGAGAGTCAAGAGACGGAGTCTTTGGCTTGACAGGACGAAGATACTTAAATATTAGCATTTGCACTGTGTTTGGACGTAAAAATACGCCTACCCACTTTCAAATAATATGCATGCCATGCATCATTTGGATTATGAATGCAAGTCCTCATGGGGATTGGGATTAACAAAAAACGTCGTATCCATTGCGGGATTGGTAGACGTTGACAAAGATAGTGAACGGCAGAGTAACGGGAAACTAGAAACAAGTTGGACAGGTACAAGCTGTTCTTGGATTCGAACTAGCCACTTGACCGGGGATGAAACAAACAGACAACTGCGAGTTGTTCTTATGGATTCGAACTGGTCACTTCACAGGGGATAGAGGTTACTGGACAAACATGAGTTGTTCTTATGGATTCGAACTGGTAACTCACTTGGGGATATTGGAAAGTGGACAAACATGAGTTGTTCTTATGGATTCGAACTGGTGACCCGACTGGGAAAAAGAGAAAATTGGCAAGTACGAGTTGTTCTCACGGATTCGAACTGGTTACTCGACTGAAAGCAAGGCAAATAGACAGGTGCGAGCTTGTTCTTGGATGCGAACTGGTTACTCCACCGGAGACAAATACAAAATAGACAGGCGCAAGCTGCTCTTGGATCGAGCTAGCCACTTGAGCGAACAGAAACAGATAGACGGGTACAAGCTGCTCTTGGATTGAGCTAGCCACTTGACCAAACGGAAACATGTTAACAGGTACAAGCTGCTCTTGGCTTGAGCTGGGCACTCGACCGATAATATAAGCAAATTGATAGGTACAAGCTGTTCCTGGACTTGAACTAGCCACTTGACCAAACAGAAACATATTCACTGGGGATTAGTTTTTTGACAAAATATAGATTGAGATTGACTTGACGTCGATTTGATTTGAAAGGTAGAAATTGACCGATATTATTGGCTCACAAGGTTTTGACAGAGAACCTGACATGGGTATTGAATTGAGACTGATGTTGACATTGGAAATGCGATATGCATGGATGATATAACAGTTTCATTAAATGCATGGGCACGTAATATGCATGATTATGCATGTATGAATGCTTGTAATGCATGACTGTTGGCAGTTTGTAGGTACGACTTCACGGGGAAGACAAGACATCAGAGTATTGGGCACGTAGTGGCTCGTGCTATGTTACACATTCTTGGAAATCCTCTTTGGAGATGACGTCGTTGGGAGACGTGTCGGAACCATAGCTGAGGGCAGGTAGATATGCAACTTGCTGGAGATAGAATCTTGGAAGACCTGACTGGGGAAAATGTCGTTGTGCTGGGCATTTCAGTGCTGGGTATGTTGTAGACATTGCATATGTGGTCAATGCTTTTTGCATGTTATATTCTTAATTCCATTCATTTTTGCATCCCATTTTTGCCTGGATCGCCCTTTCGGGTTTTCGATCCACCGGGGAAATAAATTCTTTTCAATGCCCCATTTTTGCCTGAACTGCCCTTTCGGGTTGTCAATCCAGCGGGGTGCTCATTTTTGCCTAAGTCGCCTTTTCGGATTTTCAACTTAGCGAGCTCATTTATTTTCATGCATTTTTATTCTGTTTTTTTCATTCTTGCCATTGACCACAGACTATCCTGGAGGAGAACCTGCCTGTAACATATATTGAAATAGACATCAACATACTCTCGTTCATGCATGTTTCATTTGAATGTACCCTGTTGCTCAGGTTTGCTTTTCAAAATAGACAAAAAGTTTTCCATTTTCAAAATGTTTGTTTCAAGCGTTATCATTATCAAAATAGAAAGAAAATGTTTTGTATATAGCTTTGAAAGTAGAAGAACAAAATAGAATTTTCAAACAAAAGCAAAGGCTCAAATTGATGTATAAGAGTGGTGGTCAGCCGAAGGCGTGACTCCACGGATTCACAAAGCTTGGAAAATGGTAATTTTATTGGTTGGTGGTACATTGAACACAGTAATCATGATATTTCCTAGAAACTTTGAATTCGCAAGCATAGGAGTTTTTGATGAAGATGGTCATTAACGGCAGCAGATGCCCCAAGGGGGACGGTGGTTGGCCAGATATAGTTACTTGCCTTTTGTTTCAATCTCATTTTTGCATGAACCGCCCTTCAGGGTTTTCGGCTCATCGAGACGCTCATTCTTGCCTGAGTTGTTTACAATCTCAGCGAGCTTTTCATATTTGTTTTTTTTTTGTCCCTTATTTTTGCCTGGACCGCCCTTTCGGGTTTTCGATCCACCGGGAAGCGCATTTTTGCCTAGGCCGCCCTTTCGGGTTTTCGACCTACCACGCTGTTCTTTTCACATTTCTAGGCGAAGTATTTCTTGACTATATCGGCGTTCACTGGATTTGGAAGTTCTACACCATCCATGTGTGTAAGGATTAAAGCGCCACCGGAGAAGGCCTTCTTGACAACATAAGGACCTTCATAGTTAGGCGTCCACTTGCCCCTTGGGTCGGGTTGCTGGCTTATCCTCCTTTTCAATACAAGTTCCCCTACCTTGAATTCTCGAGGATGGACTTTCTTGTCAAAGGCAGTCTTCATTCTTGCTTGATATGACTGTCCACGAGCCATGGCATCCATACGTTTTTCTTCAATCAAATTCAACTGATCATACCGGCTTTGGCACCATTCAGCCTCAGATAACTTTGCTTCCATAATCACACGGAGAGATGGGATCTCCACTTCCAAAGGAAGAACTGCTTCCATACCATATACAAGAGAGAAAGGGGTTGCCCCGGTTGAACTGCGCACTGTAGTACGGTAACCATGCAGAGCATAGGGTAACATCTCGTGCCAGTCCTTGTAAGTGGTTACCATCTTCTGGACAATCCTCTTGATATTCTTGTTGGCGGCCTCAACTGCACCATTCATCTGAGGTCTATAGGGAGAAGAGTTATGATGCTCAATTTTGAATTCTTCACAAAGAGCTTGCACCACATTGTTGTTCAGGTTGGTACCATTATCGGTAATAATCTTGCTGGGAACACCATATCGACAGATGATATTGTTCTTGATGAACTTAGCTACCACTTGCTTGGTCACATTGGTATAAGATGCTGCTTCAACCCACTTGGTGAAGTAGTCAATTGCCACTAAGATGAAACGATGACCATTCGAAGCCTTCGGTTCAATCCTTCCAATCATGTCGATGCCCCACATTGAGAACGGCCATGGGGATGACATAACATTGAGAGCGTGCGGAGGCACATGAATCTTATCAGCATAGATTTGACATTTGTGGCATTTTCTGGCGTATTGGTAGCAATCATGCTCCATGGCCATCCAGTAGTACCCTGCTCGTAGCAACTTCCTTGACATAGTGTGCCCCGTAGCATGGGTCCCGAAGGTACCGTCATGTACATCATGCATTAACTGCTCTGCTTCATGTTCATCAACACACCTTAACAATACCATGTCATAGTTTCTCTTGTACAGAATATCTCCATCTAACAGGAATCTACCGGCCAATCTTCTCAGGGTCTTCTTATCTTGTTTGGAAGCACCCGGCGGATACTCACGGCTCAGCAAGAACTGCTTGATGTCATAGTACCAGGGTTTATAGTCAACCACATTTTCACCAGCCTGATTGATCACATCCCCAATAGCAAACACATGTGAAGGTCTTTCAAGGCGTTGCATTTTGATTATTGGCACATCATTCCAATGGTTTACTCGAAACATGGAGGATAGAGTAGCAAGAGCATCAGCCATTTGGTTCTCATCACGAGGAATATGGTGCAGCTCAACCTTTGTAAAATATGTCAGCAAACGTCTCGCATAATCACGATAAGGGATCAACTTAGCATGGTGTGTCTCCCATTCTCCCTTTATCTGATTGATGACGAGCGCGGAATCTCCATAGATGTCGAGGTGTTTGATTCTCATGTCAATTGCTTCCTCGATCCCAAAGATACATGCTTCATACTCAGCCATGTTGTTGGTACATTCGAACAGAATTCGGGCGGTAAAAGGAATGTGATGCCCCTGCGGGGATACAATGACTGCCCCAATTCCTTTACCATAAGCATTGACAGCACCATCAAAGATTAAACCCCACTTGCTATTGGGATCTGGACCTTCATCAATCAACGGTTCTTCGCAGTCTTTTGATTTCAAATACATGATCTCTTCATCGGGGAAATCAAACTCAATTGGTTGGTAATCATCAAGAGGTTGGTAGGCAAGATGATCGGCAAGAATGCTACCTTTGATTGCCTTTTGAGTTTTGAACACAATATCATATTCAGACAAAAGCATCTGCCAGCGTGCAATCTTTCCAGTGACGGCAGCTTTCTCGAAGATATACTTTATCGGATCCATTCTGGATATCAACCAAGTTGTGTGATTCACCAAATAATGACGCAGGCGTTTAGCGGCCCAGGCCAAAGCACAACAAGTCTTCTCAAGCATTGTATACCGAGTTTCGCAGTCGGTGAACTTCTTGCTTAGATAGTAGATAGCATGCTCTTTCTTTCCGGTTTCATCTTGTTGACCAAGCACGCATCCCATGGATTCATCAAATACTGCCAAATACATGATCAACGGCCTTCCTTCCACGGGTGGGACAAGGATAGGTGGTTCCAGCAGGTAACTCTTGATGCTATCGAAAGCTTCTTGGCATTCATCATTCCATACAACAGGCTGATTCTTTCTGAGTAGCTTGAAGATCGGCCCGCAGGTTGCGGTCATGTGAGATATGAATCGGGAGATGTAATTCAAACGTCCCAAGAAACCTCTGACTTGCTTCTCTGTCTGTGGAGCTGGCATTTCTCGGATGGCCCGGACTTTATCAGGATCGACTTCAATGCCCTTTTGGCTGACAATGAAGCCTAATAACTTTCCGGACCTGACACCGAATGTACATTTGTTGGGATTCAATCGCAGCTTGTATTTTCTTAACCTTTCAAACATCTTTGTTAAATATTCAACATGCTGCTCCTCATCTGCTGACTTCACAATCATGTCATCCACATATACCTCAACTTCTTTGTGAATCATGTCATGAAACAGAGTGGTCATTCCCCTTTGATAGGTAGCACCAGCATTGATTAGGCCGAATGGCATCACTTTGTAGCAGAAGGTCCCCCATGGAGTGATAAAAGATGTCTTTTCTCTATCTTCAGGAGACATTTTGATCTGATTATAACCAGAAAAACCGTCCATGAAGGAGAACACCTTAGATTGAGCAGTATTATCAACAAGCACATCAATATGAGGTAATGGAAAGTTGTCTTTTGGACTGGCTTTATTCAGGTCTCTGAAGTCAACACACATCCGGACTTTACCATCCTTCTTTGGCACAGGCACAATATTGGCAACCCATTCAGGATACTCAACTGTCATTAGGAAACCCGCATCAATCTGTTTTTGAACCTCGCTCTTAATCTTGAGAGCCATATCGGGATGAGTCCTTCTCAATTTCTGCCTGACGGGAGGGCATTCAGGCTTGGTAGGGATCCGATGCTCCACGATCATAGGGTCTAGACCTGGCATATCTTCATAGGACCATGCAAAAATATCTGGATATTCCCAGAGGAGTTGGATAATCTTCTGCTTAACCCCTTCCTCTAGAGTAGCACCAATCTTGATTTCTTGCTTATTTTCCTCGGTACCTATGTTAATAAGCTCAATCTCTTCCTGGTGAGGCTGAATGGCTTTCTTTTCTTGCTCAAGTAACCGAGTAATCTCATATGGTATGTCATCACCTTCCTCATCTTCAGCTTCATATACAGGGAATTCAAAATTTGGAGGAACCGTAGGATTACTGTGTTCAACGGGTTTGTCATGGTTCAACCTGCATATAATGATTGGATGATTTTAGAAAGAGTTTTTTTTTTCATGCAGATCTTTGAAATTAATAAGAAAATACAGACGTTTTGGTTTTTTCTGGCATTACCATTGTTTCCAAGGGAAAAACACTAAAAAAAAGTAGTCGTGGAAGAAACGACAAAATTTTATTAATCAACGGCAATGCCGAAACAAACATGCCCTTACAGAAAATATCACCCTCGCTTTGGGCAGAGCGAGAGGATTGTTATTTTGAAAACAAAGCACTAAAGCAACAAGACACATTACTCAGAAACATGCATGATTGATGGAATGTCAATGGCATCCCAATCTGTCGCAATGCCTCCTGGTGTAACAAATACAGGCCTGAGACCAGATCCAGTGGCTTCTTCGGAGATAGCATTAACAAACCCAGCACTGTGGAAGACTCCCGAGGAAACCCTTGATGACAGGGAGAACCCGAGACCTTCTTTACGCTTGTTCTCACAGAGCTGTATCACCTTGCCCCAGCCGGCAGTCTGACCCTCTTGGATAACCTTCTGAGCATCTTTCAATGAAGCCATAGCAGCCCCAGCTTTCTTAGGCTCTGCACCTTCAATGGTCAAACCTTGGAAAGCAGTCCCTTCAGCAGACCCTGCTTCAATACAAGAGAAAGAAGTCAGCTGGCTGACTAAATATGCTTCTTCACCATGGATTGTAACGAGTTTTCCATTCTTCACAAATTTCAACTTCTGATGTAAGGTGGAAGTAACCGCACCTGCATCGTGTATCCACGGTCTTCCCAGCAGGCAACTGTAGGATGCATTAATGTCCATCACTTGGAAAGTAACCAAGAAATTCTCAGGGCCAACGGTTATTGGCAAGTCTATCTCCCCCAGCACATTCTTTCGAGATCCATCAAAAGCTTTGACCAAGAAAGTACTTCTCCTCAAAGGGGTCCCACGGTAGCTCAACTGATCTAGAGTTGTCTTGGGCATTACATTGAGTGAGGAACCGGTATCCACCAACACATTTGATATCAAGTCTGATTTACAATTTACCGAGATGTGCAAAGCCAGATTGTGACTCTTTCCCGCTTCCGGCAACTCTTCTTCACTGAACCAGAGGTTGTTACAAGCAGTAATATTTCCCACTATGCCACCAAACCGATCTACCGTAACTTCGTGGTCAACATATGCCTGCTCCAGCACTTTCAACAAGGTATTCCTGTGAGCCTCAGAGCTCAAGAGTAATGACAAGACAGATATCTTCGAAGGAGTCTGCAGCAACTGATCAACGATCTTGTAGTCGCTCCTCTTTATTATCCTCAGAATCTCATCTAAATTTGAATCCTCTATAGATTTGCCTGACTGGTTCACATCTGTAGCAATGGGTGAAACAACGGTTGGAGTTGCTTCTTCAACTGGCGGAATGGTCGGTGTAGCTACTCTCTTCTGAAATAACGGCGGACGGACCTTCCCGCTTCTTAGTGCTGCAGAAGTCCCTTCGGCAATATTGCTTACTGTGGCAAAGGAGGCTAGAGGCACCTCTACTCCATTTTCTATTATAGTAGCATTGTACTTGTATGGCACTGCCTTGTCCGAAACATAAGGAATTGGTCCTGGCAACCTTATCACCAAAGGCTCAGCACACTTCTTCAAAGGTACACTCTTGACAGGCGGATCGTGAAAAACTGGCACGACCACGCAAACATCACTGACAGTCAGAAGATTATCATTCATCAAGCTTTGGATGTCGTCTTGAACAGCATGGCAACCCAAAGGATCACGGAGGCATCCTAGACACTTGGCATGATCATGGTTGAACAGAGAAGCTTTGCACAGCTTGATGTGCAGAGGCACCAGAGGGGTTGCGACGTTGCGGACATCAAGTCTAGGAGCTTCCTCACACACTTCGATCATATTCACAGCGGCATGATTTGGTAGCGGATTGTCGAGGACATGTGGAACATTATTCTCAAAAGTCAGCTTCCCTTGATCGATGAGCTTCTTCACGATATACTTCAAAGCATAACACCCCTCGACGTCATGACCTAAGGCACCCTGATGAAAATCACATTTGAGATCAGACCTGAACCTTGGAGGCAACGGATCAGGTGGAGGCTTGCCCTGTCTAGTTGTACAATGCCCTCTCTGGAGTAAAGTTGGAAGCAACTCAGCATATAACATCGGTATCGGAGGGAAAGTAGGCCTAGCTTGCTGATTTTGTTGTTGTTGTTGTTGAACCGGTATCTGTTGTTTCATCTGTTGGGCAATTGCATTGACGGGCACTTGAGGTTGACCCGGTGGCAGAGGGTACTGATGATAAAATGGCGGGAAGAAAGGATGCTGAGAATACGGCATATATGGGTATGACGGAGGCATTTGAGCTGCATTGATAGGAGCAACAGTAGCCATTGATTGACCGGCTCCAGCTGATACCATCCCCACTTCAGTTTCTTTCTTCTTGTGGTGTCCATTACCATACCTCTTCGATGCGCTCACAGAGGATTCAGCTTTCTCAAACACAATGATCCCATCCCTGACGGCTTCCTCAAGGCGGGTTCCCATGGTGACCATCTCCGAAAAGTTGTTCGGGGCAGCGATGATCATCCTCTCAACATAATCTTTCTTCAACGTCTTTAAGAACGTCTGGGTCATTTCTTCCTCATCTAAAGCAGGAGTGATACGGGCAGCCGCCCCTCTCCACCTTTGCGCATATTCACGGAAACTTTCCTCCTTCTTCTGAGATAGGGACCTGAGAAACTCCCTATTTGGCCTCAGTCGAGTGTTAAACCCATAATGGCTCTTGAAAGCGGTGGCTAACTCATCAAAGGTATGGATGTCATTCTTACTCAAACTAGTATACCACTCTGCGGCATCCTCCATCAGACTATCCTGAAAACAGTGGATCATAAGGGAATCATTGTCTTTGTAATTGCCCATCTTCCGGACGTATTTGATGATGTGATTTTGAGGACAAGTTAGCCCGTTGTACCGGTCGAAGTCCGGAATCTTGAACTTTTTAGGGACATCCACTTTTGACACTAAGCAAAGGTCTTGAGTTTTGACAGAGTCTGCATTCCCTCGGTTGGCCTGGATTTCGTGACGGAGTTCTTTAGCAAGTTCCTCCATCATCTCTTCCATAGTCTTGGTTACGGGGATGCTTCTGTGCTGTGTGTTGATGTTAATACCTTGAGGCAGAGTGTGTACCAGAGGCTCAGTGACAGCTGCTGTTGTTTGTGGCAAAGTAGCAATGATGGAGGCGGCATTTGTTGCAGGGATCAGAACATTGTTAGCAGTGCCCGAGGTGCTTGCTGTAGCAACGGGAGTGAAGAACGGTGGAAGCCCATACGGAAACCCCACTGGCATAGTAAAGCGGTTGTCTGCAGAAGTGGTAGGGAGCACGCTTGTAGTTGTAACGCCCTCTCTAATTATTTGATTAGTTTAAATGAGTTTAGAATATACTTATATGATTTGTGTGATTTATATGATTTATTTTGATAAGTGATATTTTGTTATGATATATGTTATATATATGTTATTTGATTTAAGAAATATATATATGTTATTTGATTTAGAAATATATATATATATATATATATATATGCTATTTGATTTAGAAATATAATATATGTTATTTGGTTCAGAAATATACATGATTTGTTGTAGAAATATATATAATCTGTTATAGAAATATGTATGATTTGTTCTAGAAATATATGCCATTTGTTATAAAAATATATACATGATTTGTTGTAGAAATATATGTCATTTGCTATGGAAATATAAATGATTTATTATGGAAATATATATATGTTATAGAGATATATTTGTTATTTATTATTGTTATAGAAATATTTTATATATATATGTATATATTAGAATAGAATATTAATATTTGGATTTAAGAGAAAAATAAGTAGGTTAAGGATTTATATAAATAGGAGAGACCTAGTTTAGAAAAACATAACGTACGTACGACTGCTTTTGGAGAAAAGGGAGAAAAGCCAAGAGAAGAGGGAGAAGACCTAGAGGAGGGCTGCGATTTTGTGTATTAAGGTAAGGGTGAGACTAACTTTGCAATTCTATTAAGTATGTGAATCAATGGTTAAGTTTAACATGAATTAAGATGAGTTTAAGAAGAATCGGAAATTAGGTCAAATTGATAGAATTGATGATTAAACAGTGGAAACTTGTTAAAAAGATGTAGAAACTGTCCTTAGACCTTAGATAATGATTAAGATGAATTAAGGAATCGAAATTAGGCTTGAGAAAGGATTGAATTGGAGAAAACGAAAACTAGGTCAAAACCTTAGAATTGATGATCAAACGGTGAGAATTGGTTTAATTAATGTAGAAAGTGTCCCTAGACCTTAGATAATGTTTAGGATGAATTCTGGAATCAAAATTAGGCTTTGAACCATGTTGTGTGTTGGATTTTTGAGAAAAACCCTAGTCTGCCCGTGCTTCTGTTCATCGCTCGCCACGGCGAGTGATGATCCTCGCCTCGCGAGTGATGAACTTCATCGCTCGCCACGCGAGCCCCTTTCCTTCGCCTCGCGAGTTGTTTGGTTCAACTCGCCATGGCGAGCAACCTTCCTCGCCTCGCGAGCTTAGGCAGAGAGCATGTCATATTTTGTGTTTCGACCTTTTTAGTTGGACCTTGGATGCCTTAGAGCGCCTGAACATACCTAGTATTGATTAGGATTGAATGTAGGATCAGATTGAACCCAGAACAACACTAGTTTGGGAGATGAGTGGTACTCGCCATGGCGAGTAAGAACTCTCGCCTCGCGAGCACATCCAGAATTGAGTGCTTTTGAGGAATTTGAGACCTGAGTCGTTTGAATGGATTAGGAATGGAACTTTAGGTACTAATGAGACCTATCTAAGATGTTAACTGTTATTTGTGAAGCTATATTGAAATGCTAAGTGTTTATAATGTGATTTATTGATTGATTGCATTACTTGAATTATTATTGAATGATTAGGAAGTTGTTGAAAATGAATTGATATTAAGTTGTTGATATGATCTGATTATGCTGCTATTGTTATTTAACTAAGTTGCATGAGTTGTTGTTGATTATCATTTGATATTGTTATATCCTGAGATGTTTATGTGTCGCCTATGTTGCTGTTGTTGGTTATGTGAAATATTTATATGCCTTATGTGGAAGATGTTTGATGTTTAAGTTGTTGATGCTTCACATTAATATTGTTATGTTGTGAATTGCAATTGATATATTGATATCTCTCTATTGTTGTGTGATTTGACTGTGCTACTGCTGTTATTTAACTAAGTGCATGATGTCTATATATATATATATTATGAAATGATGACGTTTAGCTCCAAATTATTGGATGCATGATGATATGTTGATTACGATGATTACGGTGTCTTGTTGTTAAGAGTCCATGCATAGCATATCATTGAGCTTAGTCCTCACCACGAAAATTAGGAGCTTTGTCCTCCGCACGTTTTATAGGAGCTTTGTCCTCCGCACGATTAAAGTATATTAATACTTATGATGACGATTGGTACCACATGCATATAAGTGTCTAAGTTGCATTGTCGCATATGTCGGGTCAAGGTCGTTGTTGATGAATTATCATTCATGAGTTGTTAAGTTGTCGATGAATTATCATCCACGAGTTTGTCGAGTTGTGTTCTACCTATGTGTTGTTAAAGAAGTACCTACGAAGATTATACGATGTGAATTATATGATGTTGACTAAAATATTGCTATGTTGTTTAACATGTTGATTATGATATTGTTACGTTGCTATGTTGTTTAAGATAATGATTATGATATTGTTAAGATGTTATGATGTTGTGTATAATTGTTACTATTAAGTGATGAATATGTTGTTAATATTATTAAATGAATATTATGTTATGTTATTGATGATGATCGAATGTTGTGATTACTTGGTAATTGTTTATCAAAGATGCTATGATGTTTAAGATGATATTGTTTAAGATGTTTATGTTGAAGATTTATGATGTTGATTTTGGTGTTAGTATGTGTTGATTATATTTTCATAAGATGATGAATACGTTGTTGTTATATTAATACAAGAAGATGAATATGTTGTTGTTATATTATTATATTATGAAGAGATGATGTATATATAATTATTATTATTATTATTAAGTGAATATCATGCTATGTTGTTGTTATATTATTATATTATGAAGAGATGATGTATATATAATTATTATTATTATTATTAAGTGAATATCATGCTATGTTGTTGTTATATTATTATATTATGACGAGATGATGTATATATAATTATTATTATTATTAAGTGAATATCATGTTACGTTGTTGTTATATTATTATAAGAAGATGTTTATGCTATGATGTAGATAATTATTATTATTAATAAGAGATGATTATATTGTGTAGTTTAAGTTATTAGTGATGATGATTACATGATGTTATCTATGAGTTGTTAAATGTACTTGATGATGTTTATGTTAAATTGATAAGTTGTCTTTTATTAATGAATTGATAATGAGATGTTGATGAATAACTATTATTATGAATTAATGATGTTGTTATGTTGTATATGAATTAGGATTAAGATGTTGTTATGCTATATATGAACTATGACTATGATGTGATGATCTATGTTTGTTACGATTTGGTTAATATGTGTTATATGATGATATTTATAATGTGATGAATATAAAGTAAATGATAATTAGAGGTTAGTTGGATTGTTAAGAATTATACATTAAGAAGTATTACTGCTAATAGATGAAGTTATTTGTGTTGTTAAATATAATTATTGAATTATATGCTTGATATTATTGTTTTGTGAAATCTCACCCCTTCTGCTTGAAAATGTTGCTCTTCGTATGAGTAACTTGCAGGTATTACTGATTAGTAGGAGTGGAGGCTCAAGTGTCTTAGGTGCTCTGATACGTAATGGGATGGGAATTTTATTGTTGTCTTTCTATTCCTTACGTATTGTTTTAAGAAGAATTATGACTATGTTTTTAGAATGGATTTTTATGACATAATTGTAAAGAGGCTTTAGTGCAAAAGACCGTTTTTAGTTATTAAAGAAATTCCGCTGCGAAGTATTAAAGACTTTTTAGTTATTGAATTTTAAAGAATAAATAGTTATTTATACAGTTTATGATTTTAAGAAAAGAATGTGACATTCCGTTTAGGTGAATTACTCTGATTAAATAAATGAAATTTTCACGTTGGGAAAACGGGGTGTTACAATTGGTATCAGAGCTGGTCGGTCTGTCCGGCCAATTAGAAGAGTCGTGTCGAGTTTTAGTAATAGTTATATTACTACCTTTATGCTGTTTGAGTAGTTGTTGTTGTGTTTCTGGTTGATAGTTATGTTTATTATGTGATCATGTTTGATTGACTGACTTTGATGTGCATTGCATGTTTTGTTGATGTTTCTATTTAACTATATATGGTTTAGTATGGTTATACAATAATTGAGTTTGTTTCTTGTGTGCTTGAATTTCGAGGACGAAATTCTTTTAAGGGGGGGAGAGTTGTAACGCCCTCTCTAATTATTTGATTAGTTTAAATGAGTTTAGAATATACTTATATGATTTGTGTGATTTATATGATTTATTTTGATAAGTGATATTTTGTTATGATATATGTTATATATATGTTATTTGATTTAAGAAATATATATATGTTATTTGATTTAGAAATATATATATATATATATATATATGCTATTTGATTTAGAAATATAATATATGTTATTTGGTTCAGAAATATACATGATTTGTTGTAGAAATATATATAATCTGTTATAGAAATATGTATGATTTGTTCTAGAAATATATGCCATTTGTTATAAAAATATATACATGATTTGTTGTAGAAATATATGTCATTTGCTATGGAAATATAAATGATTTATTATGGAAATATATATATGTTATAGAGATATATTTGTTATTTATTATTGTTATAGAAATATTTTATATATATATGTATATATTAGAATAGAATATTAATATTTGGATTTAAGAGAAAAATAAGTAGGTTAAGGATTTATATAAATAGGAGAGACCTAGTTTAGAAAAACATAACGTACGTACGACTGCTTTTGGAGAAAAGGGAGAAAAGCCAAGAGAAGAGGGAGAAGACCTAGAGGAGGGCTGCGATTTTGTGTATTAAGGTAAGGGTGAGACTAACTTTGCAATTCTATTAAGTATGTGAATCAATGGTTAAGTTTAACATGAATTAAGATGAGTTTAAGAAGAATCGGAAATTAGGTCAAATTGATAGAATTGATGATTAAACAGTGGAAACTTGTTAAAAAGATGTAGAAACTGTCCTTAGACCTTAGATAATGATTAAGATGAATTAAGGAATCGAAATTAGGCTTGAGAAAGGATTGAATTGGAGAAAACGAAAACTAGGTCAAAACCTTAGAATTGATGATCAAACGGTGAGAATTGGTTTAATTAATGTAGAAAGTGTCCCTAGACCTTAGATAATGTTTAGGATGAATTCTGGAATCAAAATTAGGCTTTGAACCATGTTGTGTGTTGGATTTTTGAGAAAAACCCTAGTCTGCCCGTGCTTCTGTTCATCGCTCGCCACGGCGAGTGATGATCCTCGCCTCGCGAGTGATGAACTTCATCGCTCGCCACGCGAGCCCCTTTCCTTCGCCTCGCGAGTTGTTTGGTTCAACTCGCCATGGCGAGCAACCTTCCTCGCCTCGCGAGCTTAGGCAGAGAGCATGTCATATTTTGTGTTTCGACCTTTTTAGTTGGACCTTGGATGCCTTAGAGCGCCTGAACATACCTAGTATTGATTAGGATTGAATGTAGGATCAGATTGAACCCAGAACAACACTAGTTTGGGAGATGAGTGGTACTCGCCATGGCGAGTAAGAACTCTCGCCTCGCGAGCACATCCAGAATTGAGTGCTTTTGAGGAATTTGAGACCTGAGTCGTTTGAATGGATTAGGAATGGAACTTTAGGTACTAATGAGACCTATCTAAGATGTTAACTGTTATTTGTGAAGCTATATTGAAATGCTAAGTGTTTATAATGTGATTTATTGATTGATTGCATTACTTGAATTATTATTGAATGATTAGGAAGTTGTTGAAAATGAATTGATATTAAGTTGTTGATATGATCTGATTATGCTGCTATTGTTATTTAACTAAGTTGCATGAGTTGTTGTTGATTATCATTTGATATTGTTATATCCTGAGATGTTTATGTGTCGCCTATGTTGCTGTTGTTGGTTATGTGAAATATTTATATGCCTTATGTGGAAGATGTTTGATGTTTAAGTTGTTGATGCTTCACATTAATATTGTTATGTTGTGAATTGCAATTGATATATTGATATCTCTCTATTGTTGTGTGATTTGACTGTGCTACTGCTGTTATTTAACTAAGTGCATGATGTCTATATATATATATATTATGAAATGATGACGTTTAGCTCCAAATTATTGGATGCATGATGATATGTTGATTACGATGATTACGGTGTCTTGTTGTTAAGAGTCCATGCATAGCATATCATTGAGCTTAGTCCTCACCACGAAAATTAGGAGCTTTGTCCTCCGCACGTTTTATAGGAGCTTTGTCCTCCGCACGATTAAAGTATATTAATACTTATGATGACGATTGGTACCACATGCATATAAGTGTCTAAGTTGCATTGTCGCATATGTCGGGTCAAGGTCGTTGTTGATGAATTATCATTCATGAGTTGTTAAGTTGTCGATGAATTATCATCCACGAGTTTGTCGAGTTGTGTTCTACCTATGTGTTGTTAAAGAAGTACCTACGAAGATTATACGATGTGAATTATATGATGTTGACTAAAATATTGCTATGTTGTTTAACATGTTGATTATGATATTGTTACGTTGCTATGTTGTTTAAGATAATGATTATGATATTGTTAAGATGTTATGATGTTGTGTATAATTGTTACTATTAAGTGATGAATATGTTGTTAATATTATTAAATGAATATTATGTTATGTTATTGATGATGATCGAATGTTGTGATTACTTGGTAATTGTTTATCAAAGATGCTATGATGTTTAAGATGATATTGTTTAAGATGTTTATGTTGAAGATTTATGATGTTGATTTTGGTGTTAGTATGTGTTGATTATATTTTCATAAGATGATGAATACGTTGTTGTTATATTAATACAAGAAGATGAATATGTTGTTGTTATATTATTATATTATGAAGAGATGATGTATATATAATTATTATTATTATTATTAAGTGAATATCATGCTATGTTGTTGTTATATTATTATATTATGAAGAGATGATGTATATATAATTATTATTATTATTATTAAGTGAATATCATGCTATGTTGTTGTTATATTATTATATTATGACGAGATGATGTATATATAATTATTATTATTATTAAGTGAATATCATGTTACGTTGTTGTTATATTATTATAAGAAGATGTTTATGCTATGATGTAGATAATTATTATTATTAATAAGAGATGATTATATTGTGTAGTTTAAGTTATTAGTGATGATGATTACATGATGTTATCTATGAGTTGTTAAATGTACTTGATGATGTTTATGTTAAATTGATAAGTTGTCTTTTATTAATGAATTGATAATGAGATGTTGATGAATAACTATTATTATGAATTAATGATGTTGTTATGTTGTATATGAATTAGGATTAAGATGTTGTTATGCTATATATGAACTATGACTATGATGTGATGATCTATGTTTGTTACGATTTGGTTAATATGTGTTATATGATGATATTTATAATGTGATGAATATAAAGTAAATGATAATTAGAGGTTAGTTGGATTGTTAAGAATTATACATTAAGAAGTATTACTGCTAATAGATGAAGTTATTTGTGTTGTTAAATATAATTATTGAATTATATGCTTGATATTATTGTTTTGTGAAATCTCACCCCTTCTGCTTGAAAATGTTGCTCTTCGTATGAGTAACTTGCAGGTATTACTGATTAGTAGGAGTGGAGGCTCAAGTGTCTTAGGTGCTCTGATACGTAATGGGATGGGAATTTTATTGTTGTCTTTCTATTCCTTACGTATTGTTTTAAGAAGAATTATGACTATGTTTTTAGAATGGATTTTTATGACATAATTGTAAAGAGGCTTTAGTGCAAAAGACCGTTTTTAGTTATTAAAGAAATTCCGCTGCGAAGTATTAAAGACTTTTTAGTTATTGAATTTTAAAGAATAAATAGTTATTTATACAGTTTATGATTTTAAGAAAAGAATGTGACATTCCGTTTAGGTGAATTACTCTGATTAAATAAATGAAATTTTCACGTTGGGAAAACGGGGTGTTACAGTAGTCACCTGTGCAGCTGTGGTTGTAGGGATAGCTGTAGCTGATTGCTCTTGAGCAGCTAGTAGAGCAGTCATGACGTCATTAGCTTTAGCCAATTCCTCTTTTAGAGAGACTAACTCGGTGCGAAGCTGAGCGTTCTCTTCTTCCATAGCCCTTTTCTTTCTTCTGTATTCTCTGGTTCGATCAATTCTATCTGGTTCGTAAACTCTCTGAGCACGAGCCACTTTTCACACTGCGGCAGAGGAACCAGGAGATAGTGAGCACTTGGAAGCCTTTGTGACCAATGCATGATGCATATGATGCATGATATGCAAATGCGAATGTAAAAGACTTATTTTTTTCATCGAAGGATTTTAAAACAAATTAGGAATCTTGCAAATAATCAAAATTACACAACATTTTCAACAAGGTAAACAAATAAAGCTCTCAAGCATAGGAAGTAGTCGGAAGATCATCGGACTCGGAATCTGAATCACAGTATCTGTCAAAGAAATCTCGTCGTCCTCGAGCTCTCTTGGAATCCCTCATAAGCAGCTCGTCTTTCTCTTCCAATTCCCTCCGGGCCTTAGCTAGTTCTTTCTTCAACATCAGATTCTCATGAGTCTTCTGCTCATCTCTACCATCCAAAGTCATGATTAGATTCTCGGCTTGATTGTACCGAGCTTTCCACACTTGCTTCTCACGACTCTCCATAGCTAGATGCTCCTGATACATATCCTGAGTTGCGGGAAGTAGAGGTAAAGGCATAGACGGAGTGGATGAAGACACGTATCTCATAGCTGGATAAGGCATACCAATCTCCTCAGCTCGATCTATCACCCACTGAGTATAGGCCTCATGAGCGACACCGGATCTCGCACCTAGATGCTTCACACTTTTCCTTCGAACCTTGGACCAAGCATCCACGAAAGCTTTCCTTTGTCCGGTGGGAGCATTCATGTAGAAGAAGAACTCTGGAGATGTGGCAAGATTGATGGGCTTCGACTTCATAGGGAAACCGAACTGTCTCATAGCAAGCTCGGGGTTGTAGTTGATTCCTCCACGGGTACCAAGAAGAGGTACATTGAGAAAGTCTCCGCAACCCATAATGATTTCCTTCACTTGAGCGGCAGGAGTGAGCCAGACAACCTCATCAGGAGTGAGAGCCATAATCCGCTGAGAGTAGGACCAATTTTCCGAGTTGTCATGGAAGGAACTCGGAAGGTGCGAAATAAACCACCTATACAAAAGAGATGTGCAGCAAAGAATATATCCACGGCCCTTGAGAGTCCTGTCATGGATGGCGTGGTAAGTATCCGCTAGCAAAGTAGGAACCGGGTTCTTGGAATGAAAGATCTCGATAGCATTCATGTCCACGAAGTTGTCGAGGTTCGGAAAGAGGATGAGCCCGTAGATAAGCAAAGCAAGAATAGCCTCGAGTGTATCCTGACGAGTAGTACCGAGATTAGCCTGATCAAGAAGATACTTCGAAGTGAACCCCCGGATGTGAGATTTGGTAATAAGATGGTTGGAGACGTCGGAAGTCTTGAGGTAGAGATCCTTAGCAATAACCAGAGGGGTAAGAGAAGCCCCGGGACCGGTGAAAGGCGTCTTCTCGGCTATAGGTAAACTCACTAGATTGGAGTAAGCCTCGAGAGTAGGAACCAACTGGAAGTCCGGGAAAGTGAAGCAACGGAAGCTCGGATCATAAAATTGTACCAGAGTGTGCACTAGCTTCTCATCTACATCGGTTCGGAGCAAAGTAAGCAAGCCCCCATATCGGAGTCGGAACCCTGTTTGACTCTTGACCTTGAGTGCCAACTCTCTCAAACTAACCAAATCCACTTCCTTGAACTTGTAGCACTTAGTCTTCTTCATACCTGTGATTATTTACAAAAAATTCTCATTTGTTTAAACCCTTCGATGCATGAAAAATGTTTATGCATGAATGCATGTATGCATGATTGTGTTGTTTAGTTACAAAGTGGGTTGAGGTTCAAAGTAACGGATGGACACGGCGTCCGGTGAACTAAGGCTTTGGATAGTAGTAACCAAGGTTCTAACACAGTTCCCAAACTGCAACCTCTCTCACATATATCGTGGTAGTACAGGACAACACCCGTTCCATGATTATTTGTGAGAAGGTCTAGTTTGAGTGTAGTATCGCGTGACGACTAAAGTTTGAGACAACACTCAATTTAGCCACCGCACTACGTCCTAAAAAGGCTAGGATGGGTTTGGTAACTACGGTTCATAGCTTCGTCGAACAATTGAAAGTGAAGTGCCTAAGCATGACAACACACGCCGACAATATCACCTTCAAAATGCCTCAGCTATGTGAGATTGATCGCATAATCCAATACACGAGGCAACCCCCGGATCGAATTGTCGATTATATCTCTACCTAAACATAAGTTCACTCAGCCCGGGTATAGGACTTTTGATATTCTCACCCCACACGTCAAATGAAAATAAACAAGTATTCACATATGTAAGCAATAAAATAAAACATAAATGTAAACTAAGGAAAACTAGGCGCGACCCGCTAAAAAGATTCCCCAGTGAAGTCGCCATTTCTGTTATCATGGTTTTTGGGTGCCAAGCCATTAATTGGACTTGAACCTTTTGACCGTTGATATCTCTCTTTTTTCTTGGGAAGGGTAAAAGGAGAAAAACCCTTGAGTTTCCGAATTCGGGGGTCGTTTTCGCTACGGGAAGGTGTTAGGCACCCGGAGCGATTATGGTATTCCATAAGAACCGCTCTCCTAAGTTTATTTCTACGCTTTAGTTTTATTGCTTATTTGTGAAAAAGAAGGTATGATTAGTTAAGAATGGGGGGTGAGAAGAAGTAGAATTTGATTTTATTTCGGCTTGGATGAGTTTTGACTCATTGCCTACGTACCGTTTTACGGGATCAAAACCGGCGTAGTTCTTGCTCAAAGATGGTTTTTGTTTTTATTGGTTGATTTTAGGTTTGAAAAGAGATTTTGAAGAATAGAGATGAGAGGCCTCAAGGGCATTAGATTTAGCAAAAAGTGAGGCTTGATTAGTGATTAAAAAGAAAGTCTAAATGATTAAGATGAATTGAATTTTTCTTAAGAAAAAGAAAAGGAAAAAAAATGAAGTATTGACTTCATATTTATTATGAAAATTTTTGAAGTGAAATTCAATTGTTTTTTTTTGAAAAAAAAGATGGATTTTCTCTAAGTGTTTAAAACCTAAACGCTTAATTAACCATACAATCCTATGCATACATCTAAGGTGAGTGTGTGCGTGTCGGTGCGTCATAGTGTCCATAGTCCATATTACAAAAATTGCCTAAATACATTCTATGGCCTCTTTGCCAAGCTACAAACCAATGATAACAAATTACATTACCAAATGAATTAAAACTTGCAAAAAAAATAAATGCTAAGCTAAAGAAAGTGGAGAGAGTGGTGGAATGCTATGAAATGTATGGCACATGAGATGAAATGGTTAGTAATCATAAAGCACACAATAGTAGGAAGTAATTAAAAGGAAATGCATAAAGATGGCAAAGAAAAAGTAATAAAGTGGTAATAAACCTAAAAGACATTTGATATGATACCTAAAGATGCTAGTGGCCCATAATCATCACATCATGGCAATTTAGAAAGAAATTTTGTTTCAAGCCATGACATGCAATTAATGGAGGCATATGCATGCAAAATATCACACCAAGTTCATAGAGAAATTTGCCACTTTATTCCTTAAAACTAAACTTGTTGCTTGCAAAACAAGAAATTCATAAAATCATATTCAAAAACAGCAAACAAAAACACATTTCCAGAGGCATATTCATCATCATATTAGGCATCCTTTATCCATGTCATAATATCAAAATGTCAAGAACAAAACATAGCAAAATGCATACCAAAAGTGTAAAAACACATGGAATTAGTTCATGCCACTTTAACATCTTTTTTTATGCAAGAAACACCATAGAAATGCCAAAAATATACCAAGAAATAACCAGGATTTTTAGGATTTTTTTTTATAAAAAAAGTGAGCAAGAAACAGGTGCAAGTAGCAAAGAAATACGGTGCAAATAGCAAAAAAAACAAAAAAACGTGAAAGAAAACTAAGCCCAAACCCAAAGCCCACACTCAAAACTCAGACTGCACAGGAGCCACACGATTGATCTAGGATTCTGAAACCCTAGATCAAACGGCCAGGAATCAAAGGGGACTGGACCGGAAATAAACCGGTCCGGTTCACTGGCTATATAAACACAAAGGCTCCGGTTTTTTTCATTTTTTCCTCTCCTTCTCTCTCTTCTCTCATCCTAGTGAGAGAAGCTCCCACTTCTCTCTAGAAATCCGGTTGTCTTCTCCGGCATGGCTTAGCTCCTCCGGCGCGGTGGCCGGCCACCTCCAGGTAGCGGCGCCGCCGCCGGAAAAACTTCCTTGCTCCGATTCAAAATTTTTTTTACGTTTTTAAACATCCTTTTTCGTGCTATTCATGAATCCGAGCTTGGTTTTTTGAAAAAGATTTTCAACCGGAGTAGATCTAAGTTTGAAGTTGCGGTTTTGAATGAAGTTTTTCTTTGTTCTTTGTGCTTTTTGGCTACGTGCTTCTAGAATCCTACATGTTTATACTTGATTCTCCTTTTTATCCATTTTTTGCGAAAAAAAAGGAAGTTTGAGTTTTACCTGTGGTTTTCTTGGTGGTTCCGATCCGGATCTTCAAGGAAAGCTTGATTTTAGTCTTGTTCCGTTGATTCTGGTTTGGTTCCCTGCTGTTCTGATCCGCTCTTCTTCTTCACAGGTTCGGTATATGGATTTTCGTCCCTCTTCTTCGTCTCCGGGAAAGCCTCTGCGATCGTGCTGGAGTTCGCCGCTTTCAGTGGTGGACTCGCACTCGAATTGCAGAGCAACGATTCAATGATGATGATTCCTTGGCGAATCTCTGAGAATCGTGGAAAATTCAATGAATTTCTTGATGATTTTGTGATTCTGGTGATTTAGGGTTTTTGATTTTTCTCTGTGTTCTTGATGATTTCTCTGTGATTCTGGTTTTGATCTAACTGACAAGAGAGAGAAAAATTGATTCTGTTTTTCTTCTTTGGTGAAGTGGCGTGTGATTAATTGCTTTGAATCTGACTCACTGTTTATATAGTTGACATGTGTACACTTGAGCCAATGGATTTGTGACATCTGGACATGGAGAAAAATGGCACGGCCTTGTAATTTTGGACCTTGAGGACCTCCCTGCAATTTTGTAAAATATAGGACTGGACTGCAATTTTAAAAACAGAACTAAAAAAATAAAAAAATATAAAATTGGACAATTTGGACTTAAATGTAATTTTAACAAAATTAAGGGGCTAAAATGCAAAGTAAAAAAAAAAAAAATGAATTAAAATTTGTAATTTTGACCAAACGTAAAGTGAAACAAAAATAAAACTGACAAAACGGACTAAAACGAACCAATGGCTTAAATGAGGTACTTCAAAGTAACCTCCCTATGCCAAAATTTCGTGTGAAATGACCAAAATGCCCCTAGGGCTAAAAACGACCTAAACAGATTGAAATTGACTCAACACTGACTCAGACGCAAGTTTGAAATGAATTTTAACAAGGTTTACTGATGAAATGTAAAAAACAATCCGAAAAGACTCAGAGATAGTCACAAGGATAAAAATGGGTCCCACTGCAGGAAATGACCAAAATACCCTTCTGTATGACTTTTTGCAAATTTTGAAATAAACTGTAGAAAAAGCAATGCAATGATCCAGAGACACTTTTGAATGACTTACAAGACAAGTAAAGACATTTTGAAAGGTTTTATGCAAGAAAAACATAGGTAAAATTGTGATTGAAAATACTGCGAGGCAGAGACAAATTGAACTGTGCAGTTGAAATTTGATAATTGACAAAGTTTGAAATGAAATTGGGCCCAGTATTTTTAGGTCCAAAAACAGGGTATAACAATACTCTCTCAACACTATATTCTTTTAACACTCTTTCACCAATTTCTCTCTCCTTTGTATCTTCCTTCACGCATCACACTAGTACCACCACCAGCAACCTCTCAAAATTCAATTCCAAGAGCTTGAATCACCATTTTGCAAAACATGAATATATGAATATCTTATTTACCGTTTCTAGCATTTCAACGTGGGTGTGGGAGGTTTAGATTTGTTCCTCTTTGCTGGAATTTTCTCACTTCCATAAACACATAATCACAAATTTCATCTTCCTCACAGCAATTTCGTTTTCCCCTTTCTAATTTTCATTACAAGTAATTTCGTTTTCCCCTAAGTTCTATTCTTATTAATTAAATTTCAATAAAATACTTATAAAATCAAATCAGAAGTATTTAAAAGAAATTTAGAAGTGGTTATAGTAGGGCTCAATGCCTTAAAAAATACTATACATTTACTCCCCCTTTTGTCATCAACAAAAAGAATAGAAACAAAAGAAAGAGTATCAGAGCAAGCAGCATTAAAAACAGTAAATATCATCAGAGTTAAAGCTTGTAAAACATATTGAAGGTGAAAAAGCACAAGATCCAGAAACAATGATAATATATATAAAGAAAGATTAAGATACAAAGACACAGCTACTAAGAACAAAAGTAAAAAACAAGCTAGAGTTGGGTGTGCAACTAAGGTTGGGCTTGCTTATACAACTGTTCTAAGAGATACTTGATCTGATCATCCTTCTTCTGAAGTAGCTCATCCTTTTCCCTCATTCTTCTTTTATATCCAGCCTGAATTCTAGCAGCCCTTGTGATGTACTCTTCTTCTGGATAGAAAGGAGTGATGTCCAGCAGAGGCACAAAATTCAGCTCTTTCTCCTTAGCTGCTTCATGCATATCATCCAAAAGCTTCTTCAGCATAGCAGAGTGAGATGACACACATTTAGTTCTAAGCTGATCCAGCAGCTCATCAAAGCTCTTCTGTAGATCCATCCATTGATCATAATAGTGAATAGGAGGTACAGGAACTGTTCTGCGAAGAATCAGTGCCTGAATCTCATCACTAAGTCTGATCAGTTGTTCCTCTATATACTCAGACTCCAGGATATGGTCAGGGATGGGTGAAGGTTCAGTTTGAGTTGTATTTGATGTGGAAGGTTGGTCAGAGGTTAAGTCTATTATAGTGGGTGAATCTGGTTGTTGTTGTTGTTCTGTTGTTTGGTCAGAAGGTATATGTTGGTCAGAAGTTGTTTGGTCAGGAGCAACTTGTTCAGAAGCAGTTTGCTCCTGAACAGTTTGCTCAGGGATGGTTTGGGTTTCTGTTTGGGTTTCCAAGACAGTCTTTTCAGAAACTGTCTTAGAGGCCTTAGTGGGTGTTGGTTGCATTTCACCACCTAGATGTTTTTCTAAGTTGTGAAGGGTTGAGGATTCTTGGTGTTGGGGGTTTCTGAAGTAGTTGCATCTGAAGCTACTTCAGAGGCTTTTTGTGGAGATTGGTTATTTGGTGAGTTTGTTTGGGTAGGCTCAGGTTGTTGTATACTAACAGGTTCTGGAGTATCTGGATATAGTGGATGAGTAGTAGGCAAATTGAATTTCTCACAAAGTTTTATCCTATTTTTTGAAAATTCTATTTGAGTACTCTCATAGTCAAGTGTTCCAAATTCTGTTAGTTTGGTAGGTTTGGTTTTTAGAAGCTTGTCTATATGTTGGCTAAGGGGTTGGTCATCTGATTCTGTGGATGATGAAGAGGGTGAAGAGGGTAGAGATAGAGACTGAGTATTAGTTGGAGCTTTAGATGGATTACCTGAGGACTGAGCTTCTGGATGAATTGCTTCTGGAGCTTTTGAAACTGGTTCTGATGAAGTTGCTCCTGAAGCTTGCTTATTCTTCAAGGCTTGAGAAAGCAGAGTTGCTCCATACTGAACTGTTTCTTGCTCTAACTCAGAAGCTAAAGCAGCAATGACAGGAGTAGGCACATACCCTGCAGCCTTGAGACGCTCATCCCTTTCTTTTTCATACAAAATCTTCATCCTTTTCTTTTCTGCTATCTTGGATGCAGAAACCTCCCTAGCATACTGCCTCATTTCTTCAGTCATTTCGAAACTGGGCATGACTATGGGCTCAGAAGTTGCAGTCCTTTTTGCCTTCTTGGGGCTTGAGTCTTCATCCCAGTTCTCTTCCAGTTCTTTCAACATTTCTTCCCTTCTTCCTTCAGCTGTCTTCAGATTTCTTGTTAAATAAGACCTCTTCCTTTTGATGGTCTGAAGAGCAGCTTCTCTTTTATTTTTGGGACTTGAAGGCTTTTCAGAAGCAGCTTGATCAGAAGCAGCTTGTTCAGAACCAGTTTGTTCAGAAGCAGGCTGTTCTGCTGTTTCTTGAGTACTCCTTGTCCTTTTACTGATAAGAGGGACATCATCCAAATCCTCCACTTCCTCAAGAATGGTGGACATAGCAGATTTCTCCTTCTTGGCTTTCTTATGCTTCTGAGCACCCACCTCAGTAGCATCTTCAGCAAGGTATTCTTCCTTGGTGATCTGCTTCTTTTTAGATTTTCTGCCTTTGGCCACAGGCAGATCACCACCATACATTTCTTCTGGGATATCTTTCAGGCTGATTTTCTTGCTGTAGCTCTTGTAGTAGTCCAAGATGTAGGCCCTCTGCACATCCAGGGGATCTTTCTTGCAGATGGGAATGTGATGAGTGACTAGATCAGATATGACATCAGATTCATGCATATCTGTATCTAGTTTCCTGCATGTTGAAATCAGCCTCATCTTGACTAGAGTTGCCCCATTGATTATTTTTCCTGTGACTGCTCCCAGCTTCTGATTATCATAAATGCCCACGTCTTTCAGGGCACTTAGGAGTCCTCCTTCTTGAAAGATTATGGAGAACAGCCTTCCATAGGGAACAAACTTCCTGTTCTCCATCTGGCTCTTCTTGAGTTCCTTGATCATGTATTTAAACATATACTTGGGAACGTTCATTGTTGTTTCCTGAGAGATGGTGTGATGCAGAAAGACTTTGTGACCAAGTGAAGGTTGATCATTTCCTCCAACTTTGGGAAAAATGTTTTCATTCTGGATCTTCAGCAGCATTTTCTTTTCCATGCTTAAGGTGCTGTAAGGCTTAGCATCCTTTGATCCGTAGATAGTGTTGTTTACTATTTCCTTCCAAGGGCTTGTTCTGGGGTTAGGAATCTCTTCTCCATCGTATGTCCCAGAAGCATCTCTCCTCATAGCTTGAGCAATCACTTGCTCATTGATTGTTACAGGAATCCCCATGACGTTTGATCTAATCTCAGTCCCAGTGAAGGCGAGTAGACCCATTTCTTCTCTGGTTTTTCCCTCCAAAGTAGGATCAACCAGAATCATCTGAGCTTCTTCCTGTTTAGCAGCAACTTTGTCAAACACTGAAGCTCTTACCCAGAATTGTCTGACAAGCACTTCATAAGTAGGACCGTTGAGAAGACTGAAGTAACTCATTAGCTTCTGCTTCTTGTAGAATCTTACCAAGTCGCACCCATGGTGAGTTAGAGAAGTGAAATCCACAGGATTTTTCGCTTGAATGATTAGCTCCCATTCCTCAATAGACATAGTTCTTCCTTTGATTTCATAAGCAGGAGTATCTATATCCATATTCGATGAAGAACCACCAGCAGAACTTGAAGATGCCATTGATTTGAAGTAGAATTAGGGTTCTAAGGTGTTTTGAGAGGTTGAGAGAATGTGCTTACTTACACAGAGGGTTGAGAAGAAATTAGAAAGTGTTTGTTGTGAAGTGAGAAGTGTGTGAAATGACTTAGTGTTTTTATTAAAACGTTTGTAATTCAGAAGGGACAAACAAACACAGCATTAATGACAAATTGGGGGCGCGTGAAAGTATGTTAAAAAGCGAATAAAAACATCATTGCCCTTTTTGTTATACTCCAATACAAATAGACCACGTCAGAGACTCTTCAGAAAACTACTTTTTGGGTAATGGGACAGCTGTTACATAAAGTAACTACCAACGTTCCCACTAACCAAGCTATTCAGAAGCAAAGAATAACTCTTCTGAAGTTTTAGTGCTGACGTCATCTTCAGAAGCACATTTTCCTCAGAACCTCAGTTAAGAGCTTCTGATGAACCAAAATGCTCCTGAATAAACTTCAGAACCAAACTTCTTATTCAGAGGCAAGCAATTTTTCAATCAGACACAAAATGCATGTTCAAATTTTTCTTAATAAAATCAAATCTTTCAACAGACAAAGGTTTTGTAAATATATCAGCCCATTGATGTTCAGTATCAATGAATTGTATATCTAAAATTCCTTTTTGAACATAGTCTCTGATAAAATGGTGTTTGATTTCAATATGCTTGGCTCTTGAATGTAGAATTGGATTCTTTGACAAACAAATAGCAGCAGTATTATCACAATAAATGGGAATACTGTTAGCATTGATCTGATAGTCTTCCAACTGATGTTTCATCCAAAGTAGTTGTGTGCAACAACTTGCAGCTGAAATGTACTCTGCTTCTGCTGTAGACATAGCAATAGTTGCTTGTCTTTTGCTTGCCCAGGATATCAGATTCTCTCCCAGGAATTGACAATTTCCACTGGTTGATTTTCTTTCAATCCTATCACCAGCATAATCAGCATCACAGAATCCAATCAACTTATAATCTAGGGATTTCCTATACAGGAGTCCAAGATTAGTTGTTCCTTTCAGATACCTGAAGATTCTCTTAACTGCAGTTAAATGAGATTCTCTAGGATCTGATTGAAATCTTGCACACAAGCATACACTGAATAAAATATCAGGTCTAGATGCAGTGAGGTATAACAGAGAACCAATCATACCTCTGTATAGCTTCTGGTCTACTACTGTTCCAGTATCTTCTTTGCTTAAGGTGCAGGTTGGATGCATTGGAGTGTTCATCACTTTACACTCTTCTAGCTTGAACTTCTTCAGAAGCTCCTTTGTATATTTTGTTTGATGAACATATACTCCTTCTTTACTTTGGTTGATTTGAATTCCCAGAAAGAATTTCAATTCTCCCATCATACTCATTTCAAATTCATCCTGCATTAACTTAGAAAATTCTTTGCAAAGAGATGCATTAGTAGAACCAAATATTATATCATCAACATATATTTGCACAATCAAAATATCTTTCTTAAGAGTCCTTCTGAAGAGTGTTGTGTCAACTTGTCCTCTTTCAAAATCATTTTTAATTAAGAAATTACTTAGTCTATCATACCAAGCTCTGGGAGCTTGTTTCAAGCCATATAGTGATTTCTTAAGTTTATAAACATGGTCAGGATGCTTAAGATCCTCAAACCCAGGAGGTTGTTTAACATACACTTCTTCTTCAATGACACCATTAAGAAAGGCACTTTTGACATCCATTTGATATAATATTATGCCATGATTAATTGCGTAGGATAGAAGTAACCTGATTGCTTCCAATCTTGCAACTGGAGCAAATGTTTCAGTGTAATCAATGCCTTCTTGTTGACTGTAGCCTTGAGCAACAAGTCTGGCTTTGTTTCTGGTTACTTCTCCTTGTTCATTCAGCTTGTTTCTGAATACCCATTTTGTTCCAATAATGTTCTTCTGAAAAGGTTTGGGTACCAGATCCCACACATCATTCCTTTGGAATTGATTTAGCTCTTCTTGCATAGCTAATATCCATCCATCATCTGTGAGAGCTTCTTCAACAGTTTTAGGCTCAATTACTGAAAGCAGTCCTATTAATGACTCTTCTTGTCTAAAATGTGATCTTATTCTTCTAGGACTATCTTTGCTTCCAATGATTAGCTCCTCAGGATGTGAAGATTTGTGCTTGAATTTAGGTTGAATAACCTGCTGAATGTTATCTTGAAAGTCCTCAGAAGCAATTTCATTCTGTACTTTTGAGCTAGGTTCTGCTTCTGAATTAGACTCAGCTTCTGGAGTGATTTCAGTTTCTGGACTAGATTCAACTTCTGTATACTTTTCAGAATCAGAAGGTTGATCAGATTCTGATGCATCTTCAGAATCAGTTGTACCTGCATTACTTTCACTTTGCTCTGAAGTTTTACTTCCAGGCTCTCTATCATCAAATTTTACATGCATAGATTCTTCAACACATTGTGTTTCTGAATTATACACTCTGTATGCCTTTGACCTTTCAGAGTAACCTAAAAAGATTCCTCTTTGAGCCTTGGCATCAAATTTCTTCAGATAGTCTTTAGTGTTTAAGATGTAACAAGTACATCCAAACTGATGAAAGTAAGAGATATTGGGTCTTCTTCCTTTAAAGAGTTCATATGCTGTTTTCTCCAACATAGGTCTGATATAGATCCTATTTTGAATATAACATGAAGTATTGACTGCTTCTGCCCAAAAATGTTTAGCTAAGTTGTTTTCATGGATCATGGTTCTGGCCATTTCTTGTAAGGTTCTGTTCTTTCTTTCTACAACCCCATTTTGTTGTGGAGTTCTAGGAGAAGAAAACTCATGGAGAATCCCATGTTTTTCACAAAAAAGTTCAAATGGCTCATTTTCAAATTCTCCACCATGATCACTTCTGACTTTCAAAATTTTCAATTCTTTTTCAGATTGTATTTGAGTGCAGAAGCTGCTAAACACTTCACATGCATAGTCTTTACTTTTAATGAATTTTACCCAAGTCTATCTGCTGTAATCATCAACAATGACTAATCCATATTTACTTCCATATAAGGATGCAGTGTTAACTGGACCAAAAAGATCAATATGGAGTAATTCTAAGGGTCTGGAGGTTGATACAATGTCTTTAGATTTGAAAGAACTTTTCACAATTTTCCCTTTCTGACATGCACCACAAAGTGCATCTGAATGATAATCAATGTTAGGCAATCCTTTGACCAGTTGTAACTTGCTAATTTTAGAAATTAATCTCCAATTAGCATGTCCCAACCTTTTATGCCATACCCATTTTTTATCATTCATTGACAGAAGGCAAACTACCTTCTGATCAGCCAGATCAGAGAAATTTATTTTATAGACATTCTCAACTCTCTTTCCCTTGAATGTAATGGATTTGTCATCCTTGTTGACTAGTGTGCAGTTGGTCTTACTGAACGTTACATCATACCCATTGTCACAAAATTGACTAATGCTCAATAGGTTATGCTTCAGACCATCTACTAGCCACACATTATTAATTGAGATGGAGGAATTACCAATAGTACCTGTACCAATGATCTTTCCAGTTTGGTTGCCACCAAACTTCACTTCTCCTCCATCTTTCATTGTAAGGGTAAGGAACAAAGCTTTCTCTCCAGTCATGTGCCTTGAACATCCGCTGTCTAGGTACCATGACCTTTGTTTCTCTCTTGCCCTTAAGCACACCTGCATTTTTGGCCAATTCAGATTTAGGTACCCATATCTTCATGGGTCCTTTTGGGTTAGTTTTGGAGGTTTTACTTTTCCTCCCTTGTACCTTAGGGTAAATGCTGAGTGGCTTCTGATCATTCAATACTTTAGGTTTGACACCTTTTGGTATTGTTTTCTTAGAAGCAGTAACTGCTTTGTTCTTCTGATCCTTTTGTTTTGGGATTTTAGATTCTGATTTAATCAGATTCTGATAAACAGGTTCTGATCTTTTCAGAATTTTAATCTTTTGACTCTTAGGATCAGATTTTGTCATTACCTTGATCTTAAGGTTTTCTGGCTTTGATGTAATCTTAGCCTGTGAACCAGAAGCTTCAGGTTTTGACTGAACAGCAGTTTTAGCATTTGTACCTTCAGGCACAAAGGTGGATTTCAATCCATCCTTGATACAATCACAGTAGCTCTTGAGACTGTATTCTTTGGATTTCTCCTCAGAATATCCAATCCCTTTGCCTTTGTTCTTGTATGTGCTGTAGATCATAGAAGCAACTTTGCTTCTGTCTATTCCAGCCATAATAAAATCATCCAAGGCAATCTCATGTTTATTGCCTGAACCTTTATCACATTTTTCTTGTAGCTTCTGACAAAGACTCTTGAGTCTATCTTCATATGTTGTTGATATGAGGTTAAACCCTTTGAGTTCTTCTTCAGAAGCTTTTAGTTCCAATAGAGTTGACTTTTGTTGTTTCATCAAATCAACATATTTTTCTTTTAAATCTGTCAACTCATTGGTTCTGTGTTCAAACAGTGATAAAAGTTCTTTTAGAGAATCAACAAGTTCTTGTCTAGGGATTTTGGAATATACCTCATTTTCATCTTCTGAATCTGATTCAGCTTCTGATACTGCTTCTGATGATACTGTTGCCACTAACCCAACGGCTGCCTTAGCATCATCATCAGCTTCTTCTTTATCAGAACCAGATTCACTATCCAAATCTTCCCAGGTCGCCATCAAGCTCTTTTTGATTTGCTTTCTGAATTTACTGGAGTTGAAGCTTGATTTCTTGGATTTGCCTTTAAACTTCTCCTTCTGAAGATCAGGGCAATCAGCAATGAAATGACCAGGCTTCTTACAATTGAAGCATCCCTTCTGATCTTCTTTCTTGAAGTTCTTGTAGCTACCTCTCTTGCTCAAAAATTTCTTCTGCTTCCTTGCCAGATACTCAAGCTTGTTAGACAGCATAGCCATCTTTACAGATTGATCTTCATCAGAATCTCCATCAGGTGATTCTTCTTCAGATTCACTGGCTTTGTAGGCTTTGGAAGACTTTGAGGTCTTTCCTTTAGATGGTAAAGCAACGGATTTACTCTTCTTAGAGGTTTCATGCTCATTTAGACTCATTTCATGCACTTTGAGTGAGCTAACAAGATCTTCAACACTTAGAGTATTTAGATCCTTAGCTTCCTCAATAGCAGTTACTTTGGGTCTCCATCTTGAAGGTAAGCTTCTCAAAATCTTACTAACATGATCAGAAGAAACATAGCTTTTCTTCAGTATTTGCAATCCAGAAACTAAAGTTTGAAATCTTGAGTACATTTCTTCTATACTCTCATCATCCTTCATTCTGAAAAGTTCATACTGATGAACTAGCATCAAAGCTTTAGCCTCTTTTACTTTCTTGCTGCCTTCAAAGTTTGCACATAGAGAAGCAAACATAGCTTTCGCAGTAGATTTGTCACTCATTTTCATGTATTCGGTGCGAGGTATAGAAGCCACAATGATTCCTCTTATCTTGTGGTGTTTCTTATAAAGCTTCTTCTGAGCAGGAGTATGTATTCTTCTGTCTATAGCAGCTCCTTCTTCATCCAAATCCAGATCATCAACTCCATCTTCCAGTATATCCCATAGCTCTTCATCCAATCCCATAATAAAGCTGTACATATTAGTTTTCCACCATGAAAACTCTTCTGGATCTCCATTAAACTTTGGAGCTTTTCTAGAGTCTGTTTTCTTGTCAGCAGTATCATAGTCATGCTTGACACTTGTGTATTTTGTAGTAACTGATTCCTCATCTCCAGACATGTTTTTCTAATAGATCTTGAACTGTAACACGGTTAAGTGCTGTGATAACAGAGCAAGCTCTGATACCAATTGAAGGTGAAAAACACAAGAAGGGGGGGGGGGTTGAATTGTGTTTTCTTTTTCTCTTAAAAAATACTTCTTCTGATAAAACTTCAGAAGCAGTTTGATTGCTTCTGATGAAATGATCAGAGTCAGATTGCAGCGGAAAAGAACAGAGCAGAGAAAAGAAAGACAAAGACACAGGCAGTTATCCTGGTTCCTTCCACAACACGGAAGTAGTCCAGTCCCCCTTGCACTTCCAAGGAGATTTCACTATAATCACAAGATTACAACTGCTCAATACTTTCTAAGTATGAGACTTCACAAAACTATGCTCAAGCACACACGCAAGAGTCTTCCAATGCTCAAGCACTAAGCAAGAGACTTCTAATGCTCAAGCACGCAGGCAAGAGACTTCTAATCAAACAAAAATACAGAGAATTGAGTTTGAATTGAACACTTGATATACAATCAGTGGTGTTCACAATACAATACAGAAAAGACTCTAGACTTTGAATTTCTAAGATGTATCAAATCAGTGCAGAAATTCAGTGTGCTTTGTAGAATCAAATTGACAGAGTTTTGGCGCTTTTAAACTTATGTATCTCTATATACAATCTTCAAGTCTTCACTCCTTTATATAGAGGCGTGAAAGAGACGTTGAGATAATCAGCACGTCTAAAGAGTCGTTTGAAATCCTTTGATTATCCACCAGTGATCCTTTGCCTGATTTGGGTGTAGTCCTTTGAAGAATAAGCTTCAAATTCATTCCCATCTTGAGTGTACAAATTCTGCAGGCATGGCTGTTGTTTTGTCTTGTAGCGTAGACAGAAAACAGAGTAGTGGAGGTAGTGGTTGTACACTTGTACTTTGTCAACTCTATTAATGAGAGACAAGTGCTCAGTGCTATCCATATATCCGTTGATACCTCCCTTTCAATTCTTCGTTCTTCTTTGATAAGACTGAATTGAGAATCAGCTACTTTGAATCTTCAGTTTGATTAAAGGATCAAATGTAGCTTCTGGTGAAGATATTGCTTCTGATGAAAAATTTTGCTTCTGATGACTTTCTGCTTCTGATGACGTCATCTCTTCAGGAGCAGTTTAGCTTCAGGAGCAGTTTTCTTCAGATGCTCAGAATTTCTTTTTCTTTCCATTGTTCTTCCAAGACCTATTGAAATAACTTGAGTAGCCTTTGGTCCTGTACACTTGAACAATTATTAGTAATAACCAATTGACAATTTTTAATACCTTGTTATCATCAAAACTTAATAAGGTTCATTGTGAAACACATTTTGTTCCAACAGACGCCTCGTTAAAAACCTGCAAAACAACTCTCAAAAATAAAATAAAAAAGGTTAGGATAACTCCGCGTTTCATCTTCGTGTCTGTAATGGTGGGATTGTTGCTTCCATATGCTTTCATGGTTTTATTTTCGAAGTGTTGTTTGGGGAGCTCTATTTTAATCTAGCCCATGACGAGCTTGTTCGTATCATGTTTATGATTTATCTGAAACATAACATTACTTCTGAACTTCAAAGTAACCAATATAAATAAAGGAGTCTTAATTGTATGCAATCATATTCAATGTGAACTAACTACTCTTTGTTCATGATTCTTCTGCTCAAATTTATTCTTCTACGTGGGTCCATTTTCTCTTTATTCTAGTATGTCCATTATTTATGTTTTTACTAAACAATTAGTTCAGTTCGCAAAGTAAATGGTACATGAAAAAGGTTATCAGGAAAGAGTGATGGGTCACTTGGACCTTTTAATATCAAGACTTTCCTCACCAGAATCCCTTCCATGCGACCTTTTAACAATAGTACACTTTACTTTAGACAAGGGTTATCTAGAGTAGCTTTTCTTCTATTAAGTTGGTACTACCTCTTTAATTATCTTGTGTTCTCCTTAACTTTCTTTTTCTACTAAATTGTAACTAACTCGCCCACTTCATTAATTTTACTCTTTTTTCTACTCACTTGACCATCAGAATAAATGCAAAAGTATTGTTGCTAAAATTACGGACTAGAGAAATGATATTTGAACATCCATTTTTTGATAATTTTTGTGACAACTTTCTCTCATACTCACGTTATTTTTTTACTTTATCTCTCTATTATTTTGGTTTTCGTGCAAATATCCATTTTTTCTTTGTAAATTATGGTTGTCCCATAATTTTGAAACAAATGTATTTGTTTGTTCAAATAACACTCCTCCAAGAAATAATAACAAGTGAAATCAATTAAGCCAAAACTAATTGTCCATATATTATGCAAAACTTATTGGTGACATTTCACATGAGAAGGTATAAAGCTTTTCCACCATGGGAAAGTTTTTTTGACCATTAGATCAAATGAAAATCACAACATTATCATACTCTCTCAACACTATATTCTTTTAACACTCTTTCACCAATTTCTCTCTCCTTTGTATCTTCCTTCACGCATCACACTAGTACCACCACCAGCAACCTCTCAAAATTCAATTCCAAGAGCTTGAATCACCATTTTGCAAAACATGAATATATGAATATCTTATTTACCGTTTCTAGCATTTCAACGTGGGTGTGGGAGGTTTAGATTTGTTCCTCTTTGCTGGAATTTTCTCACTTCCATAAACACATAATCACAAATTTCATCTTCCTCACAGCAATTTCGTTTTCCCCTTTCTAATTTTCATTACAAGTAATTTCTTGTTCTTGCAGTTTTCTTTTCATTTACGGTTTTCTTTTCTTTTCATTCACCATTATTATTAATGGGTGTTGAGTCATATTTTGAATCACACTTAATAAATAAAGTGCACTTTTCCCCCCTTAACTTTAAAAAAGTTGCAAATTTCGGCCCCTTATATACAAAAATTACAATTTTGGCCCCCTATGATTTAGCTCCTTTGTGTCTTTGGTCCTTTTGGTTAATTTTGACCAAGTCAACGCATATGTGGCATGTCACATGTGCAAATAATGAATTAAAAAAATAAAAAAAATACCTCATAATCATTTTATAAATTAAAAAAAAAATTTAAAATATTATAAAAAAAAACCCAAAACAATAAATGTTCATTCTCATGTAATTTCACCAAACAAACACGAAATAACCCAAAAAAAATATGGGTTCGTGTTTTGAATCTTCCTTCTTATTCTTCTTATTCTTTTGAGTATGAACAAACAGTTCCATTCTTATTCATACCCAAAACAATAAATGTTCATATCCATTTTCACTTGATCTGTGTTTGTGTTTCAGATGATTGTTCATACTCATGTAATTTCACCAAACAAACAGTTTCAAGGTCATGCCTTGAGAATGATCTTAAGGTGGGCATTTATAGTCTTTTTTGGGCTCGTATTCGCATGACTTAGGCAATAAGTAACTTAGAGCCCATGTCAAGTCTTTCCTATTATAGATCGCTTCTGGATGCTTCTAGAAGCCATTTGAGGCGGTGATGGGAGAAAGGCGCTCCCAGGTCCTTTTAGCTCTTACAAAGGGATGGTAGTAGGCCCTTAATATTATATTGGCGGTCCAGGCATGTATATATCTCATTTTAGCCGCCAGGGCCATTTGAAACATGTAATTGAAATATACCTCTAAAAAAATGTAACTGAACCTCTCAAAACAAATGTAATTGAAGTATTATATTTAGGGGGTCATGTTAACTTATGCATTAAACGCACATGATAAGGTTTCCAAAAAAAGAAAATATTTATTGAAGAAAATTAAATTCCAATCTTCTAAAAATTAAATTGATGCAATTTCCAATACAAAATTTTTATTTTTGATATCTTAATACATGTCCATAGACCACATGTTAGCATTTCCCTTATATAGAATAAATAAAGCATTAAAACAAAATTCAGACTAGTTTCCCTAAAAAAAAAAATAATCAGACTATTTATTACTACTAGCTTATTAACCTTTAAAAAAAAATATTTTCATTCTTAAAAAAAAACTTCTCAAAATGCTAATTTGGCGGACAATACTTTTAAAAAGATCATATCAAACTTAAAATAAAGACTTTAACATATATTCAATTATAATAATTTTAATTTTTTAAATTAGGCTATTACCACTCCTAAGTCCTACCCACATCCCCTAAGAAGGGTGGAACATGCAAGGATACCCATCTATGAAGAATTGAAAAATGCATGGAAATTGCAAGGTTGGAAAATGCATGGATACCGCCCCCAGCCTAAATAAATATGTTTGAAGAGTTGAATATCATCATATAATTAATTGCACAAATGCTAACACTATAGTTGACTTCTGTATGGTTTTCTTGTAACTTTACTATTTTTAGAGAAAAGGGGGTGTTGAGAATATAACTATATAAGATTGTGATCAGTGTTTTCTTCAACAAAAAAAAAATATTGTTATCAGTGTTATTTTAAGCAGTACATGTAACATGACAGACTAATTTCCACTATGTTGTTAACAAGTGCCTTGACACTCTTTAAGAACTATTAATAGTAAGTTTTTATAAAAAAATTTGTAATCAATGTATTGGAATTTGTAACATTTAACATTTTTAAGAAATATTTTCTAAATTTGGGATCTTTAAAGAGTGCCCCGAAAGCACTTGTTAACAAGACCCTTACCAAAAATTAAAGTATTAGTTATTGAATTTCGATATAATCACATGACCTTATAGTTACAAACAATTGATAAATTTCATGTTGAAAATGTTATTTTTTAATATTTTAATATGTTTGAATATACAACAACCTATGAAACAAAAATTTTATTTTAAACTTTCGTATCAAGTGTCTTAAAGGGTTTTTTTTCTAGATTATCTCTTTTGTTTATAAGGTATTTACCCTTCCATGATATCAGCCAATAAAAATGTAAATATACATTGACAACATTAAATGTAATAAATGAGTCAATTTTTTCTAAAAAAAAAAATCAATTATAATCATAAGGTAACTTTTAATACTTTTAATTTTTATTTAATTATAGACATGATTAGTCCTTTATCTTATTTATTTGTAACACTTTGGTCCTTTATCTTTATTTTTTTCCGTTTAGGTCTTTTATCTCTTATAAAAGCACGTATACATCATTTTTCTCATATTTTTTTTTTAAAAAAAATACATAATTTATTTTTTAAAACATATTTTTATTAAAAATGAAAAAATCCAGAAATATGATGAAGTTCTTCCTTTGAATCTTCATCATCTTCATTGAATTAAAAAAAATTCTACACAAATATCATGAATTAATGTTATATTCACCTCAAATCTTCGTTTGATTCCAAATATCGTGAGAATTGTCGTTATTTTCAGTACCACGTTAGGTATGGTGACTTGATTTTTCTTTTTGATTTGATTTTTCTTGGTTGTGAAGTAGTTAATTATAACAATTGAGTAAGTCATCTGTTGTAATTTGAGGGCTGATGGCAGGTGTTGTCGCTGTGATGTTGTGGGAGTCTGCTAGCATTTTTTTGGTTGCTGCTGAAATGGTTATGTGATGAGGCTTTTGTTCTTTTATTTGGACTTAAAGACTTTGGCTGATAGTGAGGCAGGTTTATGCGTGTTATCAGATTTTATTAGGTTGACTGCTTAAATAAAAAAAAATAAGTCACGATACCTGACGTAGTTCTAGAAACAACGACAATTCTCACTATAATTGGAAACTGCGGCAGTTTGGAACGACAAAATTGAACAATCAAAATGGGAAGAAGAATGAAAAGAAACAAGAATTGATCAATAGGAATTAAAGAATAAAGAAGAAGAAATTTGAATGAATGAGATATTTTTGTTCTCACGTTCGGGGTTATGGAAGAAATTTTATGAATGTAAGTGAGGAATTTAAGGACATCCAGATGAAAGAAACTCGATGTAAAATTTTATTTGTTATAAGTCTTGTGGTGTAAATTAATTAAGATTGAACACCTTAATATAAAAAATAAAAAAAAAATCAATTGCTCTTTCAAAATAAAATTAAATAAATTTTTTTTTGAACAAAAATATTAAATAAAAATTAAAAGTATTAAAAGTTACCTTATGATTAAGATTAACTCTCCTTAAAAAAAATTTAAGATTAACTCTTTATTTTTAGAAAAAATCTACTCATTTATTTGACATTTAATGTTACTTATGTATATTACATTTTGATTGGTTTATATCATGAGAGGTAATTACCTTCTAAACAAGAGAGGGTAACGTAGGTCTCACTGTCTCAAAGACATTTATTAAAAATTTCCTTTTTTAAAATACTTATTAGGTAAAAAATTTAAAGTTCAAAATTCAACTTCTACTTCCTCACGAAAAACCAACGCATACATAATCGGCCAATGACATACATGAAGTAAAGCTATGCCATTTTTAGTCTAATTAAAACTTCATTTCTTTCTGATATATTTTTTTTGTTGATCAATTTTATAAGTAAACATTTTATTGAAGCTATATACAATAAAGATATATAATGTCAACGACCTCATGGAGCACGTGGTGGCCAACAACCCCTTAAGCCAAATTAAGTCTGTATAAATAGGTACTCATGAAAACATCTTCAATATTGCATTTCTCATACAAACATTGTGCACTCTATCAATAATATTTCTTTGTTTGTGATATTGATAATTTCAAACCCCCACTCCCCAACGAAATGGCATACTTAGAGGGAATAAGAGAGTCACAAAGAGCTCGTGGTCCAGCCACAATACTAGCCATTGGTACTGCAACTCCAGTCAATTGCATTTACCAATCTGATTTTACTGATTATTACTTTCGAGTTACCAAAAGCGAACACATGACTCAACTCAAGGCCAAATTGAAGCGTATATGTAAGCTAACTCATTGGGGATTATTATTATCCTCTATCTATAGACACTCTTTGCCAATATATATAAGAATAATCATACAAATCCACTAAAATCTTATACTAATAGTAATAGTGTGTATCTTCATCTTTTGATTAATGGTACTTCTTTATTTAATTGTTGTATTACAATCGATACCCCAAAAGGCACATATACATGCATGCGGTCATGCACGTACCAATTCATGCTTTCATGCATTTGCTTAAAAGTCAAAAGTTGTATGAAATATGATTTCCATTTATTTGTCATGTCCATTATTTTTCTATATTACACGATAACAGTATTTTTTTTTTTTTTTACTCAATGCCAATATTTAAAACTAAGACATGCCAATTCGATTTGGGCTGCAATAGGATGCATTGTTTATTATGTGAAAATATTCTCTACTTTTATTTTTATAAAGCAGGTACTATAAATTTTAACTTCAAATTGATGATAAGAACATGTGAAACTACTGATGTGAACAATTGTGTTGAAGAAAAAGATTGTGAAATCCTTCATGAATTCATCAATAAATTTATTGTATTAATTTGTTTCTTACAGTAACTTTTGTCACTGATTTTATGGCTTCTAGGAAACCTAATTCCTTCTATTTTTTTGACCCAAAGTAAACCGAATTCCTATTGTCAAAAAATAAATAAAGTAAAAGCTTATTCCTTAATTAGTTGACTAATACATATTTTTCTTTATTGGTTCTGAATAGGTGAGAAGTCAATGATAAAGAAACGTTACATACACCTAACTGAAGAAATTCTAAAAGAACACCCCAACATATCCACTTACGAAGAACCATCCCTCAACGTACGCCAAGACATATTAGTTGAAGAAGTACCAAAGCTAGGCGAAAAAGCAGCATTAAAAGCCATAAAAGAATGGGGAAGACCAAAATCAGAGATAACCCATCTCATATTTTGTTCAACTTCTGGTGTTGACATGCCTGGTGCTGATTATCAACTCATCAAACTCTTGAATCTAAATCCATCCACTAAAAGGTTCATGTTATACCACCAAGGTTGTTATGCTGGTGGAACCGTTCTTCGTCTTGCCAAAGATCTAGCTGAGAATAACATTGGTGCACGTGTCCTCGTTGTGTGTTCTGAAATAACTGTTGTTACTTTTCGTGGGCCCAATGAAACACACTTGGATTCTTTAGTTGGACAAGCACTTTTTGGTGATGGTGCTTCGTCTGTGATCGTTGGATCAAATCCCAACACAACACTTGAACGTCCATTATTTCATCTTGTTTCTGCTTCTGAAACGATTCTACCAAACTCTGAAGGTACAAATTTATTTTTGGTACACCGAAAATTTTAAGTATACCATAGAATTTGTCTTAATATTGTTGGTAATTGTTAATTTTTTTTTTCTTTTCTTTTGAAGGTGCTATTGAAGGACACTTGCGTGAAGTGGGACTCACTTTTCATTTGAAAGATAATGTTCCAAGTTTGATTGGTGAGAATATTGAGAAGAGTCTAGAAGAAACTTTTCATCCATTGGGAATTACTGATTGGAATTCTTTGTTTTGGGTAACACACCCCGGCGGTCCTGCAATAATCAAGAGGATTGAAGAAACGGTTGGGTTGAATTCAGATAAACTAAATGCAACTAAACATGTTTTGAGTGAGTATGGAAACATGTCAAGTGCTTGTGTGATATTTATATTGGATGAGATGAGAAGAAGGTCTATGGAAGAGGGGAAAACAACAACTGGTGAAGGACTTAAATGGGGTGTTTTGTTTGGATTTGGTCCTGGCTTGACCATGGAAACCATTGCTTTGCATAGCGCCAACATAGACCATGGTTACTAAAACTTTTACTATGATGATGATGCATGGAGTGGAGTGGAGTGGAGTGGAGTACACACTCATCATATATATATATATTTATACTATTAAGTAATTTAAAGAATAAAACAAAATCATGTATAACTGATTGTTTGCCTAAGTTTTCATTACTGTCTAATCATATAGCTTAATGTGGATGCATGTTTCTGTAGTACTTTTGTGTGTGAATAAAGAAAGTTTTGGATGAAGATAGAGAATGTGTTTCTTTTTATGGACAACAACATAATTGCTACTCGAGACACCCCTAATGTTCCAACTATGAGGGTCAAACCTAAAATTTATTTTAGAGTTGTAGAATAGATTATGATATGTTTGGTTGTTCCATTTTTTTTTAAGAAGCTAAATTAACTCATCTAAATTGACATTAGAAATAATCGAATATGAGATATTGAGGAGAAACACACTCTCATCTAAGCCTCAAACCTGAAGTGCACTGATTTTGTTATGTGAATCTGTAGAATTGCTTAAAAGAATGGAAATGAAGGCTTATTCCATATTTACATTAAATAGTACATTTAAATGCTTATGACAGTTCGTGCAAGCTAACAAGATTCAGAAGGTAATTTGATGCTGGTTACCCTCCAAAAGGTTCTTTCGTTGCCACCTTTTCGGTTCATCACATTTTGTTGTGTTTATGGGCTTTCTAAAATGTTTTTTTTTTGTGTTTGGGATTCGAACCCCGTGGACCGACTTTCTAAAATGTTTAAGTGCAATAGAAACATTTGTGTTGTGTTTATCCCAAAAAAAACATTATTTTTTTTGTTATTGTGTTTTTTAGTGTTTGATGATGATTTTCTTATGAATATTTCGCTGCAGATTCTAGATCACTTATGTTGCAATTTATCGGCTAATTTTCCATTACTTGTGTTTAACGGAAATAATAGATCCAACTAAAAGCAAATTTGTGAACAGTACCCAAATGTGTTGGCAAATTAATGGCCATTGGATTTCAGTTTTATTTGACTGTTTAGTACAAATATAAAAAATAAGAGGTGACAACTAGGGTACCCATGAAAGAATGGTGAGTAATTTACCCCAATCAATACACATTAGCCACATAAGCACATTTTTAAGTGGTATCCATGAACTATCTTGACCCCACCAACAAATTGCTCATTTTCATTGATTGGTGGGTAAATTACCCATCATTCTTCAAAGGTAATCTAGAAAAAACCAAAATAAGAACCCCACCCACCCATGTTTTGCGCCCAGTAGCAATTTTAATTGGTTGGAATGCTTTTCGGGACTTTCTCGCTATAAAATCCTTCTGTAATGCTATGTGTTTAATATCGTGACAGAAATGATATTTGTACAATCATTTTGTGATAATTTTTAGACAATTTTCTCTCTCATATTCACATGATTTCTTATCCTCTCTCTTCCTTTCTCTCTCTATTGTTTTTGACCAATAAAAAGATAGAAAAACAATGTTGTCATCAATTGGATGTACAAATATCACTACTCGTGACAATAAGGTTCAAAAGAACATTATGGTTAAAAAATTAAAGGTTCAGAAATCTTCAGAGTAGATCTGTGCTTTGAATGCTTATTAAGACTTTTGTGTGTGTTCATGTTGTTTCAAGGTCATCTTTCTTATGCTGCTATACATGTTTTAGGAGCTTGTGTGTTGGATTTAACAAAAGGGGTCAATGTAATGTATGAAGTATGTCTTTGTGTGACTTAGATTTATGAGTTTTTCATCTTTAGTATTGCCAAATAGGTCCTTTCCTACCATTTATAACCACTTTTGTAAGTTTATATCATATCATGAAGTTCTTAATTTTTGCAAAAGGATTATGTTGGTGATAATTTTGAGTTGTCCGAGTAAAATGTTGATGACATTGTTAAGTTTCATTCTGCACAGCATAATTATAGTCCATGTTTAAAATACACAAATATAATTCATGATGCTAAGAAACATGTGTGCAGATTTATTTATTTTTCTTTTCTTTTTTTCTTAGATGTGTGGATTTACTCTGCTGCTACACATGCAATTTTTTTAACATCAATAAATCAATAAAATATAGGCTATAGCATAGATTTCAAGATGTTAATGCATTTAGAAACTAATATTTCTATATGATTTTTGTTATTATTGTTTAAATATAAATCATATGGCGAACAATCAAGAAAAATTTAAATTTAGTATTAAACAAATGAAATCAAAACACTAAGAAAACAATTCATAATAATTTTAAACTTCGGAGAAAGCCTACAATGGATTGGGTAATTAGGAGTGTATGGTTTAATTTATCCGTGAGAGTATAAGAGATAGAGTGAGTTGCTGGTAATTTTATGGGTTTGTTGAAGGAGTTATTTTTTGGGTAATTATTTTATCAAAAAATTTAACTTAATTAAAAAAGGTCACGTCTTTTTAAAATGTCTAATAAATATGTATTTCGTCATCCAGAAGTCCTAGCTCAACAGGAAAAATGCTGAAATTGTTAGGCCAAATGTCATGATCGGGGTTCGAACCCCGGTACCTCCACTTGTGTGTGAGTATATAATGGCGTTGTCATTTCGTCTATCTACAAAAAAAAAAAACATGTATTTCGTCAACTCAATATAACATGTCTGCATTTTTCCACCGACACATTTAACCAAATATTAAATATGTAGAGATTTAAAATGATAGAGGTTGAATAAAAAAACATAGAATGGAAGTGAATGACAACTAAAGACTAAATATTAAGATAAGAAATTAAACAAATGACATCCAAACACTAACAAAATAGTGAGATTAATACCACATTTCACTTAAATATCCAATAAGCATGTATTTTACCACTGTCAGATTACATCAAAAATCAAAAATGAAGGAATTTAAAATAATAGAAGTTTGATAAAAAAAAAATATATATAACATCAACGTGAATTACATCGAAAAACTTACATAAAAAAATATAGCATCAAAGTGAATGACATCGAAAAACTTAAATATAAGATAAAATAATTAAGTAAATTACATTAAAAAAAGTTCATCTTAATATTAGGACTTTCGGGGGACCTAAACTAGGTTATATAATCGCATTATGTTGTGATCAACCACAAAAATGAGATTGACACTACATCTTCATATAAATCGTTAAGGAATTAGGTATATGGGCCATCTCACTTATATGTTTCTCACCATCTACTATTACATTCAACGTTAAACTTAAACTCACATATGACATAAGTGTCGGACTCTCTGCATCTATGATATGGGAACATAACAAAATAATATTAGAGCCTGTTTGATACGCAGGATATGATAGACACGGGATATGATAAGAAGCTGGATAAGGATAGGATATGACAGTGACATGATAACATTTATCATATCATATGTTTGGTGCACGCATGATAAGAAATATGATAGCATTATTTTATCATATCATGTGTTTGACACATATTTGTTATTGACATGATAAGAAACTGCAGAAATCAAATTAAAATATATATCTGTTTTTATTTTAATTTACTGCTCATCTTGTGTGTCATTCTATTTACAATCATAGAAATGAAATCAATTTCATTAACATGCAATCGAAATTAATTTTAACCCAACACAAAGAGAAGGGCACATAGATAATATAAGAAATAGAAAGAAGAAAAAGTAAAACTGATGCGGATTGATTGGGGAAAAAATTGAAATGGTTGGAAATTCGAATCTCCATTCTATTTCAATCCTTGTAATTGATTTCATTCCATCAATTAATTAATCAATTCCTCCATTCCATTTCAATCATTGGAAAGTTCCAATTGATTCCATTCCATTTCAATTGATTGGGAAGAGAGAGAAAAAAATGAAAAAATGAAAAAATTGAAGAAACGTGGGAGTCTTCGATCCATTTCAATTGATTGGGGAGAGAACCAAAAAAAGTGAAAAAAGAAAAAATTGAAGAAACGTGGGAGTCGAAGGAGGTGCTTTGTGGAAATAGGATACACATATGATAATTTTGTGCTATCAGGTTGCTAACCAAACAAAAACCAAGGATAAGAATAATAAAGGGTTGGTAGGATAGGATTAAAAATATATTTAATTTATCATTTTCTGTTGATGCACCAAACAACGGATTGAAGCAGGATATGATAGTTTTTTCATATCCTGTCTTCCTATCATGTGCTCTAAACAGACCCTTAGAGAAAGTATATCATGGTAAAAAGAATGGGTAGATGGTGATTTAATGGAGGGCGTTTTATGTTCCTTTCTTTCACAAGAAGAAAGACATTAAAGAAAAAGAAAGAAGACATCAAATGAATTTGAACATGAGAAAAGTTATGCGAAAAAAAGGAGTGTGTGCTTTGTTTCTGAAAGTGTAGAGAATATAGTGAGTTGCTAGTATTTTACAAGTTTGTTGAAGAAGTTTGAGATTTTTGAATAAATATTTTACTAGTTATACAAAAAAAAATGCCAAAATTCTTAGAACCATGTACGTATGTTATCAACTCACATAGCACATATGCATTTTTCCATGGTCAAATCGCACCAAAGATAAAAAGTGAAGGAATTTGAAATAACAAAACAGTTTTTTATAATGTTCGGATAATGTTTGGACTTCTGAGTGAGTTTAAACTCGGTTGGATCATCATATTTGGTCGATATGACATCACATCTTCATATAAAATCTTAAGACATTAGGTATATGGGTCATCTCGCTTAAATATTATTCAAACTTTACTATTTCATCCAATGTAGAACGTCAACTCATACTTAACACATTAACATCTCTTAATCAAGTGTGTGACTATTGTCTCTATAATTATGTGACATAGTAAAATAAGGGAACAAAGGTACAACATGTTCAAAAATGTTGGTTGAAAATGATTTCATAGAGGAAAAATTATGTTCATTTTTTTCATGAGAAGAGAGAAAATAATTAAAAAAAAAAAACAAATATCTAAAAGGAATTTAAAAATGGAATAAAGGAAAAATATATGAAGTGCATGTTTTGAAGTGAGATTACAAGGAATAAACCAAGTTATTTGTAATTAAAAGAGTTTGTTGAAGGAGTTAATTTTTTGGTAATTATTTTATCAAGAAATCAGACTTAATTAAAAAACGGTCAAATCATTTTAAAATGTCTAATAAACATATATTTTGTCAACTTAGTATAACATATCTTCATTTTTCATTGTTGCATCTCACCAAAGAGCAAATGTTAAAGAATTTAAAATAGTAGAGGCTGATTAAAAAAAAGCATACAAGCAAATGATATAAAAATAAATAAATTTTTAAGATAAAAAATTAAACCTTAGTTGTGTGGTTTAGCCGCCTTTTCGACTTAGCGGTGAATAAGTCGATTTTGGTGGAGGCAATATGTGATTTAGGTTGGGAGGAAGGTGTGGTGACTTGGCAGTGGCGTCGTCGTTTATGGGCATGGGAGGTAAGAGATAATGCATAATATATGTAGGGGGCGTGTTCAAATCTCAGACACCTCACTTATTCACTTTTAAGGTGAATTTCTCTAACAGCTAGACTACTTGACCGAAAAAACAGAAAGAGGTGGGTTCGTTACTATTAGCGTGGAGGGGTATAAGTATTTAGTTCTAAGGTTCAGCAACTATCATTTAGAATGAAGTATGGGATTCGTTACTATTATGCATTCCAAATTACTTTTTATTCAAACAAAATCAACTTATAAGAATTATCTTTAAGTGGGTATATCCAAACATAAATTAATTTACATCCAACTCACTTTTAACTAAAATCGATTCCTTTAAACTCAATTCTATCAAAATCAATTCTCCTAGCCGGCAAACCAAACACATACTAAGATTCAATCGTAGCACTAGAAATCCAAAAGGTTTAACCTTAGAAAGAAGTGCGTGGTTCGTTACTACTCCCTATGTCCCATATTATATGATCTAGTTGACTCTGTCACGTACGTCAATGCATAATTTTAAACTTAAATATCTTTAATAAAATATATTAGAAAAAATTATGAAAATTTGATATTTTAAAAATATTCATCGAGATAAATCCAACAAAATCTTATATGATATATTTTGTCTTTATATATTAGTAGAAAAATAAGATCAAAACATATTATATGAATCATAAACATTTTTAAATTAGATCATTTAATATGAGACGGAATGAGTATTAATTAAGGCATGGGCATTATTTAATTTGAAGGTTCAGCGAGTGCCATTTCGGTATGTTGGAATATTTAATTAAAAAAGGTTGTGCAACTACCATTTGATTTAGGTATGTGCCTTAATGATGTGATATCAATACCATTTCGGTATGTGGGAATATTTAATTGTAAGGTTGTGCAACTACCATTTAGGCATCTGGTTTAATGATATGATATCAATACCATTTCGGTATGTGGCATTTAGGCATCTGGTTTAATGATCTGATATCAATTTTACTTGTGTTATTGTTTTGAGGAGTGTTATCTATACTCTTTTTTAAACATTTTATTTAACATCCATTATCTAATTTGGTTAAATCAACGTGACTCCTACATTTTACAAATGGAACTCATATAAAGTGGCGAGACATAAATTAGTTTCATTAAATAAGAGACTGAGTGTTTAAAAGAGAGTGTTGTTAGCCTTCTTTGTTTGTTTTTAATCTAATATGATGATATAATCTTGGTTAGGCTTCCTTTGTTATCCAATATGATGATGAAATATTTTATTAATGTTTATATGTCATTTGTTTAACTTTTTTTTTTGAAACAAATCAAAATGAGATATATTACGAACAATAGAGTATCCTTAATAGCACAAGGTGTGCTAATAAGGACATCAAAAGTATACAAGCGATCAAGTCACAAAAAAAGCAAAAATACAACAAATAAGTCGATGCCCATACAAACAAATAGTCTCGGCCACCATATATGAAAATTTAGACGAATATTAATATTAGTAGTCTTCATCCACCAAAAAGAATGTAACTTCACTTTATCTAGCAACTGACAAATAGGGCATTCGATGTTCTTAAATATTCGGCTATTCCTTTCATTCCACAAAATCCAAACGCAACAATGCTAAAGAACCTGCAAAAAGAAACGACAAGCTCTCAAACCATCTGAAGAATAAGTAAACTGGATAGCATGGTCTTAAAGATGAGACAGATCGGTCGTAGAAATGCCAAGCCAAGGTCGTGAAAGGCCCCACAGAGAAGCGAAGCAAGGACAAGAAAAAATATATGTTGAGCAATCTCTAACCCTCCACACTGAGTCACACATAACTGGTTATTGTGAGAAATAACGTTGTGCGCCATCAAATTATCTTTCGTCGGTAAACTATTCTGAAGGAGTCTTAAAGCAAAAATTGAAACATTCAAGGAAACCTGTTTATGCCAAATAAAATCTGTAATAACATCAGAGCTTGGGGCCTCCTCGCTAGTAAGCATCTTGTACACACCCGTAACCGCCAATAGGATCAAGCCGCCACTGCCACTGATATGTAGAATTATACTGCAAAGAAATATCGTGAAGTAAAATTCTACACTCCCCTAAAATATCCTCCTCGTTGTTCATTCCCTTGAGCCAGCGGTAGTTAACTCACGCCAACACTATTGAGATCGGTTCAATCACTTTTTAAGTCGGGTCAACCGATCTTAAAATTACCAACGTAATTTAACTACCATTGAAAAATGTCGAACGTGAGTTAACTTCCATAGGTCAAGGAAATGAGCAATTTTGAAAGGGAGAAAACTAATTTTTTGAGTTTGATCATCACAATGGACAAAGAGAATTCAAACAAGTGAGTTTGACACCAAATTTTCAACCTAAAGCCTAAGGAATTAAGTATGGATCATATCACTTATATATTGTTCAATATATCTACTATTGCATCCAATTTTGAACTTTGATTCACACTTAACACATTAACACAAGTGAAGTTTGCAGCAACCATTTAGCAACATGACATTGATTGCAAATATGTTCCATCTCAAATTCAGTTTTTTTAGTTGTATAGGTTTATTAAGAAATTAATAATGTTAATTTAATTGCAAAATGTGTTGCTTTTAACTAAAACACCTTAATAGGGTTATTAAGGATAGTTGTAGTTAGTTGAATAGTTAGTTAATTGAAGTGAATATGAGTATATTAATATGATAAAATGTAAAATATTGTATTGATACTGTTATATAAAGAACAAATAATTTAAGACAGAAAAACGACAAGAGAACGCCTAAATATTAGGAGGATTTGGTTCACCGGCTATGATAAGAGATATAGAAACATAAAAGGCAGCAGTCCATATCCGATATTAACTGATGATGGAGCCTGTTACCTAGAAACAATGAGCAATTTTGCCCTTATTTATATAATTGGATTTTGCCCTTATTTATATAATTGGATTTGGACTCGAAGTAAAATTCTTCAACGAGAATATTAGCATCCAAATGGCACCAAGAGGCAAAGGTGTGGCCACAATTCTAGCCATTGGCACAGCAAATCCACCCAATGTCATCCTTCAGCCAGATTATCCTGACTTATATTTCAAGGAAGTCAATAATGATGATGAGCATCTACAACGCTTGAAGCTAAAGTTCAAAAGCATATGTATGTTTCTTTTCTTACATATATATATATATATATATATATATATAGACACACACTATTTCATTTTATACCTAATATCCTTTTCTTAATATATCACTATTTATTTTTTTTGGTCAAGTACTCTAACGGTTAGAGAAATTCACTTTAAAGGTGAATAAGTGGGATGTCCAAAGTTCGAACCCCGACCTCTGCATATAAATGCATTGTGAGCTAAGCTCACGGGAACCGTATCACTATTTCTATCTCTCTCTTGAAATATGTATACATCGTCCATCAAACATATTCCTTTTTGTTTACGCCCATCGAGCATGCATTTTTTTTTATGTCTCACACCTTAGCAACTTTGTGGACTCTTTTATATTCATTCAAATTAACTAATCTCTTTCCCACTTGGTGAGCAGGTGAGAATTCAAAGATAGAGGAACGACATGTTGCCCTGACAGAAGAATTTCTGAAACAAAACACAGAAGATGGCAAGTATGAATCTCTTCCCTTAGAAAATCTACCAACTGAACAGGTAGTAAACCTAGCCAAAGAAGCATCATTGAAAGCTTTACAAGAATGGGGACAATCCATATCAGAAATCACACACCTCATCTTATGCACAACTTCTTGCTTCGGCAGCGTTCCCGGTCCAGATACTCACCTCGCCAGACTTCTTAATCTCAAACCAACCGTTAACAGACTCATGATTTTTGGTCACGGTTGCCACGCCGGTGGCACCATCCTCCGTATCGCCAAAGACATGGCTGAGAATAATGTCGGTTCACGTGTTCTTGCTGTTTGTTCAGAAACCATGTTAGCTTCGTTTCAAAGACCAACCGATGATTTTGCTCCTGCTACCGATGTTCTTATAGGACATGCTCTTTTCGCAGATGGTGCTGCCGCTATGATCATTGCTGCTGATCCTAATCCTTCTATTGAACATCCACTATTTGAAATTGTTTCAGCTTCACAAACAACTGTTCCTGATACCCAAAACTCAATCAGAGCGCAAATACCTGTTGAAAATGGTAGACTTGTTTATCATTTTGTCAAAGAGATTCCAAATATTGTGTCTAATAATGTTAAGAAGTGTGTGATTGATGCACTTTGTTCAATTGGTTTTGATGAAGATATTGAATGGAACAAGTTGTTTTATGTGGTTCATCCAGGTGGACCACTTGTGTTGAGTAAGGTTGAAGAGAAACTTGGATTGAGTGAAGGGAAGTTGAAGGAAAGTTGGAATGTGTTGAGGCAGTATGGAAACATGTGGAGCTCAACAGTGATTTTTATATTGAATGAGATGAGGAAGAGGTCTAAGATTGAAGGGAAGGGGACCACTGGTGAAGGGTTGGAGTGGGGTGTTTTCTTAGGGTTTGGTCCTGGTGTGGTTACTGAGACTGTGTTGTTGCGCAGTGTAGCATGTGTTGAAAAGTGAGTGTTGTTAGCATTTCTCACTTAATCAATAGATAAATAAAGGAGGCTACGGCTAGTAATACTCGTTGGGTTTGTTATTTCAATAAGTTGTTGGACATTGCGTTGTAATATTTGGTGTTTGCAATAAATATATAGTTGTAACTCTCCAATCTAAGGAAGCCATCATAGAAACTGTGTTGTAATATTTGGTGTTTGCAATAAATTCCAGAAGAAAATGAAGAAAACCTAACGTTTTTTAATTAAAACTAACGGAAATAACCAAAATGTGTAACAAAGAGAAGTTAAGGGACCAAAATAAATCAAATTTTAATTAAGGGACCAAAGCGATACTACCTAAATAGTTAAGGGACCAAAAATGCAATTTAACCTTAATTTTAAGTTTGTATTCCATTTGATGAAATGTAAGACAGAGACTCATTTTGAGTAAGGGGTTTATTGTGGTTCTATTGTCTCTTAAAATAGGGCAGAAACTATTTTATCTTTACGTGGTGCATAATCTAAAAGAGACCAGATCATGGGTCTTGAACATTTGAATAACAACCATTTTATGATGGTCAACTTTTTTTTCTATGTTTTTAGTTTATATTATGAGTATATATGAAAGAGGGGTGTCCAATTCCTTCCATGATGTAGGGCTTTGGGAGCCCAGATATATCCATACAATGATCTAATGAGCTCGGTCGCTTTGTGGGTAATGAGATAATTGGAGATGATGATGTAGTGATAATTGAAAACATTGACAAGGATGAAGGTTACAAGAAGATTGTAAATGGAGTAAATGATTGGGGTAGCATAGATCCCGCCCACAAGATCGACCTAAGAGTAAGGCCACTAAAGCCGCTTCTTAAGGCCTCCAAGCAAAAAAAAAAAATCATTTGTCATTAAATTTTAGGCTTAATTGCACTTTTGGCCCCCTATCTTGTCCAAAAGTTGCGATTTTGGCCCCCTAACTAATAAAAATACAAAACAGCCACTATGTATTGGATCTTTGACAGTTTTGGCCCTCAATGCCAATTTTGACTTGGTCTTCGCTGATGTGGCAATTTAAAATAAATAAATATTATTAAAAAAAAAAATTAATTTATTAAATAAAAAAAACATTTTTTTAATTTTTTTAATATGAAAAATACACGTGTGCATTTACAGATTCAAAATTGGCTTTGGGGGCCAAAACTGCCAAAGATCGAATACATAGGGGGCTGTTTTGTATTTTAATTAGTTAGAGGGCCAAAATCGCAATTTTTGAAAAGATATGGTGTCAGAAGTGCCAAAAAGGCCACATGTAACTAAACATGTTTTAGACCTCACTTATTTTTTTAAGATTATTGGGTCGGCTACGGCCCCACAAGATTAGTTGAGATGTATATCAAAACTTGTCTATGTTTCTGCTGGTTAAATCTTGTAGTTTATGAATGTTTGGTAAATTTCCATAGCTATACATGTTTTTTCGGCATGCACAAAGAGCGCACCTGCATTGTTGCATGTGACACAACACGAAATGGTGTTGTCTTTATGGTCTGTTCTCTCTAGACGGCCTGCAAGTGGTGGGAAAAAGGCAAGGGCAGAGGATAGAGAGTGTTTCAGATGTTGAATTTGGTTTGGCACTAGAGGATGGTGATGAAGAAGACTTTTTGGTGCGTGCAACTAGTAGGAACTGGAGATCCCATGGAGTCAAATGATTATTTTGATTTGTTGAATTTGGTGCCTTTATTGTATCGGTAGAGAGAACTTGGATGGCAAATGTATAAGAACTTGATATATTAAACTGATCATTTTTTTTTTTTTTTTGAGGCAATTAAACCGACCATTAATGAAATATATATTGAGAATCTTGCGTAATGAGTCCAAAAAAAAACATAATCTTCCTGAATTTATTTTTTAATATTGTTGTTATCTTAATAGTAGATTGCAATTATTGAGTAAAATAGTATACTCATGTTTTACTCATGAAAATGCAATAATCAGGAAAATTATTTGTGTACCCATACACATATTTAACACTATGAGATAGGTAGAAATAAAGAGAAAGTTGTGATCGAATTCATGTTGGAAGTTATGGGTGTCAAAATATAAGGGTTGCAATTAAGCCAATTTGTGTTCCTGATACAAGTCTCACGTTGTTGATGCCATAGATTGCATCGATAATGTACACTCTGTTTTGGCATATTCTCTCCTGTGAAAAAAGAGCTGACCAAATAATGTGGAGAAACAATCAAGAAAACCCAAACGGCTAGATCTCCACACATTCTGGTTGTCTAATATCAGCAGCATGTGATGTTTGCATTGACATGTTGACATGAATGTGAAACACTGCGATGGTGAGGAAAATCTCATTCGCAGCTGACAGTGAGAGCAAAGCTGCACGGCACGGCAGTGAATCTTGTCAGTGGTGGGGGGGAGTTTGATGCCCCTTCCCTTTGGTTTATTCCTTCCCCTATATTTTCAACCTTCATATTGATATTTGTTTTACTAAATTTGTATTCATAAGATTGTGAGGAGGAGCTTAATTGACATCGCTGATGGTTAACAGATGCATTTTCTTATTGAATATTCAGAACGTTTGGTAGAATTAAAGTTGGAAGATGTTATGAAAATTTCATTGCATTTGACACTAATTACACCCTTTTCTGTTATAATTTACTTATTAGCATTTCTCTTTTAATATTTTAGGTTCCCGAGTGTTTTTTCTTATGCAATAGGATGTGACAGCGACAATGATGCAGTCCAAGGGAGCAAAAATTGCTGAAGAAAAGTTAGCATGAAATTTCTACCCTATCTAAGACAGATTATTAATGCATCATCGAGTTCAAGGTTTTTTATACAATTACAAAGAGTTCAAATACATGATCACAAACAAATACACGATCGCATGCTGCTGCAATTACAAAGAGTTCACTTAGAATCCATTTGGTTCGAGGGAAGGAGTTATTTTAAATTTAATTGTTTTGAAATCCCTCCTAACCGAATTCCAGTTCCCCTCTAAAAATAGGAAAATTTGAAGAGAAAAACATTAAATAACTAAAGTGAAAAAGAAAAGGAAAAATATACACTTCCTCTCTATTAAAATCCTCCCTCCCCTGTCAAACCAAACACAACACACAAATAAAGAGGAGGGCGGTGCAGAACAGTCTGTATATGGAAATGGTAAATGGTAATGAATGATTGATTTTTAAACTCCTCAATATTTTGTTTTTTCAGCATAGATGAAATTAATTGTACAAGTTTAGAGAAATGTTAGCCTATAACATCCCAAACCAAAATACTACACACTGCATGAAACAAGCAAAGCAGCAAATTAAATTTCAGATCAACCACATTATACTACGGTATCTGACCTACTTGCTCTTGCAGATAGCACTTACAACAATTTCTGATTATGCCTTTTGCTTTTTACCCTCTATAGTCCGGTCTTTCTATGTGATGTATCCAAAAGTCAGGAAATCTATCAAAGTTATACAACCTACCAAAATGTCAGTCATCCAAAAAGTGCACAGAATGTAAAATAGTTGGGTATCAACAGTTAACGAAGTTAAAGTCATTACTAGCAATAACCGGAATGCTCACAAATCCTTCAAGAAAACCCATGTCCTCTTCTACTCAAACTGGTTTTCGGTCAAATTCTCTTCAAAATTCAGAGAATTGGCTGCAGTTAAAAGCATGTCCATTCCACCACAACTTTCCAATTCTTCTACAAATTTATTGTTGCAGTTGTTATTAGCATTTGGCTTTGAAACAGTTTCACCAGTTCTCAGCTGGTTACTCTCATACGCTTTTTTTGCTTGGGATATTGCCTTGATTCCAGCATCACATTTTCTGCAGAACCATTTCCCTTGTGGAATAGAATCCAGTGGAGGTTTCATGCAATAGATGTGATATGCATGATCACAGCCATCACAGAGGACAATCCGTGAATCATCTTGATCGGTGAGGCAAACTTGGCATATACAAGAAGGGCAGTACCACCAATAGCCATATGAATTTAATTGCTTGCTTGTCAAACACCTTGCATGGTAGTATTTACTTGGACAAAAAGGGTGACCACATATTCTTATTTTTTCACCTTTGATGGCTTTATTTCCACACACTTTGCAACTGAGTGTTTCTTTTCCACCTGTCCAAATTTGAATCCCATCATAGCAGTCATTTGAATCATCATCAAATTCATCAAGTGTTTCCTCATTTGTAGGGAGGCTTTCATCACCAATTATTTTCTTCGGCATCTTTGTATCATTCAACCTCGCACATACTACACAATTTTCATGCGGAGAGCCAAAGCCACTTGTGGTGCAATTAGCACAATACCAGCTTTTGTGAGGTATTTCATTAACTGCAAGCTCAATACAGGACAAATGGTACACCTTCTCACATGAATCACAGACCAAACAGTCTGTACCATCTGCCCTTTCTCCACAACTACTGCAACCAGCGCATTCTTCCGTTTGCTCCGGTTTCATGTGAGAGTCCAATTCCTGGTAAAAAGAACTGATTAACAAAGACAAAACCAAAATAATTCCCATTTTCATTTTAGTAAATATCTCAAGCAAAGCCTTAAACATATCAAATGAACTGCATTTGATACTCATAAATGGACAGGCATTTTCCAGTACAACCAGATTATTTGCATCATGGACATAGGACTGTCAGACACATCTAAAAAACCAAACAAGTCCCCATCCTGTCTTATTCAAGCAAATCCTTAAGGCTTGGGAATCGATAACTTAATTCTTCATGTCATTCTCTGTCAACCAGAGAAAAAGTTGAGGTAGAAAAAATCAAAAAATATAGGTCTCAAGTATGTGAGATTTAATTTTTTTCATTCTTGTAGCAGATCCTATAAACACAGTTGGAATCCATTGTTGTAATGATATATACATTTGGAACCAAATATATATAATCACAGTTGTTACTTGTTAGTATTATGTACCATCAGAAAATCTTTTCTGATCCCGTCATGTTCATGTATCTCAGAAAAACCACAAAAAAAAAAAAATTAAATGTACCATTCTATATTAAAATGGACAAGATATTAATAAATATCTAAGATTTCCCGTACAATTAATTGCCTATTCACATTTGATAGTTTTTATGGTGTAATTTCATATTTGCTCAGTATAACAAAGGACACGCATGTATCTCCAATACATGTGGTACGCATAGCTACACAAACTTTATCTCACGATATCCCAACCAAAACAACAGTGTCTGACTGCTGCTATTGATGCACTGTTAGAGGAAAAAAATTAGCTAAATTTTAACATATCTCATACCTGCATAGATCAGCTCGTGAAATATCAAAACAAAATTCTAAAACTCTTACCGCTTGTTTTTCATCTTCAGATGTGCTCTGCGCAGAAATTCCAACCTGAAGGTATGGCAGATTGCTGTTTAGACAAAGGTAAGCAAATAGGAGCAGAGAACAAACTGTGAAACTTAGTGTTTTGACAAAGTTTGTTTACCAGCTTAGAGTAGGAATCTGTTGATATATTGGAAAGGCTATTAGAAAGAGCAACAATTTCCTTAAATGTATCTTGAAGCTTTCCAAAGACCTAAATTACAAATCAGGAATAGCCATACAAAATAAGAACCAGCAACTAACATGGAACATACTATGAAGTACCCTCAAACAATACTATAATAACCCAGTGAACCATATTACGATTTCTACTAGCAGTGATACACAATAAATCAACAGATTTGTATAAATAGCATTAAACATTGAGGAAGAGATAGTCAAAAGAAATAAACATTTTATGCTCAAAATCATCAAACAAACTATGGAGAATAGTCTTAACTCTTAACTCTTATGAGTAGCTTCTAAGTGACATCAAATTTTGGGATTCAGTTGTCTGCGATATCTGACTTGTGTCAAACCACCATATATGAATAAATAAAGTGTCTAATTATAAAGAGACTGCTAAAAACTACCTGTTGAATATCTGACAAGAAAAGTTCAGGTGATTGTTCATAGACTTTCTGCTTCATCCTTAAGGTTATGACACTAAAATCAAATACACTTTCCGGCTTCGTTGCTTGGAAATTATCAAATAAAATCTTGCATAATGAATTGAATTTATCTGAGGTTAATAAATTGCAGAGCACACGCTGACACATCTCAGTCACACCATGGCCATGTGGTTCACTAGAAGATCCATTTTGCATGACATTTGCATGCCCATTATCTTCAGCTCGTGTTCTATGAGATAAACGATCAAATTGTGAAGAGAATTCTTGTCCATCTTTGCCAATTTTAGAAGTTCCCTGCTGTCAAAGTAAGTTGGAACTTAAAATTGAAGGAATCAAAACTGCTTATGATAAGTCAAGTAAGTGCATTACAGGTAGTTGTAGAAGAAGAACCAACCATAACTGTAGTGGCACAACTTTGATGTCGAATTAGTGCTTCCCCTATGCACCCCTTTATGCCACCATTGCTATTGCCTAATGACTGGTATAACTGTTTTAGTACCACGTTTCCCCAATGTCTATGGGCGCAATCATCTGCAGTATTGCCTAAAGTTGCATCTAAGGGTTCCTTCACAACCTGGAATTAAATTTAAAAAAAAAAATACAGATCTTAAGAAATAACTAGGAAAAGGATTTATTGTTCTGCAAAACATCTATCTGCCAGAGACAGAATCTTAATGTCTTGTGATATAGTTGAACCCCATCAGCAGGATTTTTATGAAATTAAAGGAAGTAATACTGTACTTATGATGAAAAGGGAGAAAAATGTAATCTCAACGCTCAAACTAAACACCCAATGCATATCAATATGGCTTAAGATTTAACCTGAATGTTATCTCATGTCATTATCAATGAAATCGTAGATAAATGCAGTGTTTCCTATACAATACAAAGAAACAGCCCCTCGTAAATTGCATCCCCACCATTCTAAATATGCAGGACATAGGTTGCAAGTTGCAACTAGCCTCTATTTAAGCACAGAATAAATTTCCATCAAAACAGAATAGATGCCTGAGGATATTATCATGGCATTGCCCAACATAAATAAAGCAAAAGTAATAAACTAGTGCCATCTTGCAATTGAAGTTTCAACAGATAGCCCCTGATCAATAAGATCAAGTATATCATTTCATTTCCCTAGCATCTGAAATCTGAGTACTTTGGTCTGGATTTGCATGTTAACTAGAATGGCATAGGCGCATCACCGAATCAATGTTACAGAAAACATTAAACATAACATAAAAGACTGATGAACCTAATTTTTGTGTGTGGAAGTTCTCACAATATTTTTGTCTAAGTTCACAAATTTAATTTGCAGGATCCTAAAGTTACCAAAATGTAGCTTAGCTTACTCTTCAGAGCAGAAACAGTGGGCTTATTAAGAAACTTTATAAATATAAGCAACTCTATAAACCATCTAGAAATCAAGAACGTTGAAGAACAAATTGACACATAAATCGCATTCAATTCTAAATAAACATTAGCATTTTTCTGGTTGATATTTCCTCCTTCCAATCACCCATTTTGGAATCATAGGTACAGTGTACACATATTGAAAAAAAACAAACAAAGCAGGAAAGCAAACCTGGTCTGCTATATGACTCGCATTTTCCACGCATTTTCCACAATCCTCCTGCGCTTTGCCTTTTGAACTCGACTTATCATACTTTCGCCTCTTATAAGTTCGAAGACACGTCACTCCACCAGAGCCCCCATCACCAGAATCAAACCCACCTGAACTTGCCACCCCATTGCTAACAGCTTCACTTTTCAAGACTCCAGCCTCTTCAGTAACACCATTTCCATTCACCCCATTATTCAAAACATCACTTTTTAAAACCACAGGCACTTCAGCAACCCCATTTCCATTCGAAAACACCACCCCATCATTCACATCTTCACTTTTCAAGACTCCAACCTCTTCATTAACACCATTTCCATTCGAAAATACCGCCCCATCATTCACAGCTTCACTTATCAATTCTCGAGCCTCTTTAGCAACACGACTTCCATTCACAACCACCCCCCCATCATTTACAGCTTCACTTGTTGATTCTCGAGCCTCTTCAGCAACACAATTTCCATTTGCAACCACCGTTCTATCATTCACAGCTTCACTTATCGATTCTCGAGCCTCTTCAGCAACACAATTTCCATTCACCCCATTACTCAAACTTTTCAAAACCTCAGCTACATCAGCAACACTATTTCCATTGGAAAACACTGCCCCATCATTCACAGCTTCACTTACCGATTCTCGAGCCTCTTCAGCAACACAATTTCCATTCAGCCCATTTTTCAAACTTTTCAAAACCTCGGCCACATCAGCAACACTACTTCCATTGGCAAACATCGCCAAGTCATTCAAAGCTTCACTTTCCGAATGCCTACTCTCTTCAACAACACCATTTCCATTGGAAATTGGCAACCCATCATCAATGGCTTTCCGTTTCAAACACCGAACACCTTCAACACATTCAGTGTTATCAGAATTTTCCATTCCTTCTTCATCAGTTTCCATATCAAAACAACAAAAATACAAAACCCTAATTCTCAACAGAACAAAATTAGGGTTTGAGATTAAAGCCAAAAAAAACTTCCAAGATCCAAGATTTTCACCAGATTTACTGAGACAATAACGTTGCAGAGTGAAAAACCACTCAAAAAAAGAAATTCAAGTTAAAACATACCACTCTTTTACTCCTGAATAAAATGAAGAAAATTGAGAGCAAAGACAAAACAAAAGAAAGAGAGTTGTGTTTGGTTGTGGTGAATGGAGATGAAATTGGTGAGAAGTGAAATTGAGAGTGATGAGTAAAAATGGAAGATGAAATTGGTGAAAAGGGGAGTGTGAGAAAAACGGTGGACTTGCCTGAGTGTGGTGGCGCTGCTACGCCAAAGCTAGTCTTATCTGAGTTGTTGTTGTTTTGGAACCGACGCTGACGCCTATTTCAACTTATTTTCAACTTATTCATATTTCCGCGTTCTGACGGTTAGTATTTTTCTTGGAACAATTTTTTACTCTCTCGCAAAAAGGTAAATGCATTTATCCCCATTTGTTACCACTACTCTATTATCCACCTAATATTGTTTAAATATAAATGATAAATAATCAAGTGATTTTATTCAAGTGAGTAATGAAACACGAATTATTCTGAAGGATTCCAATATTATCTCTAGGTGAAATAAACGTCAAAAAATAAATAAATGAGAAATATTTGACCATACACACAAATATAAAAAAAAATGTGAAAAACATTTTTTGAAGGGATTTATATGTGACAAATATTTACCTTGCTTTCTTCAAAAAAATATTGTCCCTTTTAATATTTATTTCGTGTTTTTTTATTATATTTATCGGTAATTATACTTATCTCTTTTTTATATTTATCAGTTATAAATAGGTGTCTTGTGTTTTCTCTCTTCTCTCCTTCCAATACATTGGCCTTCATCGCCTTCATTCTTTTTGTCTACCGAAGAGAGGTGATTTATCATCAATTTTAACCAAAAATCTCCCATCAAAATTGTTTCAATTAAATAAGTGATTTCCACGTATTTTCAGTCATATTTCGTTTATTTTTATGATTTCGTAGTCTTTAAACGACTTTGTTTGATTTAATTTCTCGTCTTTGTACGGTGTGTTTTTTATTTTCCGTCTTAGAACAATGTTTATTTGATTCAGGTTGAAATATTAACTTTGAGCTGTGTACATCCAATCAATAACTTTGATGTCGTCAACGTTGCAGATTCAAATATATGGAAACTTGAATATGTCATATTTGTAGAGATGGGTACTCCGTCGTTTCATGCGATTAACATATATGATGTGAGTTTGTTTACATATTCATCCTTTTTGTTTTTAGCGGCATTAAATTTGCATTGTATCGATGTACTATATCAATTTGAATGAATATTCTTACAAATCTTGCATCCCATCGAGACATGTGAGGTTGATGTGCTCGTTGCTCTTGTATGAGTGCTTGCAGTTACACCGCCTCATGTCGTTCCAAGCTTACGAGGACAACGACTCACCGCACTGGACATCGTGCAGTTGATCAGGTCAGACCGTAGTAGTCAATAGCGGTCGCGCCTGCCGGAGCGCTACGCAACAAGTCATAATGTTGCGGTGTGAGATAGCGGTGCTATAGCGGCGCAACACTTCGTAGCAGTTTTGCGATTTAGAATCGCTATTTCATTTTAAGAGAAAATACAAAATTGTCCTTGGTTTTTTTAAAAGAAACAAGGGTATTTTTGACATTTTTATCAAACCCTAAAAAGTTCAGCTTCTCTCTTCCTTCTTTTATTCTTACGCAAAATCGTGTTTATCTGCAAAATGCACCTTCTCTCTGCTTTTCTGCTGTTCTGTGAAACTTCTTCACCTTTGCTGTATATCTTCCTCATTTTGTCGTGTTTGCTTTGTTATCCTGTTATTTTTTTGTTTAACAATCTCAAAATTTGTTGTCCTGTTACTTTTTTGTTCTAGTTTTTTTGTTATTATTGATTCCAAACTCCATTATGCTCTCTCTGTTTCTGTTTGTAGTTTGTACAAACAATCCTCTGTTTTGTTTATATAAAACTCTATTTTGCTCTCTATGAAATAGCGGTCATTACGCTATGCGCTATCCTGCTATAGCATTTTTGAGATCGGCCGCTATCCATTATTAACTACTATGGATCAGACCACAATCTAATAAAAATTTTGAACCTCGTACAAAAACTTTGAACTTTGTCTTTAATATTCAAGTGTTCACACAAAATATTTTCTACAAGCATTTCTAGATCGAAATCGTTAATAGTTGCTTCAAGAATTTTAGATACTAGACTACTTGATTAAAAAAAAATTACAAATATCATTTAAATAATGAAATGAGGTAGTGAGCAAAAATTATTTGTTTAACCCAATATTATTTCTCAGATAAAAGGGCAAAAGTGTAAGTGTATATATGTGAAATGAGAGAGACCGTGCGACGCCGAAAGACAGAAAACCCTTTTCAATCCATCCATCATCAATCGTATCGATCGATCGATCGATCAAACAATCAGATAGAATGCCACGGCACCGTTGCACAGTGTACTCCGAGAGCGATTACGACGACGACGACGATAACGTCACCATGAGATGTCTCTCTTGCGAGGACGATTACGACCCCGACGACGCCGGTACCTGCAAAGAATGCTACGACGAAGCCAACGAAACCGAAGAGGAGTTCAAACGTCAGATCCAAGACCTCAAATCCAAAGTCTCCTTCCTCACTCTCGCTTCTCCTCTTGATGCTCCTTCCACCACCGATCTTGTCCTTCTTCCGTCCGGTGATAGTTTCTCTCCTTCCATTCCCGCTCACAAGGCCGTTCTCGTCAGTGCCCTCTCTCTCTCTCTCTCTTCACCTTTTTATTTTTTATTTTTTACTCTTTGATTTTTGATAGTGATGCTGTAAATCATAAAAATGTTAAAAGTAATAATAACCATGTGGTTAGGTTGAAGTAGTTAACGAATTTCTGTTAAGAGTTAAGGACGAATTGTTCCGAAGAATCACATGCTAGGAACTTGAATATGTTAGTTAATTACAGGAAAAATATGTTGATTACCCTTCTATGATGTATTGCTTATCTTGTCCAAAATCAAAATGAGAGTATAATGGATATGGCCTATGGGTTTAAGACTTAATCCACTGATGATTTAATTTGAAGTTTTCTGTTATTTAACCTATGAAAATCTGATAGTAAATGTGCCCTTACTCAATGATTTTAAAGCTGTTAGCTGTTTGAATAGGTTAGTCGCTCTCCAGTTTTCAGAGCCATGCTTGAGAATGATATGGAGGAAAGCCGAAGTGGCACCATCAAGATTGCTGATGTATCGTACGATGCTCTTCGTGCTTTTGTTAACTACTTGTACACTGCTGAAGCATGCCTTGATAACCAAATGGCATGTAACCTATTAGTTTTAGGAGAAAAATATCAGGTGAAGCATCTTAAGGCGTATTGTGAGAAGTATTTGATCTCCAAACTGAATTGGGAGAAAGCTATTGTCAACTTTGCCTTTGCACATCAACACAATGCCAACCAATTGCAAGATGCAGCTTTGGCAGTGATCATGGAGAATATGGACAACCTCACTAAAAATGAAGATTATACGGAGCTGGTGGAAACTAATCCTCGTTTAGTTGTGGAAATATATGAAGCTTATCTTGCCAAACAGGTTAATACTGCAGCCACGCTAGGGTTATAGGAATGCGGTGTAGGAAGTTATTGTAGTCAGCTTTAAGCATGGTAGAAACTTAAGTTTGGATTATATTCTTAGTGGGTGATTACTCTGTGGTAGTATTAAATTGTACATTCCATATACTGCTGTTACTACTACAGTTTAAGATGCATCTAGAGCAGTTGCCTCTCTAAGGCATTGTTTACCCTTTGGATTACCTTTTGATTTCTGTGTTCTAATATCACGGCACTTTGGTTCCGGTGTTGATAAAAAAGTATGAACATTGGCTTAAAAAGTATACACCTGTTTTATAGGGACGATAAAACTAATTTGTAGATGTAATCAGACAATAGGTGCATTCATGTCACAAGTTCATTCCATCACCGTACTTCAAAGGCCTCCTTGCCGAAGGGCAGGGGTTTTGTTGCTGGATTTTTTGCCACCGTCGCCACTCACTGGTTCAATTAAAACGACAACATTGCTGTTTTCCGGTGGCAACACCATGTGATTGTGTCATGATTTTGTGCACCGCCGCATTCTCACTGCTGCGTCTCATGATGTCAGTCCCTGTTTCGTGTTTCCACCTATGCTTCTCTGATTGTTTCTAGCTTTGTTGAGATGTGTAGGTTTTAAGGTTTTATGTTCAGTGTCGGTACCATTTTAATATCTTGTTTCAACCCTTGTTATTGAATTCAGACGGATGTGATATCCTAGTCATTCTATATGTTTGACACATGACTGTTGGGCTCAAAAGAGTTATTGCTTTTTGCCATCGTTGCAAGGAGTTGTTAGTAGGTGAATAGGTTTGTGTTGGCCATTGATTAATTCATCCTCTTGAGAAGTGGAGGCTCACACAAGTCACAACACTTTTTTTTTTTTTTTTTTAGTTTCGCGCCCATATGTGGGTTCGTTAGGTAGTGCCTGTGGTTTCTGCGTGTTTACTTCACTTTCTTTTTAGACCATTTTTCTTGTATTTGACTTGTCTATACATGTTTCGATTGATTATGCGGTTTACTGTGTTAGGTCTATGTCTTCCAGTATTTCGCATTCTCTTTTATTTCATTATTTTAAATGGTGTTGCAGAGGATTTTTATAGGGGTGTCAAAATGGGCTCAAACCGTCGGGTCGGCTCGTTTAGCCCGCTGCTGCTTTACCATCCCTATGATTTCTCATTTGCACCCCCGTTTTCTTAATTTTTTTTGACAGGATAAAAAAAAATTGAATAGTCTTTCTATATGTTTATATTTAATAAAATTATTGTTTAAAGGTTAATAAATTCCAAATAACTTAGCCAATCAATTTTTATAAGTATTTACATGTAGATTTTTAAAAGGAAATGTTAACCAGTACCTTCGGGGCACCGGTTAAGAAAGCCAAATATAGTAATGTTACATTGAAACTTGTGCATTCAAGGTTTTAATAAAAAGTGACATTTTAAATTTAAAACTTTCTCTTTTAACTTCCTTAATCAGTACCCGGGGCACTTAACATGACCCTTTTTTAAATACATAAGTCGTAATCATAAATATTCAATTCCTTCAAACAAACAAAATATTCAATTCAACAAGCAACGAGTTGCATGGTTTTGGCTTTCGTAGAAGACCGGGATTTGTTTAATTTAATTAAAAAAAAAAAATGTAATGGAAGACTTTACCGTACAACTTTGCTTTACAAACAAATCTTATTAATTGCATGTTTTGTTCACACTAAGTTTTATAAAATCATCCGTTTAAACACGTAACATGATAAGGGAAGTTTTTGACTCAAAGATGGAGATGTCAATTCACGTTTTTCATGCATCTTCTACTTGCAGGAAGATGAGAAGTAAATTTGAGAAAATTCATGATAAAAATGACACTGTATTATTGGAGGATCCTATACAAGTTCGGAAAGTGGTACATGATTATTTCCATGAATTTTTCCAAAGTTGGAAAATGTGTATGGTGCATGATCCTATACATTATGGAAGGATTATGTGGGGAGAGGATCCACTCCAGTGGAAATTTTCTCCTGTTTTCTCCTGTGAAATAATCTTAGCCATCCATTCCTTTTAATGACATCTTAATTAATCTTAGTCCTTCATTCATTTTTTTATTTTTTATTTTACAAGTTCATTCGTTTCTTTTATGTCCTTCCTCACGTTGTTTCTTTGCCATTCATTCACTCTTAATTTCAGAAACCCATCTCAACCCACTTTCCTCCCAAACCCATCTCAACAGCGGCGGCGGAATAGTAATGACGGTGGTTGCGCGGTGGAGACGTGTGGCGGCAAACCACAACAACGACGGTTGTCCTTCCTTCTCTATTTTCCATCTTCCTTCAAAATCCTTTTTTCCTTATGTTGTGCGGCGGAGGCGCACCACCATGGTGGATTACGGTGAGTACCAATTTGAAAGTGAGAATGAAACCCTAAACAGAGAAGACAGCGAGAGAATAGGTACGTACGTATTCGCAGAGAAGTTAGAGATCGTATTTGAAAATGTGTTTGCCATTTTAACCTTCAAGATCCGCTGTGAGAAATGTACGTATTCGTGCACGGCCGTGGTTTCAATCGCAACTTCCCCACACCGTCGCAAACCTGTGCAGGATGGAGCAGAAAATGGTTTGTGAAAGAGACAAAATCTGTGATTTAATTGGTTTTAACCGTAGCCGTTGATATATGTCTTTAAAAAGGAAAGACTAAGATTGCACAGGAGAAGACTGGAGAGAAACTTCACGGGAGACAATCCGCTTCCGATTATGTGTATGTTGTAATTAGTATTTCATATGTACAGTAGTTTATCAAAAATATAATTCTTATATTTATATGCTTATGACACTTAATCAATCAACTTAATTTGTTTAGACCACAAAAATTAAATGATGCTAACTCATACAAGTAGCCCAAGAAAAATATACAACTATTCAAACTGATTCTAGATCACACATAATAACATGGAATATATGCATGTCATGTGAGCTGGATGACGTCGAGTTTGTCGAAGTAAATAATGTCATCAAATGAAATCTCCTCATAACTTCTCGATTTTTGTAGACTGGCAAAAAATAGTCAAGTTTGTTTTTCACAAAAATAACATTTGCCACGTACTTCTTAAAAAAAATAAAATTGCCACGTATATATAATACACCGTCCAAGAATTTAGAAGAAAAAAATCACCAATTACTGGTGCAATTTCCTTTATTGATTTCAATCAGTCTTTTGCCAGCCATGACATGTACATATGTACATGAGGGAATGAAGTCTAAGTGATCATCAAGAACAAGTTGAAGTTGGGATGCCCTTTCAATAAGTAATTGGGTTCAATTGACCTTTCAAAATTAATAGCTCTAATTAGATGCAATTTTAATATTTGCCTCCAAAATATGGTCACGGTGTATACTTTTCTCCATGACATGCCATGCCATTTATAATACGTCTTTAGTATTTTTCTTGTAATAATGTTAGGTAGTTATAACTTATAATAGTACGTTTGAAGAACAATAAATTTTGGGCGAGAGAGTTAAGAAGTAGAGTGATAAGAGTGGTTTTGAGTTCAATTCTTACCTCCGGTTAATACCATCATATATCTTCTTTCATTAATTTATTGCTCTAGACAATAATATGCTTTGAATCCATTTCATTTGAATTGATATTTTCTCTATCATTATTATTGTGAAAAAATGTTTACAATAATTAGTCTTACGCAATTTATTTGTGAAAATACACGTATTGCTAAAATGAAAAATGGACTTCATCTAAAACTAAAATCAGGCCAAGTTATAATAATTCAAATGAATTCTGTAATAATAAGATCAATTAATTGTATTTGACGACTCCAACTCCAATAGATTAAACTTGGAGCCTGTAATAATTAGGTCAGCCACCTGATTTCTTGTAGTAGGGATTGACTAATTTAACAAAGTTCTTACTATCCGGTGCCATAAGGATAATGATTAAGGAATTTATTAGTAGAAATTTTATCTTAAAAATGTAAGTTTTTATTTTTATTTTAGTAATAATTACACAACTTTTAGCAGCATTCTCCATTAGCAGTCTTAGACTTTTTTTTTTCTTTCTTGGATGAACAATCTTAGACTTTCATATGCACTGAATATTGATTTTCAATAACATACAACATTTATACGTACACTTGACATAATGATGACATATAATCGAAAAATTAATGACCAGTTATAATTTACATACACAAAAATAATATACCTTTAATCATACACTTGTAATCAACATCATGTTCTTGAATTCCTGAAAATCAAGCCTACCATCCAAATTAGTATCATAAAACCGAATCATACTTCTACAATCCTTCCCACTACTTTCATCCAAGAATCCAAGTCTCTTCAACACACACTCAAGCTCTTGGCTTGTAATGAATCCATCTCCATCCAAATCAAACACTTTGAAAGTCTTCACAAGATCCCTCTCCAACTCATCATTCTCATCTTCATCACCTCCTCTATTCTCTTCATTCTTCTCCTTTGATATAGAGTTGTAAAAGAACAAGAATTCATTGAAGTCTAGGCTCTTCTTTTCTACAAGAGATTCAAGTTCTTCTAAGCTAAATTGTGAACTAGTATTGCATATTCTTTGGAGCACAGAGTTTAGCTCCTCAAGGCTCACAAAACCATCACAATTTGTATCTAGCTTCTCAAAAATACGATGCAAATCAGTGCTAGATAGAATAGACATATTCATAAACAACATGTAATAATTAATAAAAGCAATCAAGGGTATGTTATGAATTTTTGATGCACTGTTTTTTGTTGTTGGTGAAAAGTGTGTATGTTATTCTCTCCTCTTATATACTTTGGTGTTTATTATTTTAATAAGTCATCAAATCACAACATGTTTATTTATATAGACATTACTTGCAAAGACTTTGTTAGACTTTTTTAATTTCTATTTTTTTTTATTAAACGGATGCACATGAATAATTTTATATTAAATAAATATCTAACAAGAGATATATGCAATCATAATAAGTTACCCTTTGTACGAAAGCATAGCTAAAAAAATATGTTGATTGATTGATGACATGGACGAGAATGGTCGAAGGTTGATGCAAATGCAATTTGCAGGAAGTTTCGTAGCATGCGCTTGAAAGCTTCACTTTATTATAAAATAAGGTTTAAATATGTCTTTAGTCCTCGCACTTTTATCAGATTTTGGCATTGGTCCCAACACTTTTTTTTGTTTGAAATTGGTCCATGCACTTTGTAAAAATATTGGTATTGGTCCCTGCACTTTGTAAAAATATTGATATTGGTGCCACGTGGCGTGAAATGATTGGGCCACGTGGCACTCCGTTGGTTTTGTGTTTTTTTTTTTTTTAACAGGACCAATACCAATATTTTTACAAAGTGCAGAGACCAATGCCAAACAAAATAAAAGTGCAGGGACCAATGTCAAAATTTGATGAAAGTGCAGGGATAATGACACATTTAAACCAATATTAAAATGTGTTTCAAAATTAGCACATTGAATATTAGCACATAGAAACTGAAAGTCGTGTAAAAAAGAAAAAACTGATGGCAGTCTAATTTATTTAAGAATTTAAGGAGAACAATTTCTACGGTCTTCTAGTTATATTTTACTATTGATGACAAACAACTATATTACTTATCATCTTTAAAAAAAAAAACTATATTAATGTAGGAAATAGGATTTTCTAATATTAGTTGATGTTTTAAAAAATTAATATAATAAAATGATACAATATAAATCGTGTATTTGCATGTAATTGTAGAGATTAATCTCTAGTCATGAATGATCACAAAAGTCAATAAAACTCTCCTTAAACAACATTCATAGAAATGGATTTAAATCCAAGATCTATGTTCATTAAAATTATTGTGTTTGCAATTTTATTATATTTTATAATATTATTTAAGTTTTAATTAGTTTTGCTTTGTTTAATCTCATTATAAGGGGAAAATTTTCACACAATAGAAATAATATTTTATCAACAAAAAAAACTAAAGAGAGTTTATTTTGATTTATTTAACAAAATTATTTGAGTGTCCTATATAATAAAAATTTATAATCAAATACAATATATAAATATACAATTAAATACAATATTTGCTAAATATAATAATTTAAGTGTAGCGTTTCAAAAAAAAAAAATTAAATGTAGATTTGAAGTTCGAATTCCGACAAAAAAATTGTAAAAGAAAAGCAGACCATCAACATGTTAGTAATTGACAATTTAGTTAGTAGAGTCAATGAAAAATAAAAGTTTGTTGTTTTCTTGGTAATAATGGATTTGGAATCAAATCAGATCCAGAAATGCCTTGTCCTTTCTCTACAAGGGCACAGTATTGACAATTCACTCATATCGTATTCATTGTAATTTCTGATTTAGTAGTTTATGAAAATAAACTGTTAACGAGTGTTCTGAGACACTTTTAAGGAACATAAGTAGTAAATATTTATGAAAATATATGTAATCAATGCATTAGAAATAAAAATATTTAACTTTTTTAAAGAGTAATTACTTTTTTAAAATACTTAAAGAGTGTCTCATGATAGACCCGACTACTAAAGTGCATTCAAATGCGTGTTTGGTGCGTACTGCGTGCATCGTGTCTCTTAACAGAAGGTAGGGAGGGAGACCTTTATTGTAGAGAGCACGTGTAAAGAGCTAATAGCATATTCCTTGTACTTAGATTAGATCCACCACCTTAATTAATGCTACTTTAAAATCAATCATTTGAAACTTTAAAAGTCTTTATCGTTTAGTGATAACTGATCTTTGTTAAAAAACATATTGATAACATAATGTTTGTTGTATTTTCTCAACTGAGTTTTTTCAATATACAAGAGTCAGAAATCCCTCACTACTTGTATAAGGAAGCTCAAATCTCTTACTATTTGAACCATTTATTGTTGGAAAATCATCAAAGGTAAATATTTAGGTACTTTGGAGTTCAGATCGGTAAATATATTCTCTACGCAAAATTTGTTTGATAATTGAGTGTATTTTAAAATAAATTAAATGAAAATATGATATTAACATTGATTGTTTGGATGAAGGGTACATATCTAACCAAACTACATTTTTTTTTTTTAAAGAATCCAACCAAACTACATGGATACCATTATGTTTACCGGAGGATTATGAAATAAACATATTGATAAAAAAAAAAAACTATATAAATAAGAAAAAAAGGACAAAAAAAATGGAAGAATTTGATTTGAAGTCTTTAGTTAATTGCTTCTTTCTTTATATGTTTTTATCCGTTTAGCATTTTCTTTTCAATCGTCCTACAAGGTTGCTCATGGGACAAGACAAGTCTCTTGCTCTTACTATTGCGTATTGCATGGGACCTTCTTGGCCTTGTGCTCAGAATTTGGGAATATTCGTGAGTGTTTCACTCAAACTTGAAAACAAATAACATCCTTGTTAATTATTCTATCACTTTCCTTTATACATGTCTTTTAAAATTATGTTTCCAGTATCCAAATAACTTGTCTTTTTCTCCAAAAACATAAATAATAACTTACCTCTTTTGTTGTTGTTGTTGTTACATTCTAGTGGTTTGAATGTGAGAACATTTTATGTGAAAGGTTCGAACCTAGGTCACTATATTCCCCTTCTCGCGTGCTTTTTGAATATGTGTTGGCTAATAGACGGACCAAATTTGCTGCTGTAATAAAACGATCTTGGTCGTAAATTTTCAATCAGACGACTAACATTAACTACAACGTCATGCTGTGCAACTGCATAAAATCTCATTCCCCACTATACCAATAAAAAAAGAAACTTCTCTCTTCAACCAATTAAGTTAAACATCTAAATCAAACTTATTAAATTTCAAACGTCCCAATATAAAAAGGGGATCATATCATTTACACCTTGCAGACTATAATGCACAAAATTCCCCTTAATCAAAGGTGGAGCTAATCTTATCTTATAAACAAAATAATAATACAGTTACTCCACACAGAAACCTAGGTAGGAGTCCGGTGCCATTGTGCGAAAAACCCTTCAAAACTTTAATGTCACTACTTTGAACATTATTATTACTACTAAAAAGGTATTCCCAAACCCAATTTATAGCTCACATTACAAGAGAATAAAGAATAGATAATGAAGCACGAGGGCTATATATTCTTTACACAAATGCATCTTCAACCCTTGAACTGAAATTTTCCTGGCTTAGAATAATTCTCTTCCACCTGTTCAACTTTGTTAAATTTAAAACCTCTGATTCTCAATACCTCAGGTTCTGAGGAATCTTTGTAGTCAATTGGTTCGATAGTCCAACCCTTGTTCTGAACTGAACCACCTACCTTTACCTATATAATTCATAAAAAAAAGGCGCATTAATTTAAAAGATTCAATCAAACACAGGCATGTGCATTCAAGTGAATAGAATAAGTTTCAAGCTTCATTTACTTTTTGAAGAGATAGTGGTGGGGATAATTTAAGGTAATAAAAGTAATTAAAAATAAGAATGGAATATCTATAGCATGTGCAGTCGTTATTGAGAATTTAGTATAAAAAAAAGGGCAACCCGGTGCACTAAAGCTCCCGCATACGCAGGGTTCGGAGTAAAAGAAAAATAAAATAAGACTTTCTGTATAAATTTGGACAACTGGTTTATCAAGTGTGGATGTATTTATTAGAAGTTAGGTTCCACAGTTGTTATTGACAATTCAACTTATGTTATGTCCAAACCATTTATTAGCACCTATAGACGAAAACCATACCTAGTTTGGATGATAACCTATGCAAAAAATTTGATAACGACACTGAGTAGGGGGTGGTGTAGGAAAAAAGGCTACACTATCGTGCTTTCTTACATCAAGTTGTAACTATTCCTACCAAATAGTTAGTATGCAAATGCAGCAAAACACTCATCATGGTTAAATACCCATAAATTGTATTGGCATACCTCTGCATCGTCGACGGCATCTATGATAACAGCCCCATCTACGGCAAGATTTTCAATGAAAATTTTTTGACCCTTGATTGCAAGTGTAGACTTGTGAGAAATGGAGCAATTTCCACTGACTTTGCTCTTGATTGAAGAGAAAGTCAGACCCCATTTTGGCTTCCATGTGATACGGGGCCAAACTTCAACCTCTTGACCATTGAAATTCTGCAATACTGGATCTGCTACTTGGAAACCAGCCTGGAAGGGAAAAAAGAATGCAGAGAGTTTATTATAACAATTATAGTTTAGCAATTGGTATCTAGGCAGTCAGGACAAAAGCACAAAATAGACATGATGGTTTTAGCAATTGGAAACCAGATCTATTCTCCTTTCTATTGTTTCTAAGGTCTTCTCCGTACATTGCTCAAATCACCTAATACGAAATTCTAGCATCTTCGCTGCAAAGGGGCTTATCAGAAATTTCTCCCTGATAATTTTATCAGCTCGTTCATCTTTGTGACATTAAGTTCAATTTCTAGTTAGTTTTTATATGCAACAGGCAGCAGTAGCAGTATGCAACATTGCTTGTTTTATAGTTGTGCAATAAAATTTTACTTTGAGCTTTGAGTGTTATCTTTTTATCACATTACGCCCAAAGCAATCCAATCCACTCAATTTAGATCTTATGGTCAGCATCTCTCTTTTTCTTCTTTATTCTGTACGATGGACTCAAGGTACTTAAAACATGAATTGAAATTCTATTGCAAATATTTTCACAAAATTAATTCAAATGGAAAGAACATAAAATGATTAAAAGAAAATAAAACACCTGTGTCGCAGCATTCAAGACTTGCAGGTTACAAGGGTAAATCACTTAATTACCTTTTTGAGAATAATGCTATTTGCACGATAGATGGCCATTTCTCCAGAGGTAGCACTATGGTATGGATTTCCTTTTGGCACCTTCAGATAAAAACAAGTACATGAAATTATCCATCGTGAAAACCTTTTAGAAAGTTAAGGGTTTGTTTGTTTTTGTTTCCATTATATGATTTCATTTCTTATTTTCACCTATAGTTACAAAAATGTCACTTTTTTAGTGCATTTCCTATTTTTGAAGTTCTGTACATAAAACACAGAAAACAATTAGAAGTTGTTTCCAAAAAACAATTAGAAGTTGTTTCCAATATTTCTTTAACAAAACATTGAATATTGGGAAATTGTTTTTTGCAAATTTAAATTAAAAAAATGAAAAGTGAAAGAAAAAAAACTAAGCGGGACCTAAGACACCATTACTCAACCTTTATACCATAAAAATTTCAATTCGAATCCAAATTTCTTAATTTCACAAACTTGCAGCAAGACCTTTCCAATCTACTTCAATTGAATACATACACTTAACTAGGAAATCAAACACTTCCACTATTTCTTTTTACTTTCTTTTGTTTCTGCATGTATGAACTTTAGCATTAAAATTTAAGGAGTACCTTAGCAGCATCCTCAGCATTATTCTTCACAGGTGCATAAGCAAACCATGTTTCCATCACCTGCACAACAATTACATAGGACCAGTTAGGTAGCACCAAGCATAACAATCACACAGCCATAAAGCGACATCACAGCATGTATGGACTCCATTTATAACTCAAGATAATCTCAAATGATGAAAGTCAAACTTGATAAGATTCGCTAAAATTATATACTGCTCTCAAATAGATAATTTACCGTGAAGCCAACCCTGGCAGATGGGGGCAATGTTTTAGGATAGTCTTGCATCATACATTCAAGTCGAGTTGACGATTTAAATGCAGTTTTGCTGGAATCTTTATACCTACAGTAGTAAATACAGCATTGTAGATGTGATATATCAGGAGAGAAAAAACCACAGTGAGATAAATTAAGTCAGTGAGATAAACCACAGTGTGATTTATTCTTTAGAGCATGGACTATTCGAATTGGTTTGTAGTTGAACTACAAACCATATGGAATAGTTCATACTGTAAAGAATAACATCAATCATCTATCTAGAAAAAAGAAAGACGAGAGAAAAGAAAATGGTAAAGCAAAATCGGATGCAACAACAAAGCATGGAATGTAATCAAAGAAAATTGAAGCATGCTACACCGAATTGATGAAGTAATAATATAGTATAGCGAGTATTAGAAAGAAGAATTACTTTGGGTTAACAAACTCCTGTATGGCACCTCCGGTTTTTGTGAGCTCTTCAATGTAAGGACCAAGTTCTAAAATCAACTGGAAGAAAAGAAAGAGATTGTCACCATGCAATCATGGCATAATCGTGATGCAGTTCAATTATGTAAGGATATGATGTCATATAACACCAATCACAACTAAAACATTGCTATCAAAGCCTGAAATGTCCAGTATTCAAATTTCCAAACATAATGCACAATGATCTGAAAGCTCACACCAATATGACATGATAATAATGCAGATAAGTAAACTATCAAATCAGCCACACAATAGATAATTAAAAAGAAAAATTCCACGGCTGGGAGGGAGGATGATAACACTGAGATAAGTATGAAAAAGATTACTTGGTTTATATTTCCTGGAAATGGGGAGTAGCCGGTCTCGCTGTTGACGTCACCGTCAGGGTATCCACTTGCTCTCAGAAGAGGATCTAGCTGATTGTACTCCACATTTATCACCATAGACCTTCCTGTCATTTTAATGATCATGTGCTCAACATATGATTCTTGAAAATCCATAAAAAATCTCATTGACATAATGATGTCAGAGATATATTATTTATATAATACTAATAAATTTGAAAAAAACCTCCAAGCATGTAAAAATATAAGTACCATCAAATGATATGGATTTCAAACTGTGATCTAACACCAAATACTTTTTCTCAAAGAAAAGGATCTATCCTAGCAACTATTTACTTGAACTAGGTAGCAATTCAATCCTCAAGAAAATAAGAAAATAGAGTAGTATACACTATACACACAATTGGAGGGTATGAAAAAGCTACTTGGTTCGTTAAGATTTCACAGGCTTACAGTTATAAATTGTATTAGCTCAAGTGAATAGTTTGAAGATCAGCATCAAAATTGTTTCAGCATCATACCTATGTGTTATGATGCAAGTTTATTATTCTCATCCACATTAATATAACATACGCAACTCCAGAATCAGCATTCAGCACTATCGTCTTTGCCTATGAGGGATGAAACAATCAACTTACCATCTGAGTGGGTGAGCCTGGTAATTCCACCAATAGCTTCTTTTGCTTTCCGAGGTACTGCAAGAGAATTAACATGGTACTGCTTGGTAGAACTGACACCCAGTGCTGATGGAATTGCCTGCTTCCACGAATTAATACTTAAAATATACCGATGGGAAATAAGAGAAGATAAGTTGAAAGTATAAAATGGTAAAGCAACTAACCTTGAACAGAAGTCCATTTGTATCTTGGAAAAAGAGAACCCATTTCAACCCAGCATTATACCTAACAAGTATACATTCATCACATCAAATTTACGATCAAAGCATATCACGAAATACAAAGAGCCTTTTAGAATTGGCAACTGATATTTAGGCTTTGTCTAACATGCAAAAACAAAAAGGTTTTGCACCATGCACAAGTGTCTTTTGCACCATTGGATCAAAAGTCACATAATTATTCATTTAATTTAATAGTGAGATTTATTGATCCAATGGTGGAAACTGGCTTGTGCATGATGCAAAACTTGTTACACTTGTGCACCATAGAATTGACCCCGATATTTAGTGTGACATGGCGGTTTTTTTTGTGCCCAAATATATTTGAAACATTCTTAAATTACATAGAAACATGTAATTAAAAGTTCTATCAAATGTCTTTATATATCAGAAAAATGAAATTGAAGAGATATATATATATATAGGTCTTAAAGATCTATAAGCTGCTCGAGTCATACCATACTTTCAGAATACCGCTGGAATGAAGAAGTGAATGCACATCACCATGCCCATGAGGTTTTGTCTACCCAAAGAGAAACGGTTAATAGAACGGACTTTGATTCAAAATCCAATATTTTACCTTAACAGAACACTTTTTTTTCTCTGCCTTTTGTTAAAATAACGCAATCAGACTTATATCCAACAATACCTGAATTCTGTATCTGTTTTTAGGATCCAGTGCAAGCCTGGCATCATTATCGTCTAAGCATGCAACTTTTTCCTGAATCATGTTCAAAATTAATAATTTAAAAAACTTAATGCCAGATTGAACTTTCCGCAAGACATAAAAGACATACCTGCTTTAAGAGTGTTACTTGTGTGGGTTGCATGCCAAAGTAAGAATTTGATTCTAATAGCTCTAAGGTACGCCCATGAGTGTCATCAGAGGTCATAATAACAAAAGGAATTTGTGTCTTGCCTTCGCCTGAAAGTTAAAAAGCACACCCATTACTAGAACATACCTTGAAATATCATAGGTAATTAATATATTATAGCTGATATTAATTACCACAAGAGGATAGGCTATTGTTTGAAAGAGAAAGGAAAAGAAACTCTAAAAGTAGTCTTTCTTTCTCTAGAGTGGAAAATATTTTTTGGAAACCATTTTATGAGAAGTAAAACGGCCTTTTGCTCAAACTCCTATGTTTGTTGTAACAGTCAACTATTACAACTCATATTATGAGAGAATGATTACATGTCATGTCATTTTAAAAATGTTTTCACATAATACATATATTTCTGTAAAAAATGCCTTTTAAGAAAAAATAATTCACCAGAAATGTTTTCTAGGGGGCTACTTTCAAATGATTTTTGTTTATTCCAATATCAAGTCATTTTCCAAAAATAATAGCATATAAAAAGTTATTTTCCGTCATAATGAATGGACCCTCAGTCATAGAAATTCGGTACAATATAGAAAGGCCATTGACACAAGTTTCTCAAAGTCTTTCGTTTTACCATATACTTAACAAAATCGGATGATTAAATATGACTCAATATTGGAAAAACAATTAATAATTACCGTCTGAGCTTGCTTCTTGAAGTGCCAATATGGATTCAATGTAATGTTGTAAGAAACGTGTTCCCGTAGTTGTTTCCGCCGGAAGAGCAACCTAAAATAAGAGGAGAAAAAGCTATGGTTAAGAACTATTCCCTCCATCTCATTATAAGTGTCTCATTTGCAATATTTTTTTGTCTCAAATTAACGGTCACTTTAGAATACCAATGAAACATTACTTATCATTTTCTTTACTAATATACCCTTGTTAATTGCATCTTAGCGCACCTAAATACAATTAATAAAATGAAACTCGTTTTATCATTGAAACCAACACACTTAATCATTTTTTCTTAATAACCGCGCACAACTCAAATGAGACACTTCAAATGAGACAGAGGGAGTAGTAATTAAATCCCTTCTCATGCTTTGTTGTGATGGAGGGAGTCACAAGTTTTTAAAATAAAAATTTATTTATTGGAGAAAAAAAAAAACCTCTGATTCAAGAGGAGAGAGACTTGCAGTGGCAGATGAGAGAGTACACCCCATCAAGAAAATGAAATTGAAATGTTTAATCATGTATGAATTAAAGGAAAGCTAATCAGTGGTACTTTGAATGGGTCTACCGTACACCTAGACTAGATATTGTATTTATTAACAGGGTCATCCTAGTCTAAACACATGGCTTCTTCTCCAGATAATGTAATAATAATGTGTTCGGGAATTAGATTTCTCATCATAACCTTCATTTAATCAAGATCCACCAAAAATATTCCAAATGTAGGTAGCATTTAATTTGGCTCCCTTAAAATTTAGTTTAAGCTAGCTCTATGGCTGCATTGAAAATTTTGGTATTCATAAAATTTAAGTTGATAAGCTCACAATGATCACCAACCAACCTAACACCATAAAATGGATGTTGGTTGATTTTGACAAAACAACAACAAACTTATATATACAAGATGTGATCATCACAGAGAATGATAGAGCAAAAAATTGATAAATGTAGTATACCTTAATCCCATTGTATCCTAGACGCTCACCAAGACCGCCAGCAACAAGAACAAAAGCAGCTCTGCGAGCTTCACGCACACCTGCTTCCTCAAATTTGATGAAATTCTCATCACCAAACGTCAATGTCTCACCAGTTGGAACCTGCAAAATCATTACTAAACAGTCTTACACATTATTCCATTCCACGAACATGCACAAAAGAACAGATCATGTCATACAGATAATTTTGGAGATATTTTAAGAAAAGTGACACTTTGACTGGATGCATGTGTAAAAAGTTTTACACCAACATTGCATGGAAATTAATCTTAAAATTGAATAGTATAGTAATTAAAATGTGGAATGTTGAAAATATAATAAATAAAGAGGAAGAAAGAAATATAAGAAAAGTGATAATTGTGACTTACGGAAGGGGTGAAGCCATCAAAAGGGTTAGTTCCAGCTTTGGAATCAGCCAAGAGTCGTTTGGCGTTATTGATATAAGATTCCAAACCACCAGGGTAGCTAGAATCGAGTAGAACAAGCTAAGAAACAAAAAACGGAGTGTCGTTTAGATAAGATAAGATATATATATATATATATATATATATATATATATATATATATATATATAAAGAACAGATCTATCTATGCTATGGGAATTGAATTGAATTGAAACCTGATCGAAGAATGCTTTCTTCTCATCGTCGTCGACGCCGGGTGCCGGCCAATCGCGGAAGAGATGGTCTTGGCCATTGTTCAATAGTATCTTCACCAACTCTTGCTGATTCGAAGAACGAGAATGAGAAGGGTTACTTGAAATATGAAAAAGATTAGAGAAAATAGAAAGGAACCTGTTTCGGGGAGAGAAGGTTGAAATTGTCGCCGAGGGAGGAAGCCATGGTGGAATTGAGATCGAGAGTGAGAGTGGAAGACGGTCACGGTGGAGAAGAAGAAACAGAATAATAAAAGAGACAAAGACACCAACGTAGGTGATGTCAAATCAAATGTTTTATCAGCGTTGTCGTGCCGGTAGTAATTATGTCGATCTAATTTTTACATTTCACCTCAAGCCACGGTTCACCTTCGGTTGTTAACTGGGCCCATACCACGCACGTGGCACCCTAGTACAAACAACTTAGATAAGTTTTTTTTTTTTTTTTGTCCTTATGACCAAAATTTTAAGGATAAATTATTTTTTCCGCAAACACAGATAAAAAATGGTTAGACACATATATAATTAAAAAAATTGAATAATATGATTAATTTTTTTTCTTCATTTAAGTGGATGTGGCTAAACCTTTTTTATTTATATTTGTGTTCAAGCAAAATTTGGTCAATTTAAGTTATTTTAAAAGATTGTAGATATATCACTACTGCAAAAAGATTTTAGATATATATAAGCAAAATGATAAAAATTAATGAAATCTTGAAAATAAGGTTTGAATCAAATCACAATGTTATGTGTAACCATTTCAATATTTTTATCTTAAAGTTTGAGAACCAATACATTCTCCTTTGTGATGATCTATCATGCCTTCCCTCATGACCCAATAACAATAACAAAGACGATAGTTACTAAAGGATCAAACTCCTTGTATCGAAAGTCTTTCTGACAATAATCGTTCGATGGTCTATTTCATTGATGTTGTGGCAATGGCAATGCAAATGGAATGAAAAAGCTTCCACTTGATAGGAAGATTGTTGTGTAACAAGCGAGTCAGAAACTCCATATTAAATGGATAACTGAATATTGAAAAATATATAAGTTAGAGGACTAATATACATAATACCTTAAGATTTTAAATTAAGATTGGTGTCCAACTTGCTCTTGATCCAATGTGATGTTCCACTAGGGCTCTCCTCTTGACATTTAATAGATGCGCTTTTTGAGATGGATATCAAGTTTGTGGTCGATGACTTTAAGCATTCTCAACAACATATCACCGAGTTTGATTCTTTGATTAATAGTGGAGACCTCTTTACATTGTTTAAACTATTAGGTCAAGTCCACTAAGAGACAAGTTAGCATGAATGCTTATTAGCTAGCTAAGAGGACTATTTTTAATCTTTGTTCATAACTTTTATTATTGATGTTCTTACTTATTTTGAGCATTTGCATTGGTTTTACTCAACCCCAAAAAAAATCTGATATTGGACAAGAGATTTTTATTCTATCTTTGATGATTTACAAATTAAAGAACTAGTAATTGTAATAACATATCTGACTGATTCATCATACACAAAAAACATCAATGATTTGCTCACTTTTCTTGGTGTGTTTCACAAATTATTTCTCAAGTACTTGCATCTTCAGGTTGGATATCATTGTTGTTGAACATGATCCGTGGCTTCCCCATGCTGAAATTCAGAACCCTTGCATTCATATTATACTTGATTACTCCATCATATAACAACTTTCTTATATAATGCTCTATGTCTGAACCAATCAAGCGAAGTGTGTATTCATTCAATGGAGCACCCTGTTTTCAATTATCAAAAAGGTTAATATAATTCTAACACTTAATTGGCTCAAAACTAGCACATACTAACTAAAATCTAATTATATTTTTCCTTCTCCTAGGTTTTTGGATTAACAACTAGCACTGTTACAAAATTTAATAAACCAGATACAGAAAAAATAAAATAGTTCTCCTGTTAATATTTCTAAAACTTAGCAACGGAATTATAAACAAATTTTGTATTTTGTCTTTAATTATGGCCGCCAAGTGTAGAACTTTTTTTTTTATCTTAACCATCCAGAGTTTGCCTGAAAGGTAAATAAAGTGGTCTGACTAAGAATTGTTCTCGTCAGGATTTGAACTCGAATACTTCCGAACAATTCACTTTTAACTAGAGTTCATCAACCACTTGAGCTCTCAATCTTAAATTTAAGCATAGACTATTATCTATCCATGTATTGATAATTTATTTTTGCATCAGTTTTCATGTTTTTTCTACATATTTTGCTAAGCAGAAGCCTACATGCTAGTCTTGAATTATAGTATATGTGAATTCAGTATATATGAAACTATTCTAAGACAAAAACTATTGTATATATTTGACTATGTTTAAGGAAACTACCTCATAGTGATCCACAAGCTCCTGAAAGTAAGAATAAACCAAGTTGCAAGTATCAGGATTCCACACAAACTCATCAGTAGGATCAAGAATAAGAGTAAGTTTATCCATCTGAGTTTGATCAAAAGCACTAGTTTCTGGATCAATATAAGCTGCATAGATCCTCACATGTCGCGTGGCACAACTCAACCACTGTCCTCCGTATTCCCTGGTCATGCCTTGATCTTTTACAATCACCTGAGGTTCAACTGGCCTTGGTTTTGTTCCTTTTGGATTAATTTGTTGATTTTGTGGTATTTCTTTCTCTTCTCCTACTTTCACACCATCTGTTTCCTTAACATCAGATTGTTGTTGAGCTGATATGAAAAATGGAGTTCTGTTTCTTACTTCTTTTCTTCTTCCTCCTGTCCAACCTAGTATGGATAATTTGGTAGAAACCATGTAGGAACAACTTGTGGCCATGTTTGATTTAGTGGTGTTTTTTGCCTTTAATGGCCAACAAGTACTTACAAGTGGGACTTATTAGTGTGCATATTGCTTAGCTTCACTCCTTCTGCTATGGATAAGATTTGTTACATAATAACTGGAAGGAAATGTTTGTGGTCACAGAAGAAATACAGGAAATAAAGAGCAATTTCCAATTTTACCCATGCATATGGTTTATTATGAGTTTTAAAATATACACTGTATATATATCCTTAAATAATCCCACCATTGCATTATTACAATTTTTTTATTTTCTTTCTTTTTTACTTTATTTTGGAAACTACACATTATTTTCTTACAGTTTTGGATTTTTTACCAATTGGCCATTTCTCAACCATTTTGGTGCCCAGCATTGTATAAGTGTACCTGATACGGACATATCTCCAGAGAGAAACTAAATATGCATGAAGAGGTTGCAAGACAAATGATATTTAAGTGCATGTTTGAATGATAGTGAATTTGATGAAATTATGGTAGTACTGTCATTTTATTGAAGCCTCAAAGTATTCTTTTTGTTAAAATCACGGTGACACACACCCTAACTCCGTTAAATTCACAGTAAATCAAAACATGCATTAAGTCAAATTACATTACATATGGAAGAATCCAAGCGACAAAATTGTTGTCGTATTATTAGGATTAAGAGCAATGATCCTAATACTCTAAAATACAACTTCTCATCCTATACAAAACTCAATGGAGCAAAACTAGACAGCATTTGAAGTATAATGAAAAAAGGGGTACTAGCCCAACAAATTGAGGAGGCATAGTTTCCTAATTATTAAGGTAAGGAGGAGGGCACATACAAACAACCTCTCATCCTAAACCCCCCATTTAAGAAAAACCATGAATATGCCAAAGCTATATTAAGATGCAAAGGAAAACAGTATCTACAAGATATTAAAATAAAAAGTATAGAAGAATAAAAAAAATTGTAGCAAGCAATATATGCTGTAATTTGCTCAGTCAAAACTTGATGCTCGGCTCCACCTGCCTCTCAAGTAGTCCTCTAATGAAACACTTTGCTCAACACTGTACATGGAGAGTGAGTCATCATCCACATCAAGCAGTGCAAGATTAAGATGTGACTGTATATTACTTGGTGGACATACTTCATCATCGAGCATTTCATGCGCTTCCAAAGCATTGACTTCTAGTCTTGCCCACTTGATTGCATCAATATCGCCTTGAAGTAGCTTTGAAACCTGTGGTCCAATAGAATACATGAGAATTGCAACGGACAAAGGACTAATGAAGGGAATAAGAATACTTTTGATGGTGCTCGAAGGACTCAATTCCCTGCAGTCAGGGAATCGTAAATTCACACAAGCATGTAAATCACGGCCATTGAAAATAATCAAACAGTTGACAGTTAAAACAAAATTATATGGACCTTCTAAATTTTTTTAAGGGCTGAGATCACTTCTGCAGTCACTTCTGACTGCAGAGAATCCATTACTAGAACAAGAAAATAAAGTTAATAAGTATGCTATAGAATTCAAGTACCACATTATTTAGGAAAAGCTAAACAAAAAAGGAATTTTTCATGTCCATTGTACATGACATGAATGGCTCAATTTGCTATAAAGAATAAAGATGATAGTGGGCCACTTACAATGCTCATTTGTGGCCTAGCTTTTGGAGCACGTTTGATACAAAGAGTGGCTGCTAATACCATTCTTTCCATCTCATCATGATCATAGTTATCACCCAAACTAGGATCTAACAATTGTGACACCTTTCCACTATTTATAAGTGGACTTGCCTGCAAAATATCTTTTCGATTATTTTTGCCATAATACATAATGATTAGGAAGTAAGTACATAACCACTGACACATACCCACATAACAAGATTCTGTTGACCTTTCGGATAATCAACACTTATGGGCTTTCTCCCTGAAAGAAGCTCAAGAAGCACAACACCAAATGCATAGACGTCGATCTTATCATTTACTTTGCCGTACATGAAGTATTCAGGAGCCATATAACTGCATAAACAGGTGCAATACATGATTCAGGATCGCTCTAAAAACGTTTTCTGTAGCATGTATGGATAAGAACGGATGATAAGTTTTTGATGGATTTCAAATTACTAACCCAAAGGTTCCAGCAACATCTGTGCACGTTATATGAGATGATGAAGTTGATGCCCACGTAGCCAATCCAAAATCAGAGAGCTGAATAAAATCAAAGCAGACCAGCATAAGGATTGATTAATACAAATAATTCGAAATATTAAAAGCCAATCAATCGGAAGATAGATAAATACCTGAGGTTCAAAATCTTCAGATAGTAATACATTGGATGATTTTACATCCCGATGAATCACGGGATGATCGTCTTTACAATGCAGATATTCCAAAGCTTCAGCAACGCCTGTTGCAACCTTATATCTCTGTGTCCAACCAAACTCGCGAGGGTTTTTCTTAGTCCCTAATTTAGCATGGAAAAGAAATAAGTATGATGTTATTTGAATTTTGATCACATAGAAAAACTAAAGGGAGTGTTGGAAGGTATATTTGTCTACCATGAATGTTCTCTTCAAGGCTTCCTCTTGATAAGAAATCATAGACCAAGAGTAGATTGCCATTCTCGAAGCAGAACCCGATGAGGGAAATAATGTTTTTGTGATGCAATGTGGTGATGATTTCTATTTCCAAAAGAAACTCTTTCAAAACATCATACGAAGGCTTTAGGATCTTGACAGCAAGTTCTTTGCCATCACGAAGGCAGCCTCGGTAAACCTTACTACTTCCTCCTTTCCCAATAAAATTTTCTGAAATCATATTTGTAATAATCTTGTTAAAAATAAAATGGTTTTGTTAAAACCGAACACAGTCAAACTTAATTAATACTAAGAAACAAACCAGGCAAAAAATTTGATGTTGCTGATACAAGTTCTTGGTACTCAAACAATATGCAAGTTGATGAGTATTTCTCATGAAGGCCCTCCAATTCTTTTGGAATACTTTTTAAATTGCATTCAGGCGACGAATAAGTTTTCCCCATTTCCGAATCTACTGGAATAAGGGCACCACTTTCACTATCTAAAGCCACAGATTGACCCTGAGCTTTATCACAAATACTAACTTGTTTATCATGATCAACATGGTATGAAAGATTTCTACGCGGCAACCTCATTGCCCACTGAACCACAGAGATCTGGTCCCGCGTGAACAGTTTATCAGGTAATTGCCGGTCTGGTAAAAAATTCCGACGTAGTAGTGGCCAACCGGGTTTCAATTCAAGCTGCCCTGCATCAGTTGTCTGTACAGGGACTATTGCCAAAGAATTCTCATTTCCACCATCACCAGATGAGACTTCAGATCCTTCTGAAGGCTCTTCTGCAGATTGATGGCAAGAAGTGTCTTTCAATGAGCCACAAATTGAGCAACTCTGATGTCTAACATTTTCTGTAGAATCCAGTAAAACCTTAGCTAAACTGTGATCCGAAATCCGTCGAGTTCCCTCATCAGTATCAGCATTAAGTACTTTTGTATTCTTACTGAGTGTCAATTGAATCGAACCAAGCAAACCATGTGTCAATTGAATTGAACCAAGCAAACCATTTCCACGTTGACGATCAAACCCTTTCAAAAGCAAAAAAACAAAATCAATAACTGTAAATTAAATTGAGTTCATGAATCATGAGATCCACATTAACCAAAACTAAGAAAAATCCAAAACCTTGTACATCAGCAACAGTTGATGCTGCCAAGCTGTCACGCTTGTACACAACCTTTCCATTATTCACAGCAAGAACACAACAGTCCTTGGATAACTTTTTAGCACAATACTTAGCTACAGAGCTAGATGACCGAATTCTATGAAAACCATGAACACTTCCAACAATAACATGAGATGCAGAATAAGCATTTGCTTCTCGTACCAAAATTCTCTTCACCGATGATCCACGGCAAATTTTTAGTTTAAGATCCACCTACAAAATTGAAAATCAAAAACAAAAACTTAAACAGGAAATAATGTAACTGATTTTTATTTTTTTTGCTTATTAGGATCATAATTGGAGGTGAGAATATTAAATTTTATGCATTAACCATTTGTAATCAATTTGATGACTGAAAATGAATTTTCATATTCATCTTTACAAATTAAAAAAATTCAAAAGAGGAATAAGAAATTGAACCTGCTTCAAATTACAGAATCCTTCATAAACATTAAGAACAGAGTCAAAAGCCTTAACAAGAGAAAGCAACGATGATTTCCCATCTCCATTCACAATTTCTACACAAACCCATTTCACATATCAATCATCATAAAAACCTCAACAAAATAAAAACAAATGAAAATTATCACTCACCATTAGTCCCAAGAACATGCAGAGCAACTACAAGATCACCAGGTTGAGCAACTTTAACCAAAGCCCAAGTAAGAAGCTCTTTGCTTGGTGAATCCATTTTCACTCCCACCACCACCGTCCGGCCATCGGAGCCACCCTCATCACAAGTTTTTTGCATTTTTTTTTTCTTCAGATGATCATGATCAGAGACAAAGTACTATGATGTTTTTTTTGTTTTGTTTTGTTTGTGTGTGTGTGAGTGAACTAGGTTGTGTGATATAGCGTACACAACACAAAGGTTTGTGTCATGAACTAAGGTTTGGTTTTGAAGCTACCACCCTATGCTACAACAACAATAGTTAGGAGGAGGGAAGAAGAGGAGGGACACGCTTCAACCATAACTTTTCGGTTAAAAGCATCATTAAACATGTGACTTTTTTAACAAGATTTTGCTATAACAATGTTTCATTTCATGCTTTTTCAATTTGACCATTGGACCCACTTTTCATGTAATAATAAAATGTTAACATTATTATTAGTTGACGAATGTAAGAAATAAGAAATATATCCCCATTCATTGATTTTTCTTACTTGTTTAATTATCTATATTTTGAGGTAAAAACATTATATAGTTGTATAATTAATATTTGTATTAGATTATGCAGTCTGAATGGGTTAGTGGTGGTCAACTTTGTATAAAAAAAAGGACTGTGTATGGGAGTTAAATTGTGGTAATAATTAATTTTATGGGTGGGTGGGGAATTTAATTTTTGTTAAAACGAGATATTTAGGAAATTTTTCAGATGATGGAATGTTTCGTGTGTGAATAAGAAATTACTACTTGCAACTATTTTATTTGTGTAAGAAGTAATCTTGCAATGTCATTCTCATTTTAATAACATCATGCTTTAATTTGGATCGTTTTCAATGTGTTGTGTTAACATCCATCTATATACTATGTTTTTTGTTGATGAATCTTATCTACGAAAGCTTTGAATACATTTTATAAGTTGTTTGAGCAAGAGGATACACCAAAAGTTAAACAAGTTTTAAGTTCCTATAAATATAGCGTATTTTGTTTTTATTCTTCATAAAAAAAAAGGTTTTAGTCCTTATAAAAAAATTCAACACGTAGTTTTAATTTCTTAAATTAAAAGTTGTTTAATTATATTTGAATAATTTTTTATGGACATCTTAACAACATTATAAGAAACTCTTATATAAAAATTAGAACTTTATAACATGATATGAAGTAAATATGAATTTTTTTTTAAAACTTCAAAATTTCAAGATAAAATAGATGAAAATTTGGACCAAAAAATCAAATTTTAAGTTAATTATTTGCGGGAGAACTTTTTATGATGCTTCTAAACAAGTATGTGAAAAATCATTTAGAAAATTAAAATTATAGGCATAATTCAACAAATTTTAATTTAATAGGGACTAAAAATACGTGTTGAAATTTTTTATAGAAACCCAAACATGTCTTTTTTTTTATGAGGACTAAAAACGAAATTGATTATATTTATAGGGACAAAAAACTTATTTAACCCCGTCCAAAAATAACTAAGTGGTTGTTTAAGGCTGTGTTTGGTAACACAAAAAAGCTAACTTATAGCTTGTTGGACTAGCTTATAAGCTTGTTTTGATAAAATGAGATGTGTTTGGTAAAAAGCTTTTCTCACTAGCTTATAGCGTTTTTTAAGAAGCTAATCCAAGTAGCTTTTTAGCTTATAGCTTGTAGCTTTTTATACTTTCTTCCCATTTTAACCTTTTCTTAATTTTATTTTATTTTATTATAATAAAAAAAAACTACCCACTATCTTCTTAAACTAACTACATTTACCATGTATGGCTTTTTAAATTTTCTTGTCCACTTTTTTGTTTTTTTTTTACTTTGCTCATAATTCATATAATATATAATTTTATATAAAATTTATAATAGTGAAGCAAGTTTAGTTAAATAAAATTCATAAAAATAAAAGAAAAATTGTTAAATAAAAAAATTCGATTGAATTCATAAATACATTTATTATTTTGGAAATGAAAATAATTTGAAATATATTTAAATATTTAAAAATAAACATGTTAAGTAATAAAAATTATATATATGATATTAAAAAAAATTAAACAAGCATGTCCTTTTATGTCATTTTATATTTATAGTCACTTCAACAGCTAATTTTACCAAACACTTTTAATTTTAATCAGCTAACTTTTCAGCTATAAGCTATCAGCTATAAGCTAGCTTTTCAACTATCAGCTATCAGCTAGCTTATAGCTTTTTTTTACCGAACACACCCTAAGATGATTTTGAGTTTTTGGTTTTTTGTTTGAAGAGTTAAATTTTAAAATAAAATATGTTCGGATAAAATGAAGTTGAAATGTTTGTTTTACTTAAATTGAAATTTGTGTTTATTTAAATCTCAAAACCATAAAATTATCTTTTATAATTCTGAGTTTTTATTACGACAACCACTGACTACTTCTTCTACTATTATTAATCATTACTTCGACCACCACTCATGCCGCCTTTGATCAATATTCTCATTACCTCTGACCACCACTCTGATGCTACCTCGACCGTTATGGCCACGTCGACCGATCAACCACCACTAACAACTACTTCAGCCCTTCAATTGTCTATTGGACTACCTGTGAATCCAACACCACTTTGATCATTGCATCTACCTAGCCACCTACCAGTACTATGACCATTGCTGACCAATCCACTCAAGTCATGACTAACCATTACCAACCACAACCCTATTCACCGCAAAACACTATTTCAATGACCCCCCACCACCACACTAATCACCACTTCAACCCCGCCTTTGATTGTTGTGTCACCTACTTGTCGACCAAAATGATAACACCGCCAACCACCACTCATATATTTGGGGTTGTTTATCCACCTACCAACACTATGACTATCGCCAAGCACCACTCGAGCCATCGTTGACCATCATTAACCAATACTTTGATCAATGTCGAACATCACTCTAACTATCTCTAACCACAATCGAACACTACTCTAACCACAAATACGACCACCACCTTTGTATGTTACAACCACATGTTCATAAATCAAATGTTTTGTTTAAGATTGTTGTGAATCCGGTTAAAACTCACACCAATGAAAACAAAGGTGTGTGGAGCAAGAGATAGTGGTAATCAATGGGCAAAATGGTTTCCAAGCAAACAACAGCAAAAAAACAGCCCTAGACTAGTGTAGAGCAAAACCACACAGAGATAACAAAGCAAAACAAGATAAGCAAGAGAGGAAGAACAAAACACCAAGAAGATTGTTGACCCAGTTCAGCCAATATGGCCTAATCTGGGGGAGAGAGCAGCTCTCCAATCCAATATGATGAAAGTGTTACAAAGGGTTACAAGAAACAATAGCCTTCAAGCTTACACAAGAACAAGCCCTAGATTCTACCCATATGTGTTTCCCCACTCTCATAATATGAACCCTAAAAGAGAAGACACTAGAGGAAGCTTTAGATCCTTCCAACTAATGAACTCCTCACTACCCAAGGTGATTACAATGTTTTTCCCAACCCAAGAGACACTCTCTACAAAGACACTCAACCCTTTGGTTCCCTCCTTTGTAATCCAAGTTTCTCTCTCTAAGCTTTTCCAAGCTCTCTTACAAATCTGCACAAGAACACAATATATACTAGTCTTCCTCTGAAGAAATCGTGTCACGATTTCCAGATCGTGGCACGATTTGCGTCCGTTCCCAGGTATGACCAGTCCTTATCAAGGATACTTAACGAGCAAGTTTCTGAATCGTGTCACGATTTCCCAAGATCGTGCCACGATTTGGCGTCCTGCAAACTAGCTCACGGCACCTCGAAATCGTGTCACGATGCCAAAATCGTGTCACGATTTCTCTGTTCTTCCAGACCACAAATTTGAAGCCAATATCAACAAAGATGCTAAACTAACCCACTAAAATTGACATCAAGGAGAATTGAATATGAGACTTTGATAGAAGCACCCTTCAAGGTCCCAAACCAATACCATCAGACCAACCTAAGTGGATTGTTCCTCAATCATATGTTGTGTTAGTGTTTTTGTCAAATTTTATCTTATTATTCTTAAGTTTTTATGAAAAATGAGGGAAAGGGAGGTGAATTAGATATTTAAAATGGAAGGGGAGGGGTGAATGAATGGCTGGAAGAGCGAGGGGAAGGATTTTATTTTTTTTTCCTTTCTAATTTTTCAATTAAACCACTCATAAATCTTAGAAAAGAAAAAAAAAACTTCTTAAAGCCCTAATTCATTTTTACTAGTTAATTTTAGGGTTTTTACTAGAAAGAGTTCAACTTGTCACTAAGACATTAGGCAGACAAATTTTCACTAATAAGTTATCCATATTTTCCTTCCTTTGCTTGTTATAGGTCTTCACCAAAATGTAACCCCTAAATTTGATAACTGAGATTTTATAATATATGAAATAAAAACAAGAGAGTAACTCAAGATTTTTTTTTTTTTTTAGAATTTCCTCTTTAAGTTAAAAGGGTTCATAATTAATCAAATAAAACTTTTTACAATTCAGAAATGAACTTCAACCCATAAATCATACTCTTGACATGATCCGACTATGACTTGACTGGCGAACAATTCGAATACTCCTTAGTCTTAAAATGTCCGTTGTTACTGCATTTATTTATCGATGTAGATGTTTATACACATGTGGTGGCAAGTCTGCAAAGCTGAAAGGTTTAATTAAAATAAATCAAAATGTTAAAGCTATCATAAAAGCGAAAACATTAGATGGGTAAATAAAGTTGTAGACATAGAAGTAAAATATAGGTTATTTCCAACTTAACTTGGAACGCTTCAAACATGTGCATCGATTATTACTACAAAGGTATATTAGAGATAGAGGACAAATGATTAAACATTCTTCATCATTCTTACAAAATGCAATTATTCCTGTAATGTATAACAAGAAGTAAGGAGGTATTAAAAATGAACGAAAAATTATTCATAAGGTAGAGTAGAACATTTGAAAAGGATTAGGAAAATGGCATACCGAAGTTTACAACCCTTGCAAGAAAAAATAGGGAAATAAGGATGAGCATACCATAAATTAACTTGAGAATTTTAATTATGTTTTTCTTCTTTTGATGTGAAAAAACATAACTTATGAAGATGCAAGAAATTATTTTGTAAAAAAAAAAAAAAAAAAATTTTTGTAAACTAGTGTTATTTTTGAAAGTCTTTTACATACATTCATGTGTTGTGCGTGTTCCTTTATGTCACTCGATAAATGATCTAACATAAATATTTTGTATCCAACTTTCATTTCTTGTATAACCTTTCATGATATGCACATAATAACATAAAAACAAAAATATAATAGTATTCAGCGATTATGGTGTAACGGTTCGGATTAGATCGATTTTTGGTAACAAAATGTCCGAACCAAACTTTAATTTCTTTAATAACCTTTTTTTTTTGAAGGATTGTATAACCTTTCTTGATATGCACATAATAACACAAAAACAATATATAACATTATTCGGCGATGACAAGGTTTTATACAAGATCGCTCAAGAAAAAAAAAAGTTTTATACAAGAATAATGAACGGCTAAAATATGGTTTTGGTCCCTGCAAATATGCCTCGTTTTGGTTTTAGTCCCCGCAAAAAAAAAATTGTTGTTTTTGGTCCCTGCAAATATGCCTCATTTTGGTTTTGGTCCCTCGCTCCAATTTTGTGATGATTTGCACACGTGGCACATGATGACTGAACCCATTTATTAGAGAAATAGTCCCTGCAGGGACTATTTTCAAAAATAAGATATTTTGCAGGGACCAAAAACAACAATTTTTTTTTACAGGAACTAAAACTAAAACGAGACATATTTGCAGGGACCAAAATCATATTTTAGCCATAATGAACTGATTAAATGACAAAATATTTATTCATAAACAGAAAGTATTACAGGACCAAAAGTAATGCATATTTAACATGAGAATGACATGATTTATTTTACATTCTCTATAGCATCTATTTTATGATTCGTATCGATTAACATTTACCATTGGGTCAATTACAACAACAAATAGTAAAGTAAAGAGGAGTACCAACATGCTAAATTTACTTCAACTAAATAGCTTTTACCACTTACACAATTGCAAATAAATAAATAAATCATCCTTTGATTAAAGTATATACCAAAGATGTGTCTTGCCTATCTCTTCGGTTCACTCAATAGGTACACATCTAACATAATATGATTTTCCCAATCTTTCCTAGTTTTTATTTCTTTTGTAGCCTTTAATGATAGATAAAGGACAAATGCATGAGGGAAAATTAAAAAAATTTGGTTTGGACTAGGTCAAGACTCAAGTGAAGATCGTCCATCAAACTAAACGAGCAATATCGTGTTTCAGAAATACATCAGATAAATCCCCATGATCAAATCATCGCCATCTAATATAATTACACGTTAGCTTCCAGACGAGTCCGGAATCCAAGCAATAGAATAAAAGTCATAAAACCAAATGCTCCCTCCACCTAAAAGTCCATTAGTGAGAAGTACAATCTCTAATAAAGTTTAACCATTAGATCTTGTATATAAGCCTTGCTTAGTTTAGTGTGAGTGATTTTCACGGCAAAACTATTTGGACAATTGAAGTATTGAAATGGTTATGTCACACCATTGATTGGTTGATAAATGTTATGTTGTGTCCACTGAAATGGACCATATTTCGAATTCAGAGTGTTAATCATACTTATGGAGCTTTAATGCACGTGATGGGCATTAGTGATTAAAGTGGGCTATTAATTTGTGATCACATCTACTCGTGTGGGTCTACCAACACTTATTACTCACACAAATATCAATCACATTCAGAATCAGAATTCAGAACATAAACTCTCGTTGATATCATCCATCCTTATTTGTGTTTGTGCGTGATCCACCAGTAGCCTTCAACTCAAAAATCATTTAATAAATAAATGTCCACCGCAACTAATACTATATGCCCGTGCTTTCCTTTCACGGACCAATTCTCATGTTCCATTTCACTTTTACTAGTAAATAAATAAGTACTCACCACTATATATTCACCACATTAACACTTAATAAAAATATCAACAACAACAAAAATGGAAAAGTTTTATATAGAAACGTGTTGAATATAATAAAAGTTTGTTTATATCAAAGAGTTAGATCACCTTTTATGTAGTTATATATATCAAAGAGTTTTGTACAAATCAATGACAACAAATTTTGCCTCCTTAATTTTGTAGGCATGGTTCTTTTATCCCCCATTCTCTTGTTCTATTCATACCTAATTTTGCATTTCCCTTTTATTAACAGGGAATGTTGTTTTCTATAACCAAAAAAATAGATTTTTATTGATCTTTAAAAATGAAAATATAATCATTGAAAATAAAATTTTAATTTTATAAGTACCATCACCATGAAATTTTGGTGTTTGTAAACGGCAAATGAATTATTTATGAATTGTTTAAGAAATTCATAATTATGGAAAATAAAAATTCATAATTAGTTCGTCCCTAGTCGGAAAAATCTAATTTTTTGTGTAGAGCAATATTTTAATGTCTTAAACATGCTAGAAAAAAAAAATCAACATCTAGATCACTTTTTTGAATTATGCGTATATTATAGGATAAAAAATGATGAGAATCTTAAATTACAAAGTTAGAAACGTGTTTTTTATTTTACAATGTCATTTTTCAAACATTGTGTATATTAAAAGGTCAATTAACTTTGAGGAAGAACAAACTTCAAAGTCCTAGGTTAACACCATCAAACCAATCCAAGTGGGTTTGATTCTTCAATAGTTAGTAGTTTTAGAATCTTTTTAATCAAGTTTTTAGTTTATTTTTAATAATTTAATGTTTAATTTAGAGTTATTTTAAATAAATTACAATTTTTGATTTATTGAATGAATTAGATGTTTATGCTTTTGGTTTATCTACTAACCATATATTTAATAGTTTTTCAATTGTGCAGGTTGATCATTTGAGTGAAACTCTACCACCGAAGTTGTGCAGTTTTTTCAGTTTATCCACCGTTGTTCAGTTTAGGGGAGGATATTATTAGGACTCTTGTATTAGACTAGTAATTAGTCCAAGTTAGGAGTTTACTTGTAATACAAGTTACTGTGAAATCTATCAATTACGGTGTAATAAGCTTATAAGAGCCATATGATAATTTTCACCCTACAGACATATAATAATATATGTTCACTAGATATTGTTTTAGGGATATATAATTATCCAGTTGTTTTAAAGAATTTAGGGTTCGTTCATGCGTTTGATGATATATGTTTTCACCTAAGGGATTAGTTTAATGTGTTTAGATAAAAGGGCCCTTGAGCTACAAGATTGGTCTTGCTCTATTTTGCTAAAGAGGGGTGATATTTGGACAACCAAAATCAAACAACTCTATTGACAACCTTTTTTCCTCTCTTCTTATTGGATAATAACAATAGAGAGAGAAAAAGAAAGAGACAGAATAAAAGTATAATATGAGTATGAGAGAGAAAATTGTCACAAAAATTGTTTAAAAATAGTTATTCAAATATCATTTCTCTTTGCTAAATGATCATGAGTGTAATCAATTATTATGGTTAGAACGTCTATTTTCAAGGAGTGAAAGGAGAGGATTCGAAGGATCCTAATTGTTTTTAATCATCATATGCTAGTATACCAATAGAATCTTTTATTATGTAAAAAATTACAATACCAAGTATTTTTTCGGATAGGATTACAACTTACCAAATTGTATCAAGGATTTCATTTATATATACCATACATGTAAATATTAATTAATCAAAATCGTAATATCATCAAAGCATTTGGTTTAAATACCTACTTATAAAGTCGCGTGTATAACCTTATTAGTTTTTTATCGCTATTTTAATTTTTAAAATCATATTAACTTGTGTCCTAAGGACGTAAGTCAAAGAGCTAAATATGAAATTGAGAAAAAAGTTTTTTATATTGAAAAAATAAATATTCGAAATTTCATGATATTAAATTCACGTTTTCCAATATTTTATTTCTGCATTTGATTATTTAACTTGTGCACTACAAGAAAGTTAGCATCGTATTAATAATGAACTCCAATTTATGTATATTTGATAAATATATATATATATATATATATATATATATATATATATATATATATAACACAGAAAAAGAGCCATTTAGTCTATAATCCAATTCCCTCAACAAAAAAAAAGTCTATAATCCAATTATGATGGTGGAGATCGTATACATTACCAAGACGAAATCGAAATCCATGGAGGTGAATTTGTGGGGTTAATACCCATGTGCTCTAACATGGAGAGGGGGGGCAAACAATCTCACTAAACTTGATATTTTTTACTTGGGAAGTTTGCACCCACCACTTGCTTTACCATAAATTTAGGTTTATGCAAAATACTAATTTTATTTCTCATGAGTTTGTTGTTTTTTATTTTCTAACATTTTTCTTGAAAACCATTCTTTTTCCAAAAAGAATTCAAGTAATTTATAATCTAGAAGATCATGCCCCATCTCTAAAAACAAACCATATGGCTATTTTACTTGCATATTTGACTCACATCAAAACATGGTCCCTTTCACATAGTCTTCAATGCTATAATATTAATGATGAGGGCCTAATTATTAGGATGCTATTGGTACTACTACCTAAATCGGCAATTACAAGCAACACGCGGAGAGGATTAGAGATTAATATAGCATTGCTTACCAAACAAATCAATCTATTCATTCAAACATGAACACAAAATGAAAGGGTCTATCTATCTTTCAATAAAATACTAATTAAAACTTTAATAAAACCACCTGAACAAAAAAATAACAATCCATTAATGAGTTTTTTCATGATAAATTGTTAGGAACAACTCGAGTTTAAATCTCCACTAAAACAATTATTTATTAAACTTTACCTACGGTTGATCGGTAGGTTAAGACAAAAGAATTAAAACATTAATAGGACACAATTAGTTTCTTTTATAGCTTAATTAATCAAGTCTTTCAAACATGGTTTATTTGGACATAGATCACTCTCAACAGTACCCAAATGCAAAGACAATTCTAGGTAACTTGTGGAACAAACAGTACTTGAATGTTGCTCAAGTATCATACCTAATTGAAGGGAAGATAAGCTTAGAATTTACTACTGTGAAGGCAGTTACATGCAATGATATATGTCTAGATGAGTAGTTCCTGGCAATGTAATGACTGTTATGATGGGGTTTGGAAAACCAAAACGACATGTCAACCAAAAAGGAAACGGGTGATAACAGGAATTGCAAACCAAAGTCCCATCGAAACCTCACACTCAATTTTATAAATTTGCAAATTCTCAATGACAGTGAAACTTAGCTTGTCAGTTGGTGTGTTTACTTTCCATGATAATGACACAATGTAATGTAAAGTTATCTTGAGACTAATTTCTTCAAATAGCTAAAATCTATTTAAGGAGTTGGACATCTCTTAAAATATATATATTTTTCTTAGATGTGATATATATTTATTCAAATTGATATAGTACATCGATACAATGCAAATTCGTTAAAAATAAAAAAGGATGCATCTGCGAACAAACTCACAACATCCATGTTAATAGCATAAAACGACAAAGTACAAAATTTTACACATATGATTGTAATCAAATCTCTAAAATATTCATGTCTGATATGCAATATGTAGATGACGCCAAAGTCCATTGATTTGATCTGTATGGATTGAAGCTGATCTGACAATCTAAACTGAACAAATACCTAAACGAATCTAAAAAACAAACAACGCCGTACAAAGACGACAAACAAACCAACGTCGCATTAAGATGACAAAATCACAAAATAAAAAACAAAATAGATGTGAAAATCACTTAGAAGAAAATGGGTTATATGGATGATTTGGGTCAAAAATTGACCATAAACCACCATTCTTTATGTAAAATATAGAAGAAGAAAATTAAAGTTTTGATAACGACTCCGGAAAGGGAAAGAGAAAAGAGAAAAAAAATATATGCAGCATTTTACAATTATATATGTAGCATGATGTTAGTGACTTTTTTATTATTATAGAATAATAAATAATCTTGTAACAAATTCAACTTGATCGCATGGACGGCGTATATTGCATGTTCATCATGATCCATCCAAAACTTTTGGTCAACATATATAATTATATCTGTAAAAAAAATACATATAATTATGGCTTATTAGATCCATTGATCTCTCAATTAATTTCCATTTAATAAAAAGTACATTTTGGTCCTCACTTTTTTCTCTGTTTGTCAAATAAATCTCTTCCGTCAAAACAATAGCCTTTCCGTTAGTAAGAGTCCACGTGGCAAATCCTAAGTGGCTACTATAAAAAGGCAAAATTAATTTCTCTTTTCTTCATCTTCTTCTTCCTCACTATAGTTCATCATCATACATTCAACAACATTATACAAAATCCAGAAAAAAAATTCAAAAACAACAACCTCTTCTTTCGAATTCTACAACACAACTTCTAAAACACCTTCAATTGCTACAAGAACAACAACATTTCAATTGCTAGAAGAACAACAACACAGTACCATCATAATCATCTTGCTTCCTCGTGTACACCGGTCACCAAAATAATTCATCCTTCAATTAATAAAAAAACAACAAATTAAGCCAAGAAATTAATAGGGTCTATGGTGGACTATCTATAATGTTGGTTCACCATAGACATTTTAGGTTAAACTTAACACCGAAGGATTTATTTGGCAAACGGAGAAAAAAATGAGGGACTTAAACGTACATTTTATTAATTTTAGGACCAAAATGAAAACTTGAAATTATTTAGGGAACCATTAGATCAAATAAGCCTATAATTATATATAGTTATTCAATCACTTGGTCCCTTAACTTAATTGATTGTTTCAATTTGGTCTCCTAACTATAATTTGTACCAATTTGATCCCTATGTTTTGTTCCGTTACTAGTTTTAGTGATTTCTGTTAATGTTTTTTTGAGAGAAACTAACAAAAATGACTAAAACTAATAACGGAGCAAAATACAGGGGATCAAATTGATACAAATTATAATTATGGGACCAAATTAAGATAATCAATTAAGTTAAGGGATTGGGTGATCGAATAAGCCTTATATATAAGGAGAGAAAGGTAAAGGCATCTACGGTATCCAAAACAATGATTATTATTAACAAAAAAAAATAATACAGAACAATGAAGAATATATACTCCTCCCACATACTACATCGATTATTGATCTATCTATTTTCTTTTTCTTACCGATTCTATTGACCATCTAGATATTATTCTATCAAGAAGTTTGTAATTGTAAACCCACACTTAAATTTTAAATAATTTAGTTACTTTTTTTAAACAATAGCTCAGTGCATGCTCACTTCAAATTATTCAATTTCCGTGTTTCGTAACAGAAGGTCGTAGAGGACCATTAAACAAGAACTTCAATTTTAGACACAGATTTTCTAATATGAGCTTCTTCTTCTTTTTTTTTCAAATTAAAATAATGTAAAGATGGAGGAACTTATGCAAAAAATAATGTATTCCAATTTGCATCATATGGTATCATTGAAGTGGGGTGGAAGAGAATCTTAAAATGCTACGCATGGAAACTTTCTCAACTTCAGCCAATCAACCTTCAAAAATAAAATGTTGCTTTCCTCCGCTTCGAGAGAATAACCCTACCGTTTAATAATAACTAATCTCAGTTGAAAATAATTTATTGGACAAGCTAAGTTTTTTCCTCTAAATCGAATTGTTTCACTATACAAGGGTCAGAGATTGAACCATAACCTACTTACTTGAAGTGTATGAATCCCTTATTACTATAACCAACCACATATCACTAAAAAAACAAATATTTGTTTCTGATACACAACAAAATAAACAGAAAAGATGAAAAGAAAATATAAAATTTGGTTCTTTCCTTTCTTTTCGAAAGTTTAAAATATAAACACAAGAAAAATGAAAAAAATAAAATAAAAAATTCTTCATTGTTTGTTTATAGTTCCCCACTTCTTATAATTAGTTGATGCCATTATAGTTGTAGGACCAAACAAAGCCGTTTGAGAGATCAAATTGAATGATATGAGAATTTATTTATTTTGAGTAGAATCAAGTTCAAAATTTGGCATCAACTATCAACGGCACCAATTTGAAGGCAAGTTCAAACCCTCACGCACAGCAAACTGCACAAGCCAGTTCCAAATGACATGCATTCAACGTGATTTATTCGAGCTTTTGTTTTCAACAACACAAGACGTGTAAGATAGGTTAGGTAGTGGTTAATTGAGAACATTCATTTTGGTTATAAGTTAAATGTGCATTTTAATGGGACATAAATTTGGATTCCACAAGTTTTCTCACCACTCATCCTATGGATTTAATGAAGGGAAATGCTAACCCGTGCCTCCGGGGCACTGATTAAGGATATGAAAAAAGAAATTATATAGTAGTTAATGCATTAAAATTGTGTAATTAATTGATAATAAAGTCAAAAACAGTTTTCTTTTATGGTAATAATTCTCTTTTATGGTATGCTTAACCAGTGCCCCGGGGGTACCGATTAGCAGGACCCTTTAATGAATATATAGCAGGGAAGGAGTTAGGAATTAAACTTAGGAGGAACCAACTTAAATGTGTAATTTAGTAAAGAAAAAAAAAATTAGTTCAAAAGAAGTAAAAAGATAAATCAAATGAAATAAACATATTGTCTAAAGCTAATGTGTTATTTTTAGAGATTAAACTTGTCAGTGATATGTTAGTTTGTAAAATATCTTTAAAAATATCTATTTGATATGATTTGATTAAATGCATGTGCTAAAAAACATTTACACCGTCGGTTTATGAAAATTAATCTCTTATTCTATATACATATAAAGACGGGTAGGTGTTAGAGAGAGTTTTAAGAATAAAATGTTCATAGCACTCCCTCTTTGGCGATTTTGAATTTTGTTGTATGACCTGTGGAAAAAATCTTACGGATCCATCATGTGCTTAAGCAAGAAAAATCCATAGAAAATTGCCTTTCACATTTCATACAATGCTAAGAAACACCATAAAATGAAAAATTTAACCCCAAATTTCATTGATAGTTAACTACCGTCGGTTAAAATCCATCGACAGTTAACTGCAACTTTTAATAATTTTGTGGTGTTTCCTAGCAACTTTTGATCTGGAAACAGCAATTTTCAAATCCATGTTGCTATTGGGCTTATGCTACTTTCGTTTGGTCTTTATCATCCGGTTTCTTTGCAAAATTTTATTCTATTTCTCTAAGCGCACCCCCCCCCCCCCCACCTCCCCCAATAACTTCCAAGTTCCATGCACCTCAAACCATCAGTTTATTTATTTTTTGTTACACCCACCATCAGTTTATTTCATTTGTATTAATATTTTTAAATGTTTCTGAATTATATTTATAGGTTTAAAAATGGGTCGGGATAGTAATAATAAAGTTAAACTTTTATTTTCCTAGATCATTCATTTATAATAGAGTTTAATAAACATTTTTTTGTTACCATGTTATCCATATGAATTTTCATTGTTGTTTAGTGGCATCTAATCTTCGTTGAAGAATTTATTGCAAATACATCTATGTTCTTGACATGACTAAAAAGTCAAGGATATAAGCTGCAAGAATAAACACACAATTACAAGTTTTTCACATGTTACTAGCAAATTTTAAACAAACAAAGAAATATTAAAAATCTATATTTCCTCAAATTGATACAAATCTTCATTCCTTTAGAAGCATTGATTTGATTTTCTACCTCTTAAAAAAAATTATCCTCAAATTTGGTGGGGAGGCAACCTACATGAAGAAAACAAAGCAAGTCAAGATGGTACTAATAAAATAAAATAAACTCCTCCAGGGTCAAATGAAGATTGAGATAAAACACCAAGTGTATTTGCAAGCATTTATGTATTTGCAAATAATTTGCAAGCATCCTTTTGTGCAACTTCACGACTTAGAAAGTCATGAGTTGTCTCCATCTTTTGCACACCTTTAAGAACTTTTAAAAGTGGATCAACATAATTAGAGAGAAAGTTTTTTTTTTTTAAGGAAATAATTAGAGAGAGAGAGTTAGCATTAGTTTTGAAAAACTATGAATGAACGACCTTATCAACATTGATCCATTTTCCTTAACCTCGTTGTTATTTTCAAATTTTCCTTTTACCTCATTCTTTTATTTTTCTTTAAAGGTACTCTCAAACGCGCATTGAAACATTTGCCTTCGTTTTCTCTTTTTATCTAAAGACTTTCTTACATTTTCGATTTTTTAAAAATAATCATTTGCTTAATCCATTCACTTAGAAATTTTCAAAACTACTAATATTAGTTTCGTTAAAAAACAAGTTAATAATTTATTTATTTTTGAAGGAAGAAGACAAGGAAATAATGTTGCCCACCTATTAGCTAGGGCATCATTTTTTTTTTAAAGAAGATAGGGCATGTTTTTTTATATTAGTTTTCAAATTCATAATTTTATGTCATATTTTATTATTAATGAAATGAGTTTATTTTACTTTACTTCTTTAAAATAAAATAAAAAATCCAACCCCAATATTCACGTGTCAGTGCTTGTCTTTCCGCTCTTTTTATTGTGTTAATGTTTGAAAATTATGAACTTTTGATTGCTATAACGTTTGAAAATTATAAATGATATTTTTTTTTATGAAATTTTGATTTTGATTAAAACTAAAAATATAAAAACTAACCATGATTATCTATTTTAATGACACCAACAATATAAAAAAAAATATAATCTAAATTCTTTTTTTAATGACACCAACAACAATCTTTATTATAGAAAAAATTGTTTAAGGATATAACTTGGATAATGAAAAAGTAAGTATAAATATACTCATCTAGTTTGTTACACTTTTTAAATGATAAAGCAAAAAAACAAACATATGTATTTTTATCGTGTTTGTTATATTTTTTTTAATATTTAAATTTATTCTTATCTATTTATTACATGTGTTATTTGTATTGAAAATTGAGGACATTTGAAAAGAAAAAATTAATATAAAAGAGCTGAAAGTAATTGTTTTTAGATGAACTCATGCCGGCATGCCACATCAATTAATTGTACCACTTTAGCATATATTTAGAAGAAAATTGTAAGCTACTACCAAAATATAAAATGCTGAAAAGTGCCCTGAAAAATAGGGAACCAACTTGGACTTTGAGAGGAATATATTCTTTAGTTAAGTAGTTTATGGCTACAAATTAATTATAGTATTTAGAACTTATGCATTTTAAATATGTAAAAATGAAATCTATGTGAGCTTAGTTTAGTTGGTAAGAACAACGTATGATATATATAAGGTTCGAGGTTTGAACCTCAGATACCACAAAAAAAATAAAAATATGAAGCATTTAAGGTTTAAACATCGATCCTATATAATATTGTTCTTACAATTATCAACTAAGTTGTGTTTACGGGACAATTCCAACCCCTTCATGCCATATCTATCAACTAAATAAATTCATGGAGATAGATATTATAATTAATTTTTTTTCAAGAGATATGTTATTTGAACATTCATTTATACGATAATTTTTTAGACAATCAAAATTTAAAAAAAAAATGAGATATTAGAACAAAAGAGAAAATAAGTAAGAAAATAATGTAAGAGAAAAAGCTGTTAAAAAATAATTATTTAAGTATAAGTAGGAACTAGAATTAATTTATTTTTTTAAAAGAGGAAGGAACTAGAACTGTTATTGAGAGTCAAAGGTGTATTTAAAAGAAGAAGAAGAAAAAAAAAAGAAAAAAATTGCACGACGGTGACAGTTATAATGGTTCGTACACGTACATGTTATATTGCGTAGGTAATTTCCTATTGTCTGTCTCTATATCGCACTTTGTTTCATCGTTTTCTGCCAAACTCAAAAGAAACTTCTTTTTCTCACTCTCTCCACTTTCAATCCCTAAAACCTTTCTTCTTTTTTCTTCTGGGTATGTCTCTCTCTCTCTCTCTCTCTCTCTCTGCTTTTTATCATTTCATACCTATCTTATCTTGTGCTTTCACTTGTGTTTTATCGGTTTTGATTTCTCCAACTTTTTTTATATATTATATAGTTTTCAATCTCTGAATTAATTGTTTTTTGTTTTGCTTGTGAATCCTCTAGATACTTTAACAAACCCTTTATCAGATAATATTATCTTCTTGATGATTTTATTATTATTAACCGTCTTGTTTTTGTAAATTGAAATTACTTTTTCAATTGGATTGATTCAATTTATCAAAGATGTTGAATATTGGATAAGTAGTTGTTTATTGTTCAACGTTCTCAGAAGCTTCTTTAGTGTTCACTTTTCATTACTCTTTATATTAGGTCGTATGTATGTTGAAATTTTAGTTAGTAATGCCCTTTCCATGTTAGTATGTCAAATCAAGATTGCATGTCAAATTTCTGTTATTGGAATTCATAGTACTATTACATATTTGATATTTCAATATGTGGTTTTCACTTTTTCTGTACCATTCATTTATACATCAATTTTTAATTATGATGTCAGTTCTTACTTATAGTTATAAGCTTCTGTCACATTTTGGATCATGTTACAACATTCCTTCCAAATTTCTATTTACTTAGAGTGACTAGTGAAATATGGTTATATCTTTTTCTTGAATCTTTCTTACATTTTCTCGTATTGATTCTCTTGCGCTTTCCTTTATGACCGAAAAGGCGAAAACAGTTTTTTGACAACTTGGATATCGTTCATTGTTTTGCAGATTCCAATGTTCTGAGTGATTTTTGGTGTTGGTTCAGTTATAAAAAATTTAACTCTTAGAACAAATACCTATCAGCAACTTCCTAGGTTGTGATAATAAAATGCAGTTATATCATCATCCGTTTGATTTGGACAGCCAGAAGGTGAGACTTGCATTGGAAGAAAAAGGCATTGATTATACATCTTTCCATACCAATCCTGTAACTGGCAAGAATTTGGATTCCTTATTCTTTCAGATGAATCCGAGTGGAAGCCTCCCTGTTTTCCAAAACGGCTCTCACATCATTTACAAGACTATTGATATAATTCAGTAAGTATGCTCCCTTCAAACCTTCTTCATTATTTTGTCATCACTGACTTGTATAGATATTTATAATTTGATAAACTTCATTTTGAAGATTTATTCATCATTGTAGATTAACCATAGAGTATTTTTTTTTTTTTTTTTTTTTAAAATAAAAAAATCAGAATTTGATTGCTATCAAAGCCGCTTTCTGCATATTCGACTTTACTTTCTAAACGGATTCCCATGACCTTGAAGCAGCCTATTTTGTATATGCTACATTGTATATAAAGTGGTTTCTATTAATTCTCGATAAAAGCTTAATCGCTGAGCGTTCTGCCCACTAAGAATGAAATGTTGAAGTTGAATATATGTTTTAAGTACTTCTGTCACACACAGATGTCTTACAGTGCTATGGATTTTTCAGGTACATAGAAAGAATTGCTGTAGTCTCCGCAGGGTCTGAGGATATCAGTAGCAATAGGAGTGAAGTGATTGAATGGATGAAGAGGATACAAGAGTGGGATCCTAAATATTTTTCCCTCTCCCATATACCAGAGAAACACCGAGTTTACGTTTCCAAGTTCTTAAGGCGTGTGGTGATTGCTCGTATGTCGGAATCCCCTGAATTAGCAGGTGCATACCATAGAAAGTTAAGAGAAGCCTATCAAACTGAAGAAAAGTTGAAAGACCCTCATGTTTTGAGAAGGAGTGAGGAGCATTTGGTTAGATTGCTTGATGATGCGGAAAGACAACTGAGTGAAACACCTTATTTGGCAGGTGAAGAGTTTAGCATGGCTGATGTGATGCTCATTCCGATTTTAGCTCGTTTAAAACTTTTGGATTTAGAGAATGAGTACGTAACTGTGAGGCCAAACATTGCCGAGTATTGGATTTTGGTTCAGCAGAGGCCTAGTTATAGAAAGGTGATTGCTAAACATTTTGATGGCTGGAGAAAGCACAAAACATTGTTCAAAACTTGGTGCTTTGTTCATATTAGAAGTTTGCTTAAGCGGTACTAGTGAGGTACGTACGTACACACATGGTTGCCAAGAAATGGTTGAATAAGTAAATACATGAAAGAAATTTTTGTGTTGTAGATAAAAATTTATGAGAAACCATGCCCTATCTTTTTATTTTTGTTGAAATAGAAGGGGGATTCTTTTTTATTTCTCCCTTACTGCTTGGTGATGTTAGTTATTAGTACTGAGATTGCACTTATTCTAGAATGAGATAGGAGGAAAATCAAGGTGTGCATGTAAGTGGTTTGTCTCCAAAATTTCATTGTACCAAGTACTGAAACAGTCCAGGGTGCCATCTTCCTTCGTTGTCAAAAGAAAAGAAGAGGCAAATTTGTGTGTATTCATTCAATTAGCAAACACTATGCAATGTGTATATTATTGATATTGAAACAATGCTTTCTTGTAAGGATTGTTGCTTGTTATGTGTGACACTAGTTTTGGTTATGTGTAAAACTATTAAAAGCTAAAAATCAATTAGATCAAGAACGTAACCATGGCTACTTTATTTCACCCGTAAGTTATTTGTCCCTCCGCCCCCCGTTGCATATCATGTTTGATAAAGACAATTTCATGACATGTTTTTTGATACAAGAAATTCATTTTAAATCATTGCAATCAAAATTATCTTCAATTAATTTGGAGTCTTTCTAAAATTTCACATGACTATGTAGCATGAATATATTTTTCTTTTAAGGAACTTGTTGTTTATAGCATTTCATTAATAATAATATTGTTAATACAAGGGAACATTAAAATGGATAGTGGGACTAGATGATATTGCAGCCTCTCCTGCAAGAGCTTGAACTATCTTATTTGCTTGTCGGTGAATAAACTCAACCCAAAAGTTTGTAAACTGATTGGTCAGATATAGTTACATAGGGGAATATTTGACACTAGTTAAATATAAGAAATACATTGTTGCAACCTCCTCCTCCTCTCAAATCCAAAGTTCTCTACAATATAGTTTGAGAGTGGTGCGCTAGCCTTCACGGTTGCACCATACATAAACCCCATGTGGATTGGGTTTGGGCTCTCTAAACTTCAGTTGTGTGGATTAATTGGGTCAGGTTTTTACCTCTTAGTCTTTTGAGAATTGCTCTTCTTCCATCTGCTTTTGCTCGTTTTCGTTAAGAAATACATCTGCGTGGGTTAACTCACGCTGAAAATACATCTACATGAGTTAACTCACGCTCGGCTATTTTGACGAAAGTAGATTAAAGAATGAGATTAATGAAGTTGATTGAGTTATGGTTTTGATATTATTATCGGATATTATTGAAAGACCTCAAAAACATGGTGTTAAGAAAATGTGATTCAACATTTTAAACATGTGTTTGATGTTGATAATGATTTTAGAAATTAATTCTAATCAAAACTCATTTCTAATGTACATTAACTTTTATCTACACGGCAATTCATTAAACCCAATGTAACACTCTAAACCCTTAAAACGATAAACCACGCAATAATACAATCATATAAAGGATTTAGATGCTACTTCTTCTATAAGTCCAAACATGCAAAAATAATTTTTCAAAACATTAGAGCGAAATAATATCATAATATCTCATCAAAAAATAATAAAAATCTTCAAAGTAGTCATGCCACATATCTCATAATACATCACCAAAATAAATCTCCAATCTCAACATATTGAGTGAATAAATCTCATAAAGTCATAAAATGTAAATAACAACAGACAAACATCATAATCAGAGCCCGACACACTAAGACTCCAAAAGCAAAAGACGGGGTAGCCCCAAAGCTAGCCTCAAGCATACTCATTGCAAAGCGAAGCAACTAATTATGCACGTCGTCGACCCATACATGCGAATAAGGTAGACGGTCAATCAAACAACCACTGGAGGTTAGATAACATTCCATAATTAAGGTATAACCAAGTAAATAGCATTCAAGGATTTCAAGATACACATAAACATAAACAGTCATATCATTCCTTCAAGCTGTCAACAAGTGGAATAATTAAAATAATCAAATCATCATGTCATTTACAATAATCAAGTGTCCAAGCATCTTCATTCATTAAAGTTCAAGTACACAACTTCACAAGTTACGCCAAATTCACCAACATATAGTTTCACCAAGGCACATATTTCACATAACCCATGTGTATGTAATTCCCTAGACACGACTCTACATGCATGTGGTATCAATGGATGTCGGAGGTAATTTTACCGATTTACCCTCTAATTCATTTGATGTTTTCAAAGGTTTAGAAAGGATAACAACAGTTAAATACATCAAAAGAATCATTTAGGAAGTCCGGATCGACCCCCAAGCACTCAGAAACGGAAAAATCACGGGTGATGTCATTGGACCATAAGGGTGTGCCCAAATTTTGGGTTTCCCTCTCGGGAACCCATCAATTTTTCACTCAAAAACCCCATTTTCGATCTCCTTTGTCGCAAATTCGTTCCTCAAACTTGATTATTAGTTATCATACATCCAAAGGCAATCAAAACAACAACAAACATGAAATCACAACCTCAATTCACATCAAAATCATCATCTAGTTCATTTTTCACCAAAAGTTTGTATTTTCTCATTTTCATTTAAACTTCACAAACAACCACACCAATTCAAACCCCATCAACATATAAACATAAATAAACATTCAAGAAGTGAATTTAAACATGTTCCAACATAAATCACTCATCAATTCATGGTTTACACTTAAATAAGCAAAAATCATCAAAACAACTTATTTACAAGATTTGATGGGAATTCATGGGGTGGTGAGGGATTAAACATTATATGATTAAAATAATAGGGGGGGTGTTTTCTACCACAAAAATTCTACTTCGTCCATAAGGTCAACCATGACCTCCTTTTCAATACATCCTTTAAACTTTTTACCGATTTTTCGAAAGCCTGCAGTTTTTGTGTTTAATCAAACTAAAATGGTTCCACTCAACTACAATTCTTTTTAAAAAGTTCCTATGGAAGTTGAACACCGCTTTGACCTTGAAAGGATTGGAAATTATGGGTATTATATGGAGGAAGAACTAAGAAATGCAGGTTGGTATTATGGGTATTATATATTATATTTAACAATCAACATAATAAATTCGGATCAGTATATCATCACATCAGGATTTTACATGTTTATACTCATGAAAACATAATCTTTTCAACTGTTTTGTATATGCATGTTCGTGTTGATTTATTGTTCATTGCTTAAGCCAATGATTGTGAAAATATTAGATTACCCTAGTACATTTATTGTATAAATAAAAACCCTAATGTAGATTCATTCCTGCTCCATGAAGTTGCGCCCACGGGAGAGCAAGTTGAAGTTGCAACCCAGATGAAAGCAAATCATGGTCTTCTTTATTACTTTATCAAGAAGATATTCATACAATGTGACCAAGATGAATGCCGAGTCTCAAACCTACACAACTTTTGTATTTACAACACTCTAAAGAACAAAAAGGTAAATTTGTCACTGCTGTTTTTGGACACAGTTATGTGTAATTTGAGTAACATAAATATGATCTATTATCCAATAATGTTGAGTAAGATAATGATAGACCAAGGTGTGATAATTTTTTTTTTTACAAATTGTATACGGTTGAACAATGTAAGTTTGATCATAAACTTAGTACAAAATTGTTTGGAGCGGAGCAATCGATGGTACTGAATTTCTTTATTTTTTCAAAAAATTAAGCAGTTGAACTTGAGAGTTCTTCGTATATAGATTATGAAGATAGTGCAGGAAATGAAGAATTGAATTCATTCTAGTGTGTCAATGTCCCTTTATTGTTTATGTTTAATATATTTAATTTTAATTTCCGAAGGTTTGGATATTTTTTTTAGGATATAATGTTAAAGAGATAGATCTACTAAAAAAGCTTGTTAAAATTTCAAAAACTTGGATTCAAACCTCTTTCCTTTTCTCTCTTTAATGTGTTTGGTATTTGTGTTTTGACTCATAATTGTTTGATTGTTGTTGCTTTGATGCAGTGAAATACGTAATGTCTTTAACAATATCTATATTTTTTTTTACAACTAATTTATTCAGATTTATATTATTGTTTCTTTTGTAAGGGTGATCAATGATCGTTGTTACTTCTACAGGAAACAGATCTGTCTATAAGTACAATATTCACTCAGTTTCAGAACCTTTTATTAAAAGATGATTTTGTTATACTAATTGACAAAGACGCCTCGCTAAATTATGGAATTTATCAGGTATGTTAATGCGACAATGACTGTGCTTCATAGAACACTAACATATTCAAATAAAACAACGACAAATACATAATATGACTGCTTCAAAAAGACAAAATACAAAATACGACAATATTGACTCTTAGAACACTAATACATAAAACATGAAAGGAGGTTAGAAGATAACATTGACGTATTTCTTACTACAATCTCCATTTTGCACATGTTAATCTCTGTCAACTTTTACCACATAAATCCGTTTGCACTTGTATTTTCCTGGATGTATTTTCATGTGGTTTTGAAATGTTTTACTAGTGATTGTATATCCACAAACATGACAGTTATAGTTGGTGTCATTTCTAATGCAGTCACGACTTCCTGAAGCCATATTTACGAAGAAATTACCCATACTTTCATCAGTTGAAATTATTAAATGAAGAAGAAAAATTAAGTTCAATGAAGGTGTGTTGAAATTATGAGAATGAGAAGAATATTAAAACGTAGAACGAAAATATGCAGGAAAATGAAGTTGCATGATATATATATATATATATATATATATATATATATATATATATATATATATATATACATACTCTCACATAGAAGCAGGTAGGTTTGTGGAACAATAATTGAATAAACTGATATTGGTATTGGATAATAATGAGTTTTTACCTTTTCAATAGTTATCCACTTTTGACTTTGTAGTGAAGAGATATCAGCAAAAAATTTTAACAAAGTTTAGTTTAGCTAAATAAGTTTTTTTTTCTTTGATCAATAAGTTTTTCTTTGGACCAATAAGTTTTTTTTTACATGGCAAAAGTTTCCATGGATTTTTCTTTGTATTTTTCTTTGATCAAGCTTATTTAAAAAAGTTTTGAAACTTCTTTCTACATGGCAAGATAGTATGATAATTAAAAAAAAATGTTGTTAATGTGCTGAATTATTGTGGTAATATAAAAAAAAAAAAAAATGTAACCTACAAATATTTGTTATAAACATACGTAAACATATGCATGTAAAATTCTTTGCTCGTGATTAATAAGTTCCATCAAAATGCGAATTGTTCAAGAGACTACTAGATAATTTTTTTAGTGAGACCTTCATTAAATTCAAATCGTAAAAATTTAAATTACCAATGACCCTTCCCCTCATAATAAAAGAGTGAACACAAAAAATGGAAAAAATAAATAATATATGGATATACAAAAGAAATTCTCAGTATCGAAGACTCGAACAAAATTGCATTAATTAAATATTTCTTCAAAAGAAATTGTATATTGTTAATGTGAGTTTCGCACGAATGAATAGTACGGGGGAATTTAGAGGGTGGTATGGAATAAAGCGTATTGGTTGGTTGAAATAATAAAATGTATGTTTTCTACCACAAAATAATCATGAATTGCAAGTTTTACATGTTAAATGTTTAAAATATAAAATTCAAATTACATGTTCATTTGTGGATTTCTAGTGGCATAATAGATCAAATAGATTAAAGAAAGAGAATTATAAAGATGATAGAATTATGGGTTCGAGATTATTGATGTATTTAAGATTTTAAAGATTCAAACACATAATACCAAAAAATGTGATTCAACATTTTAAACATATATTTGATAATGAGTTTAATTTTAGAAACAAATTTTCATCCAAACTCAATTCTAAAAGAAAGTTAACATCTACTTACGTAAGAATTGTTTCTACCCCACAACTATCATTGTTTAATATTTTATTGAAACATGAATGTTACCTTTAATTATATTATACGTTATACATACACACATGTTAAATTTTTTTAATCGTAGTGAATGAGATTGACCAAAACCGAATCGTTTACAAGAATATTTGACTTTTGGATTGAATAATTTTTAGTTACACTATACTTATCTTTCGGCTACTGAATTTGATTTGTATGGCCACTTTCCCTGAGACTCACAAGTATCAATATATGACAGTTGCAAAAGAAATTTCCAATATAAAAAAACTCAGATAAAATTGCATAAATAAACTAATATATTATTACTTTGAGTATTGCAACTCCAGTAATGAAAATGAAGCACCTGCAAGATTTTGGAGGAAATTCAAGAGGTGGGGAATAAAACACATTGGATCATTGAAGTAATAATGGTTGTGTTTATACCACAAAATAAACATGAATGATATGTTTTCTATGTTTAACATGTTGTTTGGAATATTAATTCAAGTTGCATGTTCAGCTAGAGATTCACGGTAACATATGAATTGTTATCAGATGTAGGAAAGTAGATTAAGGAAGTAGATTGATACATAAAACAAAGTTATGGGTTTTAAATTATTAAAGTATTTGAGATTATTGAAGAACATCAAACACATTGTGTGATGCTGAGTTTGATTTAAGAAGTCAATGCTCACCGAAACTCATTTCAATTGGCAGTTAGATTCAACCTACATGAGAATCGACTCTTCTAAACAACCATCGTTGCATTTTATTTTATTATAAAATAATTACTAGCTTTAAATATTTGTTATATACATTTCCATGTTAAATTGTATAATTGTGAATGAATTCTAACCAAATACAATCATGTAAGGAACAAAAAACACATGCAATATAAAGAAAGCACTTAACTTGTAGATTCTTGAAAGTAAATACAAGATTTAATTGGGAATCCAAGGTATGACAATGGATAAAATAGATTGAGTGGTTGAAGTAATAAGGGGTGAATTTGATACCACAAAATAATTGTGGATCATATGTTTTTCATGTTTAGCATATTAATGGGTTCACTTTGTTGCCTATAATAATGGATCCATGAGTTAAAATTCTATAAATAAGATTAGTAAAATTATTAAAAACTTGAAGTTGAAAATAGAAGAACAATTCTGATGAAAAAAAGGACATTCAATTATATGTTGATTTGCTAATGATGTTTTTGCATCAATGTTTAAAAATCTGGCAAAGGAGTAATCTTAACATTCAAATCTACGTGACATATTGGTTGAAGCTATAAGTGAAGCCTAAATTTTGATTAAAAGAGTTGGATGAAAGTTAAATTTTGCATAAGTGAAAAACAAAGTTAAATTTTGAATAATGTGAAGTTGGAATAATTTTATTTTATTTTGATTTACAATTATTGAAATATGTGAACAACATTTCGACTATTGACAATTGTTAGTTGTGGGAAAGAGATAGATTGTATGCATAAAAATAGAAATTTGTTGAAAAGAGGAAGAGTGTATAACTTATTTGTTATGGGAGAAAGATAAAGCGTCAAATTTATTAGAAATAGATAGAGTGTGTGGAAAAAAAAAAAAATACTTTCCGTTTTTTCTATTGTGTTCAATTGTATGTTTATTTTATCATATTTGTTTATAATTTTTTTTTTGTAAGATAACAAATATTTTTTCTATTGCAAGGGAATCGTTAAGGGCATGATTGAAAGATAAAAAGCCTGGCAAAAATCATGCATCACCTTTAAATTATGTTTTTTTATAAATTGATACAATATGGAAAAAAAAAAAATATATATCCGTAACATACAAATCCCAAGTAAATAGGTTTTTTTCTTAAATCCTAAACTTGAACTTGTTACTAAACCTATCGAGCCGAGCTAGACCTTAAATAGACTATGCCATAGGTTTATGTCAGACGGCCTGACCTATTTCTATCCCTAGTTCCAAGACACCAAAATTGTCATAGCTTACCCAGCCCATGAGTAGACCGCAAAAACTTTCTAAAAGTCTTAATAAAAAATGTCCAACAGATGCTAATTAAAAAAATCAGAAAGGAGAAATATTCAATGGAGAAAATAGTATATAAGGGAACAGAGCTCAAAAAATGTTCTCGCCTCTGTGGATTGTAAGTTACATACTCTCCAACTAGACCAACCTTCATTGACATATAAAATTGGGCAGATCAAATTCTGCCAAACAAGAGTTGAGAAGGCAAAACCCAAAAAGATGTCAACAATCCAACTGACATCATAAATTTGAAACATCTCCCAATTACATTCACAGGTATACAACTTTGAAGCTTTTGGACTGACTATGCATACATACATTTACAAATAGATAGATGATATAATTGAGACATTAGGTAAATAACTGATCTCTCAAAAGGAGTAAATAACTAACCTTCTCAGTTCAAATAATAAACCAGACAGAAGTAATTTATAGCAAGAGCATCATTCATTATATTCAAATAGATGAATAGTATCAATTTACAACTCCAGCATCACATTCAAATCTTCATCACTCTGACTAAAGCAAAGGAACAACAATGTGGGCAAAACCAACCGTCACGGATTTTCCATTTTCCGAGAGGATTATACAAGTCCATAGAAACACCCTCTTGAAGGTTTAGGGAGATCAGCATCCAGATTCCAGAAAAGCAGGAGTTCCCAGGTACAGAAAGTGGGGAGAGTGAGTATGGTTCAAATAAGTTTGCTTTCATCCACATACAGACAAATTTCTAATAATCAATGATATATTATAAATAGAATAATCCTTATGTCACTGGTTATAAGCCATATCAGAAATTGACTCGCCGTGGAGCAAAACTCATTTGGATTATACAGTGCATCCTAGAAAATGAAGGAGGAATGTTGAAATTGAATGAAATTTTCATTGAATAATGAATCCAGGAACAAATAAATTTTCATTGAATGATAGATCCAGGAACAAATGAATTGACGGTAAATTAATGTATATGGATGAAAAAGAAAACAAAAACAATTTCTTTTTTTTCCTGTGAACAGTATGATTTTGCTGTTGTGAATACTAATAAATATTATTTTCCACCTTTCTCATCTCTAAAGATTGCATCCTCCGAATCACTAGTAACTTTTGATTCTTTTGATGCATCTCCTACATCTATACTGCACATATCACCACTAGAGCTGTTCCCATTAGATCTCCTTGCATTCCTCTTGAACCATGTTCGATGTATTTTTGAATTATTCCACTTCTGCTGTCTAAAGTGATTCTCTCCCAAATCACTAGAGTCGGTCTTCAATCGCTTAGAGTCGTGTTTAGCATCCTCGCATTCAACGTTTGTGTCTTCAGACTTAGCACCAGTTGTGCTGGGACTGGGAGTCGTATGATCTGACTCTGAGCAGCAATTAACTAGACAATTGGCGTCCCTTTGCTTAACTTCAGCAGGCTGGTCAATTTCCATACTATTAGTATTAGAAGGTTGACAGTCTTTGATATCCCGTGGATATGGGGGTAATGGCGGAAATGGGTAGAAAGGTATGCCAGGAGCAGTGGCCCAACACCCTGTGATTTCAGCATGAGGAGTTCCGTATTGCTGAGCAACAGACCATGGCATTCCATATGAGACAGGCAAACGAGAATTGAATTTCTCTTTTGGCTGACCAGTAGTAACTAAACTAGAGGGCCATCCAGAATGGCTTGTATTTTGCAAAGCTGGACCGCCAGAGTTTAGTGCACTGTTTAATGAACGTATTGGACATGAAAACCCAGGTGGAATTTCTTCATTAATCTTCTGGCTTTCATTGGTAGAGCCAATAACAGGACCAGAATATGAATTTGTTTCCGCAGGTTGATCCCATCGGCTTTTGCGCTTACGTTTTTTTGCCTCTTTGATCTCAACTCCATCCAAAGACGGTGTAGAACAGCCCTCCTGGGAGCCAGCATCTGCAGAAGTTGAAGTTGTCACGAGCATTGTCCGCTGACCACAATCAATTTCTTCTTCCTTAGGTCTTAATCCCTGCTCGTGCCTATGATTGTGTGATACTGAATTTCTGTTACAGTTGAAATTTCTGTGAGATTCCAACATATTATCATCCCTGTCCATATAGCCACGTTTTCTGCCTTGTTTTCGAATCCATCTGTCTCGGAAGCTTCGAGCAATTTGATGGACCTAAATGTGCAAACATCAGTGAAAATATTCAAATCCTTACCCATAGACCAGAATAAAAAACAACAATAATATCCCTTTCTAACCGGGTTAAAAAAACAGATACAGCCATAGCTAAAAAGTTATCTAACAGCGCATTTTGGGAAGTGATTATACACATGACTAAGGTAAAATAAATCAATATACAGTAGGTGATCATGGCAATACCTGTTTGTCATCATGCTCTGTCAGAGACAGCATTGAACGCCTAAAACTGAATATTAAAGCAATTATTAGTAAAAGAATGGAAACTTGGAGAGAAACAGAATAATTTCAATTAAGTTATACCAAAGATAATAGTGTAATGAATTTGCAGCACGATAAATCATAAGAAATTGTGTCATATCATGGAGAATAGGAAACATTAGAGTAACACATCATGCTTCTAAGCACTCAACATATTTTTGTAGTTTGCGTTGATCATAATAGCCCAAACAAAATAGGTGATGGAGAAAAAGTCAAATTTAAAACTGTTCCCTAATTCAGCATTTTTTTATAATTGCTTTAATAAATTTTTGGAGAAGGGATAAAATTTGAAAATTCCTGACCTCTCCATTCCACGACAAGGAGGACCGCTGTTGATATGTTCAGGTGTCAAAACCTTGCCTGCTGCCAGGTACTCTAAGACCTGTAAAAGAAAGTTGTTTAGGCACATGATCTATAATCTCTTACCATATTTTAAAATTCGAAATGAATGACAAGGGAAATTAGCCAACATCTAAATGAAGGAAAGAAAATGCATAAACATTACGCAATATCAAAATATGGACATTGAACAGAAGTTACAAAATTTACGTTAGTTTTAAGCGAACATTTCAAACCGCATCATAAAAAAATCATACGAGTGAATATAACGCAAGAATTATGTTGTTCAGAAAGACATTAACAAGGTCTTGTTTCCAACCGCTCCGCAAACCTCCCCAATTTAGTATAATAAGGAAAGGCACACACTCCTTTAGGTAGACAAATACACATCATAATCTAGGGTTTATAAAATTAGAAGATAGAGCACTTCTATCTAAAAAAATTAATGAATAAAAAAATACAGTATTGGTGTCCCTATATCTCGCCTTAGAACCAAAGTGACCTCATATGATACAACTGCTGTCTATTATACAATCTTATGCGAGGATGGAAAACATGAAAAAATGAAGCTAACAAAGAACTAAAATATGAGTAGCTTCCCATCTAAGTACCTTAAGAAGCTTTCGTAGTATTGGAATTTTTTTGAAGTCTTGCCTGTACTGCTTCATGATCTTATGCAACATCTGTAAACCTGAAAGCCAATACTATAGTTATTACTTTGCGGCACAACCAAAGGTGTCATGGGTCTAACGTTCCTGATAAATGGGAGAAAATTTTCATTAAATGCAAAGCAAGTATAGATTACCATTTTTACTAATTATATCATTCAGCACAGCTCTAGATTTTGTTTTGAGAAGAGCGTCAAGGATCATGGAAAGATCTCGATTGCTGCAACAAAGAGATTAAATTTCTTTCAGCAAGTATTTACAGGTCCTTAAATAATGAACAAGTCTAGTACAAGTGTCATAACTATATAACATGTGCTTAATGAAGGAAGAGTGAACTAACTAAGATGAAAAAAGAGAAGAGAGGACCTCTGAATTGCTTCACGGTTGCTTCTATCACCTGAAGCGACGGTGAGAAGCAAAAGTTTCAAGTAGCCTTTGGTGGCATCCTATGACAAGAAAAGGGTGGGGTGAGTCAAATGGTGCAAACCGAGAAACCATAAAACAGACCATGCAACAAGCCCAATAATACATCCACTATTAAGGCATCAAGAAACAAAATTGAAGAAAGGGAATGTGACAGAAGACACAAACTATTTCTCACAAGTGATTATACAGCAAACATAAAATTCAAATACACCCTCCGGTCCTTATTATAAGAAAATGTTCAATTTTTTTTTTGTTCCTATCTATAAGAAAATGTCACAACTTTTAAGGTGTAGTCATTGCTTAAGAGACTTTTATACCCCTCATTTAATATTTGTCTTTTTAATATTAGTGAGTATTTAATGGTTCACAATTTTTTATAAGGGTATATTTGTAAAAATATTCAAAAAGTTGCAATAATCAATGACTGCATTGGTTTTGATGTTTTTTTTATTTTTCTTATAATAAGGACCGGAGGGAGTAATACAGCAGTAAGGTAGAAGTTTCTTGCTTTGTTACAGAACATAGATATGAGCAGGAAGAAAGCACACGAGGCCACCTGTATGGACAAGTTCCAAATAAATGTATCTATTTGGAATATATAAAGTACTTACTTTTCTTTTGCTTATTCCCCCATTTCCATCCAGCAACTCATTAAGTTTCCCCTGAACTGCAGTTGAGGAAAATATTTATCCATTATAACCAGTTTTAATAACCATGATACCAGAATAAATAAGGATGACAAACCTGCTTCAAACCGTCCATTGGAAGCACCTTCGACCACTTTTTTGTGTTTGATAGATGGCACTGGCAATCGATTGGCTGCCACCTCAGCTGTAAGGCGATTTGCAGCATTAGCACTGCCTTTAGCCTTTTTTACAGAAGTGCTAGTTTGAGGAGTCTTCACATGCAGATGTGATTGCGAAAAACCATTTCCGTCTTCAACCATTTCAGACTTGGATTCTTTACTATCAGTAGAATTCGACAGCACCTTGCTGACAGCAGGCATGGGTTTGCTTGTTGTATCCTCCATTTGTTGAGAAATTTCTTCTATTCGATCAGAAGATGGTAAATTGCTTTTTGAGTCTTCCACTTCAACTGAGTGCAAAGGGAAAACGGAAGATGCAGGGTTCATAGAACTATATTTCCCTGGAGAACTATGTTTCCCAGGAGAACCATCTTCATCTATAGCAGTTGTAGACTTGTCCAATACATCCCTGTCCGTCAATAAATGAATAGAAGACTCTGTATCAACATTATCAAAGTACTTGGGCATAGGTGTGCTGTCCTTAACTACACCATCTTCCGTAAGCATCATGGGTTCTGGATATTCATCATCTGAATCACCATGAACTATAACCTCAGCATTAAGTGGATCACCACCGCCTATATAACCTCGACAATGAGGTGAACCACAATAACATTTTTTGGCAGCAGCGCCAAAAACCCTTACATAGTTGTAATCAAACGTCAATTCTTCATCCTGGGGAAGGTGGTCAAAAAAATATCAGCTTGCCACCAATAATTCTCACATGCTTACAGCCATAGAAAGGAATTAACGGCAAAGTTTCATATTCCAAATTCATAAGCTGAGGAAATACCCCAAGCCTCCATACTAACAACACGCGTCATCCAACCCACCCCCTCCCCTAAAAATCCTCACCACTAATCTCTTCAAAGTTTAAAGACATCATATCATATTCTATAAAAAGAGAAACCAAATTGATCTATTCAATTAACTGCATGAATTGTTTTATATCTAATAACGTGCGCAGATGATTATGGATTAGAAACAAATTTACATATATCTACAAAAATGATTAATCTCAGCATGAAGCAAACATTTTTTTCTCTGTTTCAAATATTAAAATTAAGTAAAAACAACAAAGCATAACCAGGGTGCTAACGAGCAATAGCCAGGACAAGTAAGAAATAAAATATATCTGAAATTTTTTGTTAGAATGGAATATTCACACACCTAGACTCTACAAGACTACAGCCAAAAAAGAGAAATTGCAAAATGCGTAGATCAAAGCCTTCTCAATTTAATCAAGCATTTATGTGGAATAAGTTTGGCTCAGCTGACCATACATTCTTATTATTTCAGGGGTAGAGAAGAGGTGAAAAATTCAATTGTTTTTAAACTCCTAGTCTCATAGTAAACAATTTCACATTTTCCTGCATGATTAATAATCATAATGTATAACAGACACAGACACAGGAAAATAAATTGACATAAGACTCAATCAAAATCATATTTGAAACATAACGGCGAAAAAACTCCAAAATACAAAGCTACGAGATTTAATGGAATTAACAAACATAAAAGTAATAATTAGAGGTTGAAAGCACACCTGCTTGATATTCCGCAATGCGAACAGTCCAATACAGATTTCCCCATTTACCATCCACTGTTGAAAAAAGGATGCAACATGAGGTCAAGTGATGTGAAAACAAGAGAAGAATTCTGAATTTCAAGGTCCAGTTACTGTGCAAAATGATATTTAAGGATATGTTCTAAAAAAGCATACATCCATAATGCCTATCATGAGACAAGCGAGAACCAAGATGATGACAGTAGTCACTGTACAACGATGCATGTATTGAAATTTAACGTACACTTGTACGCAAATAGCATGAATATAGTTTCCAATGAAAATGCCAAAAGAATTAAGCTTCTCAGGTATGATAATAATATATATTCAAATTACTTAGAAAACAACAAAACATGCAGATAATAATATACTCACCTTTTCTGTCCGACAATTAGGATCACAACTATGGTTAATGAAACGCCCCAAGTTTCCTTTTGCACTTGCATCGATCACCTGCAAAGAAAGAGAGAATGAAAAAAAAATACTAAATAACAGAATACCTGGAAAAATAATAATAACGACCACAATAACATATCATGTTGAATCAACTAGACAAGTCACAATTTTCCACTGCATGTTCAGAATGATGATGATCATGATCATGATACAAATAGCATGAAATGAAAAAATGTATAATTGTGATAACTATCCAAGTCTTACTCTACATATGTGGCCCAGCATGTGGATACAAGCACAATATAAGATGAGTTCATGCAGTCCACTACAACAGTGGCTAAGGTGGTCTTTGGTTTGTTTCTTGTTTAAATATCTTCTTGAAGATGACTATTTGAGTTATTCATGCAAGTAGTGCTGATTAATCTGGAATGATATTTGTTACAACTTTTTGCCCTAATAGAGAGATGGAAATCAAGAGGATATTCAGTTTGTTTTCTTATTCAACTTCAAATTACGTGCTTTCATTAATAACTACCAAAATGCCAGCTTGTTCTCATTGTGTGTCATGTCATCGGGATTTTTTTAAGGATAAGGTAAAGACACTACATTCATTTGTAAACAATAAACAAAATAAAAACAAGATGGCACTTCTGTAATTAATTATCAGAGAAAGCATATTAATTGGAAATTAAAATGAAAAACCACACCAAATACCCTCTTGATTTCCTCCTCGTATCCAGGATAAAAAGTTAAAACAAAGACATCCCAGATTAATCAACCCTAGAGGCATGAACTACACAAATAGTTATCCCTTACACAATCCATTTTTTGTTGGAATACTATTTCACCAATTACAAAATCTGAACATGCAAAAAACAGGAGATACAAGCAAATAAGATAAAATTCACAATCAATTATTACATGATGACAAAGCAATTTAACCTTTCCTAGATATGGTTTTCACATTGAAGTGAATCCAGGGTTCCCATAATTTTTTTCAAGATATTTTCTTGGGGGGGAGGGATATGGGATACATGTTAGGTTCTTCAAAATTCTAGTAGCACCTGGAAGGTGCAGAGATACAAGGCAAAAGAGAAATCACTTTACTGTTTTTCTTTGAAAGGAAGAGGGGACAATTTTTACTGCATATGAATATGGGATGCATTAAAGACAAAGGTAAACTACAAATACTATCTATCGTTACAAATATTTGCATGATATAATACACCATCAAAGACAAACAAATTCATGTATGTTTCCACTAGGCAACAAAGAACTCAGCAATACTAAAAGTAACAAATTGAAAATTTCTAAGATAAAAAACAAATGAAGTTGTTTCCATTTAAGTATATGCAGAAGGAGGATAAAGTCATACCTCACTGCCGTTCAAGGTCATAAAATAGAAATGTCTATGGCCCTTCACAGCATACTCTCTTTGACGTGCCTCGTATGCAGGCATGTCCAGGACCTGTTTGAAACATAAATCATACATTATAAGCATAAAGATCAATGATTTGCGCAAGATGTGCATCATCAATGCATATATAAATAAATTCATTGCATGATGTCCCTTAGTAGAATAGCCAGCAGTACAAATGCTAACTCTAAGAGGTATAAGAATATAACATTATAAATAAATAAATAAATAAATAAATACAAATCAATCTGCTAAGAATACTCCGTCTTTCCTTAACAAAAAAAGTATGCCAGTAGTCATAGGCTATTCTTTGGCCCTAGGTTACACTGATTTTAAGTAGATCAAACCCATCTTTGCTACATCTATTACTAATACTAGTAATATGTCAAATTTAATACAAAGGTCTTCTTTGTATATAATAGAAGCACAAAAGTCTATCACACGTGTGGCTGCATTAGAGATCAAAACAATATTATTTGATCAATATTCACCTAAATTTTGTAATTACTCTTCTCCGCTATTTAAATTAAAAATCCAATTGATCAAAGAAATAGGTCATACTATCCCTCCTTAATCTCAACAACGCATATCGGTAGTGGTCAACTCAAACTAAATTAGTCCATTACCCACTTATTGCTAATTTGATTTAATTGATCAGCAACATAAAGTCACTTTTCTTTTCAGCAGCAAAAACAAAAGGTCAGAACGACGAGGATTAACAACAATATCTAGGGGGAAGAAAGAAATGAGCAAGAGTAAAGTGAAGTAATACAAATCTAACTTGACCTTTTACCTATGACTTCGTTAAAGTGTAGGGTAATGTTAAGTCTTCCTTCCCCTAAAATTTCAGCTAAAATAAATGAAGTCATAGGTAAAAGGTCAAGTTAGATTTGTATTACTTCACTTTACTAAAATAAATGACCAAACCACAAATATGAGTACAAGATATTAAGGTTCAGCCTCAAAATTCAATATTTCATATATCATACTAAAATAATATGTAAAATTATTACATCAGTATAGAGATAATAAAAAGGAAGAACATGTCACCTCTCCAACGTATTCAATAATAAAGTGGCCTTTAGCTACACGCTCAAGTGCCTTCAGTCCATAACCTTTTTTCCCACATTTAAACCACTTCAATCTGGAATACTCGCGTTTTTGGAACTGAAATTGAACATTTAAATCACAATCATGCTCTTTGGCAAGGCCTCATACTAGTATATTTTAGAGGTAAAATGTATAGTTTATAAACCTGCTGATTGGAGCAACGGTCCCCACATGGGCAAGTTCCTTGCACACATTCAATGTTAAGCATCCGATTTAGACATTCATCCCCACATCCTAACTTGCCTTCTGGAGGTGGCTTGCAATGGCAAACCATTACCTACAAGTTCAGAGGTACAATGAATATAAAATTGATGTTCAAATTTGCAAATTCAGAAAGCTTAGTTGAGATTTCAGTGCAATCCTCATGACTGTATAGATAAATCTTAGACAAAATGAAATATAAAAACTATCAGTAACTGATGTCAGAGCAAAATGAGAAAGCCACATATCTAGCAATTAGATTACTTATGCAAAGCATACAACTCCTCCTCATAAATAATGGAGGGCCAATAATCTATACCATCCTCTGCAAAGCACATCCATTATTCCATTATACACAAGTCCAAATTCAAGAGAATTAAAGTATATGCTCTTTTTATTAATAAAAAGGGGGAACTTAGCATGTATTTGATTCTTCGGCGGTGAAATTGTTTTTGAATTAATTTTGTATAATTGATTCTGTCAAAAAGAGAGCTGAATGTAAAGTGGTTTATGTTTGGATATATTTAGGTAAAAGTGAATTGAACAATAAATTCAAGGCTAAAATCAATTGTAGAAGCAAAAAGCTACAAATTGTAGCTTCAAGTAGAATCAATTCTACTTTAAATCCAAACATATCAAATGACAAAATCAATTATACTCCTCTAGAATCAATTTCGGCCTTTCCAATCAAAACATGTCAAAATCAATTATACTCCTCTAAAATCAATTTTGGCCCTTCCAAAAGTTAAACCAAACATACACTTATTACTCTAAAAAAAGGGGGAAACTAAAAACTATTGTTAAAAGGAGGGAAATTTAAGAGGAGGGGGGGAGAATAAAAAATAGAATGCACATGCAAATAAGAAGAAAGAACATCTGCTCATCGGAGCTCTCAGTCCGCAAGTCTGAGAAAGAGAAACAATCCAACTTGACCAGTTTTGGCATTTAAGTATGTACTCCCTCTATACTCTTATATAAGAAAAGGTAACCAATTGCACACTGATTAAGAATGTTGTTTCGTTAACAACTTAACATCTTTTGATTTTATTGATATAATCAAAAACACAATTGTATTCTCTAAACTGCCATTTCTCTACATTTATTTTTTTATAGAGAAACATGTCTCATGAAAGCATTAATTAGGAATCTCAGACCAAAAATGACTTTTATTTTGGCTAACATTTGATTCCAGAGGGAGTACATATCAATCCAACATAATCATGTGTATGCTAAAACCTATTTTGAACTCAAAATAAAATAATATGATGACTACACGTAACAAACAAAAAGTTAGAACAATTTAGGACCTCGTCAATAGTCTGAGTTTTTGGACTGCGGTGCAGAAACTTATTGGTCAAAATGCGGGTAAAAGTTGACTCTTGGGCAACTGCAATCATAAAGCAAAGTGCATATCAGACAGCAAGAAAGATTAAATGGATTGATATGAGGCTAAAATAGTACAGCTTCAATGCTAGTTCTGTTAAAAAAATTAATAATAATAGTAATAACACTTTCTGGCTAATACCACACACCCGGTGGTAGTCGATATTCCAATTCCTTATGATTTTTGGAGTCTTCACATACATCTTCTTCACCAGAGGCATATGATAATCCTAACTCTGCATTAATCTCTGCATTTGATTTTTCTTGAGGGATAGCACAATCAGCAAAGGCTTTATCACTGCTGTCCTTGCAAGTCCTTCAAAGAAAATCATTCATGACAAGATGCAAGTTATTAAAAGCAAATGGGAATAATATGGAAACGGTATCTACCTTATATACCTCTATTTTAAAAAAAGTTACTACAAATATGAATCGAGCCAGGTAAAACTAAAAATTGTAATTGAAACCCATATTGGGAAAAATACAATAACCCAGATTGAATAGTAAGGCCTGAAATGAGTCTATAAAGTGTGGCATCCCTCACCTTACAAGCCGATTTTGTAAGGATGAGTTAGGCCCAATATAAAACTAATAACCCAGATGTACCACAGTCAATTAATTAAAAATAAAGTGAATCATGAAAAACATTTGTCCTAAATTAACCCTATCATGCATGTTAGCCTCATATTGGAAATGGGTAATAACTAAAATGAATGAAAAATTATATACCAGGTGCAGTTCGTTTCATCAATCCGGTCAGCAAGCAAAGCTGGAATACGCCGCCACTTGTGACAATCATCACAACTCACCCATGCATTACGCGGCGACTGAGGTTGTTCTCCCAAATCAAAACTAGGTGTCATGTCCAAATTAGATACATTGACTGATACTCTGTTGTCACTGGGATTAATTTTTCCAACAGCATCCAACTTATGATTTCCAACTGCATCTGCTGACGCGACACCAAAAACAATTATTGTGAGCAACATGAGAGATTAAGAAATAACACAAAAAAGCAAGATTTAGATGGTCAAAAAGGAAAAAGGAACATCAAAGATGATTCCAAATGCAAGAATAATTTCACATTATGATGCAGTGTATCTGACATATAAAGCTACCTGGATGCGGGTGATCTTCCACTTCGCATGTAACTTTGAGAGAAACGCCTTTACCCCTGGCTTCACTTTTGTTACTTGGCTCTTTCTGTTTCTCCTTGCGTCCAGTAGTAGTCTTTTGACTGCTTGTCGAGTCAGAAACTTTGGATTTGGCCTTGCTAACTTTAGGTTCAAGACTTTTCGGTAGTTTACGACCCAAAGGTCTTCTAGAAGACGGAAAATCCCCAGAACCCTGGAATTCAGAAAATCCATGATCACCAGATGTTTGACCAGCTGTCTTGCCCTTGACTTTCTCCTGACTTCTAACTTTCAAAGCCTTGGTGGAGACTCCAAGTACAATCTCTCCAGAACGGGGCAATGATTCTGCAGCCAACTCTTTACTCATTACAGATTTGATTAGCTCAGTGGAAGTCGGCAATTCTAAAGAGCTAACCATGTCACTGCAGTTCTTCTTACGTCTGTGATTCTTCGAATGCTTGGCTATATTATTCCCTGGTTGATCTTGTGATCCATCTTGAGTGATACAATTTCCTGAACGAATAAGATTGTCTTTCTTCTTCTCTCTCTTCCTGAAGGTAGCATCCATATTAGAATTTAACTCATCAGAAGAACCTAACACAGCAAGATGTGCATCTTCTTCAAGTCTTTCTCCAACCTGGGCTTCAGGAATTGAATCAATAACTTCTGAATCAGGTGATGTTCCTGGATCTATAACTGAATTATTAATTGGCTTAACTAATGCTTCAACCACTCTCTCTGGAGGAACTGCATGACATGTTTCCTCTGCAACCACATCTAACTTCTCCATTATTTTAGAATTTTCTAGCTGGCTATTTACAATTTGTTCATTTACAACAACACAATCCTTGTCCAGGTCATTTCTAAATGATTCTAAACTGTTTACAGCCAACACTTCAGAAAATTTATCTGCAGAATTGCCGGTCACGTTCTGAGAACCTGAATCAGACCCCAAGTAGGAAGCAGAAGCCAAGCCACCAACAGACTCCGGAACATTTGAGCAATGTAAATCATTTTCTTTTCCATACTTGATCTTCAGACGAAAACGAGTAGTTGAAGTTGAAACATTATGCTTTGGAATTGAACTTAATGAGCTAGAACTTGCACCATTCTTGATCGTTGTCCCGCCTTGACTCTTGTTTCTAGCTTTACCCTCATTCTGGCACATGGCTTCACTAACACCAAGCTCATTTTCATATTGGAAAAACTGTTCAACATTGCCGAGCGAGCCCCAGGCACAAGAACGGGCTGGTTTGGATAAACAACTTCTTTTCTTTCTAGCAGCCTCTAAGTTCATCTTCACACCCCCGCCTGGATGTGTCTCACTGACTTTGTTCTTGGATTTTCTAGAAGCCTTTCTGGTTTGTGTCTTGCAACCAAATTTGGTTCTTCGACTGTTCCTTTGAGGAGGTAACGGTATGCTTTCAGTGATACAATCAACTTCAACAGCTTCTTTTCCATCATTATTTGTCTGTCCAGAATCGTCTATAGCACAATTATTGTTGATGGAATCACCGTCACCCTTGGAAAGGAGATCAGGCACATCCTTTGGAGTGCTATTGGTCATTAAAACAGAAGAGGACTGACCTGATTCTGGATAAAATGGTTTTAAATTATCTTCTAATTGAAGTATGCCATTCTTTAATTCACTCCCTGGATCCAGCAAGGTAGGTTGACTTAGTGAATCAATTGCAGGTGAAATCCTCAAGGTTGTATGAAAATATGGCGAGGGCAATGCTTGTACATATGAATTGGCTGTGATTTCTTTCTCAACAACGGCTCTTATCTTTTCTTCACAAGTACTGTCACAATCCTCGCCAGTTTTCTGATCGCGTAGCATATCACTTGTGCTCTCTAGTTTTGCCTCTATAAATAATGCACCTGACGACATTTCCACATCCAACAAAGGAGACTGTGTGATATCATTCTTAACAACGGCTGTTAACTTTTCTTCGCAAGTACTGTCACAATCCTCGCCAGTTTTCTGATTGTGTAGCATATCACTTGTGCTTTCTAGTTTTGTATCGATAAATAATGCACCTGATGGCATTTCCACATCCAAAAAAGGAGACTGTGTGATTTCATTCTTAACAACGGCTCTTATCTTTTCTTCACAAATACTGTCACAATCCTCGCCATTTTTCTGATCGTGTAGCATGTCACTTGTGGTCTCTAGTTTTGTGTCTATACATAAGGCACCTGAAGGTACTTCAGCATCCAACGAAGGAGATATCTGCCTGCAAGAATTGGCTTCCATCCCATCTAAAGCATTACAATCAACCCTTTCCACAACCTTCGGCAAGCTATCTTCACTTTTCGTAATCTCCTCTGGCTCATATTTCTGGTCGCAATCAACTAGCAAGTCTGCAACGAAATCTGATTCCGAAGAGACTTCAGAATGTCTGACGTTAAGCTCACGGTTGACGGCACCTGCTAGTAAATCAGCACCATCATCATTTTTGCCCTCCATGACTTCCAAATCATCTCCTGCCGAGGATAAAACAATGCTTTTCTCATCTTTCTGGTCAGCATGTTCATCACAATGCTCCTGCAAATTATTTGAGGTTATGGACTCCAATTGCAGATCAAAATAGCCTTCATCTGGAAAATTTTCTTCTGAGCACAGTCCACCGCTTTTAATATCAGAAGCTCCAACGTCCTTGAAACGAACCCCCAAAGTATTCTGACAACCATCTTCGTTAGTTTTCTCCAATTGTGACAAATCATCATTTTCACATTCATTTCTCAAAGCATCTTCAGACCTTGCGGTAACATGAGCGTCAACAAAGCTTGCAGAACAACCCACGTGACCCGCTCCCATAGAACCATCAGTCATACCGGATTGGTCTAAAACATTGCAAGGCTCTTCTGAACATGACTCCTGCACAGAATCTAACTGTTCCGGAAACCCCGAGCTCAAAGGTTCCTCCATTACAGACAAGCCAGAGGGATCGCCAACGATTGAGGTTATTGACTCCAACGGCAGGTCAATGTTGCCTTTATCTTGTAAATTTCCTACTGAGCACAATCCACCACTTTTAAGATCAGTAACTTCAATATCCTCAGAAGAAACCCCCAAACTATTCCGACAACCATCTTCATCGATTTTCTCCAATTGTAACGTATCATCATTTTCACATTCATTTTCAACAAAGCTTGCAGAACAACCCACATGAACCTCTTCCACAAAACCATCAACAATGCCATTGCAAGCTTCCTCTAAACATGTCTCCTGCACAGAATCCAACTCTGCCGGAAACTCCGAGCTCAAAGGCTGCTCCATCACAGACAAACCAGATGGATCACCAGCAATTGCAGGTTCACCACACGAACCCATCACAGTCACAGAGAAATTCTTCAAAAATCTACCACACTTCCACTAACTTTTCACTCTGATTAACAAAATCAGAACTTCAAAACAAAAAAAAAACAATAATCACAACCTGAGCTACTAACACAATGCATCAATTTGAAGAATTAATCAAAGCAAAGTTAAAAACACTACCTTTACATGAAAATCATAGCCCAAAATCAAAACCCTAGAAAGTGGCATTATCCTGAATCACTCTGCAAGAAAAAAATCAAATTAAAAATCAAATTTTTACATTAATTAAGAATAAAAAACCCTACTTTCAGAATTTCAGCATAATAATGTAGACAAAACACGGGTTTGTAGCAACAAATTGGAAAAATAAAATGGGAAAATTAAAAATAAAAAATTGAATTAAAAAAAAAAAATGAAAGTAACGAAATTGAAGAGTGGATTGATTACAGATACCTGATGATGAAGAAGATTGAGGATAATGATTATGATTTGGCGTTTTGAAGAATTGAATTGTGAAAAATAAAAATCGAAAATTGATAAATAAAAAATGATTATTCTTTTCTCTCTGAGAGAGCGAGGAGAGAGAAAGAGAGAGTTGGGTCTCCGTCGCGCGCAAAGGGTTACTTCAGAGAAAGAGAGAGAAAGATGGTTGGTGACTTCAACCAAAATAAAATAAAATAAAATAAAACAAAAACATCAAATTGAGTGAAAAACAAAAACAAAAACCGAGTACATGTATATATAATCAAAATTACCTCAATCTTGGTTTTTTTTTTTTTTTGTTATTATTTTAATTTTAAATGAGAAAGTGTTAAAAGTAGTTTCTTTTTTTTGTTTGACAAGTTAAAATAGTTTATTATCAAATATATTTTTTTAGAGCAAAAAAATAATTCTCAAAATATTGAGATAATTTGGTAGCAAAATGTTCTTTTTTTGACAAAATATTCTTTTTATGTAGTTGTATCCAAACAAACTAAATTATTTTTTATAAATATATTTTTATCACATTAACAAATCAAAATAGATTCTAATTTTTAATAAAATCTAAATTATTCGATGTTAAAATCACTTTTATTTTAATTAATAACAAACAGGTCTCAAATCAAGTATAAAATTTGTTGAACTTCATTAAAAAATAAAAATAAATCATTTCAATTTTGATTTCAATTTTTAACCAACCTTTTCAAACATTTTTTTTTTTGCCAAATAGTGTAATGATTAGAAATTCATTTTTTTAAAGTGAATAGGTGAAGTGTCAGGTCTCGAACCCTAACTCCTACCTATACTATACAATGTCTCTACAAACTAAGATAAGTTAAAGGGGACTTCAAACAATTAATTTATATGCTATCAATTAAATTATTTGTTATCCACTATGAATATAAGTTCAATCGTCATTGGTTATTTTATTCATGATCCTCGACTTTTTTTATCAATTGTTTGGAGACTTTTTTATCACTTGTTTTACCTAAGTGAACTAGATATGACTTAACAAGTCACTTTGGGTGTCCATCCAAGCTAAGGTCGAGCTCGAAATATCAACTAGGTCATAATCAACCATATTTCACTCGATCGACCACCGGTCAAGTCATAATCATCTCATCCACACTTATTATTATTAGACGAATATTTTTTGAAATAAAAAATGTTTGAATTAAATTTCAGTCAAAAACGATTTTTGAATAAAACTTAAATTCCAGTCAAAAAAGATTTTTGAATAAAACTGATATCGAAAATTTTTAAAAGCGTTCAACGGTTATTATATTAATAGAATGATTTTTTGAATAAAACTTAAATTTCAGTCAAAAAAGATTTTTGAATAAACCTAATATCGGAATTTTTTCAAAAGCATTCAACACTTAAGCCTCAAAAGTCACATCAACAAGTGTCAGACATCTTCACTCATAATTATTTTTTTGTGAGATTTCACTCACATTTCATCATAACATCATTTGATTCTTTTTAAAATCAAATATTATACCAGTGAATTACTTGACCATGTGACGTGTTAAAAATAATTTAACACTACGCAAAATATGCGACAACAAGAATACAAAAGACACAAGCATATTATTAAGAGCATGTGCAAATGACGCATGCCTTAAAAACGACATCCAACCTCAAAATAGACCTTATAAAATGCAATCAAATGTCATTGACACCTAAGCACTCAATTAGTCGAACACACCACTAATTTAAATTGTATTAAAATCCACCCCTTTAACTTGGACCAACACAACGAAATACTTTTTACGCTTTCAAGTAACTGACTTACAATATACTCTTGTCAATGCATGATGTTGTTTCTCAATTTTTAAATATAACAAATACATGTAATTCAAATCTAATTTAAGTTCTCGCGCAAAAGACTTCCACTCAAGCTCACGCCATAAAATTGTTGGGTGTGATTCGTATCAACATTTGTTTAAGGGACCCTTTTTCTCAACCTTGTCCTAAAACTCATAAAATATTAGAAACGATCCTGACACCGCATTAAGTCTTCGATGATTTACCACCTTTTTATGTATGTGAGTTTTCAATTTCTAAAGTTCGAGTTAGTGTTTAATATTTATCAAATTTATGGTAACTTATAAGGATTAACAAGAGCCTATAACCATTATATTCATTGTGATGTTTGTTTAATTAACTTTTAAGTACATTTTTATATATTGTTTAAAAAAAAAAAAAAACCATTCTTATATTGTGAGTGATATACGTATATTGTATACTGCAATATTGATTGATGATTATGTTCGTTGAATTTCTATTTTTAATTGGTTTGAACTCTGAAAAAAATATAGGTTGAGAATACTTAAAATATTGTTAAGTATTTAACATGCTAATTGTGAATATCTATCTAAGCTTACTGTGTAAATAATTTACATGACTCTGAAATGTAATTAATAAAAAAAGTTGTTAGTTTTAATCATGAATGGTGTAACATTTCAACATACACGCTTATTAAACAGCACCATGAAACCAAATTCAATCACTTCATAACATATTTTGGACAGTTTAGAGTCTACGGTCTCCAAAGACCTTTAATTAACAAATACTACCGAAATTAGAAATGCCAAACATCCCAATACTTAGATAATACATGTATAATTAGACATAGTATAGCAGCCATATTTAAGCAACACACATTCTTTCTAATGATATTTAGGAAACACACGTAAATCAAACTGCATTTGCAAACCAAATCCCTTATGATGGACCTCATGATGTGGTTAAATCCATTGTCCATGCATGTTTCCCACACCTTCAAGTGCCATATGCTGTTGCTGTTGATCAAAAGTGAAAAAAAAGGTCAACAATTAGAAAACAATTTGTTTAATGCTATTGTTGATAATTGGTATTTGATGTTGTAAACTATTAACTTGAGTAACATGATCATAGACAAAAAAAAAAGCTAATTTAAAAAGCAGTTACAAAAATAGTTACTATTTTAAAATAATCAAAGACACATTAACTATTACTTGTGTAACATGATCATAGAAATAGTTTAGCAGCCATAGTAAACTATTGATGTTTGTTTAACATATGCAACATTACGCATGATAAAACAATTAAAAATAGTAACTTTTAATTGAAAACAACAATAATTTATTAAAAAGCGTTTAATATAAAATGAACAAGTTCCAAGATAAAATTACTATTTTAAATTTTTTAACATGTACAAATTCGCACATGATTGAAAAACCCTTAAGTAAAAGCTTTCAACAATTGGTAATTGGGAGAGAAATATTAGAGTTGAAGAGCTAACTTATTGGTATTAAACTCCACTTACTAATTAACATTTTCTAGCTAACAATTGCTAATATTTGTTATTGAAAAATAATAGGGAAATAAAACTAGAATCAAGTATTTGCAGCAGTTATGATAATGAATCCATCATTAGCCTATATCAGGGCTTATTAATCATATTAGAACATAAATATTGATATAAGTAGCTAACATATATCATCATCAATACATACAATACATAGATTACCACTTACCAGAAGAAAATTGAGTTCCTTATTTTCATCCTCCAAGATTTTTCCCTGAGTAATATCAAAGGAATCACATGAGTTAAGCAAAAATAAAAAAGGAATTACATGAGCATTTTCATGTTAAAAGAGTAATTAGATGAGTTAGCATCCCTTTTGATTACTTTTCAAGGGATTTATGTTTTGTTAGACATATAATTACTGCCTTATTTATTTATTTACTTTTTTTTAAAGAATTTATTTACTTATTTATATATACTATAGTAAAAAAAAAAATACATACATTTCTCTTGAACATCCTATGCACTTCCATCTGTAGGACAAACAAAAAGAAAACTGTAAGACAAAAGTTATAAAAATAAAAAAATTATAAACAAGTAATAGTTATTACTATGATTAAACATTAAAAAAAATTAATTACCTTTTTGTCACGGACGCCAGTAAGACCATTTTCAAGGGATTCCTCAAGGGCCATCAGCTCTTTGTAATTCAGTGAGGTAATATCCTCTCCCTTCAAGTGCCTGAAATTAACATATATATGTACCCTTGATCAATGATATTTATAAATTTTGATTATAGCTAGCTAGGGCAATACATATAAATAAAAATGTTTGTATAATACCTGAGATCAATTTGCATGCTATCATTCTCCTTTTTGATTCTATCAATTTCATTGCTAAGGTTCTGTGAGTTCACCCCAAAAAAGAAAAAGGAACAATAAATGAATGAGAAGTCAAAAATGAACATTTTGGTGTAGATCTGGTTCTAAAGCTGGTTACTATATATGTCAGTGAAAAAACACGCAGTCAAGAGGGAGAGTCATCATCTTTTGTTATCTAATACCTAGAAAATTAAGGATTCAGCTTTTGAAATAATCTTAGCAAAGAAAAGGAAGCATGTGAATATTGTTTTATTTCCAGATCTGTTCATATATAGAGACATATATTCACTTTTTCTTCCTTTCCTTTCTGAATAACATATTATATATAAATAACATTATAATATGTATTCCAAATGTAGATCTAGTCACAGAGTTTTTGGTTCTTGTTCCTCAATATATTTTTAGCAAAAATATATAACTATATAAATATTTTTTCTTCAAACCTACCTCATGCTTAGCATCCCATAGGGTTTTCCCAGAGGCTCTCTGGTATCTGTCCAGAATATCAATCAACCTTAACAAAACAAAGAAAAATGAGATGAGTGAGTAAAAAACCCTAACAAAAAAGTTTGAAAGGAAACATAAGCGCTTACGTGGTAGAAGGGCTGATGTATTCATGCATCTTTCCAGAAGCACCAAAGAGAATAAGGGAAACTTGAGCATCACAAAGAACACTTATTTCCTTTGCTTTCTTAAGGATTCCATTCTTTCTCTTTGAATAAGTAACTTGCCTGTTGCTTGAGTTTTCAATCCTCTTGATCTCAATCTTACCTCTTCCCATCTTCTTTTCTAGCTTCTTCTTCTCCTTTTTCTTTCTCTCTGTGTGTTCTTTAAACAATGTTTGAGTATAGAGCATAGAGGGTATATTATAGAAAGAAAGAAAAGTAATAGATGACCATTCTATTTTAGGTTTGTGGATGTGTAACTTTCTGAGTGGCACAGGAAGGAAGTGTTTGTTTAAGGGATTGTGACAAAGCCAATTCAATACTAGTGCTTTTTTTTTTTATTACGTTTGATTAATTACTTTTGATTTCAAGCTGTTGTGTGTTGTTCCATTTTCTTAACCTATGGTTTTCTTCATGCATCCCTCATAGTTAGTTTGAGCATGTATTAAATTAGTTTTGAGATCTTTTTCCTACTATTTTTGTTTCATAAAAGATATTTTTTTTCCTACTAATGCATTTGGAGTTTATAAAAAATCTGTTAAAAAATGAATTTCAACCGATTACGAGTGTATTGTAAGGAAAATGCTAGATATCAAGAATGATTTTATCAAGAAAGATTCAAGAATGACATGACACAATAATCACCCTTAGATTTCAGTCTTATTTATTTACCTTTGATAAAAATAAAAATAAAATACATAACACCCACCACCCTATGATTTCCGGCCAGGTTGAGATTTTATTGGCTAACATTAATTTCAGGACAATTTCTTGATAAAATCTTTCTTGATATATAGCATTGATCGTGTTGTAAATTGGTAATGAAGTGAATTATTAATGAATGTTAGTTTAATTAATAAGGAGTTGACACATATCTAATAGAATTTGAGTTCAACTCCAATTAACGGTATATTTTTGGTGAATAATCTTTTAGTATCATTGTCAATATCCAGGGTCTTGATGCTTGCCCAAAATTTAACAATGAGTCTATGACCTAATTCATATAAACCACTATTCATAAAAAATGGTAATGAAGTCAATTTGATTTACATGTTATGTTTTATTTTGGTTAAAAAACAAACTCATATAAACAATGTTGTGAAAGTGACAAAAAGGCAAGGCAACTTTTTTATTGAGTTTGTTAAACTTTTTAAGGGATTTCATTGCAAGTTAAAGTTGGTAGAATTTTAGGGTATGCTAATTTTTGTTTTGTTTGGATCAGTAGGGTATGCTTATATTTATACGTAAAACAAGGTTTGAAAGAAAGGATATAACGGTGTTTAACTTGTATTGGTGTCCGTGATTTTTAGCTAGGGTTTGAATGTGATGGGTAACTAGAAATATAGTATATGTTATGTTATGTTACAGCCGCTCAACCATCAAATCAAATGAAAAAATGAATTATTATTATTTCCATTTGTAAGCAAAGAAAAGAATAAAAGCTGTATAAAGTAATAAGTGAATGGCATAAGAAAAAAACAATTCAAATGTTCCAATTACAACGGAAATTGCCTAGACTACTAGCCTCAAGGTTTTATCCATCAAACATGTTATCTTATAGTATGTTTTTAATTGGAGTTTGGGCACAACCACTTGTTTTGTTTTTGCTTTTGTTGGTGGTCGTGAATTCTGATTTGAAATGTCTGCACGGAAGTTGCGGTTGGTAGAAACCAAAACCCTCAAATCACTCACTACCTATGGCCGGAAAACTGCATGAAATGACAAACTAATTAAACACTTATGTCTAATCCTCAATGCATAATGTGTCTCTAAACAAAATTCATGAGTCACATCTATACAAATTAATTACCCTTCCCTAGGCTCCTTCCCCTGCAAAAAATATACAATTTATTACTTTACTACACATATTTTAGGTAAAGTACTAATCCATTTAATGATTTGTTATAAATATTAAAAAAAAAAAAAAAAAAACAAATCAATTACAATTAACAATGACTCTCATGTAATATGTAATTGTCATGGAGTTGGTTTATCGGTGAGGAGAGTAAAAATTATCCTTTATCATTTTTTAATTGATGGTTATGTTTTTTAAGATGTTATCTTAGATAACTTCTTTAAGTTGCAGTTGCAACGATTTACTCCCTCCGTATCAAAATATAAGCAAAATTGACTTTTTAGGTTCATTCAATTAATGATGTATGTGGTTTATAATATGAACCACATACATCATTAATTGAATGAATCAAAAAAGTCAATTTTATTTATATTTAAAAATGGAGGGAGTAGTTTTTAAGTTTGCTTAAATCAAAATGGAGTAAATGAATGAATATGGCTTGTTGGTCATATGGAAAAAGATAAAATCTGAAGCAAATGATTTTATTTTTCTAGATGAATATTGACTCATCTAGTGATGACTTGTTCCTCCATACATAATTAGTTGTTGGGTTTTAGAGTCATTGTCGGACTTAGTGTAGGCTTGAGTGACCCTAACATTTATTTTAAGAAAAAAAAAATAGTTTTATGGTCTAGTTTTCTTAAAATGTGAAAAAATTTAGATTTTTGGATATTTTTAGTTTTTGAAATTGTTGATATTTTTTTTCTCCCAGTAAAAATATGAGGGGGCAAAAGTGTGGTTTAAGATAAATCTAGGGTATAGGAGTAGGGACTAAGTGAAGGGGTAACAAGCATATACTTTTATGTGTTTAATATTGTTTGGAAATTGATAGGAGACTCTTTGGGTTTAAAATGTTTTTCATCTCAAATAAATTAACAACTTTCTTTTTTGTTCACATACATAAAAGTGACACTTTGTCGTTCTTACAAACATTTCTTGAACATAAGTTTAGCCCCTATTTAAACAAAATTTGTTTAATTATCCTTAAACTTTTAAATTTTGATTGATCTTTTGTATTTTTTTTTAAACATTAAAAGTTCAAGATAAAAGTAGTAAAAATATGAAGAAAAAAAAACAAATGTTGAGATTTTTTTTATTTTTTTTTGCAGAATAACTTTTTTTATAATGTTGTAAGCATGTTTGGAATAAAATGTTAGGGACATTAAAGTGCCACTTTATATGTGTGAGAGATTTTCCATTTAAAGTGCCACTTGAATTTATTTTTTTTAATAGACGAAATGCACATGAGGTATTCCTAAGTATACTAACTATGATTTTTAGTACATTATTAGGCCCTTGTGAACATCATCCAGCTAGTCCTGGACTTGATTATTAAGTTCAATTTGTTTTTACAAAATCAGATAGGAAGTCTGACACATGTACACCAAACAATTGTTGCCTTTTTTTCCACGAAAAATAAAGTATTAAAACATGATAATTAAATTTTTATATCCGATTGGTAAACCTATACTTAAAGTTTTTTATATTCTTCTAAAAGTTTCATATAAACAAGTTGTGTTGTGTACAGGAGCCTTGCATGGTTTGAAGCAGTGACTAGTCAAACACAAAAAGAGATTTTCAATGAGATTGATATGTTAGGATAAAATTTGTATAAATGTCAATCTATTTTGACATAATATGTTTACATAGAACATAATTTCCATTTTTATTATAGTCTTTTTTGACTTCTTGAAGCTATAAGTAAACCTTTCAAAGGTCAAGTTTCAGAAATATGAGAAGCCCCCCTGGTTGTGTGTGTGTGTTTATGTACGGGAAGATTTTTTTTAATTTAATAGAGTCCAATCCTAAGATTTTCAATAGCCAAAAACCATATATGTATCTAATGCAGGCTAGCTAGGAGGTCAGACATTGTATGTACTCAAAGATAGTTGACTACTACCACGTATGTATATGTGAATAATGTTGGTGTAGCCTCACAGTATGACCTCAGGATAAAGGAAATGGTCCTTGCTTCTTTTTGCATGCCACAGTTTCAATGCATTTCATATGCATCTTATAGTTATATAGGTTACTGTTAGATTAGATTATTGGCCTCTCTCCATTTATGATTCTGTATGGTGTATGGGTAGGCCTAGATTGGTAAGAGCAGGAAACGTAGGCAGATCTTAAATTGGAATTGAACTGGGGAAATTCTAGTCATACCCTTGTAGTAAATTTATCTTATGACCAATTTTCCAGCCGGTACTGTTGATGTGATTTTTAATTATTCTCAAATAAACTTCTTTTTAAAAGTGATTTTTTTAAGAATAAAAATTGGCCAGAAATTTTTCAATTCAAAGTAAACTTTATTAGTACTGTAGTGAGAAATTTGATACCTTGTTTTTATTTCAACATATTTTTAATCTGATACCCTGTTCAATAAACAAACACTCGGAGTGAGATTTCCTTTCGAAGATGTGTTTGATGTTTTGAGAAATTGCTGAAAATGTAAAGCTGGGGATATGGATGGATATCATGTGAATCCACTACTGACACTGTATGCATATCATGTGAATCTACTTCTGAGATCGATCACTGGATCACTGTTATTAATATTAATTATATAAGAAAATGATTGGTTAGCAACTAAATACACTTAAGTCATCAAAGTCACTAAAACTCAGTCAACCAAGTGAACCCCCTCTTATTTTTCACTTTCTTCTCAAATCTCAATCAATGGTCTGAAGTTTGAACAGGTGAACTTTGATTACATGCCTTCATTAGCAGATATATATATATATATATATATATACACTTAACCAGTTTACGGTTTGGTTCATAAAACTATTTTCTTTCAAATTTATTCAGTGAAAATGAACCGGGTTATATTTGTTCTCATTGTAATTTTGCATTTCACTGATTACAGTTGAAAATGAAAAATTATTCAATTCTTTGCTCAAATAGATTTGATCATGCCTTGACTTAAAATACATTCAACTGTAGGTCACTGTCACTGGATTTCAATAAGCCGCATCTCTAACAAATTACAACAGAATATACAAAGATCCAGCAACTTGCACACAAATGTCAAAAATGGGAGGTTGAGTTTAATTGCCTGTATACACACATGTGACGTGTTAGATGGAACTACCTATCATGCTTGGCACAATCATGAGGCAATGTTTGAATGCATACTTATCAATCAAAACCAATTTGAAGTGCTGAAATCTCTTAGCTTTCTTAGATGTCTCTCCATTTCTTCTCTGGATTGGGCCCACTCTCGTCTTTCTATGACAGTTGTTGGATCATCTTTTTCACTCTGCATATAAAATGGCATATCAGAGGTGTGATAAAGGTTAATAACAAGTGATTCAGGAAAGAAATAATCACCATATGTATTATTTTGAATGAGTTCCCCTTATCAGCTATCACAAGCAAGTCGCTCTTTCTATCTCTAGTTCTCCCTCCTGGAGCTGTTACCTACAGAAGGTGTATTGATGATTAGTATAAATCATGTACCAATCAAAGACCCAACAAACAAAGTTGCACCTAAAAGAACAATATCAACTCCCATGCAGAGGTGTTGTGAAAGAGTTAAAGTCTTGTACTGGTGTAACCAGATCCCTCCCACAGATGGGAAGAGGGACGTCATGCATCTAAACATAAATATTTGTAGATGTTGTTAAACTCTACGCATGATTCCAAGAAAGTCAGCTAGAGTGATGTTGTTAAACTCGAGAGTCTATGTGAACTCGTGGAATATTTGCAGACTCGGCAAGTAAGCTTTTACTTGATACAAAAATAATGTTTAAAAATATATCATGGTATCTAAACATAGTTTGCATAGTAAATATTCAACATTCTAACAAATATTCTATAAGAAACTGATAAATTAAAACCCAAACCATCATGATTCGAAATAGATGGACGAATTCACAAATCACAAGATAGGGTTCCAACTAAGCACACAAAACTCACAACTCATTTGACATAGTTCAACATTGAGAGCTATGTGATTGAGACTCATTACAACATCATTTACCTCATTGATAGATGGATGGGTCATGTTGGGATATCAGATGCATCTATGGAGTGGAGTGCTAAAATTTTGAGGTTCGTGTCTTGTGCACTGCCTTTTCATTCAACTGTTGTATTTTGGGTTTAAAATAAGCATTCAACCGTTGTTATTTTAGACATGTACGTGGAAAATAACAATTATGTTAGACTTGTTCAATTGTCCTCGAACTTGCAAGTCTACCCTAGTTTAAACAAACTCTTTCCTAAGTGAGTTAACTCAAATTTGACACCAGAGTCGTACACTTGTAAAATTCTACAAGTTAACTTGAGAGTTTGACAACCATGCAGAGTGTTTTATTTCTTTAAAACACTATCAGTAGGTAATGGTATTTTCCAGGATTTCAACCAACATTCTAGAGCAATACAAGATTGTTAAACTTAAGCAACGGTGCATCTTCCATGAATTCATTGTCTAGCACTTACAAAGATATTGTATAAACATTAAAACAGAAGGCAAATTCAAGGCTGAAAGTATGACTATGAAAGGAAACAAAAAGCAGATAATTTTCTAAACGCAACCAGACTGAGAATTAACTAACAATTCCTTACCAGAACTTTGGCTCTGGTAATAGACTTAGTTTTGGAATCAATAACATAAATCTCCTCAAAATCCAGGACAAACTCAGGGTCTCCCAGCCTCCGATTTTTGTAGTGTTTTGTCAAGAATGCCTGTAATGTGACAGGAAACCAATAAAAGTTGGTTTTATTGTTTCACGTAAAACTTTCAAAACAGAAGCAAAGTGAAAACAATGGGGTATTGTATTTTTAATTAATGAAAGCATGAAATATTTATGAAACCAAAAAGACTCTAACTTTCTGGCAAATCAATGATACCCGGTAACTTTTTCTATGAAAAATTGAACTGAATATGGGCATGTTATATTATAAGCTCACTTTCCTTAGAGTATTTCTAAATCCTAAAACATCACATTCCTTATCCTAGAAGTGTGAAAAGTAAAACTCAAGAAAGCTCATTGCCTGGTAAGATTCCATAAGAAGATAGTTCAGTAACTGATATTTCACAATTCTTGAGAGTTGAGACAAACTCTAAATCGTGTGATCTGCAAAGCAGTTACATTACAATTACATGTATACTCATCCTTTGATAACTATCCATTTTATATCACAGATTTTCATTAAGACATTAATGTCTTTGACTGTATGCAGTTATGCGACAAAGCGGTAGAGAAACACAGGAATTCAAACTTAAAATGCAAAGGCAACCCATACCTTCTCGATTTCCCTCTCAGATTTGTACAGAGGATCTCGGCGTGCATCAACGGGTGGCTCTGTAACATTGTCGCATCCAAAATCACTTTGCGCGCATCTAATGTACTATAGATTCGGAGAAAAAAGAAAGCAGCCATTAAATTTGAAACTGGTATATGTATATAATGTCACAACATCTACCGCCCAACACAATCAATATATGCATGTCTGTGTGGATTCCCCCACCTCTTGAGCTACAGTACAAACATATTCAAAGCGACGAGATTTAATGAGGGAAAATGCTGTACAAGCATATAAGCAAAATCATCCGGCAACATACATGATAAGATACCGATGTTGTACGATTAAGACCTTGTTTGGATGAACAACATAACCAAGTGTTTATAGTATAAATGTTAATCATATAAGTGCTTGTGTCTAAGCTATTTCAATAACAAAAATATAATAAAGTCACACTATTTTCATGAGCTATTATGAAAATAAGCTGAAAACAACTTATGCACATGTAAGGTCCGCTTGGCAAGCACAATAAGCTAACTTATAGCTAATAAGCTCATATGACTAAAAGACTCATTTGATAATCATCATTTTGTCATAAATTTATAATTTTTACTAGCTTATAGTAACATATTATGGATTAAAAGGGAACGTGGTAAAAGAGGCATTATTAGAATTTACCTTTTGAGGCATTGGTGCAAGAACCTTGGGGATTGAGTAAACATCTGTATCAGGAGGAGTAACATACATCTACAACAAAAAAATTCAACAATTAAAATTGTAACAACAACAACAACAACAAATGGAAATTGAGTGTTTAATTCAAAGGGTAGCACAAACCTCTCTGAAATCATAAACATCGTTATCAGGATCAGGAGGTTTCCGAATAAAGAAATCACAATCTAACAAACTAATCTTATGAAACTCATCTTCATTAATTCTATAATCAACGAGAGTATCAGGGTCCCACCCCTGCGTAGAAACGAAATTCATACTCTGCGCTGTCGCAATGTCAACATCGCCGTTGGCTTCGTACTCGATGTCGAAGTCTTTTTCGTTATCAACCTCCTCCATTTCATCTTCGTCCATTTCATAATCGTCGGGACCAGCGGATTCGACGTCGCCGTCGTCGGCGCGGGTTAAGAATGGGTTGCGCCGAGTGGTAGGGGAGGTTTGGAGGATGAGAGGTTTGAGTTTGAAAGAAGAGGAGAATGAGGGTTGTGGAGTTCTGGAAAGAGGTGGTAGTGACGGTGGTGAGAGGAAGAGGAAGGAGGTGGTGGAAATGGACATAGCTGCTTTCATTCAGTGAAGAAAAGCAGTGAAGTTGAAGTTGAAGTGGGAGGGAGGGAACTCGAGAAGAGAAGATAACACAGTAATTGAAGTTGGATTAGAATATTTTTATTTTTAAAAATACAGTGTATTTACCGGGGCGTTCTCCGCTTTAAATATATTCAAGAAGATAAAAACATTATATGTATAATATCCGCAAATAAAATTTATCATGGATTGGAATATGATGAATATCTTAATAAATACACACAAATATAATAAAATATATCATATTATAAATGCTCATAAATTTATAGATGCACATACAAATAAAATTAATTGCATTTAGTAAAAATATTGACACATATATAATAAAATTAACATTTAGAAATTTGTGTTATTTCTGTTGAGCTATTTCTATTACATAAAATATTATGAATTCAATGAAAAATTTAACTAAAATATTTAATAGATAAGATCAAAAGTTTGTTGAAAGATTTAAGCCAAATCAAATATTGGTTTAAAAAAATATAAAAATAATAAAAATATTGCGAATATATGTGGAAGTGACATGTGGCATAAAAAACTTTACTTTATATATACACTATTGATCGATCGATCGATTGATTGATTGATAGATTGATGAGTTATAGTTGAAGGGTATCGTATGTAATTTGTTGAGATATTTCTGTTACATAAAATATTATGAATTCAATAAAAAAGTTAAGTAAAATATTTAATAGATAAGATCAAAAGTTTCTTGAGATATTTATGTCAAATCAAATATTGATTTTTAAAAAATAGAAAAATAATAAAAATATTGCAAATAAACGTGAAAGTGACACGTGACATAAAAAACCTTACTTTATAGATAAACTATTGATTGATTAATAATTTATAGTTGAAAGGTATCGTATGTAATTTGTTGAGATATTTCTGTTACATAAAATATTAGGAATTCAATAAAAAAAGTTAAGTAAAATATTTAATAAGATAAGATCAAAAGTTTGTTGAGATATTTATTCTAAATCAAATATGGGTTTTAAAAAATAGAAAAATAATAAAAATATTGCGAATAAACGTGGAAGTGACACTTGGCATAAAAAACTTTACTATATACTCCATCCGTTCCTTTTTAAGTGTCTCTTTTGGAGAATTTTTTTGTTCCTATTTAAGTGTCACTTTACATAGTTCAATGCAACATTAAATGTTACTTTACTAATATTACCCTTATTTATTATTGTGGAGAGAGAAATATATCTAATGAGATATTAAATAAATAAGGTTATTAAAGTAAAAATAGAAATTATTGTATCAAAAGTAGCAACATTTATTGATTATCTTGGTTTGTGTAAAATGTTAAAATGTGACAATTAAAAATGAACGGAGGTAGTATATTACTATTGATATCAGTTTTGAAAATCAACTTTTTTATCCAGTTTTTTTTATTGACAAATTATCCTAGTTTTTATTCTCGAGTAAATAGTCATTTTATTCTCTGATTCTGCAACTCGTGCCACAAAGGTGACTCAGAATTAAATACAAAGTAGTTTTTAAATGTGCATTTCCGTTATCAATTTAGTCCCTGATGTAAAAAACTTATGTTAATTGATGATGTGGCATGCATAGGTGTCACGAGGACTAAAATGACAGTAAAAAATAGTCACTTTAGTCCCTGAGTCGAAAATCAATATTATGAAATTAAATCTCAAATCCATAAATCCTAAATTTAATCCCCAAATCCTTAAATCCCTAAATCTCATCTAATTCCCTCTTTATTCAAAATCTTTTTTTTTTGTCGTTGTTATTTGTGTAAAAAGGAACATAGTACAATGTTCGAGGGATTAGTCTCCGCAGTTGCGCGCGGAGGATACCCGTTTTACACCGAAGAAAGGAACATAGTAAACTCCAAATCTTTTGTGATGTTAATCAAATGAGTTTGGTTTATATGGTGTGAACTATTATAATTAATAGTATGTCTCGTGTCAAATACCTTCAAACTTTTATTTGACTAAACATAATTGAAAATAGCTTCAATCGTAACTTACTTTCTACTAAAACGTATTTATCAAATATGCATGTAGAAACACACTAATCCGCTCCATTCCACTTACACTTTAGAATGAGGGAAATATTATATTTTTTTGAAATTGAGGCGTAGAATGTGGTGATTTTTTATTATAATTTAGTACAATCCAGAGAATTAACAAAAACAATAAAAAAAATGACTTTGAATAAAAGAGGAAATTATATGAGATTTAAGGATTTAGAGGTTTAGGGATTAAATTCAGGCTTTATGGATTTGAGATTTAATTTTGGAATATTGATTTTTGATTCAGGGACCAAAGTGACTATTTTCTACTTTCGTTTTAGTCTTTGTAACAACTCATGCATGTCATCTCATCAGTTAACAGAAGTTTATAATGTTAATGATTATACTGATAACAGAAGTGCACATTCAAGGACTACTTTGTGACAATTTACTCTTTTATTCTATCTTCTTCGTTGAGGGACTGTTTTGAATCAATTGTTTATTCGAAATCACTGTGCGTCGTCATTTTTAGTTTATTTTAATTTAAATAAGTGATTTTTGGATAGATTTGGATTTGTTTTTCTTTGTAATTTCGTAGTCCAGGTGCGATGTTGTGTTGTTCGTCATCTTGTACAATGTTATTTGATTTTCCGTCTTGTTGTAGTGTTAATTTGATTCTTGTTTAAAGATCAATCATTTAATCAATAAAATTTGGTTCATGATTAAAGATTGATCATTTAATCAATAATTTGGACGTCAATGTTGCAGATTTGGAGTCATGAATATTTAAATCACTTTAATTTTATCATATTATTTGTAGACAATTTGTTTGTATATGCTATTAATTTGTATGTTGTGGGTTTGCTCAAAAGTTCATCATTTATGTTTTTAGCGATGTTGATGATGTAATCTATCAATTTACTCATGCATATTTTGAGAACCCTGAGGTAAGTTATAGACTTCGTATTATCACATCAAAGAGATTGTTGATGAGAATTATTTAAAATCTCTTGTTGACTCCAATACAATACAATGACCCAAAAATAGAGATAAAAAAAAAATAAAAAAATACATCAACGACGGTAATTACCTCTTATGGTCCGTTTGGTTCGAGAGTTTTGGAGAGGAGGGGAGCAAAATTCCTTCAAGATCCGTTTTTTTTCTCCCCAAATCGGAATTTTTTTTTTTAGGGGAGGAAATCTCTTTAAAATTTTATTGCATTGCCAAAATTATCCTTAAATTATTTTAAAATTTCAATATTAACACTGTAATAACTTTTATTATTATTATTATAATTACTATTATTATTCTGAAGGATTAGTATTATTATTATTATTATTATTATTATTATTATTATTATTATTATTATTGTTGTTGTTGTTGTTGTTGTTGTTGTGTTATATTATCCTTGTAACAACTTTTATTATTATTAGATATATTATCCTTGTAACAAATTTTTTTCCTTTTGAAAGATTGTAACAACTATTATTTTTATGCTATCTATCACTCTTATTTGTTACATATAAAAACCAATCTTCCAACCCTACTACTACTTTGTTCCCGCCAACGCTGTTTCGTACCTCCTCCAACGTGAACTGTGAGTAATTCATTGTCTCGTCGTCTACATCACATTGTTGTTGATCACATTGTTATTGTTTTGTCGGTCTATGAATTCGTAAAAACAAGCATTTTTGTATATTTAATTAAGTTCAAGGATAAAACAGTGAGATAATTAAAAAAAAAAAATCTCTCTCTTCCCGTTATGAACCAAACACATTTTTAATTTTTTTTTTGACATTAACAAAGTTATATTATTTCATTGCTCAAAATATGAGAGATACAAGATGGAATATAATCAAAGATACGGTGACTAGCATATGATTTTGATGCTCGTGCTAAATGATGAGCAACATAATTAGCTTGTCTCATAACTAAACTTATGTTAAAGTTTGGATAGTTGGAAAGGAGCATTCTACAATCGCTTACAATTTGGCCGAACTCCAATTGGTTTGTGGATCTATCTAAAATGTCTTCAGTCACTAGTTTGCAATCTAGTTCAATTGACACATTTGGCGTCCCCATTTCACCAAGCCAAAGAATAGCCTCCTTGAGTCCCTATGCTTCCGCTTCCATTGGAGTAGGTACACCATCAAACCAAGCTATCAAAGCTTTTATAAAGTGGCCTCTATAATCACGAATACACATACCAACACCAAAACAATGATTTTCTTTAAAAAGAGCTGCATCAACATTACATTTTACCTCTCCGACACTTGGTGGCAGCCATGAATCATTTCTGTCATCTCCCATCTTTTGAACCAAACATATATTTATTAAAAATATTCCCTTCCCCTGCCCTCCCCTTCCTCCCCTCTATTAAATTCCTCCCCTCCTCTCCCTTCCATTGAACCAAACAGACCTTGAACGAAATTTTTCAAATTCATGCATGATTGTAAATTTAGGTTCAATTAGCTAAAGTAGATGTAAAATTAAAATACTAAAACGAATTTTTCACCACAAAAGTTGTTTAAGAGACTTATCAACTTTTATACCTAAGATAATATAATATAATACATTTAGGTTCAAGGAGTTAAAATAGATTAAAAAATTATAATATTGACGTTATTTTTTGGTCCAAAATTTGTTTAAGGAACTTAACAACTCTTATATATAAGGTAAGATATACAAAGATAGTAGACAAATAATAGAGAATTTACGTTCAATAAGATAAATTGAAAGTATAGGTTTATTTAGTTGAAATAGATATATAATTGCAATATTAATCCTATTTATGGGTCCATAAAATTGGTTAAGAGACCTAGGAACTTTCATACATAAGATAAGAGATCATTTACAAAATAGCAAAAAATTAAGAATGAAATTTGAAACGACTTTTTTGGCTCCAAAAAGTTATCAAAGAGACTTAAGATATATATATATATATATTTTATATAAGATGCTAAAGAGAACCATTGCACCAAATATATTGTGCAGTGTAAGAGCATTCCCAATTTATGAGAAGAACGTAAATAAAAGATAAACCAAATAAATCAACTATATTTGAAAACATATAATAAGTACAAAGCTTATGGTCATCAAGCCAATTTTTGTGTCCTAACATCCAACAAATCAATTGCTTCCTCTGTCGGTCTTGGATATAAGAGAGATGATACATCATAATTTTAACACTTAACTAGTTAAGACAAATTGTATTCACTGTAGACACAATTTGACTTTTAATGGTCGCACAAAAGTCCACCTTTAACCATTGATTGTAGTAGAGTAAACAAAAAAAAAGAAGAAGGATTCGGCTACAAGATTCTCTACACACACAATGGTTTATTGGCGTGTTGGTTTTGTGGGCATTTCCACGAACATCTCAAGAGCGTCTTTCACCAAACAAGAAAAACACCAACAAATACAATAGATCTCAAAACGAGGAAAGATGAAGTAATCAAAACACAACGTTTTCATTATTCTTTTCGATGAGGCGCTCGTATGTCATGTCGGTAATTGAGATGACAACAACCCTATCAACAAGATATAGAGGCGGTGGAGGACGACCAGTTAGAGAAATTTTTGAAACATTACAACTATGTGGGGTCGAAAGCTTGTTGGAGAAGAATCCAATTTTGGGGTGGAAGTCATTTGAGGTTAAAAGCAATTCATGGGAGAATCCGATCTTAGACCGAAAGTGATTTGAAGTTGAAGATTGGCATAGTAAAAATGTTTAAGAAATAGGATGAGCCGATTGTAACACGATGAAAAATGATATGAGAGGCGCTATACACCGTTTTCACCCAGAAGAAAAGGTAGAGTGGCACAAAGATCAATTTATCATATATTAGTAATAATAAATAAACATTATTTTATTTATCAATAGTTCATTTTGGCAAAAAAAAAACATATTTCTACCAAGTATGTTGATTTTTTTGGCCATACTGTCTCTTACATATATTCTTTATTAATTTATTTTTTGACCAAATTGATTCATTATTATTTCTCTTTTTGAATATTTTAAACCAAGCTAAAAAACCCGTTGAATTTGGTTTCAATCCAGGGCGGGTACTACCCGGTCCATAGACACAACCCGATCTGTTTCCTTTCTCCTCTGGTATTTTCTCGGGAAAGAAAAAGCAGGAAAATTTTACAAGCTAGCTCGAATTTCAGTTAAAACCACCATAGAACACACAGTGTCAATTTTTTTCAATTTAATTTCATTTTCGTTAATCAATTTTTAAATCCCGCGCAATTCTCTTCTCGTTCTTCATGTAGGTCTTATACTCAATTTTCTCCCAATTTTCATTTTCGCGTTTCTATGTAACACCCTAATTCTCTAGAATTATCGGTTTCAATAAATTCGGTGCCGATGAAGGAAGAGAAGAAGGCTTTTTCGTCATTCGTGAAGAAAGGGGGCCGGCAAATGTTCACGGTGGAGCTCCGGCCGGGTGAAACCACCATAGTATCATGGAAGAAGCTGCTGAAAGACGCTACCAAGCCTAACGGATCGGCTTCCACCTCTCAACAATCCCGGCCGGAGCCTTTTCCGGTAAGAAATTTTAATTTGTTTTCAGTCAATTTCACTCTACTTCGTTCTTGATTGAATTTCCGTGTGCATTGTAGTGGAGTGTGATTTTTAGATCGAATTTTGGGTTTTTAAGGGTTTTTGTCTTTGTTTTGGGGTAAAAAGTTTTTTTTTTTTGTTCTTTGAATTTTCTTATCTAACATCAATTTTATTGTTTTGAGTTTTAGTTTATCTGTTTAATTTAATGTCTGTTCTTTAATCTGGTGTTATTTCCATTGAATCAAAGTAAAATGATCTAATAAGAGTACTAATTATATTCCTCTTCAGTGCACATTTGCATATGTGAGCATTGTTGAAAATTGCTCAGTTTTATACTTAGATTAGTCGATACAACCTGATCATGATTTAGTATTATGATGTAAGGTTTAGTAGTTAGTGGATACTTGTAAATACGCACGTGATCTTTATGTGTGGTGTAACATTTCACTATTTTGACAAATCTATGCCGACGTTTCTTAGGGACAACCTGTCGAGGTTGAGGAAAATGATCCAGCTCAGCCACACCGTTTCAGTGCCGTAATAGAGAAGATCGAACGCCTTTACATGGTATGTTTATATTACTTGCTGAGATTGTTATTGTATGCACTGAGTAAGCCTGAGTTTGTTCTTTGAACCATTGGTTTGAATTGCAGACGCTCGAATAAGTATTAATTTGTAGCTTCGCAAATGTTAACTAATTGAGTGCTGAATCTTTTTCAGGGTAATGGTAGCAGTGATGATGAAGATCTGCCCGATGTTCCTGATGATGATCAGTATGACACTGAAGATTCTTTTATAGACGACGCTGAGCTGGTTGGTATTTTTGTTTGTATTCCTTCACTTTGATATATAGGAATATCACTCTTCCTTGTGACGTTTTTTTTTGGCTTATACAATACTTTTATAAATTATTTAACTGTTCATTCTGCAGGATGAATATTTCCAGGTTGATAATTCCAAAGTCAAACATGATGGGTTCTTTGTAAATAGGGGGAAATTGGAACGCACGTAAGTTTATAATTTTGAAAAAATCTTTTTTGAGCATTCCCTTTTTAATTCCTTGCTAACCTCTAACGGTTAAAGCAAATCTTAGAAAGGTTTCTTTCCAAATTACTTAATTGTTGATATTGTTTAATTGCTGAGGTTGGCTATTGTTATCATTTTATAACATTTTGTATTTTTGAGATTCCTATCGAAGTGACCGTCTTTGTTAGATAATTGAATAACGAGTTAGTTATACTCTTGGTCCTTATAAAGTTAACGAAATATGATTTCGGTCCCTATAATTTTTTTATATGTTTTCAATCCTAAAAATACATTATTTTTTTGCTTTTAGTCACCGATAAGAGGACAGGGGCTTAAAACACACTATTTTTGCTAAATGTTGGGACTGAAAATGAATAAAATTTTCATAGATACCAAAGTCAATTAGTTTTTTTTCTTCCAAATTTTTTAGAAATCAAATATATTTAACCCTTAAACAATATTGTATTGCAAGTGATTTCTTGACAACATTTGGACATTATCATCTTGGTTCACAGCTAAATGCTCTTCTTTCCTTGACACTTTTCTACAAATTTTGTACATATTTAATGAATTATTTTGTTGAAGATTGTAGTAAATAAGTTGAGTCCTAAATTTTTTGAATTATTATTGATTTTCTGTTGTTTTTTTTCAATATTACAAGTAATGAACCTGAAGATTGTAGTAAATAAGTTGAGTCCTAAAATTTTGAATTATTATTGATTTTCTGTTGTTTTTTTCAATTTTACAAGTGATGAACCTCCTGTATTACCCAACCAGCAACCAAAGAAAAGGCGCAAAAAAGATACAGTGAAGAATCCAGATGAAAATAATAATGTCCTTGGATCAAATAAACATGTAAAAGTGGGCAAGGTAGAATCTGGGAAAACAACTTCCATACAGGCGAAGAATGTGTGTAATTCCTCACAGAATTTGGCTGTACCTGGTGAACATTATGAAAACTTGAAACCTCAGAATCAATTGGATATCTATGGAAGTAGTTCCAAAAAGAAAACTGCTGATACTAAGCCAATATCGGTCTCTTCTGTCTCTTTGAAAACATCAAGTGATGATTTCCCTGCTGCCACGTCAGAAGCAAAAGATGCTGATAAGAAGATAGGAGCTTTTCAATCTAAGAACACAAGTGGATCATTTGATGCAACTCACCAGAAGTACCACGAAAAAGGTGCTCATGCACAATCCAAATCCCAACCTGTAAAACCCTCAAAGAGTATTGATGGTTTAGAAAATATCAGTCGGTCGAAAGAAAAAAATGGTAGGCGTCATCAACTGCCGGATCTTAACCTGTCTGTGGGAAAGCGTACTACCAAAGCAACGGTAAGTTTTTATTTCTTTGGCTCTTTTGCGCCTTTATTTTTTTAAAATTTGATTTGATGAATACTTGAAAAAAAAATACCGATAAAGGAGGTCCTCTGCACTGTGGTTATTTCATATTCCTTTTGGTATTAAACAAAAGGGTTCCTGTCTGAGTCATGGGTTTATTTGAATGCTATGCAGAAATCTGAATACATGCACAAGAAAGACGGGTCTAGCGTTAGGCCAAAATCTTCAATGCTTGAGAAGGCTCTTGGCGAGTTAGAGAAAATGGTCGCTGAGTGTAAGTCTCAAACTTGATATTTCACACATAGATAAGTTTGGGAAGTTTGTTGCTAACACTATTTTTTTGCCTTTCTTTTCTTCTGTTGTTCATTTTGAATAATATTACAGCAAGGCCCCCTGCAGCGGAAAACCCAGAGGCTGATAATACATCCCAGGCAGTCAAAAGGAGATTGCCCAGAGAAATAAAGCTAAAGCTTGCTAAAGTTGCTAGACTAGCGGTATTGACAAATTTTGCTTTCTAAATTTCATGCTTCTAAGAATACACACACACACACACACACACAAGATTTATATATATTTTTTGATCAAGGGATTTGAACTTTATAATATTAACTGTATGTTTTTGTTGCAACAGGCAAGCCATGGGAAAGTATCAAAAGAGTTAATTAACCGTCTTATGAGTATTCTTGGGCACTTGATGCAACTCAGAACATTAAAGGTATTGCATCTTAAATATACACAAATAACTCTTCAGTCTTGGTTGTGCCCGATTCCAACTTTAGTTTCATCCTGCCCCTCTTCCTGCCGACATATACTATTTCAGTCCAAAAGTTATTGGTGTTGAGCCGACATATACTATTTCACTCCAAAAGTTATTGCCGTTTGAGATTTGAGTATGCTTGTTTTTCTCTGAAATCTCCTGCTCAGTGTTGCTGCAATATGTATAATTTTTTTTAGTTTAATTATTATAATATGATTTTAGAATAATGGAGATATGATTTGAGTAGAACATTCTTGAGCTAGCCACTTGCATTCTTAGTTTATATTGTGTATTGAGTGACTTGCACTCAGTAATACATTCTTGACATAATCAAATGCATGCTTAAATTTTTCTTCTGTTTGAGCACTTCAATATGATGTGGCTATGAGGCTATGAGTATGACATTATTATAAAATGGTATTTTTTGAGGAATTAAAACCCTACCTGTAATTTACCATGGTTATCTTGGATGTTATAGTTATCTTGAGTAGTTTCTCTAACCGTTATTCATTGTTTCTATTGATTGTATGTTTGGTATATTTAGGTTCTCTTAATTCCTAAAACTACTTATCTTCTCATACAATGTTTTCCTATGGCAGAGAAACTTAAAAACAATGATCAGTATGGGTCTGTCAGCAAAGCAGGATGATGATGATAGGTTTCAACGGATAAAAAAGGAAGTTGTTGATATGATTAAGATACAGGCCCCAACTTTGGAGTCCAAGGTTTATTTTAGCTGCTCTTGTTATATCATTTCCTATTAAAGATTGGTAGACAGACTTCAACGTACTTTCTTTTAGTTCATGTTCAATTCTGATGAGCTCATAATGCCTCCAAAGTTACTGCATGAGATAGCACATATGAATTGGTAGTTGTATCATAGCAGTCAGCATCGTATGATACACTCACGTTTTCCATCTTTGTTCAGTTTTGTTGGTTCTTCATTATTGATTTTGTTCGTCCCGTCATAATGATAATTCATACCATGTCTGGCTAAGTGCTTTTTAGGGGAAATAGTAAACCTCGTTTAGGAAGCAGGGAAAAGAAAGTGATTATTTCCTCAAGATAAGCTAGTACAATCACGCTCTATGTTTTCTGTCATTCTTTCTATTGGGTGCTTTTTTTATGGGTCCAATGCAATTTTGTGTTTACAGTGCAAACACTAAATATGGAAAGCTTACTGATTAATCACTTTCATTGCTTCTTGTAATTATGATACTCGATCACATTTCCTTCCTACATTTTTTTATGTTTCTACTGTTTAATAACAGTTTTTCAGAAATATTTTTGCTTACGGGATGTGTTGGTTATTTAACCTGGGATGTATGGTGTTTTTTTTTGGAACACCAGCAACAGCAGAAAGCTGGAGCATCAGGTGATGTTCAAGAATTTGGTCCTGACGGAAAACCAATAACTAAAAGGAATTTTAGTATGGACGCTGCATTGGAAGACAAGATTTGTGATCTCTATGACATTTTTGTTGATGTACGTTTAGAGCTACAGATACTTATTGTGAAATTTCTGTTGTGTGCGATAAAAATTATTGAACCATGTTTGCAATGGCTGTAGGGCTTGGATGAAAATGCAGGTCCACAAATCAGAAAGTTGTATGCCGAGGTAATTAAAATTTTCTAAATCCTATTGATCTAGAAGTTCTATTTGGTTGCTCATCTTGTGTCTTCTGACTGAGGACAAAAAGTTAATCAACTTGGTTGTTTGAATTCTTCACTTGCTTTCAGTAAGTTTTTTTTTTTCTTTCTACTTTGGCAAAAAAAAGTTTATTTGTTTTCTTAATGCCTTCTCATATAAGCTAAACTTACGTATTGTTTCCATATAAAAGAATTTATTTGACTGTTATTACTTATAAAACCCCTCCTACCCCTACTGAAAGCAAAATGGTTCACAATTTGTTTTGAGAATTTATTGGTGTAAGAAGTACTCACCACTAGAATTTCCCCAGAGTGTCAATTCTATTCCTTCCAATGGACAATTCTCTTGTTCAATGAACATTCATGCTACTTATCACTTGATAGTATGCATGCGCATATCTGTACTGAATGTGTAGTTTGTGTTATGTATAAGTTAACCTGTTTGCATTGTATAAACATAAATTTATATTTTTTAGCCTTTCCAATTCCCTGTCTTTACCAGCTTGCAGAATTATGGCCAACTGGTTACATGGACAACCATGGGATCAAACGGGGAATTTGCAGGGCAAAAGAGAGGCGCAGAGCATCACACTCAAAAAATAAGGTACGCCTTTTGCAGTGAATAAGGATTTTTAATAGTATTAATGAACAATTGTGTGAAGCTTACCTTCTTTCTTCTGATGGAAAAAACCTTCCCCTGCTCTTAAATTTTTAAAAGAGTTTTACATGAAAATTGTCCTGGCTCTTGAGTACGCTTATCTATATGGCACTGGCTCGTTGGTAACTACACATGCTTGGAATGATATTCAAGGTAGTAGGTCTTACCCAAAATCAAATGACAGTCCAAGTATAGTTAGTCGATTGTAGGATTGATACTTGGATCATAAGATCATACCTATTGGGGAATGTTTGGATGGGAAAAGGATTTAGTTAGACCTTCCCCTCTGTTTGGGAAGTTATATAGACGCTTCCTCCATGGCGCCACATTGTTGATTTCATTTTTAGTCTTGCTTCACAAACTCTACTTTGTGCAGAGCAACATGTATTATTACAAAGGAGTTAAATTATCTTGATTTTAACGTAGAAATTTTATTTTAGTAATATGTTTTGTCGATAAGATAGTGAGAAAACATTGAAAAACCTAAATAACCTAATTAGTAATGGAAAAATACCATTTGATTCTCTTTATGCCCGGGTGATAACCAGAATCTGTTATTTGTCTGGACAAAATTGTTTTTTAGTTGATCTCATTGGTTTACTTGTGTTGCTAGGATCAGGAAAAAATTAAGAGGAAGAAGTTGTTGGCATCGAGGCAAGAGGATAGCGTTCAACTTGATTCTGGCTCAATTTCATCACAGCAGAACCAACAAGAGAAATTAGCTCCAGAATCTACCAGCCATGCTTCTACTTCAACGAACAAGTCCGTATCTACTACAAGCACAGCTGTCCGGGTCCCCAGTCCCACAAATGGTGTAAAACAAGAAAAAGCAAAGGGAAGTTCAAGCAGTTCCATGGACGATGTCCGTGTTGCTGACGGTGTCTTAACAAAGAAGGCGAAGAGAAAACCAGAACTTGAGTTGGAAGGAGCAAATTGTGGTCCCGAGAAGCTTGTTCCTTTGCAGGAAGAAGAAAGGCCCAGGTCCCAAAAACAGTCTTCTGGTCTTCCCACCAAATCAAATCTTCAGCCAACATCTCCTCCAGGTCTTGAACAGTCAAGCTAATTAACAAGAGTGGGATGTCTGTCATAGTTTTTTTAATAGTAATTTACCCATCCCCTCTATTTTGTCTGTCAAATTGTTTCCTGTTTATTGTTACTATTTTGTAATTAGATATCCTTTGAATGTTAGTCAAGATTTAGGTATAGATAAAGTAGATTTGTTAGTTGTTATTAGTGATAGTGGCATTGGCAGACGTTTAACAGTCTTAACGCTGCTTCTCTATGGACGGCGGCACCATCTATCACAACCATTAGATATAGTGTTACTTAATTGTACGAGTATGATTTTTCTTTTTACTGGAACATTCACCTGTAACATGGATTATAAGGTTCAAATTTGCCAAATTTCCCTTTTTTTTAGCCCAGCTGCCAAATTTCATGATAACCAATAAAAATTATGCCTTCGATCTCAAGGCCTCATTCAACCTATTGTCATTTAACACCAACAAACTCGTTGCTTCCTTTATGCGTATCCCGTCATCCTTTGTTTGTGCTTATGAGTTGAGACATTGGGTGACAGTGAAGTTTTTGTCATGATTTCTTAGCAGATAATCCAACTGACTCCCTAACCACCTATCGGCTATTGTTAGGTTGCAGTGTTGGTGGTTAGAGATTGATTCATGTCAATGTAGCACTTTGTCTTAATACTTTCTGTTAATGTAATAATTTTAAAAACGTCAACAAAGTCGCATGGGAAGTTGGTTGTGATCTATTCTTATTATAAAATGCTCTATTTGGTTATTTATAAAGAAAAATAGTCATTTGCTTAGGCTTTCACGCACCATCACACTGCCCTAGCCACATTGCAAACCATTATAGCAGCCATGACTCATTGCAAAACTCCATTGGTCATGTCATGGTCTACAAAAGTAGAACATATACATGATCAGAGCTTGAAGCCTAACACGAATGGACTGACATTGCTATTTATATTTGTGCGGTTTTACGACACGAAGCTGAAAAACATCCTGGTTGGTGTGGCCACACCATGTTGTCATGTATTGAGCATGTGAGATTTTAGGATAAGTTTACCAATATGATGTACATTCGACGTTAAAATTTGGTAAATGCTTGGATCCTAAGATGCATATTAAGAACATGAGTTGTTAGTGTTTACGTACATACTTTTTTTTTATTTCTTTCTTTTTTTAATTCTTAAATAGTCTAACCAGATTGATATCTTGTAGCACGGGTAACTGCTGTCAATATTCAAAGATTTTGTAAATAGTTGAATGCTAAGATAAGATGCATTTTGAAAGACAAGTGTTGACAAAAACATTTATTAACCATTTCAAAAAATCTAGCAACAAAACTCAAACATTTAGCAGAAAGAATAGCAAGATGTGTGTATTAGCATGCCCCAACATATATCAACTGTCTCGTGATCGATCTATATTCTATACTAATCATACTTAACCATTAGTTTTTTTTTGGTTTGAAAAAGTAAAAAATAAAATGTGACGTTACCAACAACAAATAATAGCATCAAACAAAATCTAAAATCAAAGAAACGAACAAGTAGAAGAAGATTTGATTTGGTTCAAGTCCCACCCACCGATGTTGGCATGTAATAGTCTCTGCGCCTGCCACGTGGCATTCTCCTACAATTCTACAGTTCTCCGGTTGAAGAAGAACCCTCAGCTCATTCTCCAAAGAACATCACACCTCGTTACCGCCGCTTCTTCTTCCTTACATTTCGCTTTGGATTCTCAGGTAATTAAGCTTTCCCCCTCAATTCAATCATTATTACTGTTTGATTAGATGTACCCAATTCATGTCAAAATCACCAAAATTATACATTTCACTCTGTTTGTTACAGTTTTTTCTTTATATTATTGAGTATCAAAATCACTCACTTTTTTTTTTTTTTTTTTTTTTATCAAATCCGCATCAAACAATCGAATACTTATTTTAATGCTTTTGTTTATAGAGCTTCAAGTCCATTGAATCCCATGATGCATCACGGTTACCTTGGATTGGTCCAGTTCCAGGTGATATTGCTGAAGTGGAAGCATATTGTAGGATTTTTAGAAATTCTGAGACCCTTCATTATGCATTAATGGATGCTTTATGTAACCCTTTTACTGGTGAATGTAGTGTTTCAGATGATGTTCCGTCGCATGAGAAACCTGTCCTTGAAGATAAAATTGTTTCTGTACTTGGATGTATGGTTGCTCTTGTTAAGAGTGGGAGGGAGGATGTTCTTTCTGGAAGATTTTCCTTTATGTCTCCCTCCTGTGCTTCCGGGGTTGGCATGATGGAGGAAAGCCTCCCTCCACTCGCTATTTTCAGAGGCGAGATGAAAAGGTGTTGTGAGAGCTTGCATGTTGCTCTTGAGAACTATTTAATTCCTGGTGATGATCGAAGTTTGGATGTGTGGAGGAAACTTCAGAGATTTAAGAATGTATGCTATGATTCCGGTTTTCTTCATAGAGAAGAGGATCCGTGTCCTACACTATTTGCAAACTGGAGTCCTGTATATTTGTCCAGTTCCAAAGAGGACTCAGAGTCCAATGAATCAGAAGTTGATTTTTGGACAGGTGGGCAGGTAACAGAAGAAGGCCTCAAGTGGCTTCTGGATAGAGGATATAAAACTATTGTGGATCTTAGAGAAGAGACTGTAATAGATAATTTTTACCAAGCTGCTCTGAGTGATGCTATTTCATCTGGAAGTATTGAATTGGTCAAAATTCCAGTTGAAGTTGGGTCTGCGCCTAAAATGGAACAGGTTGAGAGGTTTGCATCTCTTGTTTCAGATAACAGCAGAAGGCCAATCTATCTGCACAGCAAAGAAGGAGTTTGGAGAACGTCTGCCATGGTTTCCAGATGGAGGGAATACATGGCTCACTCTGCATCGCCTGCATTGCAGTATGTTTCTAATCAAGCAGTTATTTCCAATGACATATTATCAGATTATACAAATGGGTCTGGGAATCTGCAGGACTCAAAGCCTGCTGAGAGATCCTCCCTTGAAAAAGATACTGCATTGTTGAAAGAGGGTTTAGGTGCAATACATAGTTCTGTTGACTCATTTGACCAATGTACCTCTCCAAATAAGAACAATGAAAAAACACAACGTAATGGGGCCTTAAGTGGAATTGTTTCTAATGATAAGACTTCATCACAAGATACTGCTGATGACGGGGAAAGATATTTTCCCACTTTCTCCAGCAAAACTAACCCTTTAGATGCTCAAGTTCCACCTCAGGATGCCTTTTCCAAAAAAGAGATGTCCAGATTTTTGGGAAGTAAAAAGATTGCGAGACCCTCTTGTTCCAGTAATCAGGTCAAAAGGTTGGAATGCTTGCAAGATTCAAGGAGCATGCTTAATAGAAGACTGCAGGGGCAAGTGATTATCGACAGTGGTCATAATCCTGAACCTAAAATTGTGGGCCCAGCAGAAAGTTCCTATGGGTCTGCTCAGATTGCCGTTGGTAACAAATGGAAGTTAGCGAATATGAATACTTCCAGTTCTGTTAGGACAACAGTTAATGCTTTTAGTGAAAGAGAAATGTATCACATGACTGATGTCAATGATATTGATAATACAACTAACTCTCAAAGGATTTTAACCGATGATGATAAGGTGAGGGAAGACTTGGGATTCACTGCAGGAGACATGTGTGCATCTTCAACTGGAGTTGTAAGGCTGCAGTCAAGAAAAAAAGCAGAGATGTTCCTAGTACGAACCGATGGATTTTCTTGTGTGAGAGAGAAGGTGACCGAATCTTCTTTGGCCTTCACGCATCCTAGCACTCAGCAACAAATGCTAATGTGGAAATCTACCCCAAAGACTGTGTTATTGTTGAAAAAGCCCGGGGAGCACCTCATGGAAGAAGCTAAAGAGGTAATGTTTTTTAGACTCCTATCAGTACCCAAGTTATTAAAAGTTTTTAACATTAAGGTTTAGTAAAACAATTATATTTTGTTATACATGGATGGATATGTTCTGGTATGGTGGCGAAGGGGAGAGGCTCAAGGTGGGTGCTAGTTGCTCTATAAAGACGCTAAATAGAAAATTTCAAAAAGGATTAAACAACAAATTTTGAGCTTTGGCACTACTTTCCATGCAACTTATTTCTGCTTTGTTATTATATCTTTGATCAACATTATATATATATATATATATATATATATATATATATATATATATATATATATGGAGGGATATATTGACTCCAAATCGTAACCCTTAATTAATCTAACGGTTCTACTAATTCTTCATTAATTCAAATCATGAACACGGTGCGTATGCTTTCTGTCAACGACAAACAAAAACTATCACATTTCGATTCTATGAGTATTTTCCTTCAAAAAATTCGATGATTATTTCATCCTTTTTTTTAGAGGATTATTTCATCTTTTTTATTTTCCAGATCTTTCTCTAATATTATTCGCATGAATGACATAATATTTCAAATTATCGATTCCATTCCCTACAACTCCTATCCCAAGCACTAAACCCACTCGTATCTAGTCCATGTAGATCTTTGCTCTGGCTTTAAATGCTCCCCCCGCAATTGGACGGTGGGATTGGACCCCTCAAATTAGTCGGTCCTTGGGCTGGATACCGATTTTTCAAAAAAGAAAAATTGACCTGTTAAGTGAGGACTGGTCAAGCCTGGTAAGCCCTACAGAGACAGTTATATTACAGTGTTCTCCATTCCCTTTATCTAAAGTCATTCTTTGAGATATTTATGATTCAAGAAATTATTATTCTTTTATTTTAATCCCCAACATCAAATATTTTGATCTTCACGAAAGAACGTTAGAAAGCAATTTTAATTTATGATCTGTAGCATCTTGTTTGCCTATTTCATAACCTCTACGGATTTTTCCTAAAAAAGAAGATCTGAGAGCTTAATATCAATCAGTAAAGATTAGATTTTTATATTAGACCTAACTCATCCTTATAAAGCCGGCCTGTAAGGTGAGAGGTGCCACTCATTTCAAGCCTTATCTTCATCCTATGCGTGGACTTGGGTTTTTTCCAGTACACTCCCTCATGCCCAACACTATTGGGATTAATGTGTGGATATAAATGGTGGGGGCTGGGTGGCCTGAATCGGTGGATTCTGATACCATATAGGTTTTTATACTGGGCTTAACTCATCCTTACAAAACCGGCTTGTAAGGTGGGGGATTCCACTCTTTATAAGCTCATTTCAGATCTTATCATGATTCTATGTGGGGCTTGGGTTTTTTGCACAGTAAAAGAATCAAGTTCATGACATTTATAGGATTGTAGATAGAAACTATAAAAGATGGATTGAATGGGTTTTATGCAGAGCATTGTGTTGGAAATACTTGGATAAATATTGTTCATTACTGTCATTACTAAGAATGCTTTAGAGACAAAGACAATATAGTCTCTTCCTTCAGTAATAAATGAAATAAAATTGGAATCAAATATGTTAGGCAATGTAGGAACTGGCAAATTTAACTCTGAACTTTGACTGGTATTCTAACACCACTTTGTACTTTTGTGATTCTTATAGAAACTATATATGAGTATTTTATTCAGAATTTTGTAATTATTTTGACTAAATTCATTATCAGCCGAGTTTCTTTATCTAATCCTCAGGTTGCTTCTTTTCTATATAACCAAGAGAAAATGAACGTATTCGTGGAACCTGATGTGCATGATATATTTGCTAGAATTCCCGGATTTGGATTCATTCAGACCTTCTATACTCAAGATGCCTGGTACTGGAGTTTATGAATCATGTCAACTACTTCACTTTTCCCTATTTATTTAAAACCTTTGCTTCATTAAATGAATTTGTGACACATGTAATGCTTTTGATTCAGTGATCTACACGAGAAAGTAGATTTTGTGGCATGTTTGGGGGGAGATGGCGTTATATTGCATGCTTCAAATCTATTTATAGGCGCTGTTCCCCCTGTTGTGTCATTTAACCTTGGTTCCCTTGGTTTTCTGACTTCTCATAGTGTAAGTTTTTCAACCCCATCATTAATTTCACTGTAAAGAAATGCAAGTATCTTTTTGTCCATTTGTTTGACTTCCATTCTGATTTTCCATTTTCAGTTTGAAGACTACAAGCAGGACCTTCAACATGTCATCCATGGAAATAACAAACAAGATGGTGTATACATCACTCTCAGAATGCGTCTCAGATGTGAAATTTTCCGTAAGGGTAAAGCTATGCCAGGGAAAGTATTTGATATTCTCAATGAAGTTGTTGTTGATCGGGGTTCAAATCCGTACCTTTCCAAGATTGAATGCTATGAACATGATAGACTTATAACAAAGGTGAGTTTGACTATGTATTTGTTGTCTGCACTCCTAATTTATAAACATATATTATATTCTATAACCAGAGCGGCCGATATTCTAATTTAACACCTATTAACAGCTTTTTGAGGCAGTGTTGTACCTTATATATGATGATTGCTATATCTTTCAGGTACAAGGGGATGGAGTGATCATAGCCACTCCTACTGGAAGCACTGCCTATTCTACGGCTGCTGGAGGTTCTATGGTAAGCTTGTCCAATAGTTGTATTTGTCCAGGACCTATACCTATTACTGAATAAGAATAAGTTGGATGGAATGGCTAGTTCTTTTTGCCTTGGAATACTTTGATATGCAATGATTATAAATTTGAGCTATTATGGTTTATTCAAGCCTTCCTCACCTGCACTTTCTGCAGAGTTGTTGAACATTTTGTTGGTGTCTTCCTACTCTTACTGCATTGAACTACATGTGGTAGCTCAAGATAACTTGATGAGATTCTTTATTATGTTCTGAGGAGGCTTATACTAGTGATGTTGTAGTCACTAGTTAGCAATCATTTCTCTACTACTTCGCAAATGTCAGTGGTCAATAATGCTGACTGAGTTCCAGATAACTGCTCCTGAACATAGTTCTCCATCTTTGTCACCTTCTTTTATGTTTGCCCCATTTTGTGAAATAAAGAACTTGTTTAAATAGAGTAATCTATTACTTCTTTTCTTCCCCTAAAAGATATTTCATATAATCCATACTCACATTATGTTATCCCTTAAAGAAATATAAGTTTTTATGCTTCTTATTCTAACATCCCTTCTATCATGAGAAACGTGAAATAACAAACATCTGTAGAAATAGTTAAGTCACTCAGAATATGTCATACAATAAACTCCTATTCCACTCATGGATTACCAAACAAGCCAGCTTTTGAGGAATTGCCGTGCCAACGACAAAGTTGTAGAAACATTGCACAAGTCACCTTGTATAATTTCTTTATTATAACTTAAGTTCTATTATTATCTCCCAGTGTCATGATATCAGCACAGTAAGTGTGAAGTTGTCCCGAATTAATAACTGCTTTTTTTGACGTTTTCTTTCTTAATGACAAATGGAATTTGCAGGTCCATCCAAATGTTCCATGCATGCTGTTTACCCCAATCTGTCCACATTCACTCTCATTTAGACCAGTTATACTTCCAGATTCTGCTCAACTTGAATTAAAGGTGAAGTTATCATTCTCTATGCAGTAAACATATCACATTGGCTATTCTTGTTTCCACAATTACACGTTTGTTTATTATGCATCTTCTATGCCTGCAAATGTTTCCATTCCTTAGCTATACTTTGTTGTCTCTCAAACATGTATTGGAAAAAGCTACATGGTTAATACCACACAGTTACAAAAACAACTAAATTTAGGGAGTCATTTCTTTCATATGATTTGGAATTTAGAGGCTAAGTAATGGTTTAATGATTGCGGGTTTTATAATTAGGATATGGTACTGAGTAACATACAATTTATTGTTAGCAGATTCCACAGGATGCTAGAAGCAATGCCTGGGTTTCATTTGATGGGAAGAAAAGGCAGCAACTTTCAAGAGGAGATTCAGTACGAATATCTATGAGTCAGCATCCTCTTCCAACAGTTAACAAGTTTGACCAAACAGGTGATTGGTTTCATAGCTTGATTCGATGCTTAAATTGGAATGAAAGACTTGACCAAAAGGCCCTATAAAGCATATGAAAATGAAGATCAGATCTGCATTATTCTCTTGTATAGGTTTGATTGTGTAGTTTTGGTACATATTATAGATATACGGCTTCCCATAAAAATATAGGGTTCACTAATGGTTTCTCCACTTTATTGTGGCAAGATTCTGTTGTACACTGACATCGAAATCTATAATTACTTGATCTTAGAAGCAGCTCATTGGCTCATCTCAAAGTTTATTAGTCTGCCAGACTGCAGACTTCCTTATCTCATTAGAGGTAGCAGTTATAGTTTTTATAGTTTCTAAGATATTTGTACTACTATTACTATTTGGAATATGAATCTTCTCTCTCTCTCTATTTCATCGCATTCTTTGGTCAAAGGTATGTTCTGCTATCTACTGTATGAGTCTAGTAAATAATCACTGTTAACTGATTTTATTTTTTACATGTGCGTCCAATCATATTTGACCGTTGTGTTGTATCATATTGTTATTTTCTAAAATATGTTCACAAATATCTAAATGGTGAAATATGACTGGGATGTATGTAAAACTATTTTATGTTATTTCCTAAAATACGTGCATAAGTATTTAGTGAGATATGATCGGATGTCACGCTTTTATGCTGGCATTAGTAATTAAATCCACAGTATATTTAAATATCTCAACTATTAATGAGAAAATCAATGCTTAGATTTTAATAAATCTATCTTCTAATTTTTATATACTTGTAACATCAACATTTTTTTTTTTTTTTTTTTGTCAATAGTTGAAATCTCTTATCTTTCTCTCTTTATTTGGGTGAGTTCACTTTCAAGGAGTCAAATTTGAATTTTTACACAGCATTGCCCAGGGTAGAAGGAATTCCACCTTACAGGTTGTGTCAACTGACTTGAATCTTAAAATCCCTACCTAAGCATTTATTATCTTCTTGGAAGGATTTTATGATTTATTAGTGTTTGGCTGTTTGAAGACATCTGTATTCCTAGAACACACAAGAGGGTGCATCAAAATTCTTTAAATTGACTAAATCTACCATAATGGGCAGCCTAGTGCACGAGGCTCTCACTAAGTGGGGTCTAGGGTGTACATGTATGCAACTTGTGCCCATGCAAGGGGAGATGCAGTTTCAGGATTGAAACCCATGACCTTGGTCACATGGGAGCAGCATTACAATTGTGTCAACTGTCAAGGTTCGTCCTCTAGTAAATCTAATATAATATTCCTAGAAAAAAAATACTGGCATTAGTGTGCAGCATTACCAATGTGATATTAAAGACTATTTCCTCTGGTTTCTAATATAAGTAAAAAAAATCATGTTATGTGGTACAATATATGGGCAAATATATTAACTAAATCTATTATATTTAATGATAACATTCCTTAAATACCCCTCATTTAATTTGAATTTTTTAATAATCCTTTTATTCTCATGGAACAAGTTTCAATGAAGAGCAATTTGGTGAATGCATTACTTTAACAAAAAGAATTGATATTACTTATTTTTTTAATGGGAATAAGGTAGTTTTTTTTTATTTGTTTATATTCGAGGCCGGAGTTGGAAAATTTTAAAAAATAACTACTAGGGACTTGACAGACCCTGCATTCTCTGTTACCTCTACTTATTTTTCTGCTGCTGTTCCTCCTCATTGCCTTTCTAATACTGGTTAATTTTTCCTCCTCATTCAACTCTCCTTGATTATCTCTGTGTTCTTTACTAATACAAACCTTAGTACAGGGGGTTTCCTAATAGAGTGTAACCTTCAACTAAATATAATAGAAACTATGATGCCTCTCTAAAGAAAAAGAGAATGTTGCACTTTGATATTTCCCTGACATTTGCTGATAGTCAGTGGTAGTTTCTTGTCCTAAAACTTCTACAACTTGATCATGTTGAAAAGGAAGGTATTTGCTCCTGGGTAATGGACTTAAAGCGGGTACTTCTCTCAGAAAATATTCCATGATTAAGATCAAGAAGATAGATGTATTTATTCCACTTCATGTGAAATATAACTGCAGTTGAACAGGGAAACAAGATACGAGAGGAAGAGAGAAACTCATAAAGGATAACTTCAGAGTAGAATTTATGCAATATTACTATTATACAAAGCAAGCCCAGATGTATGCATACAATCTCCCATCATTACAGTTGAAGATAAAGCAGAGTATTCTAAAATAAAACGAAAATACTAATACCCATTATGGTTCCCATTATGAACAGAATGGCAACCATGTGGTATTCTTTGCTACTGTCAACCATGTCTTACAGAACAAAGACCTGCAAACAAAATAAAAAGACGATTTTTTGTTTTTCCAGATTTGTATATGAAAGTAAGTGCTTTTCTCAAATGGCTTTAACAGCTCTAAACCTTGGTTCCTTGGGGAGGAACTTCTGCTCAGCATAGACAGACATGTAGTCACCGAAAACAAACTTAGGATAAGTGTCATCAACTTGTTGGTTATCTTTTTCCGCCAATTGTGGTGCAGGACTTATAGTGGCCTTCAGGGGTGGGTTATAGAAGGATGCAATTGATCTCCTGGTACCCTCTGTAAAGGTCAGAACCCTGTGCCAACAACTCTTGTATCTGCCATTGCTCAGGACTTCAATCTGATCACCAGTGTTGATGACAATGGCATTTGGCAAAGGTTGGACATCAAGCCATTCCCCATCTTTGAGCATTTGAAGGCCACCTACCTTGTCATCTTGGAACAGTAGGATGACACCTCCTGCATCAGTGTGAGCTCGGAGACCATTCACAAGTTCCGGATGAGGGCAGGGTGGGTAGTGGCTGACCTTGGTGCCAAAGAAAGCATTGTCTCCTTCTCCATCATTCAGTGCCTTCTTGATGTATCCTTTTGGTAAGCCCAGATTCTCATCCATCACTTCTGTGAGACTCACTGCCAGTTTCTTTAACTCAGACCGATATTCTGACATGGTTTCCCTGTCATTCACATGAGAAGTCAGTTATACATTCATGTTGAAACTCTACCTATTATGCCATGTCATGTCATGTTCTCACTTAGCATGTTTTGAAGTGCTGTCCTTGAATCCTAAAAAAAGTATATTGGTTTCAACTCTTCAAAACTTTCCAATTTTAGATGTTATTTTGAAATCACCTATTTTAGTAAACAAGAGTAAGAGAACTTGATTATTATTATTTTTTGGGTTAAGAAAATGGTAGTATATTAGTTATGTTATTATATTTTTATACAAGAAATAAATTCTTCCTGGTGAGTAAGACCAGAGTAAGTATAATGTATAACAGAAGAGAGTATGCATGAGATGACAGGTGGTGTTCTTTCTGATATCAATATGCTTGACTAACTTTTACTTGGAAAGAACATTTGATTTGCTTTGTACCTGAAACTTGGTGTATTTTCTGGCCATTCGTTATCATCCAAGAGAGTGATAACATCCTCCCAGTCCACATTCTCCAATTTCTCACTGCTCTTCTTTTCAGCTATATCATTCAGAAGCTTCACTGTTTTGGAGTTTTTGAAATTCTCCTCTCTTTCCAGCTTATAGAACTCAGATGAAACCTTCTTCACCCTTTCAAGAAGTTCCTCCGAAATGCCGTGATTGATCAACTGTAAAGCAAAGTATGAGCATTCACATGCACATGCATATTAGTATATGTAATACCAAACCAAAAATAAATAAATAAGTGAAATGCATTCACGCTTTTAAATGATATTATACACATTAATTGCCATTATGTGTAAACATAAATGATTTAAGTACCTGAAAGAATCCCCATTCTTCACAGCCATTAGCAATCTGTGCCAAAGTTTTGGCCCTTTCTTCACCATTGAGCTTTGAGAAATCAATGACTGGGACTGCCATTGGATCAGAAAAGTTAAGATAAGAAAAGGAGTATGTAAATGTGAGTGAGAGAGAGAAAGATATGAAGAAGGTTGTTTGAGATTTGTTTTGGGATGGTTTGTAAGAGGTGTAGCTATGGCCTATTTATAAGAAAAACATATCCCACCATATTGGATGTCAACCAATTAATAGTACAAAGTTCCCTTTTAAAGAAAGCAGCCGTTAGAATTAGGTAACGGACGGTAACACATTTGATTAATTAAATTTTTCCAATGTCAATGCTTGCTTTTGAGATTAACTGCTTGTTTGTAGCATACATGTCCACAACACAAAACCTCACTTTTCAGGAGATTACATCTCATTAATTTTCCTATCATTAATTAAATCATTTGATTAATCACACAAGCTACTTTGCTTCTCTCGTACATTCTTTTTATTATTAGTAATTTACTAATTAGGAATGAATAGATCTTGAATCAGTCACTGTCAACCATTCCCTTGACTTCATCTTCTTTTCTAGTTTCAAAGCCAACCCTAGTCATATTTTAACCAACTAAACCACTATACTATATTTAGCATTATATATTGTGCCTATATAATGACATGTTTAGATTGATTTATTTGAGTTTATTTATTGACATAATTATTTTTGAGATTTTTTGGTGTAAATCGGGTATCCTTTGTGCGCAACTGCGGAGACTAATCCTTCGAGTATTGTGGGATTCAAATGAGCGGCAAGCTTTCCCTAAGAGTTTTAACATTGTTGCATATCCAAGGCTGGATTCGAACTCAGGACCTTGATTAAGGTAGAGGAGACTCGTGTCATCTCATCTAAACACTCTTGAGTATAATTATTTTTGAGATTGCTTGAGAGAGTTTATGAAAATAATTTATGGCATGTCTATAATATGTTTTAACTTGCTTCCATTAGATATTGATAATAACGTAAGAAAACACCTTATAATTCAATCTTTTGTTATAGAAATAACTTTTATGATAAGCGTACATGCTATAAATGTTTAATTAAGTTGTTTATCCTTACATATGATTTCCTAGCTATCACTAATTGTGTGTCGGATAATTTTACTCATTCTTTTGGTATTAATTCACATAATGTATCATTAGCTATCACTAATGACACTATTATTAGTTAATCCTTTTTGTAGACTTTGAAAATGACTATTTAGCGTATAGTTAAAATTTCTGCCGACTGTTTATCTAAATCATAGGTTGACTGCCCCACATTGCTTTGTAACCACTATAAAAAACTTTCACACATGATATATACTCCTTCTTTTTACACTCACAATTTCCAATAACATATACCGTTAATACACAGATTTCTACCCATAGTTTTCGGATTAAGGAAGACATGGTCAAGCCTTCAATATATAATAACACAATAATTTACCTCTAATTTAATAATAAAATTGTCAACTTCTCCTTTTGACATTCTAATATTTATAATATTTTTTATTTCTATGCCTAACATGGCAACATCACATTCATAACATTTTAATTTAGTTTCCCATTTGCGGTGGTAACTCATCTATTTGCTATTCTAAATCAAGTAGCATTATTTCTTAATGAGTAATACTAATTAAATGAATTATTGGTCTTTGATTTGATTCCAAATGTCTGAATGTTAGGATACATAACTGAGAAAACAGATGACATTAGCGTCTGATTAAGGACTTGAGTTTTACAATCTTAACTCATAAATTGCTGTACTTTTAGTACTTCAATTCAAAGCCATTTCTAAATGGTTGAGATTGAGATTGCATTACTGGCATGGCTTTTGTACACAAAACATATGGGGCCACTATTCAGGCCGTATGGCATGTATTATACCATAATCCAAACATAGCATTATTGTATCAAGACAAATAACTTTTTAGTGCCAGCACTCAAATTATGATCTCAAACTTCAATCATTCAACTTATTTTATGGGTGAAAGTCAGTAGGATTCTTTATTTCCACTTTATTTTAAAATATATGGAGATGATTTTAGTTGATCGAATTTTTTGAAAAAATTGCATAAAAAATAACCAAAAAGCACAACAAATATATCTTTTTAATATAATGAAAATCAAAACCTAATTTTTCTATTCATGTATCATCCATTTGTAGGAATGCTAATAGAAACAATAGTCAACACAAGATCGTCATGAGATTTTTAGTGCCTTGTAGAAAATAAAAAAATATGCTTTGTCAATCATTTGAATATCTTATTTCTTACAATTTTTTGGTTGTAAAATAATTACTAATTTGTTTATAAACAGGGAAAAAACCAATACAATATTATCTAGTATATATATATTTTTTGATAAAATTATTTGGTATATTTTATGACGTAGTTAGGGGTGGGCATGGTTCGGTTAACCATCAAAACCGAATCGAACTGAACCAAATTGATAAAATGGTTCGGGAAAACTGAACCGAACCGTTTAAAGTTTGGAAGTAACCAAACTGAACCTAAGTTATGGTTCGGTTAACCATTTGCTTACCTATTAACCGAACCAAACCGAACCAAAATAAATATTTATTATCCAATGAATAAAACCACTTTTATTAAAAAAAATAACAAATTAAAATTAAAATCTAGAATAGTTTATTTCTTCAAAACAACTTATCTTATGCAAAACAACTTATTAATATCTCTTTTAAAAAAAAACGGCTTATTTTATGCAAAAAAAAAACTTATTTTTAAAAACAGCTTATTTTTGCAAAACAACTTATTATAAAAAACATCTTATTCAAAAAAGTTTATTTTATGAAAAACAGCTTATTACGATCTCTTTTTAAAAAACAGCTTATTCAAAACAGCTTATTTTATGCAAAACAACTTATTTTGTGAAAACAGCTTATTTTAAAAAACAACTTATTTTAAAAACTACTTAGTTTGGAACAATATTTAGTTGAATCTAGCACAGTGGTGCAATTTAAACTCATAACAAATATTTTGACGGTTTTAACTAGCGATGTTTGCAGCGGCTTCTTATCTAAAAAGTGGAAACTACAGATGCAGATCATGACAAAGCTAATTAGCTTATACTCAAAGTTTAGCCTGTGAAGCAGCAAAATAAATTTAACGGGCGTGAGCAATGCTTTAATGCACGGAAAGAATTTTATAATTCGATGATCATTACAAAAAATTTGTATTTGTAACTTTACTAAGAATAATTTTTTTAGTTCAACGATATATTTTTACGGTTAAATGACCTATTTGCAACACTTATGGTACATAATCTTTAAATTCTACAATTACTGCAACTGCACATTATAATGCTAATCAAATTGACATACAAAATGACACATTTCATAATAATCATTAAGTTTTGAAACATTATATAATAAGCTGTTTTAAATATAAGCTGTTTTTTATAATAAGTTGTTTTGCTTAAAATAAGCTGTTTTTATAATAAGTTGTTTTGAATAAGTTTTTTTTAAAATAATCTGTTTTTTAAAATAAGTTGTTTTGCATAAAATAAGCTGTTTTAAAATAAGTTGTTTTGAATAAGTTGTTTTTAAAATAGATAAGGCTAATGGTTCGGTTTGGTTCGGTTCGGATAATTGTGGTTACTAACGGTTCAGTTCGGTTAATGAATTGTTATCAAAATAATGGTTCGGTTCAAGAATTGGTTAAATGGTTCAGTTAATTCTGATACGGTTCGGTTAACCGGTTCGAATTGGTTTTTGGTTATTTTTGCCCACCCCTAGATGTAGTAGATCATAACATGTTCGAATTATAACTTTTAACTTTATAAACTATTTACATGACTTTCTAAACGTGTATGTGACAAACCAAACAATTGAGCTTAGATGGTTAATGAGTTTTCACCAATGACGAATCTTTGAAAGAATCAAAGTTCAATTTTTAGGTGGAACAATTCTTAACAAGAGTATCCTTACCTCACGACCGCACTCCGGATTACTAGAGCCCCATTCCTCTGAGAACCGGAGGGTTAACGCCAGAAAAATAAATGTGTATGTGACAATGATTTAATAGCTAATATTCTCCCATATATTGTCTTAATTTTTTTTGAAAACTTTGTAAAAGAAGAAAATATACAATGTAAATATGTTGTACATTTTAGGAAAAAAAACTTTAGCTTTGTTACAAGAATATTTCGCAACATCACAAAGTATCAAATCAACTTAGCTGCCTTCACACATAATATTAGAATAGACACATGAAAATTTAGATTGCAAAGGTGACATAAGGTTTAATGTTTTTGAAGAATCGAGTTAGAGGGTCGGAGAAAAGTGAGAGAAGTTGATTAGAAAGAAAATTTAATTGTGTTGAATACTCTCAGTCCTAGGGTGAGAGATCAAAAGGAGTCCCACTTTTTTATATGTTGAGGTTTAAGGGCAATTGGGACCTATAATTTTTTGAACTTAATTCGGTCTAAAATTTTAAATATTTGTCCTCGTTGAACTTGAACATAGACATTTTTTAACCATATAAAATATCTTTAAATATCGTTCGATTTATTCCAAAAGAGTAGTTCAATCGATTAAACTAGTACACTATAACGAGGTTTGTGATTTAAGTTATGTCTTCTAACATAAGATACTAGCAACTAACACTTACATTTCCTCTAAAAAAACTAACATTTACATTTGGTTAGTTTTGTCAATTTTATATCGACGAACTGTTCTCAACACTATACATCTACACCTCCAAGAGGACGTACCCACCATTGATTTAAATCATAACAAAAACATTTGCCATTACTTTTTAGCCAAAATCAGGAGAGTAATTTTATGGATTCCAGCAACAAAGGTATTATATTGTGAAAAGAAAGAGAGAGTATATGAATTGAAGCCTGGTCTAAAGGTGTTCAAGAAGAGTTTGTCATTTGATGTATATAATCAACAAATTAAATATGTTTCTTAACTAGTGTGTGGAAAGGAGTATACCATTAATGGTTAAAGTGTATTATGTTGTGAAAAGAAAGAGAGAGTATGTGAATTGAAGCCTAGTCTAAAGGTGTTTAAGAAGAGTCTGTCATTTGATATATTCTTTTTTTAAATATAAAGTTTATGTGAGTTGGGTTTTTTGCTCAAAAAAAAAAAAGTGAGTTGGGTTTTGAGGATTCATCAGGATAGTCGTCAAGGTTTAGAGATGTTCTTACATCAGGATAGTATTTAAGGTTTAGAGATGTTCTTACATCAGTAACGAAAATTGAACTCACGTTTTTGTGGATTTGATTTCAACTTTTTATCAACTGAACCAATCTTCATTAACCATCATCGATGTTTTCAAGTGATCATTCATATTTGCTTTATATGATCCATCTTTTCAGTTGATTATTACTAGTATCATAGAAAAAATAACTCTTAATTGTCCAAAAAGAATAACTACTTAATTAGCCACTTGCAATAATTTATTTGTAGCTAAAAATATTGGAAATCCGGCGAAGTTAATTAATGAGAAAATCCAGGAGCTTTGTTATAACTAGTTATGTGAGTCGACACTTGAGAGACAAAGATTGGAAATCTTCAACCGTTAAGAGCCATAACTGAATTCTACTATATTTTTACTACATCACAAATTAAAGTAACAACACTCTTCCCTCCAAATGTCCCAAATGCATGCATGTGATCGTAACATATGGGTTTCATTATCGAAGGTCAACTCAACTCAAGGCAAAAACTGACGTGTAAGGAAAAGTTCAAGTATAATCAATAAAATAGTTCAATTCTTAAATATATTTCATTTTTTAAAAACAAAATCATGGTCATCAACTTGTCTTTCTATGAAAGTTATTTGTTATATTAAACACAATTGGGACCCAAAATTCAGTGACTGATTAGGGTTCATATTTTTTAGGGCCAAGTTTTCTTTTTAAGGAAAGTATCAATTTCATTTCATTCTCAATAAACATCAAAATACAAGTAGAAATATGATTGCAAACGCATGAGCATGACTATGATCAAGCTGCCCTAACATGGTTATGAGCTACTCAATTGGCTTGCCTATTATAAACCCAATATTACTATGTTGAAAAAGGAAGAAAGGTTATTTTTGCATTCCAAAATAAAAGCTCATATTCATTTCTTCCATTTGAGTATGGTTATTGCCAGCCACCAACATTTGTAAATTGTAAATCCTACTCAAAGATGACATTAAGTAGGTTTTTTTTTTTTAATCTTTTTAACAACAAAATCAAACTTTATTATAAGAGAATGAGATAAATACAACGAGTATCAAACCCACTAAATACAATAAAAGTATAAGGGGTACTCGACCCACACAAAACAAGATAAATGAGCTTATCTAATTAAACAATAAGAGAATTTGAAAACCACTCAGAAAATTCAAGATCATAGATCATCCTTTCTTCCTAGCAAGATACCATTTTCAAGATGTTGATTTAATAGTTCAAGTGTATCTTCAACCACCGCATCCTTTGAAGAAAAGATAACTCTTTTCTTAACCTCTCAAATTTCACTATTAAAAAAACAAAAAATAGCGAGGAAAAATCTGAGAGGGAAAACGTAAAATCACTTTCTACTTTCATCACTAAATTTTGGGATGAGGAAATTGTTGGAACAAAATGTGTTTCACAATGAACCTTATTAAGTTTTTGATGATAACAAGGTATTAAAAATTGTCAATTGGTTATTACTAATAATTGTTCAAGTGTACAGGACCAAAGGCTACTCAAGTTATTTCAATAGGTCTTGGAAGAACAATGGAAAGAAAAAGAAATTCTGAGCATCTGAAGAAAACTGCTCCTGAAGCTGAAGTGCTTCTGAAGTAATGACGTCATCAGAAGCAGAAGGTCATCAGAAGCAAAAGTTTTCATCGGAAGCAATATCTTCACCAGAAGCTACGTTTGATCCTTTAATCAAACTGAAGATTCAAAGTAGCTGATTCTCAATTCAGTCTTATCCAAGAAGAACGAAGAATTGAAAGGGAGGTATCAACGGATATATGGATAGCACTGAGCACTTGTCTCTCGTTAATAGAGTTGACAAAGTACAAGTGTACAACCACTACCTCCACTACTCTGTTTTCTGTCTACGCTACAAGACAAAACAACAGCCATGCCTGCAGAATTTGTACGTTCAAGATGGGAATGAATTTGAAGCTTATTCTTCAAAGGACTACACCCAAATCAGGCAAAGGATCACTGGTGGATGATCAAAGGATTTCAAACGACTCTTTAGACGTGCTGATTATCTCAACGTCTCTTTCACGCCTCTATATAAAGGAGTGAAGACTTGAAGATTGTAGATAGAGATACATAAGTTCAAAAGCGCCAAAACTCTGTCAATTTGATTCTACAAAGCACACTGAATTTCTGCACTGATTTGATATATCTTAGAAATTCAAAGTCTAGAGTCTTTATTGTATTGTATTGTGAACACCACTGATTGTATATCAAGTGTTCAAGTCAAACTCAATTCTCTGTATTTTTGTTTGATCAGAAGTCTCTTGCCTGCGTGCTTGAGCATTAGAAGTCTCTTGCTTAGTGCTTGAGCATTGGAAGACTCTTGCGTGTGTGCTTGAGCATTTTTGTGAAGTCTCATACTTAGAAAGTATTGAGCAGTTGTAATCTTTGTGATTATAGTGAAATCTCCTTGGAAGTGCAAGGGGAACTGGACTACTTCCGTGTTGTGGAAGGAACCAGGATAACTGCTTGTGTCTTTGTCTTTCTTTTCTCTGCTCTGTTCTTTTCCGCTGCAATCTGACTCTGATCATTTCATCAGAAGCAATCAAACTGCTTCTGAAGTTTTATCAGAAGAAGTATTTTTTAAGAGAAAAAGAAAACACAATTCAACCCCCCCTTCTTGTGTTTTTCACCTTCAGAAATTTGTGAGAGATTTCAATTTTCCGTCTATAATTTCCCTTGCTAATTTTGCTTTTTCTAGCTGTGTTTCTCAAACGGTTGTGTGCCAAAAAAGCATAAGACCCTCTTGATACTTCTTGCGCCAAGGAGAAGTCGTAAAATATTGAAGAAAGTTGCTTGGCCAAATAGTCATCGTTCCAATCCATTCAAAGATGTGGTACCATACTTCTCTTGCAAAATTTCATTTACAAAAAAGATGATCTTCCACCACTAAAGGTGCAAAACACAATATGAAGCCGACCCTTCACTTCTAGATATATATCCAACAAAGTAATTGCCAAGAGAAACTTATTACTTTTGACGGAGCAAAGCTAGTCCAAATATCTCTCAAGCCCCCTCGAGTAACTGCATTCAACTCACAAGGAGAGTGAAAATTTCCACATAACGTTAAATAAACAGATTTTATAGTAAACATGTCTGTTGGTTCGAGTTCCCATTTCCGTCTAACTCCACCAAGTCATAACTCAACCGGCAAGAATGCCAAAATCGCTAAATTGGATATAGTGATAGGGTTCGAACTTTGACCCATCCACTTATGTGTGAGTGAGCTTTATTGATTGGAGCAAATTGAAGTAACCCACTTGGGTTGGTCTGGTGGTGTTCGCTTGAGATCTTGGAGTGTGGTCCTCCTCAAGATCTTATGTTTCATTCTCTCCAATGTTAATTTGGATGGACTAATTTAGCTTCTTAAAAAAATGGTTGGAGCAAATTGAGACTTTGCTATGATGGGTAAATAGTATCATGAAACATTTGTGTCACTTTTTATAATTTGTGAAAATTTAAAATATTTCATGCCACAATGCGCGTTGCAACCACCGTATTGACCACAATTGCAACAACCGCATCCACGACCGCAGTTGAAATTTAAAACCATGACCTAAACTATATTAAAACAATAAATATTGGCTAAATTATACCAGGGGTCCTTTAAATTTGAGGTTTGTAACCGTTTGATCCTTTAAGTTATTTTTATCGCACATAAGTCCTTTAAGTTTGAGGTTTGTAACAGATTGGTCTTTTGAGTTATTTTAGTCACATAAGTTCTTTAAGTTTGTAAACATTTTCAATTTAGTTCTTCTATTAACCAAACATTACAAAAACGATGATGTGACAGAAGTACTAAATCGAAAATATTTACAAACTTAAAGGACTTCTGTGTGACCAAAATAACTTAAAGGAACAATATGTTATAAACCTCAAACTTAAAGGACTTATGTGTGATCAAAATAACTTGAAGGACTAATTTGTTACAAACATCAAACTTTAAAGACTTCCGGTGTAAATTAGCCATAAATATTCCATAAAACCAGCGACGAAGCTAGCAATATTTTCATGAGGTGGGCACATATAAAGATTTTTTTTTAAAACTAATCTAACCCAAGCAAAAAAAACATACAATAATTATTACTTATATAAAATGTTCTTCACAAAATATACACTTGATTCAACAAGAACGGATTATACTAAAAATGCAGCAATAACATATTGTATCAAAAAAGCCACGGTAGAATAGCGGATTGTACAAAAAAAAGCTACAACAAAAGAAATAAAAACTAATAGTAGCTATTTATGAAAATTGAACTCGATGGACTTTCAAAAACTCAAATTCATCGATGATTACATTTGTGTGGTGGGTTGTGGGTGTGAGCCTACTATTGTCTTATTTTATTTGTTAAATTAACCAAAGATTATTATTATTTATTATTTATCTTTTTTGGGTGTTAATCTTCCGGTTCCTATATGACATGATTAAATAATTTGAAGTTCGACCGAAAGCTAAATAATGATTGAAAAAAAATATTTCACTTAAAATCAAACTTGAGATAGCTAAATATATATTATTAGGGATAGCTAAATATAAAATATATCTACTCGTTCAATTTTTTTTTATCGGGTAGCAATGACTATCCCTCCCTTATACTAGCATCCACCCCAGCATATGCAATCTTTCAATTTAGTCTCTAAAAAATACAAAATTGTGTTAATTCAGTGGTACACAAGAGACATATGACTTGCACCATGCACAAAGTTGTTTATACAATTTGATCAATAAGTCTCACTATTAAATTGAATAAAATATAACGAGATTTAATGATCTAATTTTGGAAAATAAACTTGTATATGGTGCAGTACTATTTTGCTTGTGTACATATATGAAGTGAGTTGACAAATTTTATATACTTTAATTACTACTTGTTAGATTTATATATTTTAGGGACTAGGTGAAAAGTTATACTTTAGAGATTAGGGCCCGTTTGTTACGGTTTAAAATAAAAGTGATTTTGATATAAAATAATTTAGAGATTATATTCTAGAGATTTTGTGAAAAATCAGAATCTGTTTTACGTTTGTTTACCGTAATAAAAATCATTTTTTTTTATAAATAATCTAGTTTATTTGGATACAACTATATAAAAGGAATTTTTTGTTACAAAATTAATTCAATATTTTAAATCATATTTTCTCTCTCCTTTAAAAAAAATCTATTTTTTTTAGATTTTTTTTTAAATTCTGATATTTTAAAAAATCTTTAACAAACGAATGCAAAACTTTTTCTTAAAAAAAGTGATTTTGTTTCTTAAAAAAGCGATGGTTTTTTCTAGCATAAAATTGTTTCCGAGAGTGCCTAAAAAGGACTTAGTTTCACACCTAAGTACCAGAACACTTGTATGATAGAAGTTAAACAAAGCATGGGTAAAAGAACGATACTCCTTTATTCAAAAAATAAATAAGAAAGTAGAAAATTTCAAAACAAATATAAAACAGAAATGTAGAAATCTCAATACATCATTCTTTTTGTTTCTACAAATGTTCATGTTGTCTCAGTCCCACTCCCAAATCAAAGCTCACCCTTGTGCAGCCCTTAGTCTTAAACTCTCCATTGATTTTAACATACATATGTTACTTCTGACTATGACTACTTTAGGATAAAGGAACTATATCTCTCATTTTTCAAAGTTTAGTTAAGATATGGATAGAATGGGGTCAAAAATTCAGCTTCTTTTTAACCTGAAGAAAAGTATGAGTTTAATATGGTAAAGGGTTTAAATTTTAACTATGATCTTTTTTGCAAGGGTGAGGAAAAATCTGGGTAATTATAAGAGGGGTTTCGTTTGATTTTGGCGAAGTATTATTTACAAGTTATTTCTCCTTTATAAGCAAATTAGTTCTTATACACTTTACTATTTTCGGGAGTTTCTACGGTACACCCTTAAATTAAGGTGTACCGATACACTTATTTCATAAATAAATAAGTTAACGATTATTTTTATGTAATAAAGAAATATTTGTCGACTTTTATATTTTAGAAAACATTATTTTGTAAGAAAAACATCATATCTTTCTTTATAAGAATCATATTAATTTTTTAACATTTGATCGAAAAAATAATCAATATTCACTATTATGATTGTAAAAATTAAAAAAAGTTGAATTTTGATTTGCCGACACTTTTGAGAAATAAAATATAATTATTATAATTATAATCGATAGAAAATATATTTTTTCTAAAAAAATAACTCATTAAACTATTTATTTAATATATGGGTGTACCGGTGCACTCAATTTTTTTGAATGTACCGTATAAATTGTCAATTTAAATACCTACTTTGAATTTCATTATTTGAAAATGGGTCCTACATGGTGGAATTATATGATTTTACTGTAATAAGAAAGTGAACATTGAGTTTCAGGAAGTTTAATCCGGTTAGTTGGTATAATGCATAATATATATAGTGTGTGTTTGGTACAAAGTTTACAACCTCAAAAGCACGGCTTGCGTGATTATCAAAGCAAAACTATCGTGACTTTATGAAGCTAGCCTTTGGAGCTTTTGTGCCACCGTGATTTCCTACCATGGTTTTGAAAAAATTAAGCTATTCCAAACACACACATAGTGGTTGAAGTTAGAATCTCAAACACTCTACTTATTCACTTTAAAAGTGAATTTCTAATTATTAGACTATTCAAAATAAAAATGAATGAACATTTAATTAAAAAGGTGTGACCGGCTGTTCTTAACTGTTACTCTGTACATTTGTAAATTCTAATAATAATTAAATAAAACAACAGGGATGGGAAACTAATTAATATATAGTTAGCAAAAATATATTATATATAAATTCCAAAAGAAAATATACAAAAAAAAAAAATATAGTGTCAGGTACTATTCATGGAATGAAGTTGTCCAATACATTCCCCCGGGACAGTATGATAAGAGATTATTATTAGCAAGACGTGGGGGTGATGGTGTCTAGGGACATGTAATTATTTCAATTTTTCTTTTTCTTTTTCTTTTTCTTTTTTTGATAATTGATGATTATTTCAGTTTATATTCATGCATGATGCATCCATTTCATGTTAACTACTTTAAAAATACTGTTCTATTTGTGATAGCAGAGGAAGTGAATATAACACATGGTGCTGAGTAATGGTGTCTCTCACAAGGCACCAACGATGATTAGGAATGACAAACAATTGGTCTAGGGTGCCTGAATATACACATAGATTTGCTTTATGACTATCTTAATAATTAATTAATTTACTTTATAGTTTACTGTTCAGTTCTTCCATCAAATATATAGAAAATATTATCTTATCTTCATAATATGCATGTCTTTCAATTTGTTTATATAAACAATTCAACGTTAAGGTAGCAAAGTGGTTGCTTGGTCGGTGTCACCTACCTTTATTGCAGGGAGATGATGATTATATATACTAATGATTTGTTACTACTTGTCATTTGATTAGTTGATAAACTAGTAACTTCTTAACTGAACATATGTTTAGGTATATGCTCATTGGAAATCTAAGTTGAATTCATCTTCATATCTTCAAATTAATTAAATATTGTTCGAGGGTACTCAAGTCAATGGCTTTATTTATAGTGTTCGAAGAATAATATATATAGGTTGGAATTCATATATTTAATAGGTTATATTTGGGTTGATAAGATATTGATACGTCGATAATGATTTAAGAAGATGTCATTAATTCAATTTTGGGAGAACAATTTTATAAGTTTAAAGAGCAATTTTTTAGGACTTTTTGGATGGATGGCCCCAATCGTGTGAGTTTAGACTAAATCTTATGGACTTGCATAAATTGACAGTTATATTAATGTATATAGTTTTTTTATCCGAAAGCTATATTAATTGACCGAATTAAAATTTAGGATTAGGAACAAGTTACGGTCAAGTGTAAGAAGTTCCAATTCCTATCATCATACTCACATAAATGTTATTTGTTTGTTACGAGACTTTTACAAATAAAACATTCAAGATGAAAGTCATGTTTGTTTAGTTAGTGATCTTGTTATTATAACTAGAGTCATGTTTGAGCTTGGATGCATAATAAACTACTAAAAATAGAGTACGGATCCTCTCTCAATTTCTTTATTACTATAGTTGTGGTTTACACGCACAAAGTTTTAGTAATTAAATTTTTATTTTCTTTTGAAAAATTGAGAGATCATAACTCATAAAAGTATCCCGATTTCTAATTTTGACTTTTGGTCATAATAATTTTATTTTTGAGAGAACTTTTAGTCATAATTTAATAAAAAATATGACTCAAAGATGAAAATATGGAAAATGCCAATTGTTCAAAAATATGGAAAATGCCAAGTTTTCTAATCTTTCGTATTTCCACCGGTCAAAGATTAAAATAGTCGACATTAACACATAATAACGCATGTCGTGATGTTTACGGGAACAAACACTTCACTATATATAGCAGTGTTGTTATAATATTATTAAATTTGATACTGTATATGTAAGTCAATTTAATTATATAATTGTTTGATATAATATCAAATTTAAATGTCAAATTTGTTAAGGTCTAAAGAATTCATCTTACCGTTCTGGTAAGTTTAACTCAGTTGAATGATATATTATATTATATATTTTTTTTTAACAATAAAAAATGGTATATAATAACAATTATAGGAGGTCTCTAAAGCACAAGGTGTACCAAGGAAATCTCTAATAATTACAACCTATCAATGATACAAATAGCAATTAGCCAATGCCTAAACACAACAAGGGGCTTAACCACCACATGCTAAAGTCAAAAACAAAATTAGTGTTACTAGCCTTAAACCACCATTAAAAATAGTGTTTTACATTACATTATATATTGGGGACTGAAGTTTAAAATTTAAGCACTTCACTTGTTGATATTAAAAAAAAACAATTCTCACCGCTAGACTATTTAAAATGCTTGCTAACTTGCTAAGTACCATAGCAGATATTAACTATGTAGCAGGTTCAAAGAAACAACCTCATGTAGATAGTTCGTGGTCTGCCAAAGATTTTGATTAAATTAGATTTATATATATATATATATATTATATATGAGAAGGAAAAAAAAATCCCTCTATTGTACCCAAAAAAAAAAAAAATAGTAGGTGACTATATATACAGTTAATTTCATGTAAATCAGTTGGTTAAATAACATCGCATTTTCAGTTTGATCCGAACACCACTTATGTACCATTGGGATACCAATGTTATATAATGAAGGTATGCCACATTGCACTTCACATATATATTTTTTCTATTTTCTCTTTAAATCTTCCTATGTGGCACACCTTCATTGAACAATATTATATAACATTGATATCACAATGATACAGAAGTGTGGTGTCCGTTTGATCCATGCAAAATATATTTTTGAAAAGGGACGAAGAGTCTTAAACTACAACTTTAACATTCAAACAAGGGCAATTTTTTAATGAGTTCAAATAATCTTAGTTTACGAAGACACTACGTAGATCCATTAACATGCCAAATGCCCTAATTCTAAAATGATTAGAGGCTTACGGAAGAAATTTAAAATGAAGCTCTTTAAAAACTAACAGCAAAATTAGAGGCATTTTTAAGCTTAACTAATTTTATTTTATTTTTATTGAATTTTTTATGAAAATTATTTTAACCCTAACTAATTTTTAAAATATTAAAAAACACATAAATAAATATTAAATACATTCAAAAAATTGATTAACTATTGGTAAATTAATTAATAGCAAAATTAGTGAATAAAATTTATACTCAGTTATTTATAAAACTAATACTACTTATTAGATTAGAATAATAAATTAAAATTTGAGTACCGTTATTAACAAAAAAAAAAAAACTTTGAGTACCATTTTTGGATTAACATAAAAAATTCTTATTCAAATTTTATTTATCTCCCGATCGAACTCCGAATTACCAAGGGCTGTCTCCCTTGAAAATTGGAGGATCAACGTAAAAAAATTAAAAACTCTTTGGATCAACCCTGTATTAAATTTAGGACTAAAATACCGGAGAAATAAATTTGATGACTAAAATAATATGGGGCCCAAGACGGTTGTCCCATTTATCACCCCTTAGATCAACCCTACATTTAAGAGATAGAAAATTATTTAAAAATTTAATTTTTAGTCATAAAATAATTTATATCATAATACTATTAATTTTTAGCTAAAAAATTTAAGTAAAATAATCAAAGATATTTTAGAAAAAAAATATTGATACATGTAGAAATCTTGTAAGAGTTGACATAATATTTTATAGAATACGTCCTATTTAGTGACGGAAGCAGTAGTAGATGCTTAACGGCATATACCGGATAACAACAGTATTTGGCATCCGTGACTTATTTATTCGACCAATTTAATACCTTCTTTCATTTTTATTTTTTTTTAACAATCAAAAAGGAACTTATATTAACAAACCAAGGGCTCTTCCTAATACAAGGTGTATCAAAGGGACTCCAAAAAATTACAGATATACAAAGTCAATCAAGAGTTAGCCAAAATCCAAACAATCCAAGGGTCTTGACCACCACAAATCAGAACCAAAAACAAAAACGGCATGGCTAGCTTTTAGCCTCCACAGAGAATGCCACTTGACTTTATCCAACAACTGATCAATGGAACTACCTACATTATTAAACAGCCTTTGATTACGGTCATTCCATATAATCCACGCACAAAGCAACTAGACAAGCTGCATAAAAGAGCGTCTTGCTCGCAAACCACCTGCTGAATGAGTAAACTGAAGAAAATGATCGGAAACAAAAAAGGGATCGGGTCCAGAAACACCAAGCCATAGAAAAAATACCTTCTTTAATTTTGCATTTATGAATATCGATAAATACATAAATACACAGAAAAAATACTTTAGTAAAGGCTAAAATATGGTTTTGGTCTTTGCAAATATGTCTTGTTTTGTTTTTAGTTTATGTAATTTTTTTTGAGTAAATAGTCAATTTCCCCCTTGAAATTGTAAGTTTCGTCAATTACCCCCCCGAAATTAACAAAACTTCAATTACCCCCTGAAATTGCATAATGTTAATCAATTTACCCCTCGGTCAAATTTTTCTGTTAACTGTTTACGGTTATGATCAAATACCCCCTCCTGAAATTTTGCACTTATGTGCAAAATGCCCCCTAAACTTAAAAATTTAGATTTTTTTTCTTACCAAAAATCATACATTTAGTTCTTCAAGTAGTATATCGTACCTATTGTCATAAAAATTCTATTCACAAGAAAATGAATGAATATATGCCAAAGAAATCATGGTTTTGTCATGTGCAGCCTTTTCATTCATATTTCATATTTATCAACAAGGAGCAAGATAAATTTTTTACAAAGAAGGTAAAACTAAAAACCAAACATTAAAAAGATATCAAGCTGTTGAAATAAACCAAGACAACAATGCCATAACAGCAGAAAATTGATATCTATCACATAACTTTGTAGTACAATGTGATCTACCGGCTTCATGCAGAAGGTCTATGACATAATCTATTTAACATGTTGCAGCTAATAGATATGGCATACTCTAACATAATCTACCGGCTTCATAGAAAATTATATCATTAATTAAGTTGCAAATTCACAAACCTAAGCCTTGTTTCTTCTTCCTTCTGAAGATATTAACCTATGAATTTTCTTTATGGACACACAATTATCAAAGACTTCTGTACTTTATGACTGTATACTCTAACATAATTACCAACTTGTGTAAAAAAAGTCTTCTATATATGTATATATTTAAAACACATGAGAGTAACATACCTTCCATAAAGATTTATATTACCAATAGCTGCATAAACATACATTCCATACAGATTTATATGATCAATAATTGTTAATTTGTTTGCCTTTAATATCTTTTGAGTCAAGGATAAAAAAAAATATATATATAAATTTTCAAGTTTAGGGGGCATTTTGCACATAAGTGCAAAATTTTAGGGGGGTATTTGATCATAACCGTAAACAGTTAACAGAAAAATTTGACGGAGGGGGTAAATTGATTAATGTTATGCAATTTCAGAGGGGTAATTGAAGTTTTGTTAATTTCAGGGGGGTAATTGACGAAACCTACAATTTCAGGGGGGAAATTGACCATTTACTCAATTTATTTTTGTTGTTTTTGGTCCTTTCTGGAGGGACTATTTTCAAAAGTAAAATATTTTGCAGGGACCTTTTTAAAAATCAAAAGATTTTGTAGGGACTATTTATCTAATAAATGGGTTCAGTCATCATGTGCCACGTGTGCAAATCATCACAAAAGTGGGGTCAGGGACCAAAATCAAAACGAGACATATTTTCAGGGACCAAAAACAAAAACAAAAAATTACAGGGAGTAAAACCAAAACGAAGCATATTTGCAGGGACCAAAACCACATTTTAGCCTTTAGTAAATATATCACATCATTTCATATCTTTTTTTTTCCTCAATATATATGAAATCATCAAGTGTGTCGGTTAATTTAAGACGGAAGGAGTATCTTTTGTATTGGGATAACCGAACCTTGTGTCTTTTAAGGTTAATTAGGTTCTTAATTGCTATAAAATTACATGTTTTTAAGTTTAGTCTATCTAAATTTTTTAATTCTTTTTAATCTCTATTTCCATTTAATAGTGACTATTTTGAGAATTAAAAATATCTATTTTTTATATAATTTTATTTTATCATCTAACTAAATAAGTGATTTTATAAAACCCTATAAACTCAATTAGTTAGTTTATCTTACGACAACTATCAACTAAGTGATCATCCATCATCAACCGATCAATTCATTATCAACTATAAATTTTATCAAATAGCGTATGATGAAACCAAAACAGAAAATCATATAGACTTTCTTGCCATATAGTTAAAGATCTCAAGTTACCCCCTACTATACTAAAGACGCTCAAACCAAAATACAGGAACCAAACGCACACATATATATATATGAATTTTACTCCTCAGTGGTAGATAATGTAAGCTCAATGAGAAAAACAATACAACGTTACCAAGCCTAATATGGAGTAGAATTTGTGAAATGCTAAAGTGATTTTTAAAATCTAAATATATTGCTCCAAATTAATTAGATATAAGCATTCAAATAATGTTTCCATTATCTCTTGTATCAATTGAGAAATATTATGTAGCAAGCAACACTCAAACTAAAAGATGCAATAAAAATCTACACAATTAATATGATCTGACCACAACTATAAGGACATATTTCATTTTTTTGCTAATTGCCCTTGACCAAAATCAACTTCAAACCATATGATTTTCACTATTTCTTCTGAAGTTAGATGGGCGTAATTAAAAGAAACACGTTTCTCATTGTAGCCAAACCCCATATTTAAAACAGTGAGCAACAAAAGCTTCCAAATTTGCTTTGTGGCATACCTAACCTAAGTTTGACTAAAAGTGTGTTTTGCTGATAATACAAGGCACTTGAAGGCAGAACTTAACTTTCGCTTGTTCTATCTAAACTCCCAATTAAAGCAGTGTTTGTTCCACCACTTGAAGAAGTGTAGTTTGCATTCATTCGATTTTCATCCACATACTTTTTCTAAGTCTTTTTTTCATGCATGAACCAAGTATTTCAATCATTCTGATTAATCAATAGTATCGCAATACAGTGAAACAACAATAGCGTATCAACCAACAACATTAACACTAATAGAAACTATAATTCAAGTTGAGAATATTATTGTAGAGAACTAGAGATAGCTATCTATAGTTTAACGAAATCATGAATATATTAAATTTTATTTTACTAAATCAATTAAGCATGACGTGACATCCTTCAAAAAAAAAAAAAGCATGACGTGACATGTTAAGGACAAAAGAGGTTACGGCTTATGATTGCTTCTTCAACTAGTTAATAAGGACATTAACATTTTTAACTCATTCTCACCACAAAAGCCAAAACTTGAAAGTTTCTTTAAATATATATATCACTTCAATTCAGTTTCTTATGGCATGAATTTAATTCCAAAGTTGTTATATTTGGTGGGTTAGTACATCAGAGATTGAGTCTCAGTCCCACCCACACCATTCATTTTTTTAACAAAGGAAGCAACTAGAAAGTCAAGTAGCCAAGAGTGGACGTATCATGTTCCTCTACAAAAGACTTTGCAACCATAACCAAGCAAGCAAAAAGATACTAATATAACAAAACATGTATTGATGAGAAATGGATGTTTAAGAACATTTGCCGTTCCAATGGCTGTAGAAGGTATCATATAATATGACAGTCATGAGAGATAAAGCAACGAAGATTACAACAGAGACATTCGGTTTATCAAGAACTTTTTATTTTGTCTAAACGAAGTGATAAAGACTACTGAAACTTACACACACTGCAAGGTCTCGGATTCAAATACAGATGAATGCGTCTAACCTAACAATTTTGACATTGTCAGTTGAGCTAGGCTTTACGGATGGCTTATTAGGAATTTAGCTATATAGATGGATACCCTGCTAAACCCTATAAGTAGAAGCATGTGTATCATTTGATCATCCTTTCCTTAAATCCGTATGTTGACTTATACATATGACCAAGTATTAATTATACTAAAATTTAATTTGGCTTAATTACACTTTTGGTCCTCACATTTTGACCAACTCACGAAATGGTCCTACCTCTTTTAAATCGAACAAAATCGTCTCTAAACTATATGTTTTTTGCAGTTTTAGTCATATCCCCCTATTTCCAACTCCAGAAACGCACAAAAATGACAGTTTTAGTCCAACCACCTATGCTCAACCATGAAATAAACAAGGAATAAAGCATGTGGATACAAGGAATCTACTTTGTTCAGCACACAACTAAAAAAAATTCTAATTTCTAAGACATGTTTCAGGTATGTAACATGTCTCAGAAATTAGATTAGTGTGCTGAATAAAGTAGATTTCTTATACCCACATGCTTTATTCCTTGTTTATTTCATGGTTGAGCATATGTGGTTGGACTAAAACTGTCATTTCTGTGCGTTTCTGGAGTTAGAAATATGGAGATAGGACTAAAACTGCAAAAAAAACATAGAGTTTAGGGACAATTTTGTTCGATTTAAAAGAGGTAGGACCATTTTCGTGAGTTGGTCAAAATGTGAGGACCAAAAGTGTAATTAAGCCATTTAATTTTAATTATTGCACATTACCATGTATTTTTGAATCTATTATGATTTCAAAATCTGAAAATTTAGCTTGACCAATATTTAGGATAGACGAAATACTACATTTCTTTGAAATTATTTTTTATTTTTTTGAAAATTTGATATCCGATCCAAGAAGATGATAGTATAAAAGTATACATATCAATGTTATGTTGTGGATGAAGATAATACTTTCAACTTTCTTATCACTTCAAAACTTAATTCTCCACCCAAACCACCAAGTCAATCTTACATGCCGTGAAAGACTACATTACTTGATAATCGTCCACTTAAATTGAAAAACCAAATTAGCAAAATAAAACTTTAGATTGGATTAAAAAAAATGAAAATCTAAGCACTCTTTTGCAAATTGAAGCCAAATCATTTGAACGAAAATCATTCTTTGGATAGTTTGATCAAAGGCATAGGGATACAAATTACAATTATATATACAAAGGAGTTCAAAGGTACTCTATTCCGCTTAGAAGAGCAATAAAGTAAGATAGCATAGCAATCACATCTCATATTATTTAAACATATTTTCATATTTTACATGTGTTTGTTACAACAGACAAAGGGATAAAAACTACATCCAAGCATGACAAACGTGATGAATGTGACTTTCATTATAGCCCTTAGCTCTCTTGACAGACCCATGCACGTCTAAATTGGCTACTTATTCTTCCAATCGAACAAAGAGGACAGAAATGATATTTGCTTGGATGAGTTTGGCGTAGGTCTTACTAAAACTCTTCGAGGCACTAGGCTCCATCAATATGTGAACCCAAAAAAAAATTAATCAGCAAAAACATGTAATCTGAGCAAAACCCTGGAATAAATAGGGTCTGCTCCTTTGATTGCCCTGTTATAAGAAAAAACCACTAGTTAGAACCATTCTCCAGGCCTCAATCAAAAGAGACAGTGTAAATTTTGACATGCATTACCTGTAACAGGATACAAATATACAAATCATTTTTGCAAGCATCTTTTTGTATCTTCTATGTATCTTTGACAAACCAAGAAAAAGGATAAACATTACTGAGAGATGGAGTAACTCTGAGTCTTGAAACCATTCTAGTACACCCCCCCTTTTATGTTATCTAGACAAAGCAAACTGACTTGGAGAAACATCAATAATGCTGTACAAAAATTTGGCCTTGCCAAATTTACCTTCATATAAATCCTTGGGGGAAAATAGATTGCTGTCTAAGTTGAAAACTCTTGTGTAAATTATCTACCTTTAATGCACAAAGCACTCAAATGTTCATTATAAAAATAATTCTTGGGATTCCATTGGAGACGTCCAATGCCGTAAGAGTGCTTCTACAGTAAACCTTCGAGTTGCACTGAGCATTGAGATGAAAAACCGACAACCATCAATTTTGTATTCTTCCAGAGGATTTCTGTGGCCGAAGCTCCTAACATTCACCTGCCACAACTCAGATAAGCCTTTAGTGGTTAACAAAGCCAAAAAAAAAAAAGTTCATTAGAGCAAAAGGGAAAATTACCGCAGAGCTGAGTCGATTCATGTTTACAAGATGATCTCTCCAGAAACAATCAAGAGTTTTCAAAAGAACAGCTCTCTGTTGTTAGCAAAATATTAAAATAAGAAATGCTCAATTTCATGAAAGAAAGAAACCGAAAATCTGAAGAAATGAGTAAACAAGAAGCAATTAGAATACATTAAGCAAAAACAAATCATAAAAAACCAATGCACATGCTTGGTATCAATGCATATTGCATAATTTACCATTTGAACAATATACATCAAATGTTCTCCACAGTATGGTTTTTGATAGAACACTATGGCGTCATTTGATCCATGTAGCCGACCCCACTTAGTGGGAAAAGGTTTGGTTGTTGTTGTTGTTGTTGTTCTCCACAGTAAAACGGAGCACCGTGTTCATATCATAATCCCCTTAAATCAATAGAGAGGGAGAGGGAAATTATGCACAGCAACATGCTGTTTCTATCAGTAGTTATTGGGATAGCTATATTCAATGTGTAGGACGGTAGAAATACATCAATGCATCATTTTTCCACAGTAATTTTTTTGGATCATGACTTTATAGATTACTGAGGGGTAACCTTGGCGCAACTGGTAAAGTTGTTGTCATGTGACTGGAAGGTCATGGGTTCAAGTCCTGGAAACAACCTCTTGTGTAAAAAACAGGGTAAGGCTGCGTACAATACACCAAATGGTGGGACCCCTTCCCGGACCCTGCGTATGCGGGAGCTTTAGTGCACCGGGTTGCCCTTTTTTATGACTTTATAGATTACTAGTGATTGGCAACTAGCAAGATTTCACTGTACTGAGTGTGAATATTCTGTGGAACCAGAAAATCTCTACATCATATTGAAGCCACAAATGGTGCAACACCTTAAGCACGCTCACTTCATTTCCTCTTATATTCAGATAAAATATGGTCCTCTTAACTCCAGACATGGAAACACATTTTTACGTTTGTACATGATTTGAATTTCTTGGATGCAGTTATAATGTGAAATGAAATTATTCGCATCTGATGCTAGCACTATTTCTGTAGGTTCGAAGCTATTCTCGACCTCTGTAAATCTAAAAAATGGCAGCCATTAAGATAAAAGCAGTTGAATAGAATGTCTGACCTCAATCTCTTTTACATGTCTCTCGTCATAACCAGACTCTTCAACAACATCTAAATACGAAGCGATCAGAAAATCTCCAAGATACTTACGAAGGAGATTAGAAGTTGTCCGATACTTTCCATTCCTACATTAGACATACAGTCGATGAGTTTTAGAACACTATAAAGTTTCTAATATATATAACAAAACAATGAACTCAATCAACTAACTCAATTAAATCATCGGTGCAAATAGCAAGCCATCGTCTTAATGAAGAGCTCTTCCTGCGAATTCCCCTGAAAGCATTTGGAGGTGCTGGCAAATTTGGAAGGCAAAAGTTGACAACATCGACTGATTTCACTTCATTCAGTTGCCCAAGTGAATTTAGTAAAGTGTCATCATTAATCCCTCCAAATGATTCTGTTAGAATTCATTTCAGCAAATTATTAATGATAATATAACCTACGCGGCCAAAAAGAGAAAATGAAGAGAACAAAATATTTGTGCAGATGGAATCGAAGGAAATACAGTTGTTGCAAATGAACCTACCATGCAACAGCTTTCCACCAATTGTCTTGAACTCTTTCAAGAGATTACTCAAACCCCAACTTCGAGGATGCTACAAAACCCATTCAAAGCAATACATAAGAGGAATTGGTGGATAGAAATAAAAAAACATTGCTGGAGGAAATGAACCACCTTAACAGGATCAATGTTGCTGAAGACAATCTCATCCACCACTGCTTGCATGTACCTATGAGCAGTACAAGTAAATACAAGAGATAAATAAATAAAAAACAGTAAAAGAGGATATATAACTAAAATATACAGGAGCAAATATAACTATAACCAATTGGACAAAAACCAATTGCTCTAACCAAAATTGCATATAGATATGGGCAAATATTATGTTCGAAATCTGTATTACCATGTAAACATCTAGCTATAGGGTATCATGTAATATATGCTATAGGCAGCCTTGTCTTGCACACATTTTCAACAGTGGTTCCATAGTTTGAACCTATGAGCTCCTAATCTCATGACAAAAATTTCAAATGATGTCCTAAGGCTCCCCTTATAATTTTATTATGTAAGTATAATAATAGGAACATGTTTCTTTGTATTTATTATATTCATTATATAAATGTCAAGTCTCTGATGTGATTGAGACATAGGGTTTTCAGCATATACTATATACAGTTCTATAATAAAAAATTATATACTGGGTGTGCATTCTTTCATGTTAAATATCAACCACTAAAGGCTGCCCCGTGTAAAGAAAAATGACTGAGCATGAAAAGAAGCATTGACGTATTTACATGTTAGACACGTCAAATTTTATTGATTAAATTACACTCCTCCCCTGAGAGATGCTTGAATTACAGTGTCCTCCCCTTTTATGTTAAAACACTGTCTAATCAATCCGCACAATAAAATTATGAGGAAACGTCTCTTAAATTAGGGGAAATTGGTACTAATCACCTGTGAATCAGTAACTAACAGGTTTACTTTTTATTTTTTTTAAATGGCCAATGTTAGTAGTTATTTTTGTTAGAGGGGGTAGTTGAACCCATGAGCACCTTATTGCTCCAAATTTAACAATTAATTCTAACATGAAGGAGTTCAAAGGCACTCACTGTAATATGTGTTGGGAACAGCTTTCATCATCTCCTATTAAGATTAACTGCCTTAGATCATAAACATGTTTTCGTTGCACCTGATAAAATAAAAAAACACAAGCAATTAGTTGACAGAGATTATTTGCAGAATTGAAGATAAAGTCCAAAAGTTCAATTATTAAAAGCATCTCTATGATGTACAAAGGCAACTAGATTGATAAATAATGCCATTGTAACTTGTAAGTCATGGAAGAATTAAAACAAACAGAAAATTCTTTAGCATACTAGGCAAAATATGGTGAATTGTTTCACCGAATTGATATTTGATTTCTGAACAGAAATTCTAGAAGATATTGGACAACTTCAACCGAATTTCTGTTAAAAAATATCCAAGTACAGGTTGAGGAATCCTCAAAAAGGTGTTATAATACGTATACCCTAAGACAAGGAACAAGACTAGGTCTCCAAACATCAAAATGAACCAGTACAGTAGTAAATAGCTCAATTATTAATACCACTACAAAAAAAGATTCAAACATGCTTTCCAAGCCAACACGACTCACATTCTAAAGTTTCCAACTGTGAGATTCAAGGCACCGTTTTCTTCAACTTACGGAGACTCAGATTTTACAGAAAAACAATGAATAAGGCTGGAAAACTCAATAGCAACACATACTACCTCAAGTCTTGAATATAAGCAACAAAAATGTCATAGTTTATGGTCTCACATATAAGCAAAACTCAACTAACTTTAAATATTTAATGCTATCGTGACTAAATAACCCTTTAATTAATTTGAAGTTTATTTTTCAATAACTCTTTTAATGCAACTACTTTTTCAATAACCCTTTTAGAGAATACAACTACTTTTTCTATTACTTTGAGAAAATTAAATGAAGTTGACTACTTTTCTTAAAGGGTGTGAGGTACTTTTCTTTTTTGCTTATATATATGAGAGCAGAGGGAGTATAATGGAAGTAGATGGCCAAAGGTAGAAGAGAGTAGAGAGTAGAGACAATATGATAACGATCTGGCTGCAATCGTTTATCGTTCACTCCTATAATGTATCAAGGCATAGTCAGAAATCAAGGTTATGGCACGGTCCCTTGCATGAGTTCATTAGGGAGGCGTCTCAATTGCAGAGGCATGTAATTCCTGTTGTAGCTTGGGGATGCAAGGCAGATGGCACCGATGCTCCTCTATTTCTATTATGGGATAGAGTTGTTTACATGGTTCCTCTTTGAAGTTTAGCACAAGGCCTGTTTGAGGAAATCAGTATTTCAGACATGGAAAGCAACTAGATAGCTCTCTTAAACTGACTAATCTTTAGGATTTCTCTATCTTTAGCTGTTTTTCTCCTTTTGGTTTATCTTTGTTGAGGTTTTTGTATTCTGCAACCTTTTGTATTTATGTCTCTTTATTTATTTAATAACTAATAAAGAGGGATGAGAAGGGCTTTTATAAATTGTTGAAGGCATTGCATGAGTTGTTATAGATTCAAGTTCGATAAAAGAATCATACAAAGAACATCATGTGTCTAAGCTCACACTTCAGATTATGAAGGACCAAAACATAAGCAAAAACATCAAACAGATTTCTAGCTTAAAAGAAATTTTGACTAAATAGAGGAGAATTTCGGTTTAAATTCAATAATTAAATGTGAGACTTCTTATTAATAATAATCAATAATATTCATAAAAAATGGGTGACTGGCTTTGCATTGTTTTTGGTTATAGAGATTTGGATGTATGTTGTTGCAACTTGCAAGTTGAATCAATCTATAATATTATTATGAAATGGTGTGGTTTTCGTTTACAACATCTAACCAATTACATAATCACGATGGAGTTTATTTTGGAAATATTATCATCTCATTAAGGAAACATACCTCCAATACTTCATCAAACTCAACGAGGTTTTTTCTTATGCCGAAGAAGAACTTTTCTGCATTGATTTGCAATGCCAAGAGCTATAAATATGAGATAATCCCAGTTAGTAGTGGGAAGGTGACATTCCTCAAGCAATCATCCGAAATATTTATAAATGAATAAAAATAAGAAAAGTCATGGATCACATGGAAAAGATAAATATAAATAGAATAGAAGATACAAACCAAATAGTTTACTGTATTTGGTATAAAAGAAGAAATTTGTTACAGAAGAGAACGAGAATAGAAGAAAAGTAGATGAAAACACCAAACCAATTATTATATTCAGTAATTTCTGTGTCTTTTTGTTTTTGTTTTGAAGAAGCTAAACTAACCCACCGAAATTGGCATCGGGGAGAATCGAACCTGAGACCTTAAGAGGAGCCCACTCCAAGGTCCCAAGCCAACACCACCAGGCAAACCCAAGTGGGTTTTTGTGTCTATCTAAGATCACACAACTTGTATTTATAATAGCGTTACAATAAATAGATTGAATGGTTAATGAATAAGCACTAACCTATGAAGTTATATACTCTAGGAATATTAACAATCAATCTAGGAATTTAAAGAAATTACTACAGATTTACTTAATTCTAACACCAATCATATGTAAATAAGTAGAATATAACCTGTTTCACAATGGCACCACCTTCAATTGGCAGATCCTCGTCGTTTGTAATTTTTGATATAAGTCTGACAGCCCATTCAGTATCAAAATTGAACTTTTGAAACATCTCATCCTGCAAGCTATAATTCCGTGGGATAGTGTGAGAACCGATTGACAACCCTTATTAATATAAGACACACCCAGTCATCTTGCTAACCTCAGAAAACACAGAACTAAACAGAATAACAGTGAAGCAAATAGTATTAAAAACGTTCAACCGTTAAACTCATTCTTCGGTTTCTAAGGAAAAATACAGGAGAGCAATCCAAATTTAAACTTCAACGAAAAAGTAGATTAATCACAAATGTAACGACCAAAACCAAGCCTTTTTCCATTGGGTAGGTCGGCTACATGGATCAGTCAACGCTACAACATTCTCTCATGCATTAAATCCCAAGATATACCATTAAATGATCATCATTTACCTTTATATCTCTTAGTGACCTGGTTATAGTTTTCCTTAATCTACCTCTACTTCTAACTATAGGGCTATCATTACCAGTGTTTAGACAAGTCTTCTTCACACACACCCAAACCACTTAAACGAGATTCTATCACTTTGTATACTGCAGGCCTGTACAAACTCTCTAATGACGGTATTCTAATCTCAGTATTATTTAACCATTAATCCATCGTAATATATTCATCTCCGCGAAATTAAGTTCTATAGATTAGAAATTTTATAGTTGTGCGATAAAATGTTCAAGTATACTTAAGAGGTGTTTCTCTCATATATTACACTCTAAGCAATTCTCCATTTCATCCACTCTACTTGGATCCTATGGTTGACATCTCCATCTATATTCTCATCTCGTCCTTTTGTATGGTGGACCCCAAAGACTTAAAACAAGACCTATGCCATTGTATATCTTCCAACTTTCACTTGTATGTTACAAATTGTTTGTCATTTGCTAGACTTGTATTCCATATACTTTGTTTTACTTCTCCTTACTCCTTAGACAGATACCATGTGCTCCCAAGACTCGTCGCCTCGTCTCCATCTTTTCATTCATATCTTCTCTCAACTAAACAACCAAGACAATGTATGTTTGAACAAGTGCTTCCATGGTTGGGCTCGCGTCCCAAAGCCACACTGTGTGAGAAGCAAGTATCCGTTGTTTTTGTTTAGACACATGTTTACTTGCTTTTCGACATGCAAACAAACGTAGGCTATATCCTCTGCAAAAAAGCATAATCCGTGGGACCATTTCTAGGATATGTCTGGCAAGCTCGTCTAAAACCAAAATTAAAAGATATGGACTCAAAGTTGACTATTGATGTAGATCTATAGGCTACAGTTATTGGAACACTACTCACAGTACAATTACCGAATAGAAAAAATGCAGTGAAAGAGAATACAATCAAAGCTGATGCAAAAACTCGGTCTTCCATGGCCTAAACGATCAGATCATTCTTCAAAGGTATGCTATCCTCTCCACTATTTCCCACCCCTTACTCACATTCTCTTTCCTTGTTCATCACTCCACAAATCACTTCTGTAATACCTTGCTGCTACTTACATTCCTCCCAAAACCATTACATCTTTACTCCCATTCCTTTCCCCCCCCCCCCCCCCCCCCCCCCGTAACACATTATTTCCCTTGGTCTAGCACTATCCAGCCCACTATTTTTCTTCTCTTATACATGAGTTGAAGGTCTGTTAGCATGCAAGTGTAAAAGCATAAAAACTAAAACCTAGCATGGATTCACAAATACCAAGAAAATTATTGAATTGTGTCTTCTATTTTTAATATTAAGTAAACATCAGCCTAATACAAAGATGAAAGATAGCACCCGATAATAAATCAGTAGTCTGTCGATGAGTAAGACTGAGCATCACCCTTTCTGGTTTATGTATATAAAAAACATGCAAGTAGTAACAGCAGCAGCAATATACTATTTCTACCTGACCATAAATCGTGTTGACCCCGGATCCCCCTGCCTTCCTGCTCTGCCACGAAGCTAGATGAAAAGAATATCAAAAATGAATTAATGAAATACGAGCAAAACATTATTCTCAGATATTGATAATAATTGTTTAGATATAAAACCATTCATGTGCTTTAGCCTCACAATTTAAGCTTTTAGGATTAGTTGATTCATAACACCGTAGAGTCTATGAATAAGTGATCAAGAGTATGATCCTGGTTTCTACTATTCTTCTAAATAAAAATTAAATTTCAGCACATGTTTGGGAAGATTGGTGCATGGTCCGCTTCAAATCTAAAAGGATCTTGCATGAAGGGGATGTTAGATTAGATGCATAACATTTATATGCTTTTACCTGACAACTACATGGAGAAGAGTGTAAGCTTTATATGATTGTTGTAAAATTATAACAGGAAAGTAGAACTTCAGTATATTAATTTATTATTCCTCGAAGTCCAAATAAGCCAAAAGAAAACCTTATAAGAAACATGAAAAAGATTTAATAAATGTTGGAATTGATATGTGACTGCCCCATATGCTTGTATAAAAAAGTAAACAACATTTTGATATCAAATTCATATAATTTCTACTTTGAGCAGAACTGGACACAAAAATGAAAATATAACTTGCATATAGATGGCAAAACCAGTCAGAGTCACATCTTAAAGGTGGATACCAAATTAACATGTATACAAAATCTGTATATATGTAACTAAATCCAAAACCAGCTGCAACCCCATTGACATGTATGAAGTTAAATATTTTTGACTTCATGACTTGGAAGACTGAAACCGCTCCCCCACATTTAAGTGGAGGAGATCAAGGGAAAACAGCTTTTCCCTTATCTTTTAACAAATTTAAATTTTGTTCCCTAAATAATTGGAATGTTTGTAAACATCTTTCCATCCTTATTTTCATAAAAACGCAATATTTTTCTCCCTAACTAAATGAATGTTAGTTAACATCTTTCCCTAGCTATTGATCATCCAAGGGGGAATGGTACAACAAGAGATAATGGCTAGATCTGACATACTATCACTTCAACTGTAGCAATGCTTGATCACCCACCTGGTTGTCTATTCTCCTGGACTCATGTAAAGATGTACCAATCACATGAAGGCCCCCAACCCTTTTGACCTCAGATCCTTCAAGCAAACAGTGTTCTTCACAATCCTTTAAAACTGACAGATATGCAAGTGCTAATGTTGAACCAAGTGGGTACATCTCAGATTCTTCATTGGCAAGCTTCTCTAGCTCTTCCGAACCATATGAAAGACTCATCTCAATAGACTCCAAGATAAAAGATATAGCCTTCTGATATGTCCAACTTTTACTCTCACTTTTCGATACATATTTTGCTGAAAATTTTCATGTTGCAAAGAATATAATACCTTCAGGTTAGAGGCATGTAATTGTAACCAAGTAAGCGACTTTGATCTGGAATGAAAAAAATTCTCAACTAAAATCACATACCCATTAAGGCTGTCCTAGCCAATAAGGCTAATGATGATGATCCCACCTTTATCTTTGGAAGCATCTGTATCAAAAGATTCATCCAGAAATTTTTTCAAACAAATAAAATTAAAACAAAGAAGTTTCAAAATATTTACCAGTTCTAAAAAATTACCTTTTCTGAAATGGCCTCACTGGCATGTACACTATTTGGGTCCTCCCGTGTCAAAAAAGAAACTACACTGTCCTCTATAATTCCTCTGGCAAGCATCTATACCCAGAAAAAATGTATAAATTTGTATCTAAGATCCAACTCAAGCCGAAGGAGCGTGTCCAATAAAAAAGACACGGTATAATTATAGAAGAGGTTCAAAATATTACTTTTCCAGACATTCAATATATCATAAAAAAATAAAAAAAATAAAAAACACTAGGATCCATATTGGAAGACCTACTTTTGGATTTCCTCCAAGGATTATATCTGTGCCCCTGCCTGCCATATTTGTAGATATTGTAATGGCATGTTTCCGTCCTGCTTGTGCAACAATTTCAGCTTCTCTCGCAGCATACTGAGTTAAATGAGGGGCAGTAATGAGAATTGGTAAGGAAGGCAAAATATTGAGGTAAAAATGAGGGGCTATCTAAGTTATATGTAAGAAAAACAGAGTACACAGCGTTAAATTTTCACAAACCTTGGGTCGAGCATTCAGAACATTATGCGGAATATTCCATTCCCTAAGCAGACCAGCCAAAAGTTCAGAATTTTCTACACTGCATAGGAAAAGAGTGAAATCAATTATTCACCGAAGTCTAAACTATCGCCCAATCAAAAACTTATTATGACAATGATGACAAAAAGGAGTCTTTATGTAAACAAAGATGGTTAACAAATTGCATATCTACCCTAAACACAGTGATTTCAACACTGCAAAGCATTAATGCCAAGAAAGATAATCGTCAAAGACTAGAAAATTAAATTACATTCTTTCAATAAAAATGTAAGAAAATACATGATAATTGTCACAAACCAACCATCCCAGAAGTTTATCTATAGGGACACTAAAAATGCAAGAAAGCCTTTCAGGCTTGCTTCCTCAAAGTAAAAGTCCTTTTGTGTTGAAACATGAACAAAGTTCAACTTTTTACTAAAACTGTGTACCGTTTCAACAACTAAAATCCCTCAAACGTTTAACGCGTCTGCAGTAGACTGTGGACCTATAATGGTTTATAGTTCCTATAATGGTCTGCAGTAGACAATTCCCTCATTAATAATTTCAAAATTCAACTTTCTTTCAATTGATTATCGGTAACTTGAAACTCATAGACCATATATATATAAATTTTAACCAACTAAATATTATTAACAGATAATGAGATACAGCCACACGGCAACAACAACCAAGCTTTCTTCCAATTGATGGGATATCGGCCTCAATTAAAAAACAAATTTCCAGAAAAGACTTAAGAGAAGTTTTTTTTTTTTCTTTTTCTTACGGTTACAGTTTCTCCTATAAAATATGGAAACAAAAAACGTGAAGATAATGTATAACCTGAAATAGCTAACACTGACAGATTGTAGTGCTTAATTACTTGCTTTTAATAAACAGTTCTGTTGGAAAAAGATTAATTTAGAAGTACAACCCACAATGCATCCATTTTAAAAAGGCATAAAATAAAGTACATAAGAAGCAAGTTCAAAACACAATAAAACACTTCAATCCCTATGCACTTCTGTCCTCAAAAGAAATGGTGAGCAATATGTATAGGTTCTTCAGGCACAGAAATAAGCATCTGTGACCATTACTTGTTCCGAGAAAGGAATGCAAAACATAATGAAGTACTAGAAAACATTCATTACAACAGCCACGATGTTACCTAGTTGTCCCAACCAAGACAGGACGCCCTTGTCTAAACATATCTTCAACTTCTCGGCGAACTTGCTCCCATTTCCCTCGAGCAGTCTTGAATAATATATTAATGAAAAATCATATACATGGAAAAAATATCAATGTACTATCAAGGTTGAAAAACTTATGATACTTAAGAAGAATCAATAATAAATATTAGATGTCCTACAGCAAATGCTTGAATAGGCAAGTCTTTACGAATATTAGGAAGATTTGTCGGCACTTCAATGACTGGTGTCTGGAACATTTTTAAGAACTCTTTCTCCTACAATGATATAAATGATTATCAAGAACTCATAAATACACAACTTGTACTAATAATGACAACATAAATTTGTTAGATCTATTAAATCTTCACTTCTGTTTTTGCAGTTCCAGTCATTCCTGACAATTTTGGATACAGCTTGAATAATGATTGGTATGTGATTTGTGCCACAACAACAGAATCTGCCTGTGCATGTTTAAAACATTGAAACTTAGAATCAAATAATAAAGATCAAACTAGTATCCTCAACAAAATAAAAGCTTTTAAGAACCTCCATATATACCTGAATCTTCAAACATTCCTTTGCCTCCACAGCTTGGTGAATCCCCTCAGACCATCTCCTTTTCTCTTCAACTCTTCCTGTCAGCTGAGAAATTTTATTTATCATGAAATCATATTCTTAAAAAGGTATCAGCAAAAGGTATTTGTGTATTTATTAAATGAAAATGAAAGCCATGGAATGCTGCAGGAATTACTGGAAAACAGTAATTTGAGATATAACCTCATGCATTTCAACCTGATAGCTTCCTGGATAGTTAGTCCTTGACAATGTACCAAAGTCTCTTAAATTAATTTGTCAATAGTTCAATCCTTGCCATGCTCATTCTTCATAGTTAAATTAAATTAAATATAGTACAAGGTAGACTGGATTGTCCAGAATTCCAGATTTCAAGCCTAATTTTCTCTTGCATGAGAGTGTATTAGTGATAGAAAAACAACTCGGTGAATCAGCTACCAGCCAAGCTGTTGGGAATTTGGGATACACAGTGGTCATTAAAAAAAATCATAGTCAAGCATACTTAACTTTAAATGCATTGTGGACGTTTTTTTTAACAGGCAAAAATGAATTATATTAACACTGACAGAGTAATCTCCATTGTGGACGTTAAGTGTACTTGACGGTATATTTGTACTTGCAATCACATTGGGTACAGCTTTCCAACACCATTCATTCTTACATATACACAACAACTGGTTTGAGAAAACATACATGTTAAACACTAGGTATAGAGGCCCCACAAGATGGCTGGTTATTTTATCACTTACTAGTTACTAATTATATTAAACTTGAACCTTGACTCCTAGACAATTAGTTCCTATACTTTGATTAACCCAATCCAACGTAGATTCTGTATTGAGCTGTTAAAGTATAATGACTTATAAGCTCTACAGTACCAGCAAGAATATGTCACAAAGATTGCTTTTTCCTTCAAAGTATGATGCAATCAAACTTTGGGAGTGATATCAAGGTCAATAGATTACTCATCAAAATAAAATTTATTCCCCAACTCTTTCCTCTAATAGTTAATCTGCCTAGATCCAAAAACGGCAGATGGCGTGAGAAAAAATGGTGGAGAAAAAATTATCAATAATAAACCAGAGTACTTTAGTCACATATCAATTTCATTTACCCCAACTTTGTCATTTCATTTTTACCTTACCTAAACCAAAGTAGGAGTGTCCTCTTCATCGATGAAGGCGGTACAAAGATGGTGGAGAGAAAATTGTCAATAATAATTAGATACTTAATCCAGTTATCCTTTTTGGTTGTACATGCACTTGTACATGGTTAGTTCTACTAGGTAGGATATGTTTGTTAACATTTCTCTCTGGTTTTGGGAGGAACTTGCGGAGCCGATGGTTTATCAAAGGTGACCGACTTCTTTTATCGAAAATCTTCTTGACAATGTCGTGGTCAAGACTCAAGCAGCATGTCTTGTTGATGCTGTGCCAACTGTGGTGCAAGTGTATGTGGACGAAAAAGCTTCTGCTTGCAGGGGAGTATACCCAGATGAATAGATGGACTCACACTTGAGGGGAGATTGTTGGTGTGTCTCAAGTGTGAGTTTGAAGTCCCACATTAGATGGAAAAGTGAATGTTGAGCAACATATAAGTGAGAAGACTCATATCACAAATGCATTAAGGTATTGGGTGAATATGTGGTATCCAGGTCAATTACGTGGTTGGTCAAAGTCCAATTTGATGATCTCCACGGCTCACAGGCTCCCCTCATGACCCAACAGAGTAATCCCTGAAACTTATATAATATGATGCTATCAATTATGAATTATTTCATAGATCCACAGTGGATCTAACCCTTCTGTATACCCTTTTTATAATTTTATATATTTATGTCTGTGTGTGTGCACCCGAGGGCGCTGTATCCTGCAGTTTTTTTTTTTTTTTGGAGTGTCAGTGTCATATTGCATGTTCACGTCAATGATATGCTCAGATAAATAAGAACTGCAAGAAACCTTGATAATGTTACCTCATTTATAATTAAAGCCTTTCCATCTCTGACAATGTATTGCACATCTCGGCGATAGAATTCTTTAGCTTTTAAAGCATTCATCACAAATCTGCAGTAACTCAACTCTTACTACTCATGTTTAACTGGTTTAACATGAATATTCTAATATGTTGGCCCGAATTCCCCATAAAGTAGCTAGTATTCGGTAAGTATAAGCATAATGATTATGATTATGATAACTAATGCAAGTCTCCATCAAAGTGTGCACCAAAAAGAAAATAATAATCATGATTACAAATGAGGTGTCAAATAGAGAAAAATGAATCCCGCGTGGCCTTTTAAAGGAGAGCCCTTTACACGTGTCGAGTTGTATTATTTCCATTTTCTTTGCTCTTTGTAATGTTCTAATTGTATGTATCATATTTCATATTTTAATTGAATAACAAAAGAAAAATGTAATCCTGCATTGTGGTATTATTGTTATACCATTTGTCCAAAAAACATAGTGGAAAAAATCTATAAACATATGTTTATGTTAATTCCTAGCTACTTTTTCTCGAGCAACCATTGGATTTCAAAACATGTAAACAGCAACCAAAGTGAAAGGAAAGCTTTTTCATTCAATAAATATTTAAAGCAGAAGAAAATTCACCTAGCCCAGGGATCATTTTCATCCCAAAGGTCATTGGTTTCAAGAGCCATTTCAGCAAGAGTAATTCCTTCCTCGGTCAACTCCACCGAATTATTTTTGAGTTCCACTTTGTAATGCTGTTAACAAAATAAAATATGTATGTAGAACTAATTTCGTAAATTATCCAATAAAATAAAGTTCACAGAATGGCTGAAAAGAGAGAAAAGAAGCAAATGATATGATGAAGTGAAAGAAAATGTACTCACAATGTCATGTATAAGCAATTCAGCTACTTTTGCAGCAACAGGGTACCGTGCAGCATCTTGACTAGCCTGTGATTTATAAGAAGAAGCAAGAAACAGTATATCATCAAGTTCAATCAGTTAAAAAAGCACAGGCTAGGTAGACTTTAGACTTCAAAATGATGACAGACTGGACCACGAAAAGAAAAAAGATAATAATAAGATGATGACTAACTGGACCACAAGAAAAAGCAATAAAAATGACTCTTGAGCTTACCTCACCACTGATTAACAACGGATTTCTTCCCTCGTCTATCAGGACTGAATCTACCTCATCAACAATAGCAAAATGAAATGGCTTTGGCCTGTATTCATGCAGAAGAGTCACCAGTAACCCAATCATATTCCATACCAAAAAGAAAAAAACACAACATCTAAGTTTTCGTTAAGTAATACACACTACCATCTCATCACAAGCTGTTCACTATTTCCAGCAAGATTGTCTCTCAAGTAATCAAAGCCAAGCTCCTAATGTAAGAATGGAAAGAAAAGGAACACAAGGAAATATGCACCGTCAATAATAAATAAATGACAACTAAGAAGATAACCATAGTAACTGAAAATTGTATTTACCGAATTATTGGTATATGTTATATCACATCTATAGTTGAATCTCCGCTCTTCAGAATTCATCCCTTTCTGCGCATGCAAATGTTAAATAATAAGTTCAACAAAAATCTTAAATTGTATTATGCATTTACTGTTACAAAAATTATTGAAAACCAGACCCAGTCCATTAACTCCATTTGTACATGATGTCATGAAAACACATGTTCGTATCTATTCCACCACCAAACAATCATAGATAAAAACAAATTTTATCACTGGCAGAGAGAATTTACCTGAATAAGACCAACAGAAAGACCTAAGAAACGATGAACGCGCCCCATCCATTCAGCATCACGTTGAGCTAAATAATCGTTGACAGTTACAACTGCAAAGAAAACAAGGTCAGAGCAAGTCATTTTTGTAAAGCCAGATGCCTGCAGCACCTGAAGAAATTACTCAACAACCCATCAAACTTTTGAAGTGTTGGTAATAACACAAACCATGAACACCCTCAGAGGTCAGGGCATTAAGATATGCTGCTAGCGTGGAAACTAAGGTTTTTCCCTCTCCCGTTTTCATCTCAGCAATGGACCCATCATGCAGCACAGCTCCACCGATAATCTAACAACATTAAATTTTCATCAACAACTCGATTACCTACTTCTAGTCTTCTATAAACTAAATACGCATGGAATATAATGGATTTGGCTCTTCTATAACAAGGAGTGCACTCTAACAACCGAAATTGTAATAAAAACTAAGTAAAACTATAACAAACTATAAGATAGTCATAATCTCGATTACTGATGCTAACCAATTCCTCCTCCCTTAACAAATCAACTGCTAACATTTTAGCTATTAAAAAAACAAAACAAAACAGATACACATAGGCAAGAGAGCGATAGAGTGAGACCTGAACATCAAAATGGCGCATTCCAAGTTTTCTTCTGGCAGCCTCACGAACAACAGCAAATGCTTCTGAAACATTAATTCTAATTCATCAAAAGCCATGTCACGGTTCAAATAGTAATTGAATCAAGCAATGAAAGAATATCGAACCAGCTTGGATATCTGCGAGTGTCTCCCCTCGCTTGAGTCTTAGGCGAAACTCCTCGGTTTTGGCAGCCAACTGCTCATCGGATAACGCCTGAATCCGAGGCTCGAATGCATTAACTGAGTCCACCAGACGGAAGTAGTCACTAACGACCCAGTGGTTCAAGCTGGTGAAGTCAGTGAAAGTCTTATGAATGCGACCAAGATTTTCCTGCAAGGAATAGAATAAACAAGTCAAACAGAGTTAGTTATGGCATTTGATCGAACAGTTGGTGGGCAATGAGTAAGAATTAACCTTGATGGATGAGACGGAAGCGAATACGGGTGTGAAACGACGTCGTGGGAGGCGTATGAAGGAAGGATAAGGTCGAATGAAGAAGGCATTGGTGTGGGTTGAAGTGGTTCTCTGAACGGTGAAGAATGGATATGAGAGGGTGGCCATGAAAAAGAAGCGTGGTTATGTTGTGGTTCGAAGTTGAAATGAAGAGAAGTTTGCGGGACGAAGGAAAAAGAGAAATGATAACACCACTAACATCAAATTTTGACAATATTTTGGATTACTTGTTAATCCAAAAAAAAAATGAGGGAAATTCCAAAATTGTTTAGCTTCTAAACTTCTCAAAGTCAAAAATACTTTCTCAAAGAAAAGGATTTTATTAAAAAAAGGCTTAAATATGTTTTTCGTCCCTATAAATATAAGTTATTTGAATTTTCGTCCCTGAAATTACTAATCATTTCAATCTGCCCCTGCAAATATTAATCATTTGACTTTTGATCCTAATTAGGTATTTTTGTTGAGGTGGGCTGTCATTGCGACGTGGTGCCCATGTGGCAAGTGATGATTGGGCGAGGTGGTTTGTTTAAATAGGTCTTTCATCCCTGCAAATATAGGTCATTTGAATTTTCGTTCCTGAAGTTGCTAATCAGATGTAATTAGGACCAAAAGTCAAATGATTAATATTTGCAAGGGCATATTGGAAGGATTAGTAACTTCAGGGACGAAAATTCAAATAACCTATATTTGCATGGACGAAAGACCTATTTGAGTCTTAAAAAAATCGAGTTTTATGTCGATTAAAGCTAGAGTCTAATTAGAGTTTATAAAAAGTGACATACCTCACCTGACTAAATGATTTTGTACAGATGAATTAAACTCAATATAAAAAATATAATATATTTTTCGAAAGCATGGGTAATAATAATTCAAGTTTTTAAACCTTAAAAAAAATCAAGTTTTATATTTGGAGGAGTATTTGTACTTCAAGATGGATGGTAGGTTGACTAATGTGTGGCATGATGTATGGACTAACACACCTTACTCACGTAAGTTGAATCTATGTATGCTTGTGCTTAATATTCGTAGGTTGTGTGAGATTTATGGCAGCAACATAGTAAATATTGTGATGTTGATCTTGTTTGTGGTTGGTTTATTTAGGAGAATGTTGAAGAGGTTTTGAATACTCATCTTCTTTCGTTTATTACGGAGGATACACTAACACAATGACAAGATTCACAAGGAAAGTTTACAGTTAAATCTATTTATAAGCTAGTTGTAAATAATCTCATTGATACATCTTGTGGATAGTAGTGATTAGTTACTAATGTGAAGATTGAAAGTTCTTCCTATTGTTTGCCGTTAAAAAAATAAAAAGTTCTTCCTATTGTTATGAATTTTGTGTGGAGATTGTTGCATGACTGCATCCCTACATAGTCTAGGATTCAAACTAAAGGAATTATTTGTGATCAGACTTGTGTCCGGTGTAATGACAGTGTCAAAACTCAAAAGTTCTCATCATTTGCTGAAATTGAAATTGTTAATTTAAGCAAAATGCATCCCAAGTTGGTGGAGCTTGAGATGAAAAAATTGAAGACTTTTATTTATTTTTTTAATTTTTAAATTTAAACTATTGATCAATTTGGTTTCTAGGATTATTTTTTTGACATTATTGGCATAAATTTTAAATGAGTTATCTACAACTAAATACTTAAAATTAAATTGGTCCAAAATATTAATGTCAAACTGGTCCCCTTAGTTATGGCACATAGCTTTTGGAGCTACTCCACAAGCAGCAATACTCATCTCCATACTTAACAATTTGCCTCAATCTATTAAAAGTACACAAATGTCATTTATACAGTGATTATGAACCTTCTGTCAAACACTCACAGGTCACACATATTTCTCATATTTCCAAAGTCAAAATTGGGGTAGGGTTTAGGCAAAAAATTCTCGTATAGCTCAATCACTAGTAGTGAGATTCCATGAATCTTTGTACTTTCCAGGGTAAGGTTCGGAAGGCAAAAGCTCATCAAAGGGTTGTACTTTCCAGGGTAAGGTCATGAGTAACAATTTGGTGAGCCCAACCCCGTCGTCGATCTTGAATTCAGTGGAGGAGCCAATGTGTTGCAAAAATACACGTTTATTTTATCAGTACCTATTAAATACAAATATTCAACTCATTGCGAGTTTTATTAATGGATATCCGAGCGGTTTGAGTAACATTTACATTCTGACTGCCCATTGTTCAACCCGGAAAAAACAGGTTAACAAACCAAAAGTATCTGTTATGATGGATGATAACCTGGCAAGACAAGGCGAATATAAATTTGATTATATTAACTAAATACATTACAATATAATTATTTCCTGTGAAGTTATATACAAACCCCAAGAACCAATGCCCCAAAAAGAAAATATCAGTTGTTGAACATGTACAGAACACCCTGTAGAGGCATAATTAGGATTGGATTATCTACATCTGTGGGGAAATTGTGAATCAACCAGAACTCTGGAAGCCGAGCATCATATATATACAGCAAAATTTCGGAAATATTTAAAACATTCGACTGAAAGTTGAGCAATCAAACTGTTGATGAAAGTTGTAGCTGGTAAAACTCGTACTATTTAGCACGATAAACCTGCAGGAATCAAATTAATAATAGCTGTTGAGTCTTGAAGATTTCATAAGCATAAACAAAAGAAACAAAAAAAGGAGTGATAACATCATAATAAACTTTAAATCATTATAAATAATTATGCATTCTATCAACTATCCGTCGAGGTGTATAGATTTAAATTTGCTGGTGCATGTAAAGAATATAGCAACATGTTTCAGCAGAAGTATTTACTTTACACCGTTGGTAGAATATTTCTGTGGTATCCTCAAAAAGTTGAACATACACATTTCTTCTCAAAGTTTCAAATATTTCTTTTTTCAGTAAACATTTAGGGAGTGAGCAGAAACTTATCATTTGATACATTTTCATCAATTTTTCATTCAACAATACTGTAGGATTAATTACCAAATCATAATTCAACCATGCATCAGTAGCTAGCATCATGCACTCAATTGAAGTTTGTCACATGTTGGCTTTCTTTATAAAACACGAGAATAAGGCAGGTTGTCAAATAGGTCAGATGTTAATATTTCCTGGTCGATCATCCACATAGGAATTAGGATGCCTCCAATCTGTCTTGTTTTAAAAATGTATTTTCTTCTATTGAATGGGAAGAAAGAAAATAACATCTACACGGCTCTAGGTTGAGTTATCTTTCCATTGACCAAAACATGGGAAAGTTTGTGTAACCAAAGCATGCGATTTCAATCATGTTAATATTTCATTTGTGCAACACAAGCATGCTCTCTAATGTTGAGATACGAAAATACTTGTTGAGGCCACAGTTTAACAACCTAGTATAATTGAAAGAAGTAGGATACCTTGATAGACTTGTCACCATATCCAACATAAAGTTTTCCTTGGCTGCATAATATAGCTGTCACAACAGAACCGGAAGGAATGGATCCAAATGTGTTGACGGTCAGTTCTAACTCATCTCCTGATAACTCCTACAATTCAATACTCTTTTTAATGAATTTCTATGCTAACTGAACAAATAATATTAAAAATTCAAAGAAAACATTGCAGTTCAAAGATACAACAATATCTAATTATATCTATTATCTTGAGGTATCTAATCTTAGATTATCTCATAAGATTAGTTTCTCATTCAAGATTATATTATCTTATACAATCTCTTACGAATGGTTTCAATATTTCTTGGTTATTATCATGATCGGTTTCCCTATTTAATTATGGATTAGTGTAAGTTAGGGTTAGTATTTTTGTCTTATTGTATCAAATCAAATCAAATCATCAATCATATCAAACCACATTCATAATTTAAAAGTCTTCAATCTTTTTCTTTCCTATTTATGCAAATCCTGATAACTCCAACATGGAGTGGTACCATCTTCCTTGATAGATTGTGCCACTATTCTCCTACAAAATTCCCCAAAATCTGAAACTCTACTAAAATTTGAAACTTTATTCTTCTTGTCAGCTGTAAACATATTCATGTCTTATCTCTTCTCTCTCAAGTTTTCTCTATGTTTGTGTTTGAAGTTCTCATCTGTTGTGTCATTTTCCAATATGTCCAGAATCTTATCTCCATCGTCTCAATTTAGTATTGTCTCATACTCCATATGTGATTTGACCTTATCGATCTTAAGATCAAAATATATTATTTAGTTGTTTTTCAGTTTCAAAGTGGACATTTATTAGTTTACTTTAGCTTTAGGCGTAGTCTTCGAAAACATGAGTATCTCACAATATTTTGAAATCATCTTAGAGTACCTTAGTTTATCTCCTAGGATTAGTTTATCAACATGGTTGTGAACATGGTTAATGTAAAACCCTGTAACTTCAACAATCATAATCGAGTTTTAACAAATTTAAATGATTAACATAGCAAGAAGCAAGCTGACTTCACTAAGTTCATGTCAATGTAATTCCCAAAAACATAGCACAAGATTTTGCATTTCTACCTGTATATTAACATTTTTGTCCCAACCTCCAGTATAAAGCCATTTTCCCTGCAGACTCATAGCAAAAATGGCACCATTATGCAATGTTTTGGAACTCAGGAACACGTCATTTCTCCAGACCTAAATAGGCAAAAAAATAGAAGAGATGTTACCTAACAATGCCAGAAGATGATTATATCGAGTCAAGTGTATTTCATTTCAAATGGGCTACAACTTATTAATTTTTTAAAGGGAAGGAACACAGTTCTAAAAAAGAAAGAAACCTTTATGCAACCATTCTCATATGCTGCAACCAGCAAATCCCTACCGGCAGTAATAGCCAGGATAGACTTTATCTCTCCAGGAAGATCTTCCCCTAGCACCGCCAACGGGATATGATCATTAAGACTCCACAATCGGACGGTTCCATCCCAACTACCACTGTAAAGAACCTCATCACATACCGAAAGTGTGGAAACTACAGATTTGTGGCCATCCATTGTGCACATCAAAGTTCCATCCTGGAAAAATGTAGTAAGTATAGCATCCCAAAGAATGCACTTTGAAATGAAGCTTTTGTCTAAAGCAGCGCCATGTGCGTACAAAGAAAATGACACTCACCTTCAATGACCAAGCTTTGATTGTTCTATCTCCACTTCCAGTGTAGAGAAGATTTCCAAAAGCAGTCAAGGAATGGATACCACTAAAGCGCCAATCCTTCTGCTCATACCATTTCCTCAAGGGATCTTGACTAAGAGGTGCATCAATCCCCCAGACAAATATGCCCCCACCACTGTCACCGCTTATACACAATTGTTCTTCGTCGTCAACATAAACTAGAGCCATGACTTTATTCTCATGACCTCTAAACGTGTGTAAATGAGAAAAGTCCTACATAAAATTTCCATGGATGAAACTCGTCAATAGAATAGCTGAGGAAGAGCTCGTATCATAACAACCATATTACTCTGTAACAAAAGACTATAGCTCCAAAAAAAAAAATGTTAAGAATCATGTTTTGAGGTTGCATAACAATCTAGCATTCAAGATGCTAATTTCCAGTTTTATGTAAAGAAAAGAGTGTGCTAATCCTGCATAGCTGAAGGTGGGAAAAGTAAATGTGCATTTGAGGGAAATATACTGATCACAATTTGTCATTGAATTCAAATTTTGGGAATCATCTACAGTACAACCCACTCAAGAGCAAACACACTTGTTAACATTTATTTTTGAAGGAAATCTTAATTTTTAAAAGAAAAAAGGAAGCAAGTGTATTGTGTATCACAAATGGATATGTGAAATTATCCCATTCATCTATTTTCCTCTCACTTCTTATTTATTGTTTTAAAAAAATATTTATATTTGTATGTGAGAAGTGCTAGCAATACACTCTCCTATTTATTCAAATAAAATGGATCCCACTATTTTGGGGATGGGTCCCACCAAATTATGTGGAACTCAATTAAACTTTGTCGAATTCGTGTGAATATCAACCAATGTGAAAGCGTCCTGAAAGGAGAGTATCAGCGAGTGTGTTATTAGCATTTCTGTTTGTGTATCGGTGCTAAGCACTAATCAAAAGGTATCTGCTCATGTTGGGAAAAACAAACCTGAATAACTATTTACTGGAAAGTATCAAAAGAAATTTCTAACTTAATTACATTTACTGAAAAATTAATGATGACATCCTCGTGCAAAGATTATTAATGAGATTATGCTATTTGAAAAGCACCCAATAGAATGTTAGCAAGTAATTGTAATTTAGAAGTGTTACCTGCAAGGACCATACACGGACAGTTTTATCAAAAGAGGAGCTAAACAGATATCCCCCTGTGAAACTAAACAAATGATTGTTAGAATTAAATATACTAACAAATTGTCACATATACTAACAAATCACATGCAAATGGACCCAACAGCTCTCTCTGAATAACACTCAGGCTGAGTAATGACTATTCTATCAAATAGTTAGTTCCCCACCAGCACAAAGTTCCTTCACAAGGTGCACTCGTGATCCTCGTAAGCACCTTTGAATTCCAAATATTTGGTTGGCCTGATGTAAGTTGCAGAATCGGAATCTCTCTCTTAAAATCTTCTCTATCATCTTCAGACTTAAGTATAAGCATAATTTAGACCAGTGGAATTCTCGGTGCAAAAATAAGTTATCCCAAGTTTCCCTTTACCTAATATTTGACCTAAACTGTAAAACTTGCTTATATCTTGAAAGGATTTGCCTAATATTTGTCTAGCAGTGGATTTTGGATTTGATGGGGTCACTGTTGAAGCGTGTGTGTGTGACTGAGGTTTTGGTGGTGTTCTTGAACTCTGAAACTGATTAAAAGATGATGTAAAAGTAATGTGTCTGTAACTACTACCGCCATCTCCGCCATCACCACTATATGTGGCAGTTGATCCATGGCGGGCACTAACCTCTACAACCGGTGTATTTCCCTTGCTACATAGACATCTCATTTTATGAAGATTTAACAAGAATGTGATTACTAGAAAGTGTGTCCGGTATATATAGAAAAGAAAGCAGCTGAAAAACAATTGAGCAAAAATAATTTATTTCTTTTGCTGGTTGATTGTTTCATAAAGACCATTATGAAAAAATTATCGCAATTTATTATCACGGATTCAATCATGGCGCAAAGGAGGATTCAATTGCTTGGTTAGAACGTAAAGAAAAATATATTTTTTTGTTATATTACATGTCACTTTACAATATCAATGTACCATTAATGTCTCTTTTTTTCATAAAAACATAAAACTAATGTTTCTTTTTGTAAAATCACTCATAGTTTCTTTTTCAATACAAAATTAACTACATTTCTTAGTATGTGTAAAAATGTCATAATGACTAATAATAAAATGGCAGTGAAGGAGGTGGTAGTTGCCAATACATTACTTTTACACCATCTTCCAATCAGTTTTAGATTTCAATAACACCACCAGAACCACAGTCACACACACACACGCTTCAACAATGACTCCATCAAATCAAAAATCCACTGCCAGACACATGTTACTATATTAGGCAAACCCTTTCAAGATATAAGCAAGTTCGACAAATTAGGTCTAATGTTAGGTAAAGGGAAACTTGGGATAACTTATTTTTGCACCGAGAATTCCACTGGTCTAAATATGCTTGTGCGTCTATATTAAAGAGGAATCTTAAGTCTGAAGATGATAGAGAAGATTTTAGGAGAGAGATTCGGATTCTGTAGCTTTTCTTGGGACAACCAAATATTGTGGAATTCAAAGGTGCTTACGAGGATCACTTAAGTGTGCACCTTGTGATGGAACTTTGTGTTGGTGGAGATCTATTTGATAGAACATTCATTGCTCAGCCTGAGTGTTATTCAGAGAGAGTTGTTGCTTCCATTGCATGATCGTCACATATACTAACAAATCACAACACCACAAGTGATACACTGCCAATGAAATAGGTGTAGCAACCTCAACGCATATGCTAACTAAGAGCCTAGTATATAGGTTGCATTTAAATGCGCCACACTAAATTGCACATTAGTAACACCAAATTTTGATGTATTATGAGGCCTGTCCATCTCAACTGAGTCATTTGATGTTAGCTGGTAATATTGGGGATTACTACCCCTCGTGTGATTTCCGTGTAGTTCTTTTTTCGAGCTTAGGCCCTCTTTGTAGTTAAAAAAAAAATGTGACCAACCAACTCAAGAGCTGTATGGTGATCTGCCGTCCAAATCCATGGCAAATGTCAATTATCAGATAACCTATTTATCGCTCAATTGAAGACCTTAAGCCTATGTCGCTGCTTTGATAACAAATGGAAATATAATTTATTTTATACCTTGAAAACATCGTGTTAAGTATCTTGTTATCAAAACATGCGACAAGTTATATCATGAAATATGATTGATAGAGATAGCAGTGTTTGAATATGAACTCAGAATTCATACCTCCTACAGCTAATCCAGTGATACAACCAAGATGGCCTTGCAGATCTTTAAGCTCAATCATTCCTTGAGATAAGCTAGCAGTGAATTCTTCATCAGATATATTTTCCGCACCTTGAAGAATATTAGGTTGACCACCATCTTCTTTTGCCTGCAACTCGTGTTCTCTCGGGTCCTTAGAACTTTCCTCGAGCAACTGACACAGCTTGGCAAGAGTTACAGGGTGACCTGTGTTGTTCCTCTTTACTGTAAGCTCCGAATTACCCAAAAAAACAAATTGGTGTTTGACTAACAAATCCTGAATGGATTTCCTTAGATCCACAACATCTGGACGATTTTCCGGATTGATGTCCAAACACTTGCAAAGAGTCTGCTTAAGTGATAGGTATTCAAAGCCAATTTTTTCTTCCAAAACAGAACTAACTTTCTCCACCCAAGAAATATAACTAGCCGAAATATCAAAACCATTCCCTTCACTCATTTCAAAGGTAATCTGAGGGAGTTCGTTTCCAATAAGAAGCCGCAGCAACACACAAGCCAACGACCATACATCCGAGCCATACCCAATTGGATATCTCGAATCCCCACTCTCTGGATTAACAACCCTCTTGTTCAAAAACTTAGACAAAACCTCGGGGCTAACAAAAAGCTCATTCTCTAAATCCAAACATTCAGTACACATTGATTCGTGTGACGGTTCATCATCCGTGCCACCAGAAACCTGATCCATAATCTTTCTTCCCATCAGCAACACTTCATTCAAATCAATACAAACCCCACCAAGCTCATCAAAACAGAAACACGAAATTCCCAAACATCCAGCAACCAAACCTTCCAAATTCAAACCAATCACAGCTTCAATAACTCCCTTAGCAATCATTGCAAAACTATAAAAAACATCTTTATCCGAATCCAAACCACCCTCATTCATCAATCCACCAAATTTCTCCAAAACCCTACCACATTGCCTCTCACACACCAAATACAAACTACCACCAACAACCTCACTCCACAACCCATAAACCCTACACAACCTACTCTGCCTCACAGAAGCTTCTAGAATCAAACCTAACCCCTCTCCCACAACCTCATTCATCCCCTCCAAACACTTGATAACCCAAGCAACATAACTAAACTTAAACTTGGAATCAGTAACCGAAGACAAAGTAACAATCGGAGCTAAACTCACCGTACGGTTAACTCCAAAGCAAACCCTACCTTTAGAACTCGAATTAAACCTACCAACACCATCCTCGGTAACCGAAACAGCATCGTGAGGAAGAATCCAATCCTTCCAAGCAGCGTAAAACTCATCAGACCAGAATTTAGAGGAATAAGCATATTCATCGTTGATTGAGGACCGTTGATTCGATTTTTGTGATGATGAAGAGTGTTGTGGTTGTTGGAGGGAGATTCTGAGAAGATCGATGTTTTTGGGAAGAGAAGAAGGGCCTTGATTGGGAGAATATTTAACGAGTTGAGTACAAGCGGGGCAACGAATTGTGTTTGGAAAACGCGGTGGAAGATGTACAAGACAAGCTTCACAAATTGTATGGCCGCATGAGAGTACTCGAGGAATCGCGTTTTCGTCGTCGTAGTTTTGAAGACACACTGGGCACTCCGGTAACTCCTCCATCCAAACGCAGCTGGTAGATACCAAAGACGGTATGCAGTTTTTACACGCCGTCGTTTTTTATAAAAGCAATCCAACATTGGACTAAACGACAATTTTGAGTTCTCATATTCTAAGGGAGAGTGTATTGGATTTGGATTTTAAAGGATAATTTTTGTTTAAAAAAGTGTTGAGGATTTTAAAAGACTTTGGAGGATTTTGATGATTTTAAAAGACTATTAAGGATTTCAATGGATTTAATTCATAAGATTTTAAAGGATTTGAAATGATTTTAAAGGATTTGAAATGATTTTATGGATTTCAACAGATTTCAACAGATTTTATGAATTTTAAGAAACAATTGAAAAAAATACCATAACATACTCTCTTTCACAAAAACTCAATAAAGATTTCTTTATTTATTTTACTTTATTTTTTACGGAAGAGCTAGAGAGAGAGAGAGAGAGAGATAAGGGAGGAGAGAGAGGTAGAGATAGTAAAATCTTAAAAGAAAAAACAATCATAAGGAATCTCATGTTTTCATGAAAGACTTTTTCATGCCAAAATTTCACTAGAAAATCCCACAAAATCCATCAAAATCTGATTTATTAAACAATCCTTCCAAATTTGAATGATTTTGAATACCACTAGACTTTTTTTAACTGATTAATAGTCTTGATTGAATACCACAAAACTTTTTTTAAATGACAAAGAATCTTGATTGAATAACACAAGATTTTTTTTAAACCAGAAAGAGTCTTGATTGAATACCACAAGACTTTTTCACGATAAAAAAGTTTTTTAAAATCTCTTAGAATCATGATCCAATACACCCCCCTAAGGCTCTGTTTGATTCTAAGGAATGAAAGGTGAGTGGATGGGAAAGAGAGTGAAATGATGTTCTTTCCATAGTTTGGCACACCTTCATAAAAGCTAGGGAAATAAAGTTTTTGGTGAACCCCACATGAAAATACCCTCCTCTTTTGTGTATTTTTACACACATATTCCAACTTTTTTTTTTCTTTCTTTTAAACCATACTCTCATAAAATATTGTATTATTTTTAATACTTACAGACATTTCTTAGCATGCTTAAAATAGAACTCATGATAGTCTTTTTTTTTTTTGACCAATTTTAATAGTGCTTATATGAAAATTATTTAAATGTATATTTATTGAAAATTATTTAAATAACACAATAACATAGGGTTATTTATATCATTTAATAGATTCATTTCTTTCTTTCCTCCCTTACTTTCACTATAACCAAACAACCAACAAATCATCTCATTTTCTACTCACTTTCTTCTTACTTTCTTTCCTTTAACTTTCTTTCTTCTAACTTTCTTTCCTTCCACTATCCAAACATACCCTAAATGTTGGCAATCTCGAACTCCATTGATAGATAGATATATGTAAGGGCAGAAGTTCGGATTCCGACACTCCAGTTATTAAATGATGTGAGCTTTAGTCACTCTGTTGCTACTATTTGACAAAAAAAAATAAAAAATTGACCTGGCAAAAAAGGTTCCATTTAAAATTGATATTTTAACCGTTTATTTGGTTATGCGGTGTACGGAAATGATTTTGAAAAATTATTATGATTTATGTTTAGAAGCATTAATGCATTTTTTTTTTTTTTTTATGATTGAGGTTTGAATCTCGTATTATGTATATATGTATATATTATTGGCTTATTTGATTCATCGGTCTCGTATTATAATTTAAACCGTTTGATTTTTTTTAAAAAAAAGAGAATGATTCGATTAGACAGGTCTATTTTATCTTACTATATACTATCAACACCTAATTATTTTACCTTTCCTCATCTCCTATATTTTCATCTTCATCAAATATTCATACAAACAAACCCATAAAAAATTCAACTTCTTCATCATCTTCACCAATATCTATAAAAAAATTCCAGAAACATCATGCTTAAAAAAAATTCCAATAATGTGTGATCTATCATGAAAACAACATATAGTCAGGATAGGACCAATCATGCTTCGATAATACAAAAGTTCCAACCTTGCAAATCAAAATCCTAACCGTAGAAACTCATCACTTGAAAGACAACAACCATTTTTTCAATATACAATTCAAGGAAAAGTTCAAAAGTAAAACTAAACTAAATTCAAAATATGTTTTTTTTTGTTCTTCTCTTGAAATACGCCAATTACATGACAAAATTTCAAGATTTAACAGTGTTCATCAATGGAGGAAACAAAAAAAAAAATCAGTAAAATCAAACCAAGAATCCAAATGTAAACCCAATCTGGATTTACTTTTCCACTTTTTGTCACTTCTTCGTTTGAATGAATCAGGATCCCGAGCTTCAACAACGTTCTTCGGAAATCAATTATCTTCAACAAACACAAACCCATCAAACCCTTTTTGCTCAATTTTCACGTCAATTTCGTTTTCTTTTTCTCCCTCTCTGGATCTGAAATTGATTTTGAGGTGGAAAGAGTAAAATGGATCTGAAAATGGGTGAACGAAAATGAATGAAGATTGTTGTTAATTTTACTCTTCCATTCCTGAAATGAATGAAGGAACGAAAAAATGAAGATTGTTGCAGATCTAAGATTGTTGTTGCAGTGATTGTTCTAAAATGAAAGAGTAAAATGAAGGCTTATTCAATCACCCCGTCCCTTAACTTAATTGATTGTCTCAATTTGGTCCCCTAACTATAGTTTTAGTCCTTTCTGTTAGTTTCTCTAAAAAAAAACGTTAACTTATGCACCAATTTGATCCCTTGTGTTTTGATCCGTTGCTAGTTTTAGTCCTTTTTGTTAACGTTTTTTTTTTAGAGAAACTAACAGAAATGACTAAAACTAGTAACAAAGCAAAACATAGGGGAACCAAATTGGTACAAATTATAGTTAAGGGACCAAATTGAGACAATCAATTAAGTTAAGGGATCGGATGATTGAATAAGCCTGAAATGAACTAGTAAAATGAGTGATTTTTGGTTACATTTTTTGGAGAAGGCAAGGTTCTGGGGTTGAAAATCATTTGCTGCATCTCTTTTTGAAAATGGAAGATGAAGAAGACAAACCTCACGTGTCCCTTCCATAAGAGTAATGGAATCAATTATTATTTTTTGGATTTTTTTTGAGATCATGAACAAGAAGAAGATGAAGATCTAACGGTCCATTTTATGATAAATAGATCAAAGAGTTAAAATTAACAAAATTAATAAGGTCTACGATGGACCACTTTTAAGTTTGGTCCACCATAGACACTTGAAGTTAAAGTTAACTGTCAAAATTATTTGGCAAACGGAGGAAAATTTGAGGGACCAAAATGTACGTTTTATTAATTGTGAGACCAAAATGAAAACTTGAAATTATTTAAGGGACCAATGGATCAAATAAGCCTATATTGCTTCTATTAACTGAGTTAGGCTCGCGAGTAATAATTTATAATTGATTAAATATAATAAATATTGTTTGGATAGTTTTAATCAAAATTGTTTTTAAATGTATAATTACCAAAATGGACATGGTTAAATACATATAAATATAAATTAAAAGTGTGTTTTATCGAGTGAGTCTCTCTATTAATTTGTTTTTAAGAGAGAAAAAAAAAAGGGAATGTTGAATCGAAAAACACAAAAGAATATAATTTTGATGACGTGTCAAAAAATTAATAAGGGGTAAGATTTTATTTTTGGTAGAAATTAAGTTTCATAATTAGAGAATATATAAGTTAGTGTATTTTATCGAACGAGGTTAATTTAATTTGTTTTTAAGGGAGAAAAATAGGAGAAGTTGAAACAAAATACACAAAAGGATATAATTTTGATGATATGTTGAAAAAATTAGAGGTAAGATTTCATTTTTTTGTAGAGATTAAATTTCATAATTAGAGAAAGATTAGTTTGTTTGTTTTTAAAATAAGATTAAGTTAGTGTGTTTTATCGAATGAGTTTTTTTTTAATGACAAAATATATTATATATATAGGGGATACATTTGTTTTAGCTTTAAAAAAAATTAGATTAAATTTTATGTTAGAAAAATCTAAAGATTTAGAAAGAAAAAAAAAACAGAATCTATTTGTGTTTGTTTACTATAAAAAAATCACTTTTTTAAAAAAAAGATTTTTAACTAATTTATGTTTTACCTCCCTATGTTTGAAATAAAAAAAAAATTAAGAAAGGATAATCCTTACATTTTAGAGTCAAAATAACTTTTTTGATAAAATAATCTTTCTACAAATCTTAAACAAACGCTTAAAAATGACAAAAGAGATCATTTTACTAAAAAAATCTAAAACAAACGGGACCATAGGTTGAAACTAATTCAAAGTTCACTCTTAGAGCATCCACAATGGTAATCTACTAATAGAGACTCCTTAAATGGATCCCACGTGCACACATCATTTGTTTATGATTTTTTTAATGAAAGTATATTTTAATGATTCAATGACTCTAATGACAATACACTAATAAGGGCATCCCAACGCTAAGATGAAATTGGGTTGCTTGACCCAATTTTGGTAGGGCCATTTGTGCCAAATCATTTTTAAGAAATCTATTGAGATTTTACTCCAACGCTGGTCTCTTAATTTCAACCCAAAAAACAAACAATTTTTCTTTGACACTTTCTCTCTCTCCAATTCTTCTTCAAGCATAGACATGTTCATTTGTGTGCTCCTACCGAGGCATATAAGTATTTTTTTATTAACAAGCAATCCAGTCCTACCGTTGCTTATTTAGGCAACGTTGCTTAGTTTTAAGCAATGAGCAAGGCCATGCTGGCGTACTCCGGTGGAAACATGAAATAAGTTGCATCCCTTAGCTTTAAGCAATCAAATAAGCAACTTGCGTTAAAGATCCCTAAGAACTCTAATAAAAAGTACTTAAATATGTTTTATTAACTTTACATTATTATACAAAAAATAATTAATTACTTCTTTTGTAAGTGGGATTAATTAATACATATTTTATTACTTCATCCTTAATGAAGAGTTGTTCTTGTTAAGTAAGAAATCCTCATTAGAAATGCTCTTAATGATAACAAGAGTGACAAAACAATAACACTAACATGTTTTCCGAATAAAACCAACTGTATTTTCGATGACATGAATGCACAATAAAACAAGTGTTGATTAAATAAATAAATAAATCACGCTTGTTTAAATTGGTGCTAATTAGGAAATGGAAATTTTAAAGGAGATGGAGCTAGAGCATCCACAAGTCTCAAACATTTAAACAAGCATTCAATTTTTAAGCGGGACTCACAATATTTTTCATTAAATTAATCACTCTTGCACACACTTTTTAATACCAAGTGGAACTTATATTTTCCATTTATTAAATTTGAGTAAGATGTTGGTTTAGAAGAATTGAGTGCTTATTAGGTATTACTATTAAAAAATTATAAATAAGTGATATATACACGTGAGACACATTTGAGTACCCTAAAATGGATGTGTCCATTGCCGGTGAGTGTCCTAAGACTTTTGTTTAATACATCCACGAAAAGAAATTTCATCTTAAAAATACAAGTTAAGCACATGTAAAAGGCATAACTACACAATTTTCCATGTAAAAATTACTACTTTTGAATGTTTAAACAATGCTCTAAGGACATTTGTTAACATTTCTCTTAAAACAAAACCACAGGTTAAAAGGGACTACAAATAAAAGACTATATTATTTATCTTATTTTTAGGGGTCAAAATCGCAACATTAAAAAAGAAATGAGTAAAAAGTATGTTTTAACATTTTTTTAGGCTTAATTGATTTTTTATCCTCTGACTTATTTGTTGTTTTCATTTTGGTCCCATAACTCTTAAAAAATTATGTTCGGTCATTTAGATATGTTTCTGTCAGTCAGTTTGATCAATGTCAGTTGACTTTAACTCCAAATGTATTAGGTCGACCAAAGTTAATAAGACCTACAGTGAACCACTTACAATGTTGGTCTACCTAATATATTTAAGTTTGAGGTTAAAGTTAACTAACATAAATGAAACTAACTGACGGAATATTTAAAGGACTAAAATATTTTTTTTAGAGTTATGATACCAAAATTAAAACAACAAATAAGCTAGGGCACCAAACGATTAATTAAGTTTTTTTTTTACTATTCCTAAATTTTAGAGTGTCGCCTACAATTTCATGGGTAAATTGGTGATTTATTCTGTTGACAATTAAATACCGAGATTGCCCTTGGGTATTCACCGTAGAACATAGGTAAGAGCGTGTTTATTAAAACACAAGGATTGCGTGTGGCAGAGAGATCAGAACTGAAACTCGAACTGCATCTTGTGAATCTTGAGTTAGGTACGTAATCTTTTTGTTTTCTTCGTTTTTCTGAGAAAATGCGAGATTCCAAGCGAATCACAAAACCAATGAATCTTCATTTTATTTCTGCTTTTTCGATTTGATGAAAACTCTGATCTCGTAATCTGTGATTAGGTTTTTTCTTTCTTTCTGTTATTTTGCATTTGTGAACTTCAGATCGATGTATCCTTATAACATTATTAGATCCATTGGGTTTTATTTTGTAAGCGAAATTCGCTGGCTTCGCTATATTTTTTAAATTCATTGACCTTGACTTACGTGTCGTTCCTTTTTCTTGTTGCTGAAATGCTTGCCATATAGTCCCTGTTTGGATACACAGCTTAATAAGCGCTTATGTATAAGTCATTTCCACAACCAAAGATAAAATCAAGTTAAAAAACAATTTGTATAAGCTATAAGTTGTTTTCAGTAGCTAACTTGGACAGCTTAGGAAAATATGCTGAAAGGAGCTTATGAACATGTCCCAAGTGTTTATGCTAGTATATAAGCTCAAATAAGTTAATCCAAACAGGTCTATAGCAATGTGAAGAGTTTAGCTTCAAATGGATTTTTGAATACCATGGGCCCATCTGGATTGGCTGGTTTTTTAGCTTATGCAAATAAAGAAGCTTTTATGTATTATTCATAAGCGTGTCTAGGTAGTTTATGAAAAAACAACTTATGAAGATACAATTTTCGTTAGTGAGAGCTTATGAATTAAGATAAAAGCTTATTTATTTGCATAAGCTATTTTTCATAAGCTCAAAATAAGTCAATCCAAACGGGCCCCATGTCGTTAACTAGCTAGTTTTCAACTTGACTACACAATTTTACTAGATTCTTTCATAAAAAATTGTTTTTGTAGATTATAGTATATACATTTGACACTAGAGATTCCAGGCCGCTGGGTTCTATAGAAATTTACTTTGTAATAACTAACAAGGGGCTTTATATGCTTATGCTCTATTTCTGTTTACATAACTCATTCTTGAGTGATACTTTTGGTTTTCGGCTATTCTAACAATTGTTTCTTGTCATTGCTATTCTTGCTATGAGAAGGCCATGGCAGGGTCTGGGAGTTCCATGATGTATTCCTTTCTTCTATTCATTGTCATCCTCTCACTTCAAGAAATGTACCGTGGGAAACTTGCGTCGTCGGAATTATTCACAATACTTGGAGGGTTCACTAGCTCTCTCCTATTTCTTGTTCTCCTAACTGTGAGTTCTGAATCCTTCTCTTTTGCATGAATCACAATCACATCTTGCATGACCATTTTCTTATCTTTGAAGTTTAGCTTGTTGTTTGCCAATGATTCTTTTTGTTTCTCGGGTAATAAGATCATATACTAGAAGGAAAGAAAATATATATTTGTAACATCAGAAATGAAAAATATATATCAATTACTCCATTTCTATAACATCTATTTAATACTATCGTTAGTGTTTGGGTTTTTTCCGCTATATATTATAATTTATTTGTACTTTTATGAAGGTTTGCCTCTAATAAAATGCATCAAAATGTGCACTGCAAATTCTTTCCAGATCCATTTTGTAAATTGAAGTCAGAAGATTTTTAGAAGACCAATAAAGTTACTACTTTTATCACTTCATAGTTCATAGGTTGGTGTTCGTGTATGCAGGGGTTCCCTGGTCACTAATCGATACAGTCCTACTTTAACAAATACAGAGGATCTTTTATTCATATTAGTACAAAGTAGACTGTTGTACAATGTACTTGTATGTTAACAAGATATATGTGAATGCTACTTTTACCCAAATAGTCTGCTTTAAATTATCTTCTGTCTCATATATTTCTTCAAGTAATATACTTCAAAGCAATTTAAGTTACTCACATTTACATTACATTTTGGTTGCAGTTCATTGGAAATTTTCAGGAGACTGCCGGTGCAAAATCTGGCTGGGGTGCTGGTAAGCACATGTTGCTGATGCATGTTGATGACAAACTGTATAATTTTTTATTAATTGAATTCAAAATTCAAGTAAAACAGAATGAATATTAATTGGAACTTTTAAGAACATTGACATTTTTATACTTGAGAATCGCATGAAACATAGGACGCATTCGCTTCTTTTATTCTTTCTGGTCTCTCTAATTCTCGATAGCCTGAGCTTCTAGTATTGTGTTTTATATTTTTAAAAATTGAAAACCGTTTCTTCATTTTGCAGTCATAATAGCAGAAGTAGTTGCATTGATTGCTGCAAGCACTGTCCACCGAGTATGCATCACTACATGGTATGCTCCCTGCAATTCTCCTCTCTTTCCCTTATTATTGAACAATAGCAAGTAAATCACTAGGAAGTTTAGTCTCTGAACTATTTCTTAAGAAAAAGGAGAAAGTGTGACGTACAAGCAATACATATCAAATGCAACATATAAAGTAAATTATTGTAGATTTCATCTCTTTACCTTCATAAGCTCTTGTATTGTAACATTGACTTCTGGATATTCTGTTGGGTGATATAACCAATAACACATTACATTGTAAAAGAAAAACTGGCAACATCATATTTCATCGTTCACGATATAATGTGCTTTTACTTTAGGTAAATAAAGTAATAGACAACCTAAAGCTTTTGTAAAATAGACAAGTATAGAAACTAGCAGAGCATATTACCATTGTCATAGTCTGTTATTAAAAGCACAGCAACAGGAGGATGGCTAACTGCGGATATTTTATTGTTTAAACAACATAAAAATGTACGATTTTTTTTATGAAACCATTGTTGATGTTATTCTAATGATTGTTGCATGAATGCAGTTTCCTGTTCTCGGCTGTGTTGCTCTATGAGGTTAACAAGCTTTCTGGATCAGCTGTTTCAACAAGTGACTCCAGAACCAAAAAGCAAAGTGGGAGAGCTTAGTCATTTTGTATGCTTACTGTTAAAGCATCTATAGAGAATTTTCCCTAGTCGCAATAGTTTTACAACCCTGGTATCATAACTTATAAGATGAGCGTTTTATGATTTATGATTTATCTGACACTTAATTTTACACTTATATTGGTATGGTATGATTTGAAAGATGTGCATTAAACTAAAATCCAATCAGTCATTTTTTTATTACAGGCGAACTTGTTTCATCAAATATTGAATGCTAAAATGGGTTACAAGGGATCCGAACTAATGATTCAACTTACATATAAAATGGTTTTTCAAGGTTCTGGTCTCACTAAGTAAACCTTTGACATTTAGGTCTCAAGCCCCTATATCATGACTTCCACAGAAAATACTATCGATAAAAGTTATAACAAGCCGTTCAGCTTTGGATAAAATTGATTCTGACATCTGATAAAATTGATTTCATCATAATTGATTTTGAGAGAATTGATTTATGTTTGAATACAATAACGTAGAATTGATTAATTAGGATGAATGTTGTTTGAATAGTTTTTATCAAAATTGCTTTTGAATGTATAATTATTAAAATGGACATAGCTAAATAAAAATAAATGGACATAATAGTCGAATGTATGTGCAGATCAATACTAAAGGTAAATATATTATTTAATGTAAATAAATAAATTTTCCTATATATTAATTTAAAAAATAATAAATACGATTGTTAAACCAAATTATTTTGACAAAATATTTGTTCTATATATTTTATATTTTTTGATAAAATAATAATAGAGATGGTTGGGCAAAAATGAAAAAAAAGTAGCGTAAAAGAAAAAAAATACAGCAAATCTGAACGGAAATACCGTAAAAAAAACTCAAAATTTGGTAACTCATATTCATAAATATTTTATGGGGCTAATTTGGTTCGTTGGTCCTCAAATTAAATATAAAAAAAAAAAAAAAAAATTGATAAAGGAAAATAATGGATTGTAATAATCAAAATATAAAATTTGATGGAGAATTGATTCTAGTTAATTTAAAAGTTAGGAATTGTAACTTCATCCAAAATTGCTTTTGGAAGGTAGAAGCAATTCTGAAAATTCAATTTTCACTTTTGAGGTGTTGTAGAAGTGCTTCTTGTTGGAAAGAAGCCAAACCAAACACACACTTAGAAGAGGCCACTCTCTGTGGACGTGGGAACCGTATCTGCGGCATGGTTCTGCAAAAAGGGGTGGTGGTAAGACTATGTTACGTTATCAATTCTCATTCTCATATTGGGAGAATGGATCAATTCTAGAAATAGAGTATTTTCATTGGTGGGGGTGTTGGTGTTGTTGCAGAGTGAGAAAATAGAGGGGGAGGTCTCAAGGGACGTTAGAGTAATTTTTGCTAAGTTGTATTTAAAACAGAGGATGATTCCCTTTCTTAAAATATGTGAAGTATACATACAAGTAAAAGAAGAAGAAAAAAACATGGCAATGTTTATGTATGGAGCTTGGCTACTTGCAAGATGATTGATAATTGACGATAGACTGATAGATAGAGAACAGCCTTCAATCACATGAAAATTCTCCACACCCTTGTAGTTGCTTCTCCCCTAATTAATCATTAGTTGAGAGACACAGCTTATATACATTTAAATTTTTCTACACTCCAAGATAATCAGGCCTTTCCTTTCCAACTGAACCAAAGATGAGAAATTTTTCTTACCCACCCACTTCCAATAGAACTTAATTACTCATGGTCGCTAATTTCTTGCTTCTTTATTGGTACATAGCATGTAGTATTACTATTACCACTCATTGTAGCTTTACGTTCAAAATACTGACGTGGCATATTCTAAAATCTAAATGTGTAGGAGTGAGTTTGTGATCTCACTATGAAATGTGATATGTTGTTGACTATCAATGCTCATCAATATTTCTACTCTAACAGACCCCTTAGCATCAAAACTCCATTGTTTTCTTTGTTTCTCAAATGCCATCCATCCATTCCAAAGGTAAAACAACTCTCATCCTTCCTTTCTTTTTTTAAATGACCAATGTTAATATTTAATTGTTATAATAGTGTTTTTTCTCTCAAGTTTGAATCAGTTGAGTTATCTAACCCCAAGTTTTTATTGCCTTAATGGTTGTATATGATATATATGAGTTTATTTTTTTAATATTTGTTTTCTATGATTTCAATTCCTTGAGCAATTTATTTGGACACTTGTTGCCTGTGAATTATCAAGAAAAGATTTGAATTTTTAGGTTGTTCTATAATTTGAATGTTGGCATTTTTTCAGATAACCAAATTACGACTAACACTGCCAAGTTGTTCCCCGACTTCTTCAAAGTCTTCCTCATAGAGAAGCATTATGAGAGAATGGTATTTTCTTGTTGTTTATCATGCTTCCTCCGATTATTATTATTAAGTTTTATGCATAATATGTGATGTAAGTAGTCATTAACTACATGATATATATTTCATACCAAAAAAAAAACTGATATTAAGTAACATTGATCTTCATCTTTTTTTCTAAAATTTATTGCAGCTTATCCCAATTGCTTTTGTGAAGCTCATGCTTTCGAAACAAAGGGTATTGAAATATTTTATCCTAAGGGATCATAGAGGAACAGATTGGCATGTCAAAGCACGTTCTATTGGTCGCAAGCTTTATTTTGATGATGGTTGGAAACTATTCAGAGAAGAAAATTCTTTAGAGGACAATGACTTCCTTGTTTTCAGACATATTGAAAACAATGTATTCAAGTTCAAAATTTATGAACTATCATCAATGTGTAAAAAGATGAAGGTAATGGATGGGGAGGAAAATAATAATATGTTGGAGGATGAGGAAGATGATGATGATGGTGAAGATGATGATGATGACGAACGACGATTATACAATGGTAGAGGAAGAAGAAGAGGAAAAAGATGAAGGTGATGGTGATGGTGATGATGAAGACGATGGGGATGCTGATGATGATGTGCATATAATAATGAAAGAAAAAAGAATAAAGGAGTTGACAAGGGAATCAGTAGAAGCTGTGAACATCAACATTGTAGAACCTGCAAAGCATGTATGTTTTTGACATCATACTGAAGAATAATAAGAAGAAAATACTATTTTGTTTTTTCAGTTGTATATTTATTCGAGAGTCAACATTTACCTAATGATTGACTGTGGTTTAGGGAGCATTGGAAGCAGCTCTGCAGCTCCAAAACATGAAGATGATGAAATTGATGTTGAAATGTATATTCAGCCAGGAAATCCTTACTTCTATGCAAAACACTACAGACCCAACGAATTGGTTTAGTTCTTTATATACTCTACTTCGATTTTGTGCTTTGTCATTTCTTTGATGTGTATATGCATTGTTTTTTTGTAACATCGGAGCATTGTTAGATGAGTAATTAGCTCATTTTTCTTAAGCTTAGGGTGAGGAACTAGTCTTATTTCTTTTAACCTCTATTTTGTGACCCTAAACAAACTTTTACAACTATTACATGTTTTCCTTCCTTCATGTGCTTATGGTATCACTCTTGGCTTTTGTAGTATATTTTAAAGAATGTCGTTAAGGATTTCTGCCTTTGCTTTACAAAGCATATCAGCCTTGTATGTTGCCACTGCAAGGTATAATAGTTATTTACCTTGCGTTTTTTTTTTTTTTTTTTTTTTTTTTTTACAATTATGAAGTGAAGTCAACTTTTATTGATTGTGTTGAGAATTTGATATTCCAGTTGCATTCATATTTTTTGTTATGACAGGATGTTCGAGGTAATGAAATAGCAGCCTGTCATCACATATTGGCACAAATCAACACAACACATATCGAAAAGAGAGGAGAAATACGTAAATGGAAAGATGGTCGAGTCTTTGAGCTAGGGTGGGCAGATTTTTGTAGAAAGAGCAAGATTACAGAAAATGATAGATGCTTGTGTGAAGTTGTGTTGCATGGAGGCAAATCAATTGAAATGCTTAGGGTGCACGTTATTAGGAACGAATGAGTCAAGCAGCAAAAGTACTTCTATTAACTTGAAACTTGTTTATTTGTAAAATATTTTTATGAAGGGTGTTTTTATAACTTTCTTATGGAACAGTTTCTGCCATGACTATGATGACCACTTTTATCTATGCCTCATTGGATAATATTATTTAGTTTCAACTATTGCAGAATCATTTCTCTGATTTTACATTGGAAGATTGCAATGCACAATGGTTGAAATGTTATTGCTAATTGTTGATCAGAATTGAATTTGAAAACCTTCATTAGGTTAAAGTCACTTGTTTTCTTTGTAATAACTGTTTTATCTATAAAGTTTAGGTATTGAAAAAGTTTGGAAGTTTTATTTTCACCTTTTGAAAATGGAAAAAATCACTAATCCACTTATGCAAAAAAATATTCCACTGGGAAGTCTTCCCTCCAACCTTCTATGTATGTTTATTCTAGTGTATTCCATTTCCATTTCTTTTGAAAAAATTGCTGTATAATAATTGACTCAACTATACAGATCACACCCTCCACTATGCTGAGAAGGTAGAAAACAAAAAGCAAATCCGTGAACTTTGTTGACCGGTTTCTCATGATTCTGGGTTGAAATGTGCTGGTTCTTTACCTCCACTGTTGTGCTCATGCACTGAAGCCGATTGATTGTTCAGATCCGTCGTATGCCACGGCGCATGTGCTGATGGTGAAGGATCAATGCAGGGGACGGTGCTGCATCCAGCTCCCCTGCATCCGACTGCCATGGTCTTGTAGCGTCATCATCTAATGGCGACTCCACAGCTGACGCATGAACACGCTTAGCCGTTTGTTTCAACTTATTCGGAAAAATCATCCGCTTTTTCTTCGGTGGAATCTTGACATTCTTACTTGTTTGTTTAGGAGGCATGATCTGTCCAAAAAACACGAGAATTTAGTTGATACTAAGCAAGAAAAATCATCCGCTTTTTCCTAAGCTCAGGAGGAGCTTTTAGTGATGGTATGGTGCAAGGGTCAAGACACACTCGTTCGACCAGCTAAAACAAGAAAAAGATATGTCAATTTCTTTTGCAATTCAGTTTTTAACCCTGGTATTCTGAACAATCACTATTCACTACCACCGCAAGTTTTCCAGCATAGACCAACTATGCTTTCCATTCTTATCTACATACTTGCACTGTTTACAAGCAGTTGAGCTTTCAGTTAAAAAAAATACTGGGATTTATTGACAAAACATGAGGCTGCATAAATGATATGCTAGTCTTTCAGACAAGTTTACTTGACCAATATAAACTGTACATGTGTGTTACCACAATACCGTCATCTGCATATGTATTGTTCTCATACGTTGCGCTAGAATCGGGTTGTTTTGCAAAAAGAGTTTCAATATTTTTACTAACCATGTTTTGAGCAGTCAAAAGCTCTAATCTTTGTGTCTGGACATCTAGCTTCCTGGGACAACTCCTTGTTTATCTCATCTAGCTTTCCACATAAAGTACTATTTATAAAAGTCATAACAAGCCAATTTAGAAGAGTGGAGTCTATAACTGAATCACCAAATGGGCAATCCAAGACATGAGTATGTGATTTTTGAGATTTTTATATCCTTGTGGAGACCATCCGGTAACGGTCCACCGGAGTATCAGAGTGGTTATTTAATTTCTAGTATTTTAGCTAGCTTGTCTTTAAATCCCAACTTTCAGGTGACGATTGTTGAACTACAAGCGAATATGGTTGATCATACTCTTGTAAGAGCGGTCGTTTCTTGTGATAATCACCATGTTTGAGTTTGTTCCTCTTGGTATCGAACTCCTTTTGATTAATGATTTGAATTAAGTTTGTTTTGATAAAAAAAAATAAAAATGAATTACCTAATTAATAAATAGCATTGTCAAGGGTCCTACGACATCCACACAATAACAATAAAGAAATAAAAACAAGACTAGGGACCCCAAACAGAAGAGGTTTATGCAATAAAAAAGTTGATTTAGGAAGGTGAATGGAATTGAGATAAACAGGAGGCAAAGGGGGTGGCTCAATATTATGGCGGAGTCACAAGGGATCTAATAATGTGACACTGCAGCGGCAGGCAGAAGCACGCACGTGAAGCAAAGGAGGCCACTTTTTGTGGACATGAGCATTGCATCTGCAGTGTGGTTTTGCACAAAGGGGTGGGTGGTAAGACTGTTACGTTCTCAGTTCTCATATTTGATGGGAGCCTGGAAGAATGGATCAATTCTACAAATAGAGAACTGTAAATCTAAAAAGAGAAAGAAGCATTATTTTTATTGAATTGAATTTATTAAAACAGGATGATTCCCTTTCTTACCATATATAATGTATGCTTCTCCTTCTTACAATATGTAAAGTATAAAAGTAAAAGAAGAAGGAAAAATATGACAATGTTATGGATGGAGCTTGGCTACTTGCAAGAACCGTGAAAAGATGAAAATTGACTACAAACTGATAGAGAACAGCATCCCGATTCAGCCCTTAACCTTCAACCACATGGAAATTCTCCACACCCTGGTAATTGCTTCTCCCCTAATTAATCATCATCCCTTCCTTCCTACTTGTTTCTTGAATCTCCTCATCTAATCCCTTTGGACCATGTGTCCAATCTGGTGTGTGTGCTCTTCTTTCTTTTCTATGATTCGGGGGCCACTTGTCCCTCTTCTTCCTCTACTGTCGGCTTACGTATGCGAGCCTCAAGCACAATAGTTTCCTTCCTTATTCCCTTGTTCTCTTATGCCCATAGACCTATCAATGGCCATGTTACCCTCTACAAGTGCACAATTGCCTTCTATCTGGTTACAACTCACTAAATCCGCCCCATAGGAAAACAAACAGATGCTAGTTGATAAATAACAAAGGAATCTGAGCATGCATATTATGGAGTGCTATCCTGGCTTCCTTGTGGCTGTGCATCACAAAAAATTGACCGAAAATCAGGAACATGATCCTCTTATTATGCAACGAGGCTTTTTTTCTTTTGTTGCCTGGAAAAAGTTACACACACATCTTGCTGCAACTCCGACAGCCTCTATTGCACCTAGGGGTGTGCAATAAAACTGACCAGCTCCCATAAATTTGCACCAGCCCTCTGTGTGCATAGCCTCTGTATGTCTTTGACAGCGTCCGCTGTAAAAATCCAATATCCTTCCAAAGATGCAGTTCTTGGTTGAGAGACACAGCTAATGCTTGTAGATTTTTCTACACTCCAAGATAAATCAGGCTTTTCCTTTCCAACTGCACCAAAGATGAGAAATTTTTCTAACCCACTCACTTCCAAAATAACTTAATTACTCATGATGTAAATATAGAAAATACACCAAGTCATGGGAAATAAATCATTCAAAAGATCAAGGGCATGGGAAACAGAGCAAGGTTACTTACACTAGTGGTTGCCAATTTATTGCTTTTCCGTTAGTATATAGCACGTAGTATTACTATTAAACCACTATGAGCTTTTAGAATACTCATCGAAGCTTTACATTCTAAACACCAACGTAGCATATTGTAAAATCTAAATGTGTATGGGTTCGTGATCTCATTTGGAATCAGCAGTAATGTGAAATATGATATGTTGATTATCAATGCAGGTACCAGTGATGTGTGAGTAGCAGCATATGGCACACCAGAGGATTCCGATAAAACTGAATAAGTTTAAAGAAAAAGGAAAATATTAAACATTATTGAGAAAAACCCAAGTTCCACATCGGATAGATGAGACTCTTGATGAGAGTTTATAAAGAGGAGGCAATCCTCACCTTACAAGCCGGTTTTGTAAGGTTGAGTTAAGCCCCAAATTTCAACATGGTATCAAAGCTTGTCGAATTCAGGGGCCACCTACCTATTCACGCACCAAGCCCAAAGAGTGATGGGCGTTAGGGGGGTGTATTGGGAAAAACCCAAGTTCCACATCGGATAGATGAGACTCTTGATGAGAGTTTATAAAGAGGAGCAATCCTCACCTTACGAGCCGGTTTTGTAAGGTTGAGTTAGGCCCCAAATTTCAACAAACATTAACAAAGTAAGCAATACAAAAATAATAGGAGCAGCAGACATGGGTGTGAGATAAAAGAAAATCGTACCGGTTGAAACTGCAACTGTATTGACTGCAAAAATCAGTAGTCTAAGCTACATTGTATCATTCTTTAGATGTTTCTAATTGCTAGTTTCCTTCCATGCTTTTAATCATACAAAGGTTCCTTAACAAGCATATTTATTTTCTCATGCAGAAATTTGAGTACATCATCTCTCCCTTCCTTTATAAGTAACTGTCTTAACTTCCCAAAAGTAATACGTGATGGTCGAATTCCCTTCTCTATCATCTCTTCCAGTAAAATACAAGCTTTCATAGCATTGCCCTTTGCACACAGCCCATTGATAAGGACCGAAAAGGTGTGCAAGCTTGGGACAAACTGTTTTGACTTCATATACTTCCATATTTTCAGAGCCATATCCACTTCATTTCTCTCGCAAAACATCTTTATCAGCATTGTATAGGTGTCAGCATCAGGTTCACACAGCTTGATCATCCGACGAAAGACACTAAAAGCTTTATCAGTCTCTCCCTGGCTAATCAAACTACTCATGATAACGTTACATGTCCTTGAATTCGGAGCAATCCCATTGCTTTCCATCTCTTTTAACACCCGATGCACATTTTTCAATTTGTTTGCCTTACAAAAAGCACCAATCAAGGCATTATACACCACAACATCTGCCGCAATTCCATTCTTTTCCATCTCCATGAACATATCAATAGCATCCTCAATCCGACTCTCCACTCCATAAGTATGAACAAGAACACTGTAAATAAAAGACGTCGGCCTGCAATCATTATCATCCATCTCCTTAACAACCTCAACAGCTTCATCAACCCTACCAGCCTTACAAAGAATATCAACCATTATACCGTAAGTAACAATATCAGGATTACACCCCGCAGAAACCATCTCACCGAAAACCTCTCTCGCTTTAGGAAGATTCGGTTCCTTCCCCCACCCTTCAAGCAATATACTATAAGTCTTCGAATCCGGCTCAAACCGACCCTTCATACTATCAAAAATCTCTTGAGCCTTCCTAACATTCCTAGACTTACACAAAGCACTCAACAAACCATTGAAAGCAGCAAGATTCTGCGGCGTATCATATTTATCCATAACATTAAAAGTATAAACAGCTTCATCAACTTTATGAGCCCTAGCATATTTTCTCATAATAATACAAAAAGTTTCAACATTTACCATACCCTTTTTCCTCATTGAATTAACAAGCTCCCACATAATCTGATACTGTCTAATCTTTGCCAAAGACTCAATCATCAAGTGATAAGCTCTGATGGAATGTGAGTAATTTCTCTGCTTTTCAGCCCATTCGAAGAACCGAAACGCGGACATACCGGCATTTTCGAACCGTTTGAGAACGGTTTCGACTAATTCAGGAGAAACCCTAACGCCCGATTGATTAAGAGCAGTGTCGAGTGTGATTGCAGGAGAAGACATCATAACCTTGGATACTGTTTCGGTTAATTCTTCAATGTCTTGAATTGGTTCGTTTGTGGTTAACAATTTGGCGAATGAAACGCGTTTGAGGAGTGAAAAATTTCTATGGTTGGAAATGTTAATCATTTTGGTGGAAGGTTTTGATGTATGGATTGGAAATGGTGAGATTGGGATTGAAAGTTGCAAAACTTGGAGTTTGAGGAAATTGCAACTATGCAAATCCTAACGCCACTGATCGGGTCTGAAGAAATTGCTACCACGGCAATACACTACAGCCGATTCACGAAATTCGACAAGATGAGTTTTTTTCTCCTTTTTTTTTTTTTGAAATATTCTTAATTTCTTTTCTTGTTTTTTAATCATATTTCTCGTTCACCTGATACTTTCTCCATTTTTTTTCCATTTTTTTTTTTTTGTTAGTAAATGAGGTTTGAAATCCAGACCTCCATATATTAGTATGCATTGTCTTTATTAACTAAGGTAAACTTAATATTCTATATAAATTTTATTATTTTTGATGAAATTTTATGGATTCGAACCCCGATCCGTGTATAAATTATGCAATGTCCCTACCATTTATTATTTCGTTATATTATTTCTCTCTACAATAAATAAGTAAGAGTTTTATTAACAAGCCAATAATTAATGTTGCATTAAAAGTGACAAGTGATGTGAAATAAAATTGTTCTTCAAAAATGACAAATATTGTGAAACGGAAAAAATAACATTTGGACGAGAGGTCAAAGAGGACAAAAAAAGAATCATATTTCTCATTCTCACATATATATATATATATATTGGTAAATTTGTTAATGATTAGTTTTTATGCACTACAAAAAGAGTGTCATTTTTATAAACTAATTCTAAAAGTATTTCCACCGACTAACAAAATTTTATGAAAGTTCACTTTCAACTCAAAAATCCGTTAAAAAGGCTAAAGAATGATCTCAATTGTATGAATATTACACCAATTATTTCAATCAATAATCAAAGTATCATTTGTTAAAAGGTAATGGGTAACTCTTTAAGAATGATGGGTAGGCTAGTCTGATTTCTTTAAGAAAAAAGTACTCTTAAGAATGCATCATCATCAATTCTTTAAAAAAATGCATCATGATGAACATCCACTTAAAAACCACAATTTTTTTAATCATCTGGCATGGTACTGTCGTTGCAAATAAAAACAAAAATGGTGACAAGACATCTCTACCTTAACCCATGACCCATAATAAATTCATCAATGAGGCTACCATTAACAAGAATATAGATTGATGTCGTCCTTGGACATTATGGCATCTAAGACCTCCATTTTAAGGCAAAATTTGTTCTTTTCAAAATACAGTGAAGATAGGACCAATCCATCAAGTCATAACTATTCTCAAAGTCAACCTTGAACATGATTAAATCCCTTTGTTCTTTTTAGCTTCATCCACAATCTTGTTGGCAATCAAGACACCATCAACAATTTGTATATCCTTCAAAAAAGACGACCGAGACTCATAAACTACCTTTTCAATAACGCATTTTAGACGATACCTAGTCAGAGAAATTAGTTTATAATCTACCATAGTTTGATAATTCATCTTCTTAGAAATTACAATGGTAAAAATACTATTCAAGCCACACACCAACCTCCCATGGATTTGAAAATCAGTAAATAACTTCATAAGATCTTATTTAATGTCTTCCCAAAATTCTTTTAAAAACCCAAAATTAATCCTATTGAGACCAAAAATTTTGAAGCTTTCATAATTCCACAATGCTTCTTACATTTCCTCCAAAGAAAAATGTTGAGTTGAAGAAACTCCGTCTAACTCTAACATACCCTTGATAGACATTGTACACACAATTGACCTACATATATGTCTCTTTTCAAAATGATTTTTAAAGTGGTTGAAGACTTCACCTTTAATTTCATTCACCCCTTCCACACTTTATCTGTTAACACTAATGCTTAAAATTGCATCATCACTCCTTCTCTTAATCATATTATGGAAGAACTTAGTATTAACATCACATTCTTTTAACCATAACCACAAGATATTTACCATTGAAGACTACCATTCACCCTTGACAAAGAGGAAAAATTGCTAACCAATTCCTCATTGGGAACGATTATCTCATACATTACATCAACTGCCATATACAAAAAGTTTGTTAAGTCTGCTCGTTACCTGATCCTCGAAACGAAACTCAATAAACCATATACCGTTTAACGAAAAGTCTATCAAACCAGAATTTTCAATGAGCTCGTTGGAAATTCTCATATAACTATCTCTAGAATAATCAAAAGTTCCCTTACGTTGATACGACTTCTTTAAAACCTTCATAGATACAAAAAATCAGACAAGAATCGCCTACTACATTTTGATATAATTGTTGTCATAAAACTCATTTTTAAAAACAATACACATTACATTTTATCTGTAGCACACACATTAGAAATAGTCAAATACTCTGTATAATTAAATCACATACTCGATATAAACAACATGTTATTCAGATTACATGAATATTCTGCAGCAAAACACACTTAGTATCATGATGAATATATCAGAATCGTGATGAACCCTGTGATTATAACAAATGCATCATTATGATTCTGACGTATATATTAGAAATTAAAATAAAAAATGTTTTAAACACAAAACTTATATTTTAATTTATTTACAATCCTTTAACACGTGCCTTAATGTAGAAGTTTTTTTTTTTTGACAAAAAAGTGGAAATTATTGGGAAGCAATAATAATATAACCGCGTAGGATTGTGCGTGATTGGTCACTACCAGAAAGGCATCGGCAGCCCAGCCAGCGAAGTGAAGAAAGAGAGAAATAGAGAATAGGAAAAGAAGAAACCCTCATCTCTTCTCTTTCTCTTCCATTCTGAGACACAAATAGAAAATAGGATCCTTAATATTAACCTTACACCTATCTCTATCTATCTATCTATTTCCCTAACTAACTTTCTATTCCCGCCACAACACTTTTCATCTCACAATTTTCCCAATTCATTTTTCCTTTTCCTACCTTATACCCCAATTTTCCGTTCTATCCATTTTGTTTCAACCATGGACGAGTTTGGTGTTTTGACCGAACGATATGGATTGAAACCCCAAGGTAAATCAGCTCCAATGGCTTCCATAAAGCGATCCACACCCACACCTCCCACCAATTCTCACTTCCAATCCCAAAACGGATCCAGATCTCCTCAACATTCAACTTTCGATTTTGATTTCGGCGTTAAACCACAGCACTCAGGGGGTTTTGGCGATGCCATTGACGATATCTTCGGTGGAAACACCAAATCAAAGGTCGGCTATGGAGTTTCGTTTGACGATGATCCGATATTCGGATCGGTTTCAACATCTTCTTCGTCGTCTCAAGTTTATGTAGATGATATATTCGGTGGAGTCAATCAAAAAACTGTCGGTGTTGATGATTTATTAAATAACATTGGTGGATTGCATGCAACAAACTCTAAAAGTTCGATTAAAAAATCGCATGATTTTGGTGACTTCATGTCTGGCTTTGGTGGAAGCAGCGTTTCCAATAATGGGTATGGTTTTTTTGTCTTCAGTTCCTTTTTTTTTTATTTTTTTTTATTTTTATATATGAAGAATTGAATTGATGTTAAGGAGAATTTATTCTAAAGTTTATGGTAATTCACATGATATTAGTCTGTCTGGAATGTATCGTTTGTTTTACTGATAAAAGGACTATGACAGAAAAGCAACTGATTATGATGATAAATTTTTAGCTGTTAATTTATCGGCATATCCATATAGATGAAGACAAAGTACCATGTACATGCTCCATTGCTCCCAGTAACCTTTGGATGTTGTTTAGAGAGAAATAAAACCATTGTGTAAGTAGGATATTAGCATTACACTTATAGTAAAGCTTATCGATATAAGTATTGAAGATGCATCATGGATTGCCGTAAATATTTTGGCCTTGACTATATTCTCATATTTTGGAAGGAAATATTTGAGATTGATGACATGCAAGGTTGTCAAACCTGAGAGTTAAAGTAAACTCGTTTTGTCTAGGTGGAGTCAACTTGCAAACTTGATCTGTTACGAGTTTACATCATATTTAAGTAATAAGTTTATCTCGTGTTTTTAACAACTTTGATGAGGGGCACGATACTGTTCGTTTGCATGATCTTGTGTGGATAAATTTAGATTCATTTTGCGTGGTTCATATTTTTGGGACAGCTATACTTTGTTAGGTTAATTATGAATTTGGTTTTAGTGTTCTTTTTCTTCATGTTTCCAGCCATGCTTTGTTTGAACACACAACCTGTGTCCTCGTTCTGTGTATGTGTAGAAATTTTGATGCATGAACTACACTTTTTGGCATATGCATTGGTTGAAGCTACTTCAAATACATGCTTCTTGATGTCAATATTATTTGGGAGTATCTTTGACTATTCTTTCTGCTTAATTTTTAAGTGGACGTAAGACATTTTTTTTCTATTTACAAGTGTTTTGTTGTTTATCGCTTGAATTAAAAATAACAGCCTATGTTTTCTTTGACCTTTTTATTGATCGTCGTCATACTTTGGTATTGTCTCACTGTATCTTGATATGTTTTTTTTCTCTCTCTCTCAGGAAAGCTAGCATTGAGAAGAATAATCCTCGGAAACCAACTGCCACACCCCATGATGATCCATTTTTAGTATTTGAAACTTCTTCAAGCACAGCATCTTCAGAATCATTCCTGGACTCATTAGAGCAAATCACTAAGAATAGTTCGAAACATACAAGTGGCAGCTCAAGCACCTCCCCATTATTGAGGCCTCCTCCCAAGCCAGTGAATGCTTCAAACTCAAGTAAAGATTCATTCAAATACTTGAGCTAGAAGACGTGAATAGCCATTTTTTTTATCATTGGCTCTGGTTTCTGATATCATTTTTTGATGCAGTTAACAACTCAAGTTTATCATCATCAATAGACGAGCTTGAGAACTTTGCCAAGGGCCGAGTGCAGAGTAATCCTAGTAGAAAGGCAAATACCAACACCGGTGAGATTAAGCAAAACTCAGCAGCTAAGCCAGTCAAAGATAGAGGAGCTCCAGCTGCAAGAGTGAATCAATTAAATGGTGCAGATGATCTTGAATCCTTTTTCAGCATGGGCTCTCGATCAAGCAGTGCACCGAAGTCAAGGACTACACCTGTGGTAGAAATTATTAATATAATAAGGTCTTGCTAACGTGTGCCTTAAGAACATTGGTTAAGAAGTCAATAAAAGGAAGGTTTTAACTTGAAAATACAAATTGAACATTTATCAATGTAATAAAAAATACACCATTTTCCCATATAAACTGACCTCTTTTGATTCTTTAAACAATTTCATAAGGGCACTTGTTAGCATTCTCCATATGATGATATCAAACGCTATTGCTACACCGAAAGACTATATTCAGTATTTTTTTTCTGATGCATTTCATAGGATCCCATGTTTGATCGCCAAGTAAACAGTAAAGTAAAACATGAAGGGTCACAAAGAGGACCATCAGGATCCCCAGCCAATCCGAAGAAACCTTCTTTCACGTCATCTTTTGACGACTTGTCATTGATTTTTGGCGGTAAGTTGTTTAAATTTATTTATTTCTATCACGGTGAAGTTATTTTATTGTCAACCTATCATTTTGTTTTCTTTTTGTTGCAAAAGCTTCCCAGTCATCTGAATTCGAGGAAGTGGAAGGTGAAACTGAAGAAAGAAGAAAAGCGAGATTGGGACGTCATCAGAGAACACAAGAGAGAGCGGTGTGTATTATTTTTTCTTGCTCGTTTTTCTGAATGTTTATTAATGAGGGATGGGCTCATCATTGCAAATTGAATGTCATATTTTTATTACTCAACATTTTTTGTGATATTTAATTTTCTAAAAGATTTGATTGACAAATTTTAAGCTTAATTAATGATCTATACAAAGACTTGGCTTAAGATATTTTTGGAAATTCATCTTTAATCTTGAACCCAAAAGCACATATTATATTTAAATAGTTTATTCTCGACACTGGCATTACAGATTTATATTGACATGATTTCTCATGGGACAATTTTGTTCTTTTGACTGTCACGTTTTCAGTTGAAAGCAGTGGCTGATATGAACCAGCGGGACCTTCAATCTAAGCTGGAGCAAGAAGAGAGACGAGTAAGTTTTTGTTTGGATTGTGATTTATTTCTAAGGATAATCCTGCTATAATTCTCCCCAGTTTTTTTTTTCTTTCTCTCTCTTTATATTTGTCAAATTTTCTTAGTGTGGTGTTTGATTTTAATTTGGCAGCGAATAGCCGATACTGTGGATGTTCAGATAAAGAGGTGGGCTGCAGGGAAAGAGGGAAATATGCGGGCCTTGCTGTCATCATTGCAAAATGTAAGGTTTCTTGCCATTATTGTTGTTAATTGTTAATGCTTAATTTCAATTTAGGCTCTTGAATTGACCGATTTGAAACTGTCGTTTGATTAGGATTCTTACTATCATATTGTTATAAGGTTTCATTGAAAAGGAAATGGAAACATCAGGTTGTTTGGCTATCTATGTGCCAGATAGGCATTTGAAACCTAGGTTCGGAATAGCTCTAACTTTTAATGCTTGGGCACAAGGATTAAATTAAATTCAGTATAAAACATTAAAGAAATGGAAAAATGAAGGAATAATATACCATATATAAATGGAATTATTTAGAAGAAACTTTATTTTCAATAATGTGCTGGGTTAGTTGTTACTCGTATTTGTGTTTAATTTGTATGCAATTGTGTGAAAGAACTTGGTAGAATATAATGTTGATTGATTTGTTGACTGAAATCTACATAAAGTTTTATCCATGCCCGTCAATTCCAACCATACATTTCTTTTGTTGGGGGGGGGGGGGGGCTAGATTTATAAATAACTATTTGAAAACAAACGTAGCATTGATTGTGCGTCTGTGCAATTTATTTATGGTTAACTGGATGCTTTTTCCTTGATAAAACTTTCAGTCATTACTAATATCTCATTTAAGAGGAAGATGGTGTACCTTTTTACTGGTCCTTTATTTCCTTTGATAAATAATAATTTATCCTGAAACATTTGTTTTATACAATGCTTCTTATCTTTGAATTAATATGCAGGTTCTTTCGCCAGATTATGGGTGGCAACCAGTGTCTCTGACGGATATGATCACTTCAGCTTCGGTAAAAAAAGTGTATAGGAAAGCGACATTATGTATTCACCCAGATAAAGTCCAACAGAAAGGTGCTAGTCTTGAACAGAAATATACCGCAGAGAAGGTTTTTGACATCCTTAAGGTACCATGTCAAATAATTTTGTAGAGTTGCTTTGCTTATAACTAAAATCCATACCCTTTTTTATATCCGTTCTATTAAATGTCACAATTCTGCCACACGGCACCTATGTATTGTAATATACATAATTCTATTGTACTGCTTGCTAGATTACACTAATCACCACTGTTAACCTTAACATATAATCCTCTGGTATTGAAATATAATAACTGGGTGCTTCTCTTACATATGTTTATTCTTCTGATCTTGAAACAGGAAGCTTGGACCAAGTTCAATGCGGAAGAGCTTCGGTAGATCCATCTCTTGAGGTTTTCACGAGTCAATGGATCAACGACTTGCATGGTTACGGTTTGGGGCTTTTTACTTGCCTAGCTGATGTTTGATATATCGTTTTTGTGCAGTCGAAGGTTATCACTCTACATATATGTTACATGGTGTCATTTGGCTGCAGATTCTTTGTCCTACTGATATTGAATGCTCTAGTGTAAGTTATTATATATCATAAGTCCGTGCCTAAAATCCAGTCGGCTTGCTCAAATTGTGAAGGCAAAGACTTGTATATTTAGTTTTTTTTTTTTTTTACGGGGTATATTTACATTATTAGATCAGATATATGCAAAGTTGCATACGTAATTTGTTTGATTGTTGATATTTAATTTGAGAGATTATGTTATTTTGTAAATATAATTTGTGTCTTGGACTCTAATTTCTTAGACGAACACAATTTTCTTATAGAAATGTTCATTTCGAATTTATATCATATATAGAGTACCTAAATAAGGGAGTGGTTATGGTGCATAAGGATTTTCTTATGCACCGTGCATAATGCTTCCTACACCCCAATCCATTTTTTCATACACCCCCCCTCCCATCAAACCTAACGAAAGCCCATTTTCATTTCTCTCCAAAACCAACCGAAAACAACACTCTCCAAAAGCCCATTTTCACTAAGAACATTTGACGGCGTCGTTTTTGCCTTTCTCTGGCTTTGTGATTCTGAAACCAATAGAAAACATTTTTGCCTTCAATTTTTCCAAATTTTCTAAGCTGGGCAGTGATCTGTTGGATTTGCTCAGCATAAGGTGTTCTTGTTCCTCTTCTATACAATTCTTCCACTGTTGCAGATGAATTATTATTATTATTCAACTCTGATCTCTTGCTATGATCTCCTACTGATGCTATAAAACATCATCATGACACTTTTAGTTTACACATACATACATATAGTAAGTGTAAATAAGAAGAGAAAAGAGTATATACCTTGCTGCCGCAGATTGTGATGATATTGTGAAAATAAATCATTGCCACCATGAATGCGGTTTAAGGAAGGAGTTATAGTTGAAGTGTTGTTAGGAGAAGTAGTAGGGACTAGGACTGGTCTTGGCATGAGAGGCCTTAGTTTCCTTCCACAGAATGGATAATCAGCCATGTTGAACTCACCACCTTCATTGTAACCCACCATCCACATGTTGTCAACTAGGCCTTTTCTCACTAAAAGGCTAATTATAAATAGTAGAACGAATGAAGTTACTTAGCTATAAACACTGTGTTATAAGTTTGTAATAATGATTTTATCGGGAATATTTTGATATGATCTAGTGGAAATCATTCATTTCACATTCTTTATTGTTACAAAACCATTAGACCATTAGTTTGGTTTCACATAGAACACTATCAAAACCATTAGACCATACTTATGGTTTCAGTAATATTTTTTACTTAAAACCATTTAAAAATAATGATTTTCATGTTATAAGTTTGTAATAATGATTTTATCGGGAATATTTTGATATGATGTAATGGAAATCATTCATTTCACATTCTTTATTGTTACAAAACCATTAGACCATTAGTTTGGTTTCACATAGAACACTATCAAAACCATTAGACCATACTTATGGTTTCAGTAATATTTTTTACTTAAAACCATTTAAAAATAATGATTTTTATGTTATAAGTTTGTAATAATGATTTTATCGGGAATATATTGATATGATCTAGTGGAAATCATTCATTTCACATTCTTTATTGTTACAAAACCATTAGACCATTAGTTTGGTTTCACATAGAACACTCTCAAAACCATTAGACCATACTTATGGTTTCACATAGAACACTATCAAAACCATTACACCCTTATCTTGGTTTTACATACAAAACTATCAAAACCATCAAACCATACTTATGGTTTCACATAGAACACTATCAAAACCATTAGACCATACTTATGGTTTCACATAGAACACTATCAAAACCATTACACCCTTATCTTGGTTTTACATACAAAACTATCAAAACCATTCAACCATACTTATGGTTTCACATAGAACACTATCAAAACCATTACATCATACTTATGGTTTCACATAGAACACTATCAAAACCATTACACCCTTATCTTGGTTTTACATACAAAACTATCAAAACCATTAAACCATACTTATGGTTTCACATAGAACACTGTCAAAATCATTAGACCATACTTATTTATTACTATTAGAATTCAGAGCCATAAAAATCAAGCACAAGGCCACATTCCTTGGTAACATGTTTTGGATTATTTGATGAACTAATATGTTTCTTGTCATGCCAACAAACACTGATCCATTTCACATGAACATGATAAAGACCAGAGATGGTATGGGCAAGTGGGCAATGGTTGATGGGCTAATAAGAAAAATGTGAACCAAGACAAAAAGAGAGTGTGTGGCCAAACTGGATGGAGTAATGGCGGTTCTATAAGCAACCAGGTGCATTGCTTCAGGCCACCAAGCACCATTACACTCTATTGTTAATCTTCTCTTACATGGTGTCTCAATGAGTAATCTTTTCTTTTTTATTTCTAAATAAAAAAGAAAAGCAGAGAAGCATAGGGTATTCATGGTCACCTTTGAGTACACTAACAATATGCAAAAGTTCTTCTCTTCGATCCAAATTCACGGTATTTAATTTCAGATACTTTAAGCTTATCAGCTGTGATGGATGAATGATATCTGCATATAACATCTATGCATACAAACAACAAAGTTATGAGATATATTCATACAACACTTCAAATGGAAATAACACAACTTTCAATGTAAATATTGGATTGGATCATGAATCAAATTAACTGACCTTGGAGTCTAATCCCATAGTAAGTCTCTGAATTTTTGGCAAAATATTATTCAAACCAGATATCCCATCCCGATAAACTATCAGTGTAAGATCAATTAGATTCTTCGCTTTCTCCAAACAAATTGACTTGATGGCCTGATTACATTTACATTGTATGCGGAAGACCGTGAGAGTAGGAGCAGATAAATCAACACATTCATAACCAGAACATTGTACAGTGTAGAGCTCTTGAAGTAATGAGCAGCCAAAAATAAGACTCAAGTGGACCAAACTCAAATCTAATGCATTCTAAATGAAGGTACAACAAACATTTAAAGCCACAGAAATTAGGCGGAACTAAGAACTTAAATTTGCAAATTCAAACGTGAGTCAATTCTTGACAAGAGAAGAGATGAGATGGCATGCGATAGATATAATATCTATCGTTCACAAGCTGAATATTTTTAACACCTTTCCTTGACAAAAACAGAATCCACCTAATGAGATATCCAGATTTGAAACCCAAAAAGCTAGAAGTGGTGAAAAGTATAAACTTATATATCGGCCCATTGTGGAGGAAAAGAACTTCCGTGATAATTCTTGAAACATCAAGGGCTTCGAGATCCTTGTACTTGCAAAAAAAAATCTTGACAAAACTCAAGTCGTGGGACTGTAATCCACATATACCTCCACTTTCTAGACAGAACACTAGTCCTCACTAGGTCTCGGGCATTCAAGTGTTATAGGATGCCATCGATGACATTACTTGGTAAGTCACTGATTCGATCAATGTGATCACCGCAATTGGCCTTCTTCGTGAACAGAGTCATCAGTGAACTACAAATTCAAGCAAAAGAGTAAATTGATCCTTTACATATCAAATCGGAAATTGATCCTTATCCATAAGAGAAGCTAAATTGATCCTAATATCAACAATTGAATCAAAAATTTGAATCACTAAGAACAAAAACCATTAACAAAAATTCTTAATTTAAATAAAAAATTTAGCTTCTCATGGCACATTAACAAATCACTAAGAACAAAAACCATCATAAGAGAACAGAAGAGAAGCTAAATTAATCCTAATATCAACAATTGAATCAAAAATTTGAATCACTAAGAACAGAAACTATTAACAAAAATTCTTAATTTAAATCAAAAATTTAGCTTCTCATGGCACATTAACAAATCACTAAGAACAAAAACCATCATAAGAGAACAAAAGAGAAGCTAAATTGATCCTAATATCAACAATTGAATCAAAAATTTGAATCACTAAGAACATAAATCATTAACAAATCAGAAATTTGAATCAAAACCTAAATCATATACATAATTACCTCTTCAAAATGCAGTACGAAATCACGTCAGAGTGCGAGCAAGGAGTGAAATCCGTGCAAATTGCACAAGAAGATTGAGCACGTCGTCGTAAAATGGAAGAGGTGATCTCGTCGTCGCCGTGAATGGAAGAGATTGAGCACGTAATGGAAGAGGTAAAATGGAGTCAAATCACGTCGACGTGATCTCGCCGGTGAAACCACGTCGGAGCGGCGAGAAAGGGTGAGCACGTCGGAGCGGTGAGCACGTTGGAGCGGTGAGACCGTCGGAGCAGTGAAAGTGTGAGCTGAAAGTGTGTGCAATCAGATTGTGAAAGTGTGAGCTGAGAACCCTAAAATTATTACAAGATCCGATAGTTGTGCACCATAACTTTTACCCCTCACATGTGCTAAACAATCACCATGACCCTAACTAGAATTCTCACTATTGTTTTTCCAATTATGAATAGGATTATCCATATCACTATTGTTTACACTATTATTTTTCTTCCCAAAACAAAAATAATCCACCCAAACCCACTTCATAATTGCATGAATCTTTGGTTTTATTTCCTTTCATTTTCATCTAAACTCTAATTTATTTACTTCCATTTTCATCTAAACTCTAAATTCAAAAACACAATTAGAGCACAACAAAACACATACAAAACATAATCATGAATCTTTCGATTTTGTTTTTCGATATTCTTCATCTTTCAAAAAAACACACACAAAACACAACCAAAATAACACACACACTAACAACTTGCACACCTCAAGCTCCTACTCTTTGCTTTCAACAAAGTCCCTTTATCCTCTGATTAATCAATCTCTCTTTCAATATTTTGTAGCTCTTGTGTGTATTCCCATCAATATCCATCAAAACCCACCTAAAAATCAATTCCTTAAAATCTCAACCAACCCAATTATCAAAATGGTAAAACCCCACTTCTAGTTCTAACAAATTCAACAAAAAATTCTGATTTTGAAACCAAACCCGTTTAAGAATGCTAATTAAAAATACCTCATTTCTTTAATATGCCATAATGTATCTTATTTTAGGTGTTTTAGTAAAAAATTTATGATTACATGACCATATTCACCTATAATTCATGTTCGATATGTACCGATTCCACACCTACTTTCAACCAAAATATTTCTATAGTTTATGGAGAGTATGAGATGACGAAAAATTTGTACTTTTTTAGTAGACATTTTTTATTTATTTAAGAAAGAACATGATAAAAATGATGGCTGTTAAAAAATGACAATTTGATAATAGACACGTATATCTATGATAACTTTATTACTCCAAAAATTCTTCTTAATATCCGTTTAACATATTGAGCGGCGCACATATGCGTGGTTATGGCTGATTACGTGCACCAGCGGTTGTTCCAATGGTGAGGATTGAGGACCATTCTTGAAATGAATAAACATTGAATTCCATCAAGATCAAAATAAATATTTAAAAGCACCTACTCGATCCCCCAAAATTAACAACAAAAACAGCAATAATGTTATAACTTCTCTTTTCATTGTATAAGTACAACCACATGCTCTTATGCCAACCTTCAACTTAATTCCTTAGCCGACGAAAATTTATTTTAGTTGTGTTCAATAATTGTTTGCACGTAGGGACATTACTTCAAAGATACGGATTTTACGAGCCATGGGCCATTCATGAGATTTTGTATGTAACGTTTCAAATGAGAAAATAACTAGTAGTACTTAGTTAACATTATTTTATTTTAGCTACGAGTCACTTAGTTTAAATTAAAGTTTTAAATTTAACTTGACCAAAAAAAATGTTTTTAATTAAACATGTCATTTATCCTTTTTTTTCATGTCAAAATAGTCATTTAGCATATCGAGAGTATAAAATAATGAATCTTGCTAACAAGTGCTTTTATGACACTTGTTAAAGATTGAAGAAAAGAAATACTACCTCCGTTCCTAACTAATTATAAAACCCTTTTGAAAAAATAATTTGTCCCATTTTATAAGATTCTTTTGGTATTTTCAAGTACATTAATTGTTTCTTTACCAACATACCCTGATTTATTTTGCATATTTTTCTTCAATCAACAATAAATATTATATTGAAAACATAAGTTAATTCTCTCTCTTAAGGATAAAATTGTAAAAACAATAGTAATTATATACTCCCTCCGGTCCTATTTATAAGAGACAAGTTACTTTTTAGATACATTAAATAATTTATGTATTTGATTTAGATTCTTGACTAGATACATACATTATCCAATGTATCTAAAAAGTCAACTTTCTCTTGTAAATAGGACCGGAGGGAGTACAAATTTAATACTACAACCAACTTTCCTAATCTCCGTAATTTTGACAAAAGGCTCCTATATTTAAGGATGGAGGTAGTAATTGATAAGTTTTATTTAAAAAAAGTTACTTTTTAAAAGTTTCAATGCATTGAATTTAATATTTCCAATTCTCTAGACTTCTTAACAAGTGTCTTGAGAGCACTTGTTAACATTTCTTTAAAATAATTTTACATTGTAAATCAATGGTAACCGTGTATTGTAACACCTCGTTTTCCCAACTTAAAAATTTCATAAATATTTATCAGAGTAAACAACACATAACGGAATGCTACACTTCTAAAATCATAAAAACAGATAATTAACAAATTATCTTTCAACATAATTATTTCAAAACTTCGCAGCGGATTAAATTCATCTTTGTAAATAAGTCTTGGCACGCAGGCCTCATAAAAACCATCTCATAAGTTCAGTTAAACAACATAATCATAGCATATACGCAAAGGAAAGAGAAATAGCCACTAAAGATCCCCTCCCGTTACATATGAGAGCAACCTAAGACTCAGTGAGGAATAAATCACTCACGACAACAACACCAGCAACCTACTCTTGATCACCTCCAAGTTACTCATACGAAGAGCAACATTTCCAAGCAGAAGGGGTGAGATTTCACAAAACAATAATATTAAACATATAATTCAACAATTATATTTAACAACTTGAAAACATCATAATAACATCATGGATAATAATATATCACATATCACTTCATAAATAGTTCATAAATGAAACACAGCTCAACATCTTGGCAACTTATCATCTTCGACTCGACAATGTGACTATGCAACTTAGACCTCTTATATGCATGTGGTACCAATCCAGGGCATCAAGCCCACATCGCTATTTGAGTATTAATATACTTCCAGGGCATCAAGCCCCCATCGCTATTTGAGCTAAAGCTCCATCGTGTTGAGTACAAAGCTCCAGGACATCAAGCCATCCACAATGAAATGCTAATGCATGGACTCGACCTCTTAAACATCTTAAATCGACAACCTCTTATATAATCCAATAATTTGGAACTTCATCATCTTCATTAACTTAGACCGACTCATGCAGCTTAGTTAAATAACAACATCAACATAGGCAGTATACAAACAACATGACATAATAATATCAAATGCAAGTCAACAACATCTCAATTATACATTCATAATCCAAGTAATGCGTATAACATTATATCACATCATAATCAACATCAACACATCTTAAACAGCTTTACAGATTATAATTAACATCATCATTAAGTCTCAATACTACCCCAAGGTTAAACTCTCAACAACTCGTGCAACAAAGGTCGCAAAATCCTAACAAGGCACTCTGTTTCTGGGTCACTCGCGAGGCGAGAGCCTCTGCTCGCCGTGGCGAGTTCAGGTTAGATTCCCAAAAGTTCATTCTACAATCTTTCCAGGTTCAATCTCATCCTACATTCTTTCCTAATCATTATTAGACATGTTCAGGCACTCAAAAGCATCTAAAGATCAACTCAAAAGTCAAAATCACGAAATCTTGCAAGCTCTCTGGTCAAGCTCACTAGGCGAGTTCATCTGCTCGCTATGGCGAGCTACAAGGTGTAACTCGCGAGGCAGGTATGGTTTGCTCGCGAGGCGAGCGATGAAGTTCATCACTCGCCGTGGCGAGGATCATGGCTCGGGAGGCGAGCGATGAATATCGCTACGGGCAAAAGTGTAGTTTTTCATAAAAATCACTAATTCTCATGGTTTTAAGCCTAACTTTGATTCCAGAATTCATCCTACACATCATCTAAGGTCTAGGAACAGTTTCTACATCAATCTAACAACTTTTCATCGTTTAATCATCAAATTCTATCATTAACCCTAATTCTCCAACTTCTCTAATTCAATCCTACACTTGCTAAATATGATCATCAGAATTATATAGATTAATAGAATTGTAAGTTAGTCCCACCCTTACCTTATAGGTCAAAATCGCAGCCTCTAGGTCTCTCTTGCTCTTCTCTTGACTTTTTCTCCTTTTTCTCCAAAACTGATCGTACGTTATGTTTTTCTCAAAACTAGGTTTCACTATTTATATCACCTCCATCTATCTTATCTTATTTCTCTTTCTCCCCCAAAACTCTCTAAAATCTCAAAACAACCCCTAAACTCAATATTTATTTTATTTTCAAATCTTATTTTATTGAACAATAAAATAAGTCACAGCTCCTCATAAATCACATAAAATCACCTCAATCATATAAACCTCCTAAATCACACATATATCATATAAATATAATATAAACTCCTCTTAATAAATTCTAGACTCAATTAAATAATTAAATAATTCAAGGAGGGCGTTACATGTATCGCATCAAATAATCTCATTACACTTCTACTTTCTTTTTTTGGTCAAGTAGCTTAGTGACTAGAGATCACACAATTAAATATGGAGAAGTGAGATATACGGGGTTCGAACCCCAACCCCTGCATATAACATCAATATCCCTACCAACTCACATGAATCTCTACACTCCTACTTTAATAGTTCAACATGGAGAAATAGTTGATTCCTATTAGATATTTGTGTAAAATCAATTGAAACTGACATAACATATTGATTATATTCTATGTTTAAATTTGTTTATACATACAACCTCTCTTTTTTAGTCCACTTCTATTATAAACGTGTGTACAATCATTGAATGATATACAATACCAAAGTCAAATTTTAAGATTACGTTAAAGTTTATCTTATATCAATTGCTCCAACTAATATCATGCTACTCAAGTCATATTTCAAATATCTAACTGGGATTGTAAATCGTGTGTTGAGAGTCTAACAACAAATATAATATTAATTTTGTAAATACAGAGACTTGCTCCATAAACAAGTTAATTTTGTAAGGTTATTCAATATTTGTTGGTAACATGCTAGTCATGGGGCCACTAGCGTGCCGAATGCTAAATTATTAAGTACTCCCTCCGTCTCATAATAGTTGTATTATTTATTGTGGGACGGAGGGAGTATTATTAATTAATCACATGCACTCCAATTACACATTGAATTGGAAACTTGTATTGACATATATGGACTATGAGAAACAATTGATTGGTCACAACACCATCAAAAGGGAAAGGTCGTTAACACTTGATTGTGTATTCTTTATTGCTAAAGCTCAAATATTATCCATACATATTTCCCCCAAATATTACCAATCGTATCTACTAGTATAGTGACAATAGTTTGTACTGCAAATTTCAGCCATAACACATATGTATCTCCTAAATTATTAGGGATGGTAATTTCATTTGACCACCTGCATTGACCTTTTAACTACAAAGTATAGCAATTTTGTAGTAAAAGAAACAAATTTTTGACCTTAAAAGAATTGAATGTGACTTTTAAGATGAAATTTGTACTCATGCTATGAGATCTTTAAATGTGTCATACATTTGCCTTAAATATCAGGGGTTTCTCCAACCCACACTTTGTCTTTTTGTTTTAAATTTTGGTTCAGTGTGTTAAATTTGGTATTGAATTTGGCTCTGTAGCAGTTTGGTATGTTGAGATTATTTCACAACCCACAGTTTGGAACACCACCCTTTCCTCCATTGCTTTCATTGACACGACACCAAGGTACCGTCAACCCAACAACATTGTTTTTGACGCCATGCATTTGTTTTATTTTTTATTTTTTTTGAATTAAAGCTGAAACAGAATTACAACTGAACAGCTAGGACCACTCAAACAAGTTTTTAACCCTACAGACTTTGAAAGTATAGCTAGTTTTTGTTTTCTGTAGGGGCTGCTACAGACCCTTAACTGGTTCATCTCTATGGATTGTAAAAGGGTAGTAGATGACCTTGATAATTTAAAGTTGGATCGAACCATGGTTTAATTATCTCACAATGTAGCGGCTCTTTTATCCTTGAAAAACAAAGACAAAGTTGTGTTTACTAGACGACATATGAATGGTAGTGTTCAAACTCTAACACAAACATCTATTAATACGCTATTCGCAGTACTTTTACAAACATTCCTCATTGTATTTGGAACATTATCATGAATGAAATGCGTTGAATTTGTCTACTTAAAAAAAAGGGTAGATTCTCTTGAGTCAATCTTATTCAAAGCATTGTTGGATCTTAAATGTGTGCAATTTCTCAATCGAGCACGTTGTAGGAGATTAGCTCATTTCTTTTGAGCTAACTCTCATTGACTAGTATACATTTTTTTTTTGGTACAAGACTGGTATACATTTTAATAGATGTAGTAGGTTATACAAAATGTTTTTTTTGTTTGTCAAGTAAATTAGTAATTAGAATTTTATCTTTTTAAGATGAATAAATGGGGTGTTCAGGATCTAGCGATGGACTGTGTAATACAATGTCCCTGTCAACTGTGTAAAGCTTACAGGAATATGTTGTTTCTATTATTGGATCAATAAGTCTCGTTATTAAATTAAATGAAATATGATGAGATTTAATGATTAATAAGTAAGTAAAAAAAAAAAAACTTGCATGATACAATACTAATTTGTCCGTGTACATTAGACAATTGTCGTAACCAACATTTTTTTTTAATGAACTGCTCTGTTTTATTTTTACCAAAGGGGAGGAAATAAATAAAAGGGACAGATAATTTTAACCATTTCTATATTCCCAGTTTCTTTTCATGTTATTCATTTGCAAAATAATAACAAGCCTGTCTTTACCTTATGTTATCCATGTTGTATTTTTTCAGCGAAGATTAATTTTCAAAATTCTAATTACAATAGCCAACTCAAGAAGATAATAAGAGTCTATAAGCTGTTTTATTTCTTTCATATTTCTTTCAAGGTTGACTTACAATAAACTTTAAAAAGTATAATTATGATTAAATTACACCAAAGATCCTTTAAGTTTGAGATTTCTAACATATTGATCTTTAATTTATTTTGGTCACACATAATTCTTTAAGTTTGAGGTCTCGAACAGATTGGTTTTAAGATATTTTGGTCACACATAAGTCGTTTAAGTTTGCAAAAGTTTTCAATTTAGTCATTCTGCCACATAATCGTTTTGGTTAACAGAATAACTAAATTGAAAACGTTTACAAACTTAAAGACTTATGTGTGAACAAAACAACTTAAAAGATCAATCTATTAGAAACCTCAAATTTAAATACTTATGTGTGATCAAAATAACTTAAAAACCTCTGATGTAATTTAACCTATAATTATTCAAGTTGTGACCCATTTAACATAAATATTTTTCCTTCTAATAAAATAGTTTCACACAGTTGTGTACAATATTTCCCCCTTCCAATATTAATCCCTTCACACAAGCTGTAATATAAAGCATGTATCTCATGAAGTCTCAAATTATATACTGATCATACACAAATTTAATGTAGTCATAATATTGAATCAATAGACAGTCTTGAATGGCTTAAAAACTTTAAGATCAAGAACAATCCCAGCAATAGAACCAACAGCAGCAGCTATAGAGATTATAAGACACGCAACACTAAGCAATTGAAGACAGATCCATTTCGAGCTCCACTTCGGTATTCTCTTTTGAATTATATACATCTCCACAGGAAAATAAACCGTAAGTGGCCAAAATCCAAGTGCACCAAGAAGTCCAGCTATGTCATTGAAAAATGGAAGGAGCATTGATACCAAAGTTGTTAATATTACAAAAATTGTCCTCCAAACCAATCTAAATAGGTTGAGCTTGCACATTTGTCTGCCAGGGATTGGAATTTTTATGTTCTTATTCACAAGATCACTCTGAGGGAATCTTTTCGCTGTGTAATTTTCAACGAATGCATAAAGGGGTTGGCAGTAGACTTGGTATGCACCAATGAGGTGGATAACTATGGCAACATTGGCTATGTCAAGGAGCCAAAATGGGTTATAGAAACCAAAACCGGTTAAAAGGTTTCCAGGACTTGAATTTCCAAATGCCGCGTATCCAAAACAGCCACAAAGCATGTAGAAAAATGCTGTCGCTGCAACGCCGATGATTGTAGCCTTCTTCATTGTTTTTGCCTCAGACGGAGGTGGTGCTTTTACCGTGTCCTGATTCATAACAACATAATTTTTTAAATTTTGATTGAGCTTAACTCAACCCTATAAAACTAACTTATAAGAAGATAAATATCATTCATTATACTTATTTTTCAAGCCTTTTCTTTTTTACAATACAGGACTTGGATTTTATGCTTGTTGGAAATATTTTTATAATGTTGTGGAACAAAACAAGTCTTATAACAAAGAAAATATAGGAAAATGAACTAATACCTGAATTTCTATAAGGATCATGGAGTATGAGTATGCAAAGGCTATGTCACCAAGAGCTTGCAAACTCCCCCAAACATTCTGAGCTTTTGTCACATCAGTTACCCCAGCCATGGTTCCATCAATCTTTTTATTTCCTATAACTTTTCCAATACCAAGGCCAAGACCAATTGTGGAGTATGTAAAGGACATAACAGCAGCTAAACTGGAGAGCCACCACAATTGATCAAAATCTGGAATTTGAGAGAATATAATTTGCACTGCACCAAATGAAATCATGTAAATATTGCTATTCATGTGACATGGATCTTTTCCACCACTTCTATGGAAACAATTTGACCTTTCAATTGCCCTGTTTCATACAGAATTAACCAAAGTTAATTATACCATATTCTTTGGATATTTTCTTCAATGAAATTAACTAAATGATTAAGATCTCAATTAAACTTACATCATGCTTATGGCAGAAGCTATAGTGTATCCAATGGCAACTCCTACAAGGTTTAGATACTGAACTATCCCACATAACGTGACTTGAAAACCACCTAAACAAACATAAACACAAAAACAAAAGTAAACATTTCATACTGAATTTTTTTTGAATTTGCTTTTCTTTATATATATTCACAGAGAAGAATTTACCAAGATTGGAATGAACAACATCCATGTAAGTGTAGTTTCTCTTGCCATTGATAGGATCATCATTACGATAACATTCACAAAGAAGAATGGCAGTGTAGTAAGTAACCCAAGCAAAGAGAATCATGACAATAGGACCAGCAATCCATCCGAGTTGAGCAATAGCCCAAGCTAGAGACAGAACTCCAGACCCTACCACAGCTGTTATTACATGTGCACTTGCAGTCCAAACAGTTCCTGTGTTTTTCAAGAAACATATTAGAATTTGGGTCGAGTATGCAAACAAAATAAAAGTCAATACTTAATTACCGGTTCTTTTGACGCGACCATCATCGTCGAAGTACTTAGAATCTCTTTGTTGATCAATGGAGACATCAAATGTTTGGTGATGATTCGTGCTACCATTCTTGTCAACCATCTTTGTTATGATAAAAGACTAATCAACCAGAGTTAGGTTTATAAAAATTTCCAACTAATATTGTGATGAAAAAACAATCTTGATTCTTGAATTTGGTGAACAATGGGGAGTATGTACTAGAAGAAAGGTTCTAATATAAATATTTGGAAAAGTGGCAAAGAAGGGTACAGCTCAGAGATGTACTAGTTTAGAGTGGTTAATTAATAATGATTTACTACGAGGCAGAAACATGTAAGAACGTTTAATTCATGCAAAAGCTCAAAAAAAGTCAACAAAAACTAATTTAACTATAAGAGTTAGGAAGTACAGGCAAAAACAGTGATGTTGGAAGTCAAAGAGAGGAAAGGATGAGACACAAAGAAGGTGTTTGTTGTGTGTATGTGCTGCCCTTTTGGGCACTCTTGCTTATAACAATATTAGATGATTTGAATAAACGTGTGTCTAGTTTATGTAATGAAGGAAGATGGTGTCGAACGTGGGCTATATATAAGGGAGAATAAACACATACCATTTTAGTATCTGACTCTGCACATCGTTATCACAAAGTTCCTTGACTCATGATTAAGTATAAATTAGTCCTTGAATGTGCATTTCCGTTATCAGTTTAGTCCCTTAACGTTAAAAAATTATGTTAACTGATGAGGTGTCACATTGGACTAAAGTGAGAGTAGAAAATTATTACAGGGACTAAAATGACAATAAACACGTACATGCACAAAGTGGCAGCATCATAAACACGTATAAAAATAATCACTACTATATAAAAAGTACGTAGAGTTTGTATCATTGAATTGCATTCTTGATCATTGCATATAGCTCTATACTATTGTTTGTTATTTTTCAACCACTTTATATTTCTTCCATGGTATATTGTGTAGTTCCTCACAACTTCATTGAATATATCCAAAGTATCAAATTTCATTCCTATCTCTAAGTGAACTTGCAAACTTTGCATTTGAATTAAACAGAGGGAAAACCTGTTCTTCATTTCCATCACATTCATCATTGGTAATAGGGATCCTTAGTTCTTCAGAATGGTAAATGTCATTGTTGTTAGGAAAATCATTCTCAACAACATTCTCTTCAACATTAATACCTATGGTTTGTCAGGGACCTTAGTAACAGTAAGTGTTTACTGTTAGGGACCTAACTGATAGTAAGTATGCACACTCAGCGACCTTAATGACCATTTTAATGTTTTCTATTTGTTTCTTCTATATGCTCAGGACAACTTCATTGAGGAAGATGACTCAATTCTTGATGAATGAGCAACACTTTGTTAAGACAAGTTTGCACCAACATCCATCATGTGATTCAATTTTGGTGTTTAATGGAAGATTTAATTTTGAACTAAAGAGGAAATTAGATGAGATTTAGAGATTTGAGATTTAGGGATTTGGGGATTAAATTCGGAATTTAAGGATTTGAGATTTAATTTGGAGGATTTTCGGTTCAAGGACCAAAGTGACCATTTTATACTTTCACTTTAGCCCTTGTGACAACTCACGCACCTTGTCAGCACAAAACATTTGCCACCTCATTAGTTAACATAATTTTTTAACGCCAATGACTAAACTGATAACGGAAGTGCACATTCAGAGACTACTTTGTTTTTAATCGTGAGTCAAGAGACCTTTATGACAGCGAGCTACAGAGTCCGGGACTAAAATGACCATTTACTCTTAATTTTACTTTCATTCTCTCTCTACACACAAACCAAATAAATTGAAATTGGATATCAAATTCTTCTACTTTTTTCTTATGTTATCCATGTAATAATTTTTTAGTGAAGATTAGTTTTCAAAATTCTAATTACAATAGCCAACTCAAGAAGATAACAAGAGTCTATAAACTGTTTTATTTCTTTCATATTGCATTGGATCCGAAGGAAGGAAAAACAAAAAGAAAACATTTCAGTCCATGTTCATGTTCAAGGTTCAACTTACAATAAAATATTTTTCCATGTAATAAAATAGTCTCACACAGTTGTGTACAACATTTCCCCCTTCCAATATTAATCCCTTCACACAAGCTGCAATATAAAGTATGTATCTCATGAAATCTCAAATTATATACTGATCATACACAAATTTAATGTAGTCACAATATTTAATCAATACATAGTTTTGAATGGCTTAAAAACTTTAAGATCAAGTATAATCCCAGCAACAGAACCAACAGTAGCAGCTATAGAGATTATAAGACACGCAACACTAAGCAATTGAAGACAGATCCATTTCGAGCTCCACTTCCGTATTCTCTTTTGAATTATATACATCTCCACCGGAAAATAAACTGTAAGAGGCCAAAATCCGAGTGCACCAAGAAGTCCAACTATGTCATTGAAAAATGGAAGGAGCATAGATACCAAAGTTGTTAATATTACAAAAATTGTCCTCCAAACCAACCTAAATAGGTTGAGCTTGTACATTTGTATGCCAGGGATTGGAATTTTTATGTTCTTATTCACAAAATCACTGCGAGGGAATCTTTTTGCCGTGTAATTTTCGACGAATGCATAAAGGGGTTGGCAGTAGACTTGGTACGCACCAATGAGGTGGATAACTATGGCAGCATTGGCTATGTCAAGGAGCCAAAATGGGTTATAGAAACCAAAACCGGTTAAAAGGTTTCCAGGACTTGAATTTCCAAACGCAGCATATCCAAAACAGCCGCAAAGCATGTAGAAAAATGTTGTCGATGCAACGCTGATGATTGTAGCCTTCTTCATTGTCTTTGCCTCAGTCGGAGGTGGTGCTTTAACCGTGTCCTGATTCATAATAATAATATAATTTTTAAACTTTGATTGAGCTTAACTCAGCCCTAGAAAACTAACTTATAAGGTGATAAAGTCATTCGTTATATTTCTTTTTTCAAACCTTGTCTATTTTCAATATGGGACTTGAATTTTATGACTGTTGGAAATATTTTTATAAAGTTATGGAACAAAACAAGTCTTATAAAAAAGAAATACAAGAAAATGAATTAATACCTGAATTTCTATAAGGATCATGGAGTATGAATATGCAAAGGCTATGTCACCAAGAGCTTGAAAACTCCCCCAAACTTTCTGAGCTTTTGTTACATCAGTTACCCCGGTTACGGTTCCATCAATCTTTTTATTTTCTATTACATGACCAATTTGAATCAAACATTTTTTTTATTATAGACAATAAAAGAATATAAATTATATATGTGTAGAATTACATATACCTATAACTTTCCCAATACCAAGGCCAAGGCCAATTGTGGAGTATATAAAGGACATAACAGCAGCTAAACTGGAGAGCCACCATAGTTGATCAAAATCTGGAATTTGAGAGAATATAATTTGCACTGCACCAAATGAAATCATGTAAATATTGCTATTCATGTGACATGGATCTTTTCCACCACTTCTATGGAAACAATTTGACCTTTCAATTGCCCTGTTTCATACAAAATTAACCAAAGTCAATTCTACCATATTCCTTGGATATTTTCTTGAATAAAATTAACTTTAAAATATGAATAAGATCTCAAACTTACATCATGCTTATGGCTGAGGCTATAGTGTATCCAATGGCAACTCCAACAAGGTTGAGATACTGAACTATCCCACATAACGTGACTTGAAAACCACCTGAACAAACATAAAAAACAAGAAAAAAAGTAAATATTTCATACTGAAAAAAAAATTTGAAATTTGTTTTCTTATATATATAAATGTATGGTTAGCTAGGTGTGTGAATTTGAATTTACCAAGATTGGAATGAACAACATCCATGTAAGTATAGTTTCTCTTGCCACTGATAGGATCACCAGTACGATAACATTCACAGAGAAGAATGGAGGTATAATAAGTAACCCAAGCAAAGAGAATCATAACAATAGGACCAGCAATCCATCCAAGTTGAGCAATAGCCCAAGCTAGAGACAGCACTCCAGACCCTATCACAGCTGTTATTACATGTGCACTTGCAGTCCAAGCAGTTCCTGTGTTTTTCAAGAAACATATTAGAATTTGAGTTGAGTCTAAAATCAGTGCGAACAAAATAAAAAACAATGAAAGAGAAAAAAAGAGACTTAATTACCGGTTCGTTTGACACGACCATCGTCGTCGAAAAACTTAGAATCTCTTTGTTGATCAATGGAGACATCAAATGTTTGGTGATGATTCGTGCTACCATTCTTTTCAACCATCTTTGTTATGATAAAAGACTAATTAACCCAAGTTAGGTTTATAATCTTGACTAAATTTTTAGTGAACAATGGGGAGTATGTATTTGAAAGAAAGGTTCTAATTTAAATATTTGGACAAGTGACAAAGAAGGGTACAGCTCAGAGATGTAGGTAATAATGTATTTAGAAGGGTGGTTGATTAATAATTATTTATTAATTATGAGACAGAAACTTGCAAGAACGTTTAATTCTTGCAAAAAGTCAACAAAAACTGATTTAACTATAAGAGTTAGAAAGTACAGGCAAAAACAGTGATGTTGGATGTCAAAGAGAGGAAAGGAAGAGACACAAAGAGGGTGTTGTGTGTGTGTGTCTGTTGCCCTTTTGAGCACTCTTGCTTATAATATTAAATGAGTTGAATAAACGTGTTGTGTAACTAGTTTATGCAATGAAGGAAGATGGTGTTGAACGTGGGGTATATATAAGGGAGAATGAGATTCCATACACTCAATTTGGTAGGTGGATCCTCTTGTAGCATATTCTACAGCCATGTAATTTGTGGGTGCAATTAATGACAGAAGCAAGCAGTAAAGTGATGGTTAGAGGACATAGAGAGAATGGTGTAAGAAATAAGATTTGTGACTTTTGATAAAGAAAACAACTTAAGATAAATTCCCTTAAAAAAAAACTTAAGATAAATTCCTTATTCTATTAAAAAAAGTTGACAATGCAGTGAGGCAATCTCTATTAGCATAACAAATAAGAGCTTCATTATTTTAGGGAGGTGTATTCAAGGAGGGTATCTCACTACATTGCAAGGATAATTTAGTAAAAATATCACACTCTCTTATTTTGCAAGTTAAAAAATACATACACCCTGCTGTTACTAATATAAACAAAAATTAACATTTTAGATTCTTTCATTAAATGACATATATTAATTGAATGAATGCAAAATGTAAATTTTTGCTTATAATAGTTACCAGAGGGTGTATATTTTGACATTCAATATATTCTATTAAAAAAAATTATGGTAACAAGTGCCCTTATTACACTCTTTAAGAAGACAGAAATAGAAATAATTTATGAGTTTAATAAAACAAAAATCAATTTTTAAAGTCTCAATGAAATTAATGCACAATTTACAAGATAAAGTTTTTCTTATGTTATCCATGTAATAATTTTTCAATGAAGGTTAGTTTTCAAAATTCTAATTACAATAGCCAACTCAAGAAGATAACAAGAGTCTATAAACTGTTTTATTTCTTTCATATTATTGCATTGGATGGAAGGAAGGAAAAACAAAAAGAAAACATTTCAGTTCATGTTCATGTTCAAGGTTCAACTTGCAATAAACTTTAACAACTATAATTATTCAAGTAGTGAACCATTCAACATAAATATTTTTCCTTTTAATAAAATAGTCTCACACAGTTGTGTACAATATTTCCCCCTTCACACAAGCTGCAATGTAAAGTATGTATCCCATGAAGTCTCAAACTATACACTGATCATACACAAATTAATGTAGTCACAATATTGAATCAATAGACAGACTTGAATGGCTTAAAAACTTTAAGATCAAGAACAATCCCAGCAATAGAACCAACAGCAGCAGCTATAGAGATTATAAGACAAACAACACTAAGCAATTGAAGACAGATCCATTTTGAGCTCCACTTTGGTATTCTCTTTTGAACTATATACATCTCCACCGGAAAATAAACGGTAAGTGGCCAAAATCCGATTGCACCAAGAAGTCCAACAATATCATTGAAGAATGGAAGGAGCATTGCTACCAAAGTTGATAATATTACAAAAATTGTCCTCCAAACCAATCTAAATAGGTTGAGCTTGTACATTTGTATGCCAGGGATTGGAATTTTTATGTTCTTATTCACAAAATCACTCTGAGGGAATCTTTTCGCCGTGTAACTTTCAACGAATGCATAAAGGGGTTGGCAGTAAACTTGGTATGAACCTATAAGGTGGATAACTATGGCAGCATTGGCTATGTCAAGGAGCCAAAATGGGTTATAGAAACCAAAACCGGTTAAAAGGTTTCCAGGACTTGAATTTCCAAACGCGGCATATCCAAAACAGCCGCAAAGCATGTAGAAAATTGTTGTCGCTGCAACGCTGATAATTGTAGCCTTCTTCATTGTTTTTGCCTCAGATGGTGGTGCTTTTACCGTGTCCTAATTCATAATATAATGTAATTTTTAAATTTTGATTGAGCTTAGCTCAACGCGTATAAAACTAATTTATGAGGTGATAAATGTCATTCATTATAAATTTGTTCAAACCTTCTCTATTTTCAATACGGGACTTGGATTTTATGTTTGTTGGAAATATTTTTATTAAGTTATGGAACAAAACATGTCCTATAAAAAAGATAAACAAGAAAATGAATTAATACCTGAATTTCTATAAGGATCATGGAGTATGCGTATGCAAAAGCTATGTCACCAAGAGCTTGCAAACTCCCCCAAACTTTCTGAGCTTTTGTCACATCAGTTACCCCAGCCATGGTTCCATCAATCTTTTTATTTCCTATAACTTTTCCAATACCAAGGCCAAGACCAATTGTGGAGTATGTAAAGGACATAACAGCAGCTAAACTGGAGAGCCACCATAATTGATCAAAATCTGGAATTTGAGAGAATATAATTTGTACTGCACCAAATGAAATCATGTAAATATTGCTGTTCATGTGACATGGATCTTTTCCCCCACTTCTATGGAAACAATTTGACCTTTCAATTGCCCTGTTTCATACAAAATTAACCAAAGTCAATTCTACAATATTCCTTGGATATTTTCTTGGATGAAATTAACTATATGATTAAGATCTCAATTAAACTTACATCATGCTTATGGCAGAAGCTATAGTGTATCCAATGGCAGCCCCCGCAAGATTGAGATACTGAACTATCCCACATAACGTGACTTGAAAACCACCTGAACAAACATAAACACAAGAACAAAAGTAAATATTTTGTTGTTCTCGTGTACTACAAGTTATTGTGTGCTTCTAGAAGATTGTTTGTTGTCGGTTAATGTATATCGTGGGCTTCAAGTTATTTTTAGAAAGATTTGGTTCAAATATATTTTGTGGACAGCTAATGACTATGGAAGGAGGCTCAACCCTAATAACAAGATATGAAATCAATATCGAAGATCAGAGTTTTTAGGGTTTCGTCTTTTATTTGTATACCACTCTAGCACCGCCATTGATCTTCCAAAGGCTTAGAGTTGGTTTGTTTTAGTTGAGTTGTAATTCATCTTTTCATACTGTGATTGTATCGATCACTATGGTGAGTGATTGAGAGAAAGTGAGAGTGATTCACAAATTTAGGGGGAGACCTAAATAGAACGACACGGGTAGTATTAGGTGAGAAAGCTTTGAACAAGGTTTGTTCATATAAGACTAGACGAACTAATACTATTGAGAGTGAATTTCATTTCATGGGTGAAAGCCCCCAGAGTAGGTTACGTTGCACCGAACTAGGTTACCAATTATATGTGTCCTCCTTTACTGCTTTACATTTATTTATTGTTATATGTTGATTTTTTTACTTGTACATTATACACGTTGTCTTGGACATTGTATCTAACATCTATCCTGCGTGAACACGAGTATTTCATGTTACATTCTGAACAAAATTTAAAATTTGTTTTTCTTCTTATGTATGTATGCATGTATAGTTAGCATTTAGCAAGGTGTGTGAATTTGAATTTACCAAGATTGGAATGAACAGCATCCATGTAAGTGTAGTTTCTCTTGCCATTGATAGGATCATCATTACGATAACATTCGCATAGAAGAATGGAAGTGTAGTAAGTAACCCAAGCAAAGAGAATCATGACAATAGGACCAGCAATCCATCCAAGTTGAGCAATAGCCCAAGATAGAGACAGCACTCCAGACCCTACCACAGCTGTTATTACATGTGCACTTGCAGTCCAAGCAGTTCCTGTGTTTTTCATAAAACCTATTAAAATTTGGGTCGAGTCTAACTCGGGAGCAAGCAATTTAAAATAAAAGACAATACTTAATTACCTGTTCTTTTGATGCGACCATCATCGTCGAAGTACTTGGAATCTCTTTGTTGGTCAATGGAGACATCAAATGTTTGGTGATGATTCTTGCTTCCGTTCTTTTCAACCATCTTTGTTATGACAAAGGACTAATTAACCCAGGTTAGGCAACTTAAAATTAATGTGAAGAAAAATTAATTGATTTCTTGAATTTAGTGAACAATGGGGAGTGTGTTTAACTATAATAAGAGTTAGAAGTAGAGGCAAAAACAGTGATGTTGGTGAATAATGGGAAGCTTTTATATTTTAAATGTGGTAATTACAATTCAAATGATAGAACATTCCATGAATATTTGATATATTAGGGTTGGGTTCAAATAGCAAACTCTACACTATTCTAATGTGTAATTTTTAACATTAAATATTTTTTAGTGAAGAAAGTTATTGACAAGAAGCTACAGAAAACTTGATAAAAAAATTATAAAAATGTTTTCAGGGAAAATGTTATGAAAAGTTATTCACATGCTATTGCAACTCGAGTGTTAAAACGTAAATCCGTCTGAGTCTATCTTTTTAGATGCCAAAATCGTGTAGACTCGGAGATAAACTTGTTTTTTGGTAAAATCGAAAAGTTGAACGAGTTAACACGACTTAAAATCGGTAAAATTGGGCAAACTCGTCCAAGTTTGCGAGTTTACCTTTTAAAGAAAGTTTTTTTCGACCGGTTTTCAAAGTCTTTACTGGAGCTTGAACTCGAAGTTTCATATTTAAAACATGACTTTTCACTTTATTACTTTCTTTGTTCGATATTTAATGGTTCCTCCGGTCTTATTTATAGTAAACAATTGACTTTTTAGATTTATTGAACAATTGATGTATCTGGTCGATATTCTAGACCGAATACATAAATTATTCAATGAATAAAAAAATTCAATTGTTTCTTATAAATAAGACTGGATAGAGTATTAACTTATACTATTTGACTCATTCTAAGAAAAATATGATTCCATCCAAATTTAAATTTAGACTCTTTCAAATGATTTGACCTTAATTAAAGTTTATCGAGCATTTGAATTAAACCACTTATAAGTTTATGATACCCTTTTAGTTGACTTAATACTAATGCCATTTAATAAATTCAGATTATTGTATAAAAAAAATTCTTCAAAAAAAATATGGTATAAAATTTTGGTCAAAAAGAAAGTATGGTATGGAATTAACCATATCAGCTGTTAAATCATGTAATACATAAAGTACTAAATAATTTGTGATTTGTAAATATCACTTAATTATAAAATAAACATATAAGTTTATGTACTCCCAATTTTTTCTTTTTCTTTTTTCTTAACTAAATTCGTAGTTAAAAAAAAAAAAGTTATGTTATACCACTAATTTTAAAATAGCCTTACAAATGTGGATGATGAGTGAAGAAAAATCATCAAATCAGACATACAAAAACAAAATTTTAAAAACATAAAATGGGTGTTGTGAAATAACATCAAAAAGAGTCGAAATAAAATATATTAATGAAAGGAATTAAAAACAATAAAGCAAAAAAGAGATCATTATGATAATACATACATGTTCTGTCAATGTTCACACATAAAGAGTAAAAGTCATATGTTCTGTCATTTAAATACAATTCAGATGATAAAAGACACGAATATGAGTTTAAACTCGCAATTTTGTTGCTAAGCTTTTTAGACAGAAACAAAAACCACAATTTTATGTGCTTTAACTTTGATTGATTTATTCTCTAAAAACAAAAAAAAAACTTTGATTGATTTATGTGGTCAAGAAAAGTTTCTTCAAGATGCAAGCTTAAAATGACATTTGAAAGCCAAGATCTAACTCAAAATAAATAGATTAAAGCTTTCATCTGTTACCTTGGTCGATCTTCAAGGCTTTTCTTTCTCCCACTAATAGTGCAGCAGCTCTATACATTAATAAGTTAACCGAGAAAGATATGGATTTTTATATGACTCAAATTATACGTTGTATGATCATGATGTAACTCACTTGCACTATAATCTGGTCCAAATTCACTCAGATCTTATTTTATTTTTTATTAATAGAAAATTTTACAATTTTGGATTTTATTATTTGCTTTAACCTTTTCTCGTTAATTATATTTTGTTTCTCTTTTTATATATTAAATATAGAATAAAATTAAAATTAAAAAAAAAATGTTCTTTGCTCTCAAAAGTCCTATATGTGTAACATTGTTTTGTTAAGCAAATGGCAGATCTTATCCAAAAACTAGTTGGTTGTATTTACTAGAAAGGGAAGAGTCTTAAATTAAAAATGAAATTCTCTTTATATTTATTGGGTTGAAAGGTAAACAAAATCTCATTAAAGATCCTTTTATTTTAGACTTTTATCCTCTTTTGTACCAAAAAAAAAAAATCCTTTTATTTTGTTTAATAACATTTTAGTGTTTTACACAATATAATCTCTCTCTCCCTCCCTTTTATTTACGTGAAGAAGCAAAACATAAAAACATATCATAAAACATTCAAAAAGAAGAAAAAAAAAATCATTCAAATTTGTTTTCAAGAAAAAATACAAAACAAGATCAACAAAGTGAAACACATTGTTATATGCTTTCACTTTGATAGATTGCTCTTGTTGTAAGAAAGAAATGGTAAAATCCTCTATGTAAGAATAACATATTGTATCAGCATCAAAAACTCTATTTCACCATCATTGTATCTCCCCAAAAGGGGAAGTTGTAACCGGACTTTAGGAAGACAAGGAAATTCAATTGATCAGTCGGATTCTTGTATATTGAAAGAAATCGAAAGGTATTATCGGATAGACAAAGATATATCCTAGTACTTTAAATCGGTTTGGATTATAATGGATTAAGTCCTCAAAAGTTTGAGGCAAACTCTCTCTGTATGAGGAGGATTAGAGGTAGTTGTCATGGTTGGAGTGAATCAGTATAAAATCATGTTCCTTTGTTCTTATTCTCTGCCTTATATTAATGTTAATTGAATCTTTATGCACCGCATCTCCACCCAAAATCTTAAGGCATTAGGTATATGGATACCCTTTGTTATATATTCAATGTATACTCCATTTCTAGTCGATATGGGACATAATCACTCACTTTATTTTCCAACAATTAGGAAACTTTGGATATGTAAGAGAGGGGACCCATATACCTGACGCCTTAAGGTTTTGGGTGGAGATATGGAGTCTAAGTCTCTTATGGTCTTAGATGTTTGGCCCATTGCCGCTCTTGGGGCTCCCCGGTCTCCCCAACAACTGGTATCAGAGCTCTGGTTAGGCTTGGTGGGGTAGCGGGAGCGGGATCCTAGTGTGGATCAGGCTAGTGATGTGGGTGACTCACACTTGAGGGGGAGATTGTTGGGAAATCAAGTGTGAGTGATTATGTTTCACATCGACTAGGAATGGAGGAAACGTTGGATATATAAGAGAGGAGACCCATATACATGATGCCTAGAGGTTTTGGGTGGAGATGTGGTGTTTAATTTTCTTATGGTCTTGATACCATTGTTAGGATATAACAAGGTTGAAAAAGAAAAAATAACAATCACAATACAAGAATATAACGTGGAAATTCCAAAACCAGAGAAAAAACCACGATCGTTGTCTAAACCGACAACCAGAGAATTATTACTATGTAAAATTTTTTACAACGCATAGATTTCTCTCACTCTCACCCTAGTACAACAACACTCTCACAAAGCACTTTAAGGCTATGTTTGGTTTGGAGAAGAAAGTTAAAGGAAAGAAAGTGTAAGAATAGATAGTAGAAGGAAAGAAAGGTAGAAGAAAGTGAGATGATTTGTTTAGTTGTTTGGTATGAAAGACATTGAATAGATTGTGAGAGGAAAGAAAGATATGTATATTTGCAAAATTACATTTATAACCTTAAAAGGTTTTAGCTGAATGTGTTAATTTCAAATTAATTATGCTATCTACACATTTAAATATATTTTATTAATATTTTTTAATTTACATAACATTTGTTAAAAATTTTGTTAATGACCTTTTTGTTCAAAACATCATGCCAAGAGAAAAAAAATTGGAGCATGATCCTAAAGCATCGCTTATCAGACCATTGCCTTGGTTCAACATAGTAGTAATATTTATAATACAGCAAGGGTATTTTTGACATTTTTCCAAAAAGTGAATGCTTCTTCTATGTTTCCGTCCAAAATAGGGAGGAAAGATTTTGAGTGTGGGTCCCACCTCAAACTTTCTTTCCTCTACTTTTTGAAGTGCTTCCAAACTATAGAAAGTCAATCTTTTCACAAACTTTCTTTCCTTCTTCAATATTTCCTTTATATTTCTCTGGATCCAAACGCAGCCTAAAGGAACACCCCATAATCCAAGTTAAAATCTAACATTCAAGTGTTTCTCATCCATCCACGCTTAAAGGGAATGAGGTTCCTTACTCAGATTAATTACTTATATCAAAAGTGAACAATAATCAAAATGCCACATTCAAATCTACAAACAAGCAATTTATTTATCAATTATTATTCTAGTCATGGTTTGAGACGATTAGTTGTTCCTATTGGAAAATGAAGGTACTCTTAAAATTGTTGGACAAGATTGGATCTTAATATCATTCTTTGTATTCAGTTCAATATTTAAAGTTGACCAAAAAAAATCAATATTTAAAGAAAGAAAGTTCGGTTATTAGGCACAGTCTAGCTCTTGAAGAGCTCCAAAGGAAAATTACTTCCTCGGTCTCTAAATAATACTAGTCCTTTAAAGTTTGTATATGATTTATAAAAAAATGATTAATTGTATTAATTATTAAAATACTCTTATTAATTGTAGTTAGTGGCGTAGTTGAGTTGGAAGAAATTTAATAAATAAAGATATAATAGTGGAAAAAAAATAATGAATACTACATTGATATTCTAAATTGACAATTATTTTAAGACAGAGAAAAAATGATAAAGAAACAATTATTTTAAGACGAAGATCACATGATTTTTAAAGTCTTTTTGGTCTAAATCATCACATTTCAAGTCTTTTCAACCGCCAAACATAATGTAAGGTCGATGTTGTTTTTCATTAATTTGATTTTTTTCCTGGGTGTTTAACTTGTTCAAATTATATAATTGGAACCAAATTGTTTATCGTTTTAGATTATATAATATTCTCTGAACATGTTCAAGATGTGCTGAAAACAAACTTTTGTTGATTTTTATATTTTTATTGTTTCAAATATGGACCAACACATGTTAGAAGCGACTTACCTACAATAACAACATCTGCAAGGCGAGAGCGGTTGGAACAAGCCCAAGTGGATGACCGGGTGAGAAGGGGCGGCATGAGTGATGTCTTCGGACCATCTCAAGTGCATGAGCTTGAGCCCCATGTTGAGGAGGAGGGACCACATTATGAAGAGTATCATGAGCATGACGAAATTGAGGATGTTCATGATGATGTCCAGCCAGATGTTGAGGAGGAGGAAGAACCTGAGCTGGATTCATATTCTAGTGGGCCATCAGACGTCTGTGTCCTCACTCAGTATGCACATCATCTAGTCAGACGTATGTGGGAGATCGAAGATACTTCCACTTATATATTGTTGTTATTTTTGTGCTAATATTTGTATATGTATTATTTTTGTACCATGTTTTATTATTTATGTAAACCAATATTTTTAATTTGTTGCAATTTCGTTCCAATTTAAAGTGTGAACAACGAAAAAAAACAGAAGAATTTGCATAAGGATAATGAGGGGAGGTTGGAGGAGTCATGGTTCATACAAGACATCAGACACAATGATCTTTACTGGATGACGTGTGTCATATATGACACTATAACTTGTTGTATACATTTTTAAAAAAATGGAACGAGGAGACTTCGAGTTTTCATCTTTTGATTAGTGAGATAAAAATGATGTGTCATATGTGCTACATTTGTCATCGAAAATCGTCTTTTGAACTACAATGGTCCTCTCCATAGATCTATTAAGATATCATCTTATATCGGATTTTATCTGAACTTTTTTTTTTTTAAGGAGATTTTATCTGAACTTATCCGCTGGGACAAAATTTTTTGTCATTCCTAAATGAACGGCTATCAAGAAGTGAGCATATATATATTCTCAGTAGAAGTAGTATTGCTGGCTCCAATGAAAGAAAATACTTATCAGTTATCTCATAGGATTAGTTTATAATCTAATTGACAATCGATTTATCAAAAATTTGTCAAAAAAAAATCGATTTATCAAAAAAGTGCTAATATTCATTTAGCTTTTAGTAAGACTAAGGACGTGATATCCAGAAGTCCTAGCTTAACTGGTAAAATGTCGAAATTGTTAGGCCGGATGCCATGATCGGAGTTCGAACCCTTATACCTCCATTTGTGTGTGTGAGTTTATAATGGTTGTGCTATTCCGTCTATCTACCAAAAAAAAAAAAGACTAAGGACGTGATATTCTTCTCCAAGCAGGAACCGAATCCTCTACGCTCAAAATAAAATGCAGTAGAGTTATCGGTACATTTTTGTTTCTTTCTTCATCTCATGTTTATTATTACTGTATTATTAAGAATATGAATTATGAACAGAGCATAAGAAAAATATATTATGCTATTAGCATTTCCCATGCACTAGATGGCAAGTTGCATAGAATGGAGGGGTGGGCGAATTGTTACCCTCCTTTGTTAATGCCATATTTCTGTCATAAACCATTCCTCAAAATTAAGATACCTATGTTTTGATGACAGATACAATGTTTTATGTTGCTGATAAATGGCCAAGTATTGCTTTTGTTGTCCGTTTCCCTACTATGGAAAAGGAAAGGAAAGTGTTATTGATGATGATACACAAGAGATTTTTTATCCGAATTTGTTCCTTAATTCGGATTCCAAAACCATTATCAAGTGTTAGCTAAATACACTTTATAATATGCTATTTTTTATTTTTTTTAGGTCTACTATAATATGCTATTTTAAACACATTATTTAACTGTTGAAATTTATTTAAATGAGGGGGGGTCTCACTATTTAGGCCCTACACAAATTTGAGTAGGAATTTTAGTTATTGAAATTGTAAAGGTCACCAATTTAGTCCTTTTTTTTTTTTGTCAATTAGCATGGTGCCTAGAACTCACACAATTAAATGTGGAGAAGTGGAGTGTCCGGGATTCGAACACCGACCTCTGCATATAATATGCAATATCCCTACCAACTGAGCTAAGCTCACGGGGATACCAGTTTAATCCTTTAAATGTGTGAAATGCTAGTAATTCATTCAGTCCTTAAATTGAAAAATATCAATCAATTTAATCATTTTCTCAAACTTCGCACCATAAATTTTAAAGGTTCTATGTTGGTTTTGATGCATCAATGGACTATTTAAGTTATGAAACTACTAATAAGTGCCCATACTATATCTGCTAAGAAACTAAATATAGGAAAAATATCTTGAAAATTTAGTAGTTAACCTCTTTAACAAATGTTTGGGAGGACTAGTTAGCATCACTTTTAAGTAATATGTAAAATCTTTTATTGATTTTGACAAGTGTTTATTATAGAATTTTTTTAATGATGTGCTGATTATTATATTTTATTTTTCAATTTAAGGGACTAAATTGATAGGCTCTTACAAATGATTTTTTTTTTTTGCTAATATAAATTTAGGGTGCACTTAGAAATGTATTTATATTTATTTCACGTTAAAGACATTAACGAAGCTCGAACCCAAACTCTCTTAGATTGAAAATATGTCTTTTTACCACTAGATCAAGCTCTTAGAGTTTAGTATGACACATTTGAATTCAACCAAATGTATTAGAGAAGTCTTGCTGAAATAATTCATATTAAGCATATCATTCCATGAGAACACCAGTCCCCTAACTCCCATTTGCGTAAAAGAGAGGAGAGTTAACGATCTAGAGTTTTGATTTTGACCAAATTTTGGACCAGAAATTGTTGTCGTAGTTCTTGGTGAAGTTATTTTAATTATAGGGCAACATGCATCACTTGGAGACAACATCTTTATTCATTATTGTCTGCGTATACACTAATACAACAACTATTTACTATTTACAAAAAACACTTGCACAATACCAAGAAATAAGATTTTAGAACTCCACATTTTATTTATTCAGCACCAGCAGTGGCTATCAAGTAAAAATAGACTCAGATTCCATAAGAACATTATATACATACAATGTAAGAATATATCTTGTCAAAGTTAACCAAAAAAAAAACCTACATATTTTATTATAAAATTAAGTTTACTTCTCAATTAGAGAAGTTTAAAAACAATGGACGGTGGAGAACCAGTATATATTTCAAAATTTCCCTCCATCCTGTTAAGTAGGCACCACCCAAATAGCATATTTAATCTTCCAAAGATTTTGTAAAGAGCCAGTAGATGAAAACGACACCCCTTCTAGAAAAGTCATAAAATTAGATGCCCATATATACAAATCTGCTATTTGATAAAGTTTTGGTCAATTGAACCATCAACCATCCATCCAAATTCCCAGCTTGCCTGCCTCCCTATTTTAATTAATATATGAAAAAAAAACAACACCTTCCACCCCTACTTTTTTCAGTTAAAAGTTATCCTCTGGTTTTCTATAGTAAAGTCATACAAGCAAAATGGAGGGACATGCCAAAAGAATTAAAGCTTCTTGAACTTAAAATAAGGTAATGGCATATACTTATCTTATGTTTAAAGATTAGAAAGAATAGTTATTCTGCAAAGTAAATCTCACACGAATAGTTAAGAAATGTGAGGAACAAGACTTGGAATATCCACAAATTCAAAACAAGAACAACACATTTGTCTCTCTGACATTCCTATGATGATAATAATACTTATCATCTAGCATTTTTTTCATAAAAAATATCACTTGGAAAATCTTGTGCTTCATTTATCAAATTACAAGATGCCCTTTGGAAATGACATGTCATTTTTTCTTTCGGTTCGTTGCATACTCCGGGAGAAGGAGGCTTCTGTGATCACTATGAGCAAGCATATGAGAATCTAATTCCCATGAAGAGTTAACGGATGATAGAAAAAAAGAACTCTGGTTGGTTCCTCCACCACATCTCAACCATATATAATAGTCTCAATTTGTTGGTCTGTGACAGCACATTGCATATCTTCCAACTATGTTTTTCATAGGAAGTGGTCCCCTGTTCATCATTGGAGATATATAAGACAAATAAGATCAATAGGTATAAAAGATAATAATAGAGAAATTGTTTCAACATTGACCAAGAGAAAGAAAGATGAATAGATATATCCAAATAGAAGAGAAAACAGCCTAATTGCGTTATAAGTACATCAACACATTCAGAATCACATCTCAAAAAGTTTAAAATTAATGAAGAAGGAAAAATGAAAGTAGAGTAACTTGTAGAAATAGTTGATTACCATATATGGGAATCATAGCTATTGTTGCGATTATCCCCCAACACATAAACATGGCCTTTCGGCACATACTGCAAGGATCATAGAAGTAATGAGGAAAGGAAAAATCCAAAATATTGAATAAACAGATAAGGATAGAATTTATCAGAATTAATAACATTGGTCTCACAGTTAATTTCGTTGTGTATGTTGGTTTCTCTACCACGAAATCCTCCTCTTGAGCAACACCATTGACATAGAGCCCTCCATGATGAACCTGCAAAATGTTAAAAATAGAATAGAGAAAAAAGTGAATGGTCTAATTAGGAACTATATCTCCAAACCCATTGATAGACCATATTCACATATGTTCTTAGCAGTAATGGCTTATCAAATTACCAAGTAGATACTTAAGTTTTAGTATAATGCAAAATTCAATTGAGATTTATTCACTACCTCAACAGTGTCTCCTTCTTTAGCAACAACTCTCTTAATAAAAATTACATCTGTGTTATCTCCAGAGTGCTACATAAAAAAACCAATCATGTAACTGTAAGTATGCTTGCTACATATTCCATACCAGTACAGTATACAAGCGCAATATACCTGCGTTGGATCCCGAAATGTTATAATATCATGTATAGAAGGACTCCTGATATAATATGAAGCCTGAGGATGTAAACAAGTAAAGCATAAAAAGAGATGAAACAAGTAGAAAAAAATACATACAAGGCCCGAAAATATCCATTAACCTTATTTCTGAAAGTGTTTCTTACCAGAATGCAATTGGATATATGGTAAATTGAATAAGCATGTAAAATAATGTAACAAATATATGATTGTGTCACATCAGGTTTCAAAATTGTTTCATTGCAAAAAGTTGTTTCACCATAGCTACTTAGATAAATGAGCAAGAACAACAACAATAAGCCTTAACCAAACAATTTCTGTTAATTATGCAAATCCCTGACAAAGCAAGTTACAATATTCCATTTGGACCTCTTTTTAAACCTGTGGATGTTAGCGCACTGGTGACTGTCTTATTTTGTAACCTAAAGGAACAAAATTCAAATCCTCACTAGCGAATGCATGGCCTATGCCTCCCCATAAATAAATAATAATACTCCCCATCTCCTATTTTCTTTCTTTCTATTTTTTGATAAAAATCATCTGTTTCTTTACAGAAATATGTAAGTAACATTCAAAGAAATCGTTTTTTTATGTCATCAATCTACAACATTTTTAAGCTTTTGTCCCAATAGTCCTGGTTTCTATCTCTTAGAACTTGAGCTAGGTCTAACTCAATCCCAAAAGTTGACTCAAATTGTTCAACCTTTGAAAGGGGTAAGGACTACTTCGGCCATATCACCCGTCAATGCAACGTCTCAACATTTTTCTTAAGAATTGACACTTCAATGCCATAGGTATAAGTACAACTAATTTATTATAACACAATATCCTGTAGAATTTTAGTTAATTTTTATGGGATCACATTCTTGAGCAGATAATTGCAATGAATTGGATAGCTAAACATATTTTTCATTAGTTACCGTAATACTCTCAATCTTGTAACTCAGACAAGTTGGACTAACCAATGTAACAGAAAGTACAAATGTTATCATAACTAAAGTAAACCAAGTAGCTCATTCTCATAATTCATAAAGCTAGTTAGTTATAAGGCGTAGTATATTTTTGGGGTATATAATATAACCCCGTATAATGATTGCTGATATTATATATCAACATATACAGAAAACCTGATTCCCGGTAAAAATAATTAAAGGAAAAACTAAACTATCATACATCTAATTAGGATTATTAGTTAAACAATAAATGAAAGATATATTTAGCATGATTATCCTGCAATGAACTTAAGTCCATTCAAAAAATTGGTCAAGGGTTATACACAATGTCATAATTAAGACAATGCAAAATGCCAATTCTGCATATCATTCAAGAAAGAAAACTTTTTACCTGGTTTTCCTAGGAAAATGTACGAAGACCTGATCACTATTTTCTTATTTTAGGCAGTACAATCAAGCTAACAGAAGCAAATACATTAATTGTTTAACCCATCATTCAAATTTTCAAAACTTCTTCAGGAGTATGCAGCAGCAGCGACACAGAACAACAGTCAATGTTTTTTATTACGTGCAACCAACTACATGAATCAAATGATGTCATAAGACCCTATAATGAAATTTTTAAAATCCATTATGTTTGGAATTGGTAAACTAGGCAGAAAAGTGAAAATATATTTGAATATAAAAAGTCTAGACACAACCTATCAATATCATTATGCCAAGAAGGGAAATTGGAAACTATAAAATTGCATGTCATTGACCTGTAATTTATGATTATGGAATATTCTTTAAATGTAAGATCATGCATAAAGGTAGCTATAATAAAAATGGAAAGCAGAATGTTATGTGTAAACCATGTAACTTTTTGGCGATAATTCAATAGCCAACACGAAGGGTAGGGTACATAAAAGAAGGTATGTAACAGAATTGGGAGAAGGTAGACCAAAGAAGGAAAACCACAAGAAGTCTTGAGAATTCGTGAAGACCTGGCCATCGAAGGAACCCCCAACTCTGACATGGCATCCATCGTGACTAAGGATATGTAAATACAAAGTTGTACGTTGCAGACGGCCTCACAAAGCTCATTACTCAAAACTCAAACTTAACTCAATTCATTAAGGGAGAAAGAATAATTATATATCATGAGTCTATCTATATATCCATCACACACACTTGGTAGTTCTTAGATACCAGCAATTCAAAAGACTTGCAGATTGTGAAATGAGTTTTCCCTTTCTTACTTAAACAGAACCGTGGAATTAGTTGGCTAGACTTGGTGATTAAGAGAATGTATAACCCCGTTTCAGCATAGTGCCATAATTAAGAGAATGCATAGTGCCATTTCAGCATGCCACTCAAGAATCAAAATTTTAGCATAGTTTTTCTAGTAGATGTGTGAAGACCTGATCATTATTAAGCAGTACAATCAAGCTAACAGAAGCGAATACATTAATTGTTGAACCGAGCAACTAGAGCAGCAGACAATATTTTTCACTACATGAATCAAATGATGTCATAAAATCCTATAATGGGTCATGTTTATTAATAAACCAACTAAATACATCTATCTTAATGGTTTGATCTATAGTTTTTATTGATCTCCCTCTCACCATTGTATTTGTACTGACCTTCATCTTATCTACCCTGTTTTACATTGCTTCTATAAGTCATCTCCAAAGTCCAAACGATTATAAAGCAAAATTTCACCATTTTAAACAATGGAACCTACACTGAATTTCTCTCTAACGATTTCCTTCATAATCCTGTATGTCTTATATGATCATTTATCCATTGTAAATTATCATCTTCACAATGCTAATTTTTTAAAAAGTTGGTAATAAAATACTTAAAAAACCATATGTTTTGGAATTGGTAAAGTAGGTTGAAAAGTGAAAATGTATTTTAATATATAAAAAGTCTAGATACAACCTATCAATTAGAATCTGAGGAGATACACCTAAAAAGGGAATGAAATAACATTCCAACCAGCCCCTAATGGAATATATGATGGATGGCAGATATGAGTACAATTTTAGGCCAAAATGGGACATAAAAAACGATAAAATTGCAGAAGTAGAAATGGAATGTTAATTTAAGTGGAGACATCGCCATGTACCTTTTCGATAATGATTCGATCGCCAACATGAAGGGTAGGGTACATAGAAGAAGAAGGTATATAGCAGAGATGGGAGAAGGTAGACCAAAGAAGAAAAACGACGAGAAGTCTTAAGAAACCTTCAAGACCTGGCCATCGAAGGAACCCCCAACTCTGACATGGCATCCATCGTGATGAAGGATAAGTAATCAAAAAATTGTACATCGCAGATGGCCTCAAGAAGCTCATTACTCAAAACTCAAACTTAACTAATTATGGATGGGATAAAGAAGAAAGAAGAATTATATGTGATGAATCTGTAATTCAAAGTGTTGCAGAGTGTGAAATGAATTTCTACTTTGTGACTAGTTAAACAGAACTGTGTAGTTAGTTGGGTAGACTTGGTGGTTAAGTTTCCACAAAAACAAAAAGAAAAAGGAGATGTACCTTTTGTCTATGCCTACGCGGTTTGACTCTTGTACTTACATACAGTACAAACTTTTTTGTCTTTCGTTTAGGTCCCAACTCAAGCCAAGTAACGAATTAACCAACCAACAGGATAAATATGATTTCTTTTCCATAACACAAAAGGTAAATTAATGACAACATTACATTCATTTATTGTTGGAGGGAGGTGTTAGTATTATTGGGCTACTAAAAATTGTTAACATAACAGCCCAAGTTAGCCCAAACCAAGAGCAAGAAAAATGACAAAAATGTGGGTAAATGATACTAGAAAGAAATATCTGCAGCAAACGTCAGGGCACACGAAAACACAACATTATTTTGATAAGAAATCTACAAGAACTGTAGCTACCTGAATTAGTTAGGGAGTGCGATTTCTCAAGACAAAAATCTCAAAAAAAAAAAAGGACAAGGACAAGGACAATCAATGGCTTGGCTCCACGTCTCACTTTATCTTATCAATATTATTCTTAAAGCTACTCCATAAACTGTAATCTGCAGCTCTCCATCCACACACACTCAAAATTAGTAACAATGATTGCACGTCAATTATGCATAGTGTTGCTGCTGCTACACCTGCTGGTGTTTCCCTTGCTAAAGGCAGTTGAAGAGGATGCTTCCAGCAGCGATAGCATCATCTTCACCACACTTGGCAGACCTGACTACGCTTTTGATATCTATTCCCTCCCAATTCATCATCACTACCACCACCAAGAATTACAACTCACTGACGGACACTCCGTCAATTTTAACGGCCAATTCCTTCCCAATCTCACATCCATTAAACTCCTCACTCACCAAGATCCACCTCCTCTTCAACTCGTTTACGTTACTGAGAGAACCGGTTTTCCAACCATATACTACGACGCCGTTTACACAACCACCACCAAAATCAATGATAGGATTCAACTTCCACTGTTACCTAATCACCTCACTCAAACACAGTCTCAACTTTCAATCAAAGATAAACCAAGTTTATCCAGCGACGGTCAATATTTAATCTACGTGTCAACCCACGAGGATCCCGGTGTGCAACGTGTCAGCTGGACCGCCGTTTATTCCACCCATCTTAAATCGGGTAACACCCGAAGACTCACTCCATACGGCGTCGCTGATTTCAGCCCAGCCGTATCTCCTACCGGGAAATGGACAGCAGTTGCTTCTTACGGCGGTAATGGTTGGTCCGGTGAAGTAGAGGATCTCACTACAGACATCTACGTTTTCCTCACTCACGACGGAACTCACAGATACAAAGTAGTTGATCACGGTGGCTGGCCAAGTTGGGTTGATGATCGGACTATTTACTTTCACCGGAGAGGAAACGACGGTTGGTTGAGTATTTACAGAGCAATTCTCACCACTGATTCTTCTTACTCTGTTCTCATCGAACGAGTTACCCCACCGGGTTTACACGTATTCACACCGGCAACTTCACCGGGAAACAACAAATTCATCGCCGTCGCAACGAGAAGACCTGGCTCTAACTTCCGTCACATTGAATTATTCGACCTGGTTAACAACGAGTTCAAGGAGTTAACTCGTTTCGTCTCACCTAATACTCACCATCTCAACCCGTTTATCTCACCCGATTCAGCGCGGGTCGGGTATCACAAGTGCAGGGGAAAAGAAAGTAACACCAGTCCTCAGTTTATGCTAGAGAATGTTCGGAGCCCCGTTCCAAATCTAACTCTCTTCCGGTTCACTGGTTCGTTTCCGGTTTTCTCACCCTCTGGAGATAGAATTGCTTACGTTGAGATGCCTGGTGTTTATGTCGTGAACCGAGACGGTTCGAACCGAAAAAAGGTTTCTGATGCAATGGCTTTCTCAACCGCATGGGACCGGGTTCGACCCGGTGTAATCTACACAGCAGTTGGAGAAACCTTTGCTTCAGAAAGCACTGAGGTTGATATCATATCCATCGATGTTGACCGAAATTTCGTCAAGAAGTTGACTCTGGATGGAAAGAACAATGCCTTTCCGTCACCATCACCGGATGGAAAATGGATTGTTTTCCGTTCAGGTCGATCAGGTCATAAGAATCTTTACATAATGGATGCCGTTCACGGAGAGAAAAACGGGCTTAAGAGACTAACTGAGGGTCCATGGTCTGATACAATGTGCAACTGGTCCCCTGATGGAGAATGGATTGCTTTTGCATCGGATCGTCATGACCCAGGAAGTGGAAGCTTTGAAATTTATTTGATCCACCCGGATGGAACCGGGTTGAGGAAACTGATTCACAGTGGTTCAGGTGGGAGGACGAATCATCCTTATTTTAGCCCTGATGGAAAGAGTATGGTGTTTACATCAGATTATGCAGGAATATCAGCGGAGCCAATCTCTAACCCTCATCATTATCAACCTTACGGTGAAATATTTACCGTGAGGTTGGATGGTTCGGGTTTAACAAGATTGACTCATAATTCTTATGAAGATGGAACCCCTGCTTGGTCACCCAAATATATCAAGCCTGTGAATGTTGAGATGCCTAAGGGTGGACCTTATTGTTCATTTGAGGATTGCCATTGGCTCAACAACATGCCAAACTACATTGTTAGTACAGGGCTACATGCACAATGTGGTCTGTAAATGGTGATGGCATATTAAACATAAGAGTAATGTATAGTAAATAATTAAGGTGGGATGTAAAAATTGTAGGTTGAGCGTTTATTGTTAATGTGGATTTGGCCTTGTATTCTACCTCTGTATTGTGTAAACTTTTTCGGTGGATATGTTAATAAACAGAAGCAGCAATATAGAATATCAATCAAGTACATTATTATTATTATTAAACACATGATATTTAATTTGATTTAAATGTTGAGCTGTTTTTCAAACCTTGAGAAGGTTAGGAAGATTACATGAACTAGCACAATGGTGATTGGTGATACGCTAAATCTAGAACCCTGAGTCTGTCATGCTTACTCACTACTACTAAATTTGTCATCTTTTCCATTACATCTATCTACCTAGCAATTATTTGGGAAAAGATGTTTAGAAATTGGTTACATCTATCTGTCTAGCCATCCATTAATGGTTGCAGAAGAAGCAGTAGCTAATGATACAAGTTGCTTCTTGAAGCGTCGATTTTGTGGGCGTCATCAATCAAAGCAGATACAAGAAGAAGCCCTTTGTGTCAATCTAACGCTTTCCAACTGGGAATTGGACACATTCAATCAACACATCAACTCTCTGCTCAGTTCTGGAAAAATTCTTGAGGTATTGAAGGAGGGCAGTACTTATTGGCAACGTATTTATACTGAAAAAACAAATAAATTTATGAGAAGATTATTAACAAAACAGATTATATACCATCTTAGAAAGTGTGTGTGTGCTTAAAAGTTAAGATGAATATGTTACCTTGTGCTGATTGTATTTCTCCTTAATTGCAGGCAAATTAGAATTAGGGCTGTTGCAACAAAGACGGTGGAGATCCTTTACACAAGCACACAAATCAGAAGGCTGGTATTGAGTGTAATGCTGCAATGTCGGATTCTGTTGCAAAATACACAAACAAGCATGTTAAGCAAAGGAAAATTTATGATTCATTCTCTAATTATAGTGGGACACATGAATCTTCGTCATTAGCAGCATACCCATGGTTTCATGGCAGGGAAAAGCATATATTTGGCCAGGAAAATTGAAGAAGCTGCTATAAGTGATGGAGCATAACAAAGCATACTGTACTCCAACAGAGATAATTCGGCGATAAAATTTGTCAAGCACTCTAGTTGTAGTGAAGGGACCTGAGCAATGCATATGAAACCAAGAAAAAAGGGGTCAATAATTTAGAAATGGAATCCTAATAATTAGAGTCATGTGCCATAACATACAAATCAATGCTATCTCATCAAATGTGAGAAATGGAAATAGTCATAAGTTTGAGTTTCTCTGTAATTTATCATCAGAAGTGAGTGTGTAATGTGTTCTTACTTGCTTCTCCAATTACTTCTTATAGCTTATATCATGTGTTCTTACAGGTTGGTGCAAATAAAGTGTGAAAAATTAGGTGCTCGTGTTTGAACATCCTATGACACAAGTGCATGAGCCTTATAAATCACCAATGAAAAGTAGAAGATACCTCATCAATTCCTTGAGCTGCACGTACAAATCTTCTCAAGAAGCATTTAATTGTTGGGGCAGTCATTTCGAATTTTAGAAAATTCAAGACAGTAGATTCCATCTGCAAAACCTGCATGAAATGATTTGCTTTAGATTTGCAAGCTTCAAATGGTATAATCAAAACAAATTTTTAACCTAAGAATTCAACACAAACCTCATCCTTGAAGTATGTGTTATCAGTTATATAACAAAATTCCTCCACCTGAGGTGCACAAATCTCCTCATATTTACTGCCAACAATAATAAAAAAATGAATTCTTATTACTTCATGCCTAGAGATAAAACATTATAAAAAAAACACAAAGTTGTATGCTTCCTTACGAGGCAATCATCATAGAAGCAACTCCAAGTAATTGTAATTGTTGCCTGTTCATCGGATTCCCAGAAAGATATCGATCAATATAGTTTACTGTCAAATACAATGTATCGGGTACAAGTCTATACTCTTCAGCCACCTGCAGTTGGAAATAGATACAGATAATTAGCACACAGAGTTTTCACAATGAACTCTATATTCTAATTGGCAAATGGCAATGTAATACAAATCCAAATTGACCACATGACTAAATTAATCAAAATGTAGGAATTGGCAAAATCCACATGAGTAATTGACCACTAGAAACATTACCTCCACTAGCCAATCAATCAATATAGCACGCATGCTGGGATTTATGTCCTTTTGAATTTTCTCCATGAAGTCTGTTGAAGGCCTTTTCTTTGTCTGAGATTCCAGAAAATTTGGAAAAGATAAGAATATACTTAGGAATAAATAATTAATAATATGATAGACAAATGTGTTACATTACTGTCCTGGGCTCCTGGCAGTAAGAACAATAATAAATCAATCTTATCATGCTAACTAAATGGTGTAATCAACCATGCGTTCTTAAGTAATTAATGACCTTCAACGAAGGTCAAATCGATCCGGAGTACCAAGTTTGAGTCCTAGCTAGAACAATCAGACTTAACTTACCCAATTTGAGGGTTAAACTCTTTTTTTTTTTCACTGACTAGTGCAAAATTAGTGTAAGCTGCTTACACTTTGACAAAACGTGGTCCTATGTACATTTATCTTATGTATATACCATATATCAGAACACTTATTAAACTCAAAATCGATGCCTTTTGGCATAGGATAAAATGTACAAACACAATATAAATCTTTGTCAACAGTGAAAATGAAGCTATACCTCAGATGCACGTAGATGCTTGTAGATATCACAGGCAAAGGTAGCACAGAGCTGAGGATCCATGTAATCATTATCAATATTAACAATTTTCTCTCCCTTTTCCAACTCAACAAGAATGTCTCTACTGCAAATGTTACCTGAAAACAAATCAATCATTAGTATCATCTCAAAATGCACCAGTAAAATCAAAAGGGTAACCAAATAATCATAATTTACGAGACTATGAATATCTACACAGCATCAAAATGTAACCTGATGGGTAATTAGAATCAGAAATGTTGAGACTACAAAAAGTCTTCCTCTCAATAGAATCTACAGCTGGAACATCACTGTTATCGACATATTCAATATCAGGACTCTTGAAAGAATCACACGACGACATTGTCTCGTCCATAGAAACCGACATTCCATCGGATTTACCAGGAGACGATAAATCCATACTACTCGAAACCGGAACATTGAAGGTAGTAGGAGCAACCGATGAAGGAGGAGGAACAACTTCATTCTTTCCAGAAAATGAAGAAGTAGTACTAGTAGTAGTAGTAATGGCTTTAGGAAAAACAACAGTAGCGGATTTAACATTCGACAAAGTAGGTTTTTTGTTAACAGAAATCACTGAGCTTGAAGAAGAATTGCATGGTGAAGGTTCTTTCTTTGTCTTTGCAACTTTAGTTACCTACAAAATTAACAACAACCCAATTCCAAAATCGTTATAATCACGCATAAAATTCAAATGGGTCTTCATTTTTCGCGATGGAATTGAAAAAGAACGAATCTTTAAAGAAGATGGAAGGGTGAAAAAAAAATACCAAAGTAGATGAGTTGTTGCGGGAAGAATTTTGATTGGTGAGATTAGTGAGAGGAGGACGTTTCTTGGCAGAGGCTGCTAAAACTTTTCCGGCGTTGTTCTCTGATGTTAAAGCGGTAACAGGTGGGTGTCGTTTCGCCATTGACGAAGTTGTTGAAGAAGAAAACGATGAACGACGATTATTATGATTAGACATTTTCAAATTATGATTCAATGAAAGAAAGAAAGAAAGAAGCAAGAAGAGAGATTTTGAACTTCTTTAACTTTTGCTATGGTTTGAAACAGAGCGTTTTCTTTTGCTTTGGTTTGAAACTTTTTCAGTGAAAAGAAAGAAAGAAAGAAAAGAGAGTGTGTTTGTGTTTGTACGTGAGTGTAATAAATTTTGGTTATTTATGAAGGAATTGTGCTTTTGATGAGGGGGGAAAGTGATGGTTTAAAATGGGGGAAAGATCTGGACCGTTGATTAGGTTTCGGTATTCGTTAGCTTAGGAGCGGGGTGGGGCCCATTAAGGAGTAGTACCCTGAAGTTGAGGGATCTGAAGGGAGCTATGTGTATGTATTTTGAATTTGAATTCAAATATCAAACGGTCACTGAATTCTGTCTTTTATTGTGAGGAAGAGAGGGTATCCCAATTCCCAACCATATTTCTGCCTACTTGTCCATTTTCTATTTCTAATGTCACTTTTGAAAAAATTCTAATTTAAATTGTGTAGAATTCAAATTTATGCATGGAGATGCGAGAGAGTGACTTAAATTATAACCTAAGGTATTTCATGGAAGAAAATATTGAATGTAAATGTTTTATTTTGTCATTACGTAAACAGCTGGGGTGCAGTGGCCGTGGCCATGGCCAATTCAATAACTTAGATTTAAGTTACGGTCATATTCCAAAAATGGTGTTTTTTTTTTTGTCATTGCATAACAAGTCTTCGTGATTTAGGGGATTTTGTTTGAAATTTTGTTGTTCTTCTACATAATATATATTAAGAACATTTGACCCAATGAGCTTAGCTCAGTTGGTAGGAACAAATGCATTTTATATACCTCACTTCTTCACATTTAAAAATGTGTGAGCTCCAGCCATAGATTACCTGACAAAAAAAAAGAAAAAAATATTTATCTAAATTCTACAGCTGACTTGACTCACTCCTTCAGTAGTCAGTACTCAGTCTTCTTACCCTTCTTCATTGATATTTTAGTATTATCTGCCTGTACACTATATCAACATAATTAATAATAGGAAAATATTAATTGATATTTTTTGTGGTTGGATGAAGAAATGTTTTAAGGTAATGTAATTTTTGTGTAAAAATTTAAATCTTTCTTTGTAAATTTCAGTATTTGAATGATTAATTTAGAGAACTTTTAAAACGATGAATATTTATAAAGTATATATAATATTTTTTATTTTTGTTTTAACCCTCCGATTTTTAAGTAAAAAACTTCATGGTAAATAAAGTTGACTATGAAATAAATATAGTCAGGCAAAGAATTGTTCCAGATAAAATATTAATTTATAAAGTATTTAATTAGTCAAAGTTATAATTAAATGGGTTAGAAATTTGAAATTCTTTCCTAACTTTACACAATTTGAATGTCAAATTGATTCTTGATCCATACAAGATAAGAAGAGAAAGTTAGAGCGGGTGCTACAATGCAGCTACGAGTTTTTTTTTTACTATCCTTCACCAACTCGGGGTGGTGTGGAGAAATTTAGGAGTGTGAACATCAGCAATCACATCACCATCTTTGTTTTATGAAAGCGGGGAATCCTAACTCAAATAAACTTATTCTAAATCTGATATCAAATCCAACATATAATCGTTTATTTGATCAACAATTGAATTCTTTGGTGCTAATATAACCCTATCTTGGAAATAAGTTATATCAACGATGCTATCTAATATATTTGGTTCAAAAAACAAAAATAAGGGTCTTTGTGTCTAGGTGAAAAGGTGTTGGTTGTTTAAATCTTCGTAAAAATGAGTGGGTCTATTGTAACAAACTCCTATATATATATTTCAATAATTTTTTAACTAGAATTATTTCAATATATTCTTTTAGATTCAGAAATGTTAAAACATAAAAAGATAACTCTTATTAAACTAGACAACGTTATAATTGGAGCATTGAAGATTCGTATAAATATTAATGTCTCGATGAGGTATTTGGTACATGATTTTGCTGGACCTGAGATCCCCTGGATGATGATCCTAAATGGACCTTTGTCAACAACTTTTTAAAAGAAAAACAAATAGTTGCAAATTAAAAGAAGAGAAATGGATGGCTTTAATAGTTGCATACATGATTATTATACTTATAAATGTAAATGTTTTATTTTGTCATTACGTAAACAGCTGGGGTGCAGTGGCCGTTGCCATGGCCAATTCAATAACTTAGATTTAAGTTACGGTCATATTCCAAAAATGGTGTTTTTTTTTTTTGTCATTGCATAACAAGTCTTCGTGATTTAGGGGATTTTGTTTGAAATTTTGTTGTTCTTCTACATAATATATTAAGAACATTTGACCCAATGAGCTTAGCTCAGTTGGTAGAAACAAATGCATTTTATATACCTCACTTCTTCACATTTAAAAATGTGTGAGCTCCAGCCATAGATTACCTGATAAAAAAAAAAAAAAACATTTATCTATTTACTTAACATTCTCCAATCAAACTTTTTTACCTGCCAAACTTGTCATTATCTTTCTATTTACTCTATCTAAACTTAAACATAAACAAAAGTCAAATGTATTTATTCTAAATTTATATTTTGATTTTAACTTGTATATTTAAGATTTAGATAGTAGAGAAAATATTGTATAAAGATAGGATTAAAAATGGATTCAATACTTTCTTCGATTTAGTAAATTTTGTAGTAAGCAAAGTAGATTTAATTGAGGATAGTCAAATTTTTTTGGTATTTAAATGGTCTCACGTGTATACATAATTCATTTATAATTTTTTTATTTGATTTACATAATAAACATTCAATTTCTCCAACTCAAAATCTCAAACAAATTTCTTAAACGGCATTTATTAATCATTTATCAATAACTCCACATACATTTCAACATTCTAATAATAAAACCACGCCGATCCCGCAGAAAAAGAGAGTGTTTAATGTAGCATCTCTCCCAAGTAGGTATCCATTTTTTTGACTTCACAATGAAAGAACTTATTAGGTACTGACTTCAAAGGAAGACCCTTCCATTGTGGAGGGTCTAGAGCTATAAGAAAAACTATTAAAATAATCTAGATATTAATGAGTTTGATAGAAATATAATATAGGATAAAATATTATGTCGTGATTTAGTTTATGTAACCGATTTTACTCAATAGAATAAGATTTAATTATTGTTATAATTGTTGTATGTGGCGACCATTGTTATTAGATGATTATGTGAGACTGTATTAAGCTCTCTCTTTTCCCCTATAATTTAAGTATTTGATTGTAATCTTTTCATTATAAATTATAAATACACAAGCTGGGGATTTACCCTATAAATTATATAAATACACAAGCTGGGGATTTAGCTTCTAAAGAAATTCAAAGTAATTCCTTCTTTGATTGTCAAGTTGGAGTAGGGCAAATATGTCAACAGAATATAATGGATGGGTTGTTTAAATCAAAGAAAGAAACATAAAACACAAACATGGAGACCAACATTGGTCTTAATGAAAGAAACTAAGCTCGAGTCTCATAAACAAAGTCTCGCATTAAAGTCTTGTGGAAGAAAAATACATACTCCCTAGAGATAAGTAAGACTTCACTAATGATGGCCATGAATAGATACATTGTATAACATGACATAAAAAAGCATAAAACAATAAAGGGAGCTCTCTACACATGCCATAAGACAACGAATCGCATGAACATAAAGAGAAAATGAAGGATAAAGAGCAAGTTTAAAATAAAGAAAGAAAAAAATAAGAATGATTATGATTTTGTTTGGACGGAGAATTTTAACTTGTAAATTTATTTAATTCAACAAGGTCTGCAGGGAGGAACTGTACATGACAATGAAGAACGAATGTGTCTAAATGGACTTGGTACAGTAGCTTGAAAATCAAAATGGCTGGCACAAAATTAGCGGCATGTAAAATTCCACTAGGCAAGACAAGCAACATTACATCCCTTTGCTCACAATGATCCAAAATCTTCCAGAGCGGACACCGCAGGTATTTGAATAGTAGAAACACTTTTTGATACATTTTTAAAAACTTATGATATTTTCTCAAAAAGTCAATTTAGTCGTCTGGCGAATAGATCACTCTTTGAAAAATATGTCAATCCCAAATATTGTATTCAATAATGTCCAATTCAGTATTTTGCTAGCATTTCTTGTAATAGTATGTGAGTTCAGTTGTGAAATACTTCTACTGGTATTGATGGAGGACAACACTTCTTTGCAGCAAACTTGAACTGAATCCATATATTAACATGAAACGATATGAAATCAATTAGTAATTTGTAAGTGGTGATAAAGATGAACATCGGGACATAACAGGATAAAAGAACTTCATAATAAACAAGAACATTAACCCCAAATGCAGCAGTCCAGTTTGTCAAAAACTAAAAACAGAAAAATTAATCCATCCTTTTCAGAGCTGCAGAAATATGCAATAAGAGCCAGATATTCAAGCCATATGTAGCCATAAATAGATTGCGTGTGCAAATTAATAGCCTAATAGATGACTGCAATTCTAAATGGACAACCCCTTTACACCCTTCAATCTAGTCCCTGATACCCCACTAATTTGCATGCATTGCAACCTTAATTACATGAAGTTAGTTACCGGCATTACGAATCCTACAAAATCCAAATTAATAATGCAACAGTCAAAACCTTTTTTTTTTGTTAACTGAACAGTTTCCCACCCTCAACTCTCACATGTTTGAACTGTGATTTTTTTTATCATGAATCATATCTATACTCTATACATAGATATTCTTAGATAGGTTAAGTCCACTTTCTCTAATTACTAGACTATCCTCCATTTGATTTACCCTTTTAACCGGTGAGAAAATATTTTTAATATTAATCCAAATAATTAAGGCAATATAATACATTTCCGTCAATTCTCAATATGATTATCACTTAATCAACTATTTGTTTAAAACAAATTATTGGAATCCATATTGAGGGAACTCCAAAACTGATGAACGAGATGCACAAAAATGCTTAGAACTAAGGATTGTGATTGTAGAGTGTAGACTGCTTTTAGTCACCCAATTTTACTACACTCGTAAACAAGAGAGAAAGAGCCGGGTATTCTCACCTTATGCTGACTGTATTTCTCTCTGATAGCAGTAATGGAAGGTGAACTATGATAGCCATTTCGGTACAACAAATGCAATCCCTCAACACATTCCCGCAATTCTGATGCTTGGTAACCTGTGTAATGCCTTAGCATAGAGTTCTATACCAAAGCATATGCATAGTTGCACAACATCAGTATATATGCCTATCAAAAGATATTCAGCAAAATAGGTTTCCTGCAATACATACCCAGGGATTCTTTGTCGAAAGTAGTATATATTTAGCCAAGAAAGTGGCTGATGCAGCTATTAATGATGGGGTGTACTTAAGCATATCATACTCTAGAAGCGATAAATCCGCTACATAGTCGGCCAAATACTCCAACTGCATCAATGGAATCTGAAAACAGTGCAATGTAAACATCATAAATTGTCATGATTATCCTAACTTAGATAGACTAAAAAGAGTCTCAACTGAGATTCATACCTCACATGTTTGTTGGGCAACAGTAATGAAGCGTCTGCATTGGCATGTTCACAAGTTAATACAAAAGCAACTTACTTCCACTTGTCAATAATATGAAGAAAACCAGTCATTACCTCAAAAAACATCTAATTGTAGGAGCTGTCATTTCAAACTTCAAGAAATTCAGAACAGAGGACTCCATCTCCAGCACCTGCAATAATATCATATATCTATAGTTTTAGGATACTAAAACCAAATAAAAAGATATCCAAAGCTGCAGTTATGAATCAAATTAATAGATAAATAACAAAACCCAAACCTGCTCCTTAGAATATGTATTATCAGTTACATAACAGAACTCTTCCACCTTAGGTGCACAGATCTCCTCGTATTTACTGCCAAATTCAAACCAATTTATAGCCTTATGGAATACAAATACAAATAAAAATGCAGTACAAACACAAGAAAACAATTTAATCAAGCACTGTATAGTGAAAAAAATTAAGTAGATATTACTTAACAAACAATAACTAAGAGAGAAGAACCCTACGCAGCAATCATCATGCAGGTAACACCAAGTAGTTGTAACTGCTGCGTGTTCATTGCTTTGCCTGAAAGATAGCGATCAAGGTAGTTAACTGCCAAAAATAGTGTATCAGGTAGGAGTCTGTACTCGTCAGCAACCTACAATGGAGAGAGAAATTAAGTGAAAACCATTTGAAAAGAAACTTAATGAAGGATACAATTCTTCTGGTGTTCCCTCATGAGGAAAAAAGAGAAAAAAGCAAGTTCACTGAATCCTATACAAATAACAATGAATCCTACTTCCATTGCTATGGCATCTTTACCTCTCCTAACATGAGTATTTAAATCTCTCAATAACCGACACAACAAAATATTTAAAATAACATTGTCAAAACGAGTTTTTGAATGAAACATAAAGTCCCGCCAATCAGGATATAACAATACATTGATAAATTATATAAATAATTCTAAAAAAAAGTAGCACATTGAGAAGAACAAATCCCCTGGAATAAATCTATCACCCCGGCAGTCCGTCACCCACCATAATTTACCTCCACAAGCCAATCAATAAGCATTGCCCGCATGCTAGCATTGATCTTTTTCTGTATCTTCTCCATGTAGTCCATAGATGGCCTTTTAAATTTCTGAAACCATAAATTAGAAGAAAACAAAAGATGAAAAAGTAGAAAGAAGATAAAAAAATAAATGAGACAAATGATATATACATGTTTAATTTCTAAACCACAGGATTTTAGCTTCTTCAAAAAAAAAAAAAAAAACTAAACCACAGGCATAACTGCATAAATGATATGATAGAAAAACCTGAGTTTGGAAGTTTGAAAAGCTATATCTCATACCAATTTAGTAATTTATCTTTTCATATTGTGTAAAAATAGAAGACATTAGCCCTTTTAAGAGGGACCAAATCACATTAATAACAAGTTGCTTAAGAGAAATCAATTCTTAATTTCATCAACTATTTCGCACTCATCATGTGAAAGTCAAATTTCTAGAAATAAATTGAGAGGAAAATGCAAATGATGAATTCAACATCAACATCATCCTAATCTTTATTATATAATTAATATTCTTCTTGACGTTAATATGAATTTTAATTTTCTCAAAAAAAGAACATGACTTTTACATTTAGTCCAAATCTTTCTTGCAAACATTAAGACGAAGGTTGCCAATTAAATAATCCATAAAGTTGATATGTGAAATAGTCATAAATAAACTTAGTTGGAGAAGCAATTCAATCTGATATTCAAATATAGATTGAAATGATACATCGCATATTTTGTAAAATAAAAACATTCTATTTCTTAAATATAGATTGAACTGATACATCATGTCTTCAAGTCACCTACATTGACTCTATTCAATTACATTAAATGGGATATAACTTCTATTCAACATTTCAATATATCACAGGTCTCATTGCTTACGGTGTGTTGGGAATTGAAATTGGTGGTATAAAGTCTAATAGAGCGGAATGGGCTAAGATTCCTGAGTTTAGATTTTAAAAAACAAATGATATCTCATTCCATTCCATTTTATTCCACTCCGTTCCACCCTATACCACTTACCCAAACATACTCTTAGAGATGAATATTGCATTGGTTAATTTATGGTACCAAACACAAACAAGAAATTTGTAAACCTATAAAAGCATCAAAATAGATCAAAATGCTACTCTGCTAGCAATCACTTTGACAATTACAACAAGTGACTAAAACATTAAAATAAATGAAGACGACAAACCTCTGATACACGCAAATTTTCATAGATTTCATGGGCAAAGGATGCACAAAACTGTGGGTCTTTGGTATTGCGGTCAATGTCTACAAATTCATTTGCTCTTGACTTCAGTATGGTATCAATATCATGTATTCTCCCTAAAATCATGGGATGATGCATGAGTATTCCAGATTACAAATTGTAATTATTGAAAAAAGTATTGTCCAAATTAGCCAAAGCATAAGAAAGGGCGAGTATAAGATTAAGCCTTTAATAAACGAACCTCCCATTTTGGAAGAGTCTGAAATATTGAGAATGTTGCATGTTTTATTCTCAATTGATTTGATTGATACAACATCGTCATTCCGAATATATTCAAATTCTGGAGTCATCAGAGAATCGCTGGTTGACATGCTCTCATCCAGTGAAGCAGAACCGCTGAAGGAATTACTTGGGTAAATGTCCATCCATCTCGGACTACAGACCACACTCTTAAAATCTGGACAAACAGCACCATCATTGCTTGGAGCAATGAATGCTTTAACTCCAGTCTTAATTTGACTAGCTTTGGTCGAACATGCCTCTTTGGAGACCAGAAATCCACTCGATCTTATTCTCGATGAGGGTTGCAAAATGTTCTCGGACATAACATTTTTCTGCGAACTTGCAATGGAATCCTTCTTTGTCTTTGCAGTTTTGGACGCACATGGAACCTTCAAGTAACAAAAACAGTCCTATTAAAGTACATAAAATTTGCACATACATGCACGAATTAGGATTTAAGTTGTATATCCCAATGGTGTAAATAAAATTTACAAATGCATCTAATTATATTCAATCATTCTACTACTTTATTATGTGCATATTCCTAAAATATCTCCTCAAATATCTGAGCGCGATAAAATGTGACTGAATGCATGTGTAAAACTTTTATAGGCCGATAATGCATATCAATTAAAACTCATTATATACTTTCCCACTTAAAACCAAACACTTGTTCATTGTTTTGTATTGTTCAACTTTATTTGCAAAAGTTCCACATGCATAGAATATATGGTGGGTCCTAATGATTTTGATAAAATAATCCTCAAAAGGTGAACACACATATATGTTAAATTAAACCATGCATGTTATTATATCATTCTCGTGCTTCATCAACACAATTCCAAGATACACTTCCATTATTACGCAACACTATCCAATCATAATTCAAACAATCTTTAATTAGTCATAAGCAAATTCACTAAGATTGCTCAGTGTTAATAAAAAGAACCAAACTAATCAAATTCAGCGTTGCCATAACACTAATCACAACACAAACTCAAATTGAGTAATAGTAGTAAATGATTATAACAGTATCATTACCATGGGCTTATATGGAGCAGCAAGGGAGGTTTTGACGAGAGAGGCATTTCTGTTATTGGTAACGTCGGCGAGAGCGGGACGTTTCTTCGTCAAGCGAGTCTTCACGGCGGCAACATTCTTGTTTGAAGTTGAATTCTCTGAAACGGAAGGCTTCTTCTCCGATGATGAAGAAGAAGCAAAGCGTCGGCTTCGGGTAAACATTTTTCGTTGTGTGGAAAGGGAAATTAAGAAACCCTAATTGATGTGAAAACGGAAAATGGAATCAGTTATAGTTTTGTTCGTAATAAAAACGTAAATGAGTGCATAAAGAGAGTACGAAAATGAGTAATGTGGTTGAATTTGAGGGGAAAGATGAGCTTACTTGAGAGTGTGATTGATGATTGAAGAAAATGAAGCAAATGATTGGAAATGGATTTCAGAAGCAGATGATCATAGTTGTTAGTATTCCGCAGATACAATAAGACGCGTAGGAGAGAGAGAGAGAGAGGAACTAGAGCGCGAAAGGGCTAGTTTACCTGGGTAATTATCACCGTCGGATTGGAGTCAATCAGATATCTCACCGTCCATCCTTTGCTTGTGTAATTTGTAAATAAATTCAACAAATTTCTATAAATAAAAATAATACTCCATAAATTTTATGCAATAACAGTTTAAACAAATTTCCTCCTTTCAAAAAAATTTTAAACAGATTTCCATAAATAATACTAGTATAATTTTTTTTTGGCTAAAATATGGTTTTAGTCCCTGCAAATATGTCTCGTTTTGATTTTAGTCCCTGGTAAAAAAAAATTTTGTTTTTGGTCCCTACAAAATTTTTTGTTTTTGAAAATAGTCCCTGACCCCACTTTTGTGATGATTCGCATACGTGGCACATTATAACTGAATCAATTTTGTAGTTTTTGGTCCCTGCAAAATATTTTGTTTTTAAACAAGGTCCCTGCAAAATTGCAGGGACCAAAAACAAATTTTTTTTTTACCAGGGACTAAAATCAAAACGAGACATATTTGCAGGGATTAAAACCATATTTTAGCCTTTTTTTTTTTATATTGTAGGTCAATCTTAGTTGTTCAGTCATTAAATAGTGCTTGACTTTCCCTTTTTAAAAATAAGATAATGTTTGACTTTTGTCATATTTAATATAAAATTAAAAAAAAAAAAAAAAAAGTGGTAAAGATAACGACTAAGTATAATTTAAGACTTATATCTCTCAAAAAAAAAATCAAGACTTATATACACTCTCATCTTTATTATAAGCAAAAATTAATTTTTTAAGTTCATTCAATTAATAATGTATTTAGTCTGTATTATTAACTAAATACATTGTTTATTAAATTAACCTAAAAAATTCATTTTTGCTTGTAATAATAATCAGAGAGAGTATAATTTAAGGGTTTTGTTAATGCTAACTGTGTCTCAAGGGCAATGGTTAAAGAATTCACAAATATAAATTTTGTCTTGAAACTATGAGTTTTTATTTTTAACCAAACAATAATTACACCACTTTTTATAAAACTCCATTTCAAATTTTTTATTAAGGGACAATTTTTTTTGTCATTACTTGATATGGAGTCACCTTCTTCATCTTCTACCCTTCTTTTAATCCAAATAAGTTATTTTCAAATAAATTTTAATTTTGATTTCCCTGAAGAAGAATGAAGATGAGTTTGTGAATGCAAAAGTCGATTTTTGAAACTCATCTTCTTTTTATAAGGGTCGCATCAAAGCTCAAATCCAACGTTTTACTATTCAACCAGCACGTAAGTGAAAATTTTCTCTTCAAAAATTTTGGATTGCTCACAAGCATCTCAAACTTCCAAAAATAACCCATCAAAAGTTACGAATTGTTCACTTGTGAACGGAAGCTACAAACCATTTGCTACTGAATGGAAATTACGAACTCAACCCCGTTAAAATTCTTCAAACTCAAGCAACGTTTATATGCTAGGGTTTTGTAAATTGGTTATTCTATGTTTGGGTATTTGAAAATTGTTTATTACGATTGTGAATTAGAAGGTTTTTTGGATAATTGTTGACCAATTAGAATGTGTGCTTTTAATATGAATGTAGTTTAAGTTAAGTATGAGTACAATATGATAGTTTAAGAATTGAAACAATGCAGTAGAAATTGTATGTTTATTCTGTGCTCTAAATGTGCGATGAAATGCTTCGAAGAATGTTAGCTTGATATTTTCTTGCTTGTTGTTGTGTAGATATGGTTGACGACGTTGGTAGTCTCTGACTTAGACCGGTTCAATTTGTGCACAAAGAGCGTGTTACAACCAATCCTCCTCTCAAACAGGGTCGTACGTAAGTTTGGATTAGTAAAAGACACGCACCTTTAATATGTATTTTTTATTTAATAGGAGTTTGTGTTTGTAATATGTATTTATGTTTATGTTTATGTTTGTTTTTAAGATGTGGGCAGCAGAGCATTTCACATAGATACATCTATATGATATTAATCTTAATTATATCGACGACATGTCTTGTGCAGAGCAGTTCATTCCTGGCATGGGCCATAAGTTACCAGACAACTGCATGACCTTCTTTGATTGGCTTGAGGTCGACGACAGGATCTTCAGTCTCCATAACGAATATCGTTAGACGTATCAGTTAGACGACGTTTGTTGGTACCCTGGTTGGATAAAGCGTGGTTGTAGGATGGTTTCTCGCCACCTGTCAGAGCGGGTGATGAGACGATATGAATGTATTAAGATCATTCTGATGCATCCTTCATCCATGCCAGATATTAATGTATTCCAGACAGACAACACATTTCAAGATTTTTTTGTTGCATGTTATACACGAGGATGTGCGGGGTTTATTTTTGGAGATATGTTGGCATCACATACAAGTTTATGTTCCTTGGTCAAAGGGTATCTCATCCTAAACTAGTAGCTTTAGTCGAGGTAGAATCGTCTAGCCCCAACAAATGTGGAGGTTCTGATAGAGGAGGAGCATGTGATGGGCATCATGGATTTTAGAACAATTTGCCTGACGGAATGAAAAACGGCACCACATATGACAATCTATATGGTACTCTACAACGTATTGCCAATGAAACAAAGTTTGTCACTTGGTAATTTTGATGAATTTACGCGTGTATTTTTTTTTTGTTTCACGTGAATGGTGTGTGTTGGTATTTTAGTACCTAAACAAGTATGTCCTCTCTATGACATTTAAATATTTATTCAATATTCTCACCTTCGAATGGGTAATACTATTTTGAATTTTGATTGAATTTTTTTATGTTGAATGAATTAATATTATGACATTTTGAATGTTAAGTGTGTTTGAAAGTGTGTCTATAAATTTAGTGTGTTAAGTTTTATAACTAAGCATCCTTAATTCTAACATTTTAGTTTTTACTAGTGTATTTCTTCTTGCTACCGCATCTTAATTATAGGGGTGTTCAGATCCAAACCGATCTAAAATAAAACCGCAAATCGATCCAAAAAAATCGAAAACCGCAAAAAAACCGAATATATTTAGATGTGTTTGAATGTTGTTTTGTAAAAACCGCTAAGATTCGATCGGATATCGGATCATTTTTTGGTAGTGAAAAAGAAAAATCAAATTCTAGTGAAAAAGTAATATATGGGCCACCGTTCCAAACTGCAGCGCGTGCAAATATAATGTTTTCACGCGTCCGTGAAAATTCTTACGCAATAAGTTCGTATTACATATCATCCCTTACTCCTTAATGTTATTAAGTCTGCAAATAATCAACCCTAGAAATTTGGCTCCAAATCTGCTGCATTAATTGTTGTAATTGTAGCCCTAAAAATTTCCCTCTAAATACCAAGATTTGAATTTCAAAAAAGAATTTCAATAATTTCAATAATTGAATTTCAAAAAATGATGGTAGGAATCAGAGAAATTTTCTCCTATTTTTCCTCCATTTTTCAACGTGCTATACTGATACAATAGACTGCATTAATTTTCATCCTTTGCGATGCGGCCTTGAAAACTAAAAACTCTCCACTCACCATATATGTTGGCTTTCCCATACGTGTACACCGGATTTCCCATCCATTTTGTTTCCTATATATACATGTATATCATCCTGCTGCTCATATCATCCTGGTTGTTGGTTTCATCGTAAGAAACGTTTCTTCTCTATTTGCTCCTCTAACTTGATTGCTGTCATAGCCAATTTCCCCTATTACGACTTGCAAGAGGTCGATATGATTGTTTTAGCTTTATTGTGTTTCATATTAAGCAGTTATTTGTGTAACTAACGGTTTACGTTGTTAATTTGTTAGGTCCACTGGTTCCAAACCTTGTTTCCGATCTCGACAGAGTTGTTAACAAGCTTAGAATGAAGTAAAGGTCGTATGGTGTGGAGTAAGACGTGGAAAATGTGTGTATTCTTTTTTTGACAGTAAAAACGGTTTTCAGTATTATATAGTTTTTTTTTCTGATCTTATTTCCATTTTGGTTTTGCCAAACATGTTTGGTGCTGATTTTGGAGATCAGATAACCCGGTTTGCAACCTTGATAGATCCAAGAAACAATCACTTTGAACTTTTGGTCTAGAGGATTAATGGATGGTGACAACCAGGGTACCCATGGAAAAATGGTGGATAATTTACCCCAACCAATAAACATTCACCTTTTTAGGTGGTATCCATAAACTATCTTGACTCCACCAATAAATTACTCATTATGATTGCTTGGTGGGTAAATTACCATTATTTTTCAAAGATAATTTAGAAAAAAACCTTAATAGATACCTTTTTTTTCTTTCAAAAGGATGGAAGGAACTACATGATTTTTATGGGATTCAGTTGGGTGCATGGATGACGCTCGTGTTTGTGGGATTAGGACAATTTGATATTATTGTGAAATACAGGTTTGGAAAGGAGATAAAGGTTCCACCTTTTGATCCTCCAATGAAGTTCGTGATTGACAAGGCTTTTGTGCAACCTACTTTTGATAACACTCTACCTCCCTTTACTGCTAACTTATCCTATCGACATGACAACAACAATTTTCGTTTTGATTTTCCTAATGCTCTGACAGAGTGCGACGTGACCAAAGGCTACCTGGTAATGTTGATTTACCCATTCATACGTGTTTTTGCCAAGATTGTTTTAATCCATGTCATGTAGTATTTGCTAAAATTTGAATTTTGTTGTAGATGCTGTTGTATGAAGGATTTGTTGAGCACACTTTGGACAAGGCCTCTACATCACTTAAGCTGGTTGATGACTGTGGAAACATGTGGGAGTGCATATTAATCCTTGGTTCAGCTCCGTATGAGCACAATAGGATCGATGGTGAATGGAAACGCTTTGTGGACGCGCGTAATCTCTGTGATGGTGTGAAGATCAGACTTGGTGCACCTACAACTGGGAAGAACGATACCCTTTACATCGCTGTCAGTTGGAGTTAGGGTTTGGTTGCAATAATGAAGGTATAATTTGGTTCGTTAGTGGATATTTTTTTGTTATCGGGGAGTAAGCTTTTTTTGGGTTTGGTCTTAAGTTTTCATTTGATGGAGTTCTGTAGTTTTTTAAATTTTTGTGTTTTTTTCTTTTCCTTGCAATTTCTATTTTGTAATTTTGAATTCTGACGACTATTCAGTTTGAGGTCATGTTGCTTAATTAATATAATTGCAATTTATTTCTATGCCAATTTTTTTTTTATGCCAATCTATTGTAAAATTGGAGGTTAAGCCAAAATATAATTGCCCCTTACCAACGTCACCGGTGATACTGCACCTTAATTAATTTTTTCCTCATTCAAATAATATGCAAGTGCATAAACAATCAAAGGGGTTAGTTGCACGAAATTTTAGTGTGTTGTTGATTTAACTTGAAGATGTATATGCTTAAATATATAAAGAATAAAAAACTACACTTTATCTGGATACAATTTATCATGTGATGTTTTCAAAGTTTTTGATGTTAGATCATTGCTCTTTGCATTGGAAACAAACTGCATCAGAAACCTTGATTCTATTGTTTGTGATTATGACCAGAAGCAATGAATTCAACATTAAGTGTGTTCTATGTTTAATAAAAAAAATTAATATTAACAGGAGTATATAAATCTCATAATAATTACTCCCTCTGTTCCAAATTGTATGTCACTTTAGAAAAAATATTTGTCTCAAATTGTATGTCACTTTAGAATACCAATGAAACATTAATGTTACTTTTCCTATTACTTTTTCTTTATTCAATTCTTTCATTTATCTTTTCCATATCATTTATTAAGGATAATTTTGTAAAACAACTCATAATATCTCTTTTTCACACAATATTAATTACATTTCTTAATATGTGTGAAATGGCAAAAACATCATACAATTTGGACGAAGGGAGTAATATAGTAGGGATGGAAAGGTTAGTCACCATGTTTCAAATTCACGAAGCCATTATACTTTCAAAGTGCTAATTCATAACATAATTTAAAATTTAGGAAATGTTGGAAATATTGTGTTTAAAATTGTTAAAATTTATTGTCTATAATATAGTGTATATCTGCCGACACTGGTGCCTTTTTATGGACAACTCTACGCTGTTTCAAAAGTTACTTCTAGACCGAAGATTTCGATCACGGACGAAGATGGTGAACAAACTAACATGACATCTAACGTTGTTTATGAAAAAGAATAGTCAATTTCCCCCCTGAAATTGTAAGTTTCATCAATTACCCCCTGAAAAATTTATATTATTTTTTTCTTAAAAACAAACAATTAATAGTTAAATATTAAAACTAACTATTAATTTTGAAATTTGGGAAAACTACATGCATATATACATCAAAATAGACTCCAAAATGGGGAAAAATATGTATTTTTTAAAGTGACAATAATGGAATGATTTGTGGATTAATATTGGGGGTTGTGTAGTTTAAATGGTTTGAGCAAATTGTTGAAGGAGTTAAAAGACTAAGATGGTGAAGGAGAAAATATAAATTTAAATCTGATTATTAATTTGTTTATAAACCTCTAAAAATAATAATTTGTCTATTAGAAATAACCATTATTGTCACTTTAAAAATACACATTTTTCCCTATTTTGATGTATATATGTATGTAGTTTTTCCAAACTCCAAAATTAATAGTTAGCTTTAATATTTAACTATTAATTGTTTGTTTTTAAGAAAAAAATAATATAAATTTTTAAGTTTGGGGGGCATTTTGCACATAAGTGCAAAACTTCAGGGGGGTATTTACAAAACGTCATGTTCACTAACAGAAAAATTTGACGGAGGGGGTAAATTAACTAAAATTGTGAAATTTCAGGGGGTAATTGAAGTTTTGTTAATTTCAAGGAGTAATTGATGAAACTTACAATTTCAGGGGGGAAATTGACTATTTACTCGAAAAAGTTTTTTGTAATTTGTAATTTAAAAAGGTTTACTATATGTCGTTACCAAACTTTAGCTATATTTGTTGTTCTATTTTTATTTATCTTATATTGCTTAATTGACCATTAGTTATTTATGAAATTCAGACTTTTTTTTTTTTTTTGGTAGATGAAATTCAGACTTTTATTATTATGTTGTAGTGCTCATTTTGTGAACACATTTGATCTTTAAAATTTGAAATATTATTTTATTATTTGAAGATATGTTTAAGCTAAACAGACATGTGCGGTGCACGGGTTATCTATCTAGTTTTCCTTATTATTAACATAAAAAAAAATAAACAAACTCGTCTCCAGTGGTATGAAACGCTGCGTTGCAGGGCAAAGAGAGCGGGAAAATGGTGGTGCCCTATACAAATACGGATTAGGATTTACTGCAGTTGACTCTTTCACGCAGTCGCAGCTGCAGTCAGAAAATAATAAACCGTTAGATTAATCAACCGTATATCATTTCGCCACGTGTATTACCAAGACAACAAAACATCTTCTCTCGGAAGAAACGAACCGTCCACCACATCCCTTCCGCCGGCGCTGCTTCACCAAGACCACCCCACCGCTTTCAACTCTGAATATTCTTTGTGAAATTAAATTGTGCGTTGTGTTTCGATTGAAAGAAAATTGTACTCAATGGGATTTGGGGTTCCAAATTCAAGACCAAGGTTTCAGTGGGATAAGTTTGCCATTTAAAGCTTATCAATCCAATTTCCGACGAGTTAAAGTAACTGTCGTAGTCTATAAGAATGTTTGTGCCTTAAATTGTATCAGATCTATTTCAAACTTGTTTCCATAAAATTGTATCTTTGTTCTTGTTCAAGAGGAACATGATGCGCTTTTCGTTTGTTTAAGAGAGATAAGGTATAAAATGTTTTGTGAATTTATCAAAGAGAGGAATATTGTAACATGTTGTATTTGAACCATTAGATGAATCACACGGCTCACATTTGCCTGACTGTGTAAATTCAGGATTTCTTTGACCGCAGAGAATCTGTATCACACAACACAAATACCCCCCACCACCGGCTGCAACTAGTACTAGTATAGTAGCAGAGAATCGTGTGTGAAGAGAAAATTACTAATATGGCGCCAATCATTCAGAGCACTCAACCATGGGTCGAGAAATAGTAACCACTTTACATCTTCATTTCAATTTCAATTCCAATTTTCTGTTTCTCTAATTTATGTTCTTCGCATATCTAATCTAATTTCTCCCCAATATGTTTCAGCCGTCCAAAGCAAGTGAAAGACGTAGCTCACCAAGAAGAAGTGGTTCGAGTACTCACCAACACTCTCGAAACTGGAAGCGTAAGTAATTTAATTCACCATTTCTAAACCCTAAACCCTCTTTTCTTCTTAACCTATTCGCTTCAATTTTCTCTCACAGTGCCCACACATGCTCTTCTATGGTCCTCCCGGCACTGGAAAAACCACTACTGCCCTCGCTATCGCTCATCAGCTTTTCGGACCTGAACTCTATAAATCTAGGGTTTTGGAACTTAATGCTAGTGATGATCGTGGTATTAATGTTGTTCGGACTAAGATCAAAGATTTCGCTGCTGTCGCTGTGGGTACCAATAAGCCTAAGAAGTATGTGAAAGTGGAATACAATATATTTTTGAGCTTTTGTTTTTTCTCCATTTTATTATAGGATTTTTGTAACTTATGTTTTGGGTTTCTGATATTTCAGTGGTTATCCGTGTCCACCGTATAAGATCATTGTTCTCGACGAGGCTGATTCAATGACAGAAGATGCTCAGGTATGTTTTCACTGTTTTTCATTCCAACCTTTGCTTGTTCAATTAATAAAGTGAAATGATTTCATACCACCTGCAATTTGGTTACAGAATGCACTGAGGCGAACGATGGAAACTTATTCTAAAGTTACTAGGTTCTTTTTTATATGCAACTACATTAGCAGGTACATAGTTTTCTATGAAACCATTTACTGATTTTTTATTTCCTTTGGCATTTTCAATTTCACATCTTTAAGGACTCAATGGCATTTTCTATGAAACCATAATCACCTTGATGTACATGGTTTTGGCCCAATGCTTTGATATGTTTAAGATCAAATTTTAATTGATATACATCTTTATCATTGTTTAAATAAATTAAGTTTTTATTCTAGTTTTTTTTCTTTCTTCAAGTAGCCTAGTGGCTAGAATTCACCTTTTTAAAGGTGAATAAGTGGGGTGTCCGGGGTTCAAACCCCAGCCCCGGCATATAACAATGCATGTCCCTGCCAATTGAGCTATGCTCACGAGGACAGTTTTTATTCTAGTTTGATTATTACATACTTTGTTTTTCTCATATCAGCAAGAAAATTAAAATGTATGCACAAATATGAAATATCATGATCAATACAAAGGAAAATTATAAAGCTAAAGCAATACATTGTATAGTTTTTTTTCCTACTGTTCTTGTCTGTGCTTTTGACGATAGGGGACACACGTGTTTTATACAAGATTGTTGTTTTTTGTAGGATTATAGAACCACTTGCTTCAAGGTGTGCAAAATTCAGGTTCAAGCCACTGACAGAAGAAATCATGAGCAGCCGAATAGTATACATCTGCAAAGAAGAAGGAATCTACCTTGATGCTGAGGTAGGAGCCTTAGAGCTTATATGGCCACTGTGCAATTTTTTAATGGTTTTGATCCTGTCTGTAGAGGTATTGTTGACATCATAGCGGCTTATGTTATAGTATCTTTGCATCTGCAGGGTCTTTCAACTTTAAGTAATATTTCTCAAGGAGATCTCCGTCGGGCTATAACATACTTGCAGGTGAGCACATTTCCTTATCAACAAAGTATATCTTCAGACATGTAACTTATGTTACTTCCTATTAAAAAAGTGTGTTACTTCTATTTTAATGATATTATTACACGGTGTTTATTTTCCTTCTATTCTATTTTTTTTTTTGTTTGTATAAATGAGCCATTTCACTTTGAATAATGTACGTCTGCATGTCTTAAATGGCTATGCTTATTCTGCTCGACTCTGCCAAACTAACTACCAACTAGGCAACTAGGAATTTTGTTGATAATGCTACATATTAGGAAATAGAAAAACTATTATTTATTGCAAAGAGAAATGATATTTGTACAACTATTTTCTAACAACTTTTTGACAACTTTCTCTCTCAGACTCACATTATCTTCTTATTCCCTCTCTTCCTTTTTCTCTCTCTCTCTCTCTCTCTATTATTTTTGACCAATCAAAAGAGAGAAAACCAAAGTTGTCATGAAAGTTGTACCAAAGAGTTGTACATATATCACTACTCTATTGCAAAACTACTAAAAAATATTTTTCCGGTGTTGACAATTGTTTAATTGTAGCCAGTATGCTCTCATTCTTTTTTTGTTTTCGTATCCTGGTTCAATAATTAAAGCCAATGGAAAGTTGATGCAGTGGAGAGTTCACATATGTTATAAATGGGAGAGTTCAATTGCAGGAATGCAAGCTTTCAAATTTTGAGCTTTCTGCTTTCTTGAAAATAAGTTCAATTGAAAGATGGTGAATTGGAGAGTTCATATTGGGTTAATAAGAGGGTTGCCTATGCTTAAAATGGGACTTGGTTCACACGCAGCCGATATGGGACTCTTACTGTTTCTGCCTTAATAATCATCTTTTTCTGTTACACTTGGTAGAATAGATTTGTAATACGGGCACTTATTTGCAACCTGCTCCTTCCTTTCGAAAATATTATAAAAGAAATATCCAATTGATTCCATGTAGATTTGGCTTTTACCTTGCATTAATAACTAATTTGTTTGCATAAGTGAACTCTCTTATGCACTATAGTTGAAAAAATATTGCCACTATAGAATCAAATCAAGGCAGTCTTAGTGATAATAAAGGGATTGTTTATATATTTTTTATTTGACTTACCTTCACGAAGTTTGTACTGATTAATTTATTCTTGAACAATAATAATGACCAAGCTTTTGAGCATTGCATCTATGTATCGAATTTGTATTTATTATTCTCACTAACTCAGTATTAACAATTTCAGTCTGCTGCTCGCTTATTTGGATCTTCCATTTCTTCCAAGGATCTGATTTCTGTGTCTGGGGTAGGTTGTCAGACTAGTTCCTGTAGCTTGTTCTGTTTTTATATCAAAGAAAACAATGATATGCATTTTGAAGTTGTTTATTTTATGTCCATTTTCCTGTATGGTGTTTGCATGTCCGATGATGCACATTGCACTCAGACTTACTGATTGTCATAATTATTATTAGTGTTTGGCTTATCGTTATTGTAAATGATTTCTTTCCTGATTATTTTAGATACTAAATACATGGATTAAAAGTTATTTTGCCTTTCATTATAGCGTTCTGCTTTGATATACAAGTTCACAAAATTGCAGCCTGCCATTTCATGAAACGTTGGATGTTGTCTATTACCCTATGCTTCCTATGTGTTTTCTATTCTTGCTCAGTACCATATTCTTGCACATTTAGCTGATTTTTAGTGCATTTGGTTGTGTTTCAAAACCACACTTTTCTCCCTTCCTGCTTGTCCTGACTTTCTAAAATCTTGAAACCAGATTGTTCCAGCGGAGGTTGTTGAGGCACTTCTTAAAGCATGCAGAAGTGGTAATTTTGATTTAGCAAACAAGGAAGTCAACAATTTCATTGCAGAGGGGTATCCTGTCTCTCAGATGCTAACTCAGGTCTTGTTTTGCCAGTTTCATCTGGAACTTCTTTTGTTGATAATCGTGCTTACCAAATTAAGGCTTTTGCAATGTAACTGATGTCTTTTTATTTCAGTTGTTTGAGGCTATTGTTGAAGAAAACGACATATCAGATGAGCAGAAGGCAAGGATATCCAAGAAGTTGGGTGAAGCAGATAAGGTTACTTATGATTCTTTAGGAATTAATATACTCACTAACCTCGACACCTTTTCCTTCACTTGTCTGTGCATATGGTTTTGCATAACTAGCAAGATTCTCGAGCATTGTTCAATTATTCTAAGTTGCACATAAAATCTAAAATATATAAAAGGAAATTGTTACAGATAGTTATATAGATGTATTCATAATTAATTCATGTTAAATATTAAATTATTGATTGGAAAAAAAAGTTATAATTTGAATTTGAAACCTATTTAGAGAAATTACAAATGACAGAGATAATGTACTTCAGTTTAATATATAGGTGTGAATAGTTCAGATTTGAGATTATAAGAGACTAATGTTTGGAAAGAAAATAAATTTCAACATAAATAGCCCTATATATGGTTGAAATCACTTGTCACTTTCAAGAATTAGGATTAGTTTTTATTATATTGGGTTTCCTTCTTTTGTTTATCTCTGAAGGAGCGTCGAAAGTTTGTCTGCAAGCATATGCTTAATTAAGTTGGTTACAATTCTTACTTGTTGCTTGTGGAATTGCAGTGCCTAGTTGATGGTGCTGATGAATACTTGCAGCTTCTTGATGTGGTCAGCAATACAATACAAGCTTTATGTAACATGCCAGAAGGATTTGCTTAAGAGGGTTAACTAATAGATAGTCAGCACGTTGGAGCCCGTTTTTTTTTTGGAAAGATGTTGGAGTCCGTTGTTAATTCACTATTTGTGTAGAATTCACTTTTGAAGAATTTACCCATGGAAGTTTTTAACACTCCGTTATTGCTCCTGTACCAAGCAAGTATTCTACTACTAGCATAGAGTCCATAGTTCAGGAGTAAAAATGAGCGGGTTAATTGAATATACAATGAAACAAGTTTTTTGCACCCAAGCATGTGTAGCAGTTAGTCCATGTTTGGTGTCACATCGGGGAAAATTGTTTTGTAGGGTCAGTACTGAGGAACTAATAAGCACGCTGAATATTATTATGCCCAGGAAACTACAATTAGTCAAAATGATAAGTACCAGCACTTTTACTACATGAACATAACAATTTGTTTGATTAACGCTGTTCTTGCTTGACTGTTGTGAGTCATTGACCCTCAAATAGTAAACTAGCACTAGCATTACTCATAACAAGCAATTAAGATCTTCTTTTTTCCCTTTCAAAAGAGTAGCGCCTTCCTTCTATCCTAAACACCATTAGGTTCCCATTTTAATGATTACACGTGCTTCATCTTGTTGTTGATGTGAGAATGCACTATTACATACATAGCTATTTTTCCCCCTTCAAAAGGTTCACCACCAAAGATAATCATAGTCCGACTGTGCGTCAGACATTAAATATAGGCACCTCTATCAATCAAAATTCAAATATTGATTCTCCATGTTGTGGAGTTTAACCCCTCCCGTTAGATTCAATCCCTATTAGTGGATGGATAGATAGTCTCTTCTTACAATTTACAAACCTATTTGTATGGTATTTTATCCATTTTAAAAATAAAAAGAAATATGAGATAATTAATATTAACAATTAACTATCAACCGTTGATCTGAGGGTGCTAGAGCGAAAATTATGCATAACTTGAACGTTGAATTGTTGTTGTATTGAATGGGGACTTTTGGGATCATTTGAGACAAAAAAAAAAAAATGAAATAATCGAAATTACGTCCACTGATGTAGGAGAGGTCTTGACTCTTGTGTTAATTATTTCATTCAAAGCTTCACAAGAAAAATGTTAGCTCAAAGAGTAGGTCCGTCCATGTACTGAATTCTCAAAAGAAGTTTGAATATTATAATTTGAAGGCAAACAAACAAGTGTCCATTGATGTATTTAATTTTTTAAGTATACCTTAGAGTATCTCCATTCTCTAATGAGGTATCCCGCAGAATTTTGTAGTAAAATGAGTTTGTTCTTTATTTTTCAATCCATTGGAAAAAACCCGTGATGACAAATTGAGCGAGATATAAATTTTGATGAAGTAATTTTTTTTTTTTTTTTGAGAATGAAGTAACTTTGTTGAGATACCATAGAATTGAAATAAAAAAATCTTTCATGAAATTACAAAAATATTTAAACGTGGCTGGCGGCTGCATTAGAGTTTGCATAATTTTTATCATTGAAACAAGAAAAATGTTGGATTTTTTTTCTCACACTCGTTCTTTTATTCGTTAAAATGTTATTTAATAAAAGAATGAATGTCAGAATGAATATTGAAAAGATAGTGTTTTTAACACTCTTCTTATCTTGAAGGATGATACTAATGACGTGTGGCCGAAGAATTTGCATTCTTCGAAGAATTGCACTATCAATGCTTATAGTTTTCTTCACCAATTAGCACATCATTGCAGATGACAACTGTGTATTTTGATATAAAGATGTTCTTCTAAAAGTCCATTTTTTTATGGTGTGTTCTTCTCAACCGCTTTCCAACGAAAGACAATTTACTTAAGAGAGGGGTAATTTCGGCTATTTATCAGTCTTGTGTGGGAGAGTGTGGTAATCTATATGACGCGACTCATCTCTTTCTTCACTGCAACTTTTTTCGTCAAATCTGGATCAATGTTTCTGATTGGTTAAGCTTCGTCATGGTTACTCTACTTCGTATTTCAGATCGCTTAGCTCAGTTCGGTTCCTTTGGAGGCTTCTCTAATTGCAAATGGGACACTATTCAGTTAATTTATTTTTCTACAGTTTGGGTGCTATGGAAAGAAAGATATGCAAGAATCTTCAAGAATAAAAATGATAATATCCACCACTTGCTCGACAACATAAAAGCGCAATCTTTTGATTGGTTGAAAGTGAAATACAATAATCTTGCGTCTGACAATCACATATGGTGGCTAAATCATTTTAATTTCTCGTAATGGTTTACGTTCTCATGTAACACTACTTTTCTTTTTGTTCTTCCCTAGCAGCCCTTGTAAGAGGTAAGTATAGAAGGTTTATCAATATAATTTCATTTTAGTTTCTTAAAAAAAAAAAAAAAACCTCTTAAATTGAAATATGTATGCATTTCACAAATATAATGCGATGTGCAAGGGTGGATCTACCGTATGGTTGAGTGTGGTTATAACCACACTAGATTATTACTTTTTTTCTCTCTCTCCATATACTAGACTTAAATAATGAATTATATACAATATATGTTATAGGTTTTTCATTTATTTTTACCCGACGCAACGGTAAAAAATACTTTAACTATCAGCTCATCTTGCGTTCAACTCCCCGTGCTCCTGGTTGCAGGGAATTGATCCTGTGACAGGTTGGTAAAAAAGACACACCTTAGCCACATACCGTTGTGCTTAATGTGTCTCAAGTTCGTTTTGTTAATATATATAGTTTCTTTGATATTTTAGCCACACTAATATCAAAAGTCTAGGTCCGCCCCTAACAGTTTGAGAACAACTTAATAGTAATAATATTGTTTGAAACTCAAAGCTAACTCCTTAAAAAACGACCATTAGAGCATTTAAACGAAAAAAAAATTACTTGTTAGTTAAATCCAATTTTTTTTATCAAATAGTCTAATTTTATTTTTTTTTAAAAGATGAATATTTGGAGAATTTGACAGTGGAATATACTTAACAAGTGTGTTATACTTGAGACCTAAATTAGATTGATATAAAATAGAAAGTTTAGTCACATGGTGTGTGGCTTGCGTGGCCGAGTAAGCAAGCATATAGCATTGGTGAAGACAAGAAAACAAAAAGAGAAACAAAGTCATCCACTCAACTCATATCAAGTTCCACGAGTGTGGGCCAATAAAACTGAAGAGTCCCCACTAATCCATGCCTTTGATTTCGCAAGCACTGTAACTCATATACAACGTTAATAAATGCATCCACTCACATATTGCAACAATCAAATTCAAAACAATGGTAGTGGCGGAAGATTATTCTTTCAAAAAACCAGGATCAGTTCCATTCAAATGGGAAATCAAACCAGGACTCCCCATTCCTCACCATCATCATCAAAACCCGGAATCTCCCTCATTCAAGCTCAAACCTCCGCCACAACTCGGATCCTACAAGTTATCTCCGGTGGAGCCCCGTACACGCTCCTTCCGGTCAAGTCCTAAGGTCGGGTCTGAACGATGGCGGTTTGAACGGCCTCTTCTTGCACAACCAGAGTGCGTGACTTCGTCAGGTTGTTTCTTCTCGCCTTTTCTGAAGCGTTTACGGAGCAGGAAGAAGGTTGTGAAGAAAGTGGTCGAACCTGATTATACATTGGAACTGGAGACAATTGGCAGGTGGTCGTTTTCTTCGTCTACTACTAAGTCCTTATCACCGTTCCGGCGGCCTTCAACGGTGTCGTCTTCTGTTGCGTCGTCGCCACAACCGCAGCCCGTTGGTGATGCTGAATGGGCTGGGTTCGGTCTTTTCTGAACCAATAGTTTGGTTTTCAAGTTATCTTGTTTTTGGGTTAGAGTTTGTGGGGAAAGGATGAAGAAAACATATATAGTTTTAAAATAGGGTTTTTGTAGGTTTCCCTTCGAAGGGAATTGTCGGTAATTTATCGATCATCTTTATGCAAATTATCCACGTAATTCAATTTGTAAGTGAATTATTAATTACCTTGCGAGTAATAGTAAATATTTTAGTCCACAAGTCCTAACACAATTGACAAATACGTTAGTTAGATAGACGTAGTAATCATAATTTGAATTTCAGCTTCTTCATTTATGTGAGTTTCCAAAAGCTTTACAAGTTCATTTATCTAAAAAAATGAATAACAAATATCTTATATGCTCTCAAAAACAAATATCTTACAAGTGTTTGTGAACTACGTAGGTAGTTTTCTTGCGCACTCTCCGAACTTCTTATTTCGCTCATATATTCAAATTATATAATTCAAATCCTTTTTAGTAGAATTTTATATTATAAATCTGAACGAGAAAAACTCAGAAAACAAATGTCTATGTTGTTCATCATACTATCATCACAAAAACTGCACAACAATTTTAAAGATTGTCAGAATGTTTAGTAGTGACCATGACATCATATTTACTCTCAAATGAAAACAATAAAAAAAAAAAGTGAATAAAGAATGAAGAAGGGATTTTTAATGAAAATAGAGAAGAATACAAAACTATTTAATGCAAAACTATTTATAGCCAAAACTACTCTTAAAAGGAACGTTTAAAATAACACAAACATGTCAAAAATACATTAAACACACCACAAACCATTCAAATATTGTTATTAACGTCACATTTTAAATTTTGGATTATTTCTGATTATATAATCTGAAATATGGACGTGTCAAAAAATTGTGATTTGACGTGTTAAATTAATAGAAATGGATTATTAAATTGATTGGTAGAAGCATATTCAAAAAATCAAAACCAACAATCTTTTTCGATGGTGTCTAGGATTCGAAATCTAAAAACTATATGACGAATCCTTTTAAAAAAAAATTTATAGGGACCGTTTGGTTTGGCCAAAAAACGAGTTTATAGTGAATAGATTATAAGCTCGTTTGATAAATGTCATTCCATCATAAACTTATAACTGATTTCATGTAGTGTTTGAGCTTATAACTTCTCACTTTTAATTTCATTTTTACCCTTAATAATAATTTATTTACGTATATAATTTTAAACAAAATGAGGGTACTGCCAACAATACCAAGTGGGGTAAGGCACTTCAAAATTAATTTACGAAATATTTTATAGCAATTTTTTCCCTTAAATTATAGCATTTTCTTTTTCTAAAAAATTGTTCTCGGTGTATATACATACCAGACACGACCTTGGGGTGCGCAAGTAGCTCAACCAAATCGGGCTCCAAACCCATGGATCTCAAAAAAATAAATTAAGTCTAATACAACACTCCATTTAAACAAAAAAAATATATGTTACTTCTTTTTTTTTCTTCGGTACACGTTTGAGTTTTTTTTAGACTCTAATTCTTCTTTTTAGACATAGATCTGATGCTACCAAATCATCCCCAATTTGTATAATCACTTAATCGGTCAATTTGAAAAACTATTTCATTAAAACGAATCACAACAATCATTTCTTTTGCGCATAAACCATTTGTTTCCCCTTTCCCACAACGGAGGAATGATACATCCAAACAACACCTTTAGGTAAATTTCACCTCTCTTTCATTTAATTTTTTTTATTTCGTTTCATATTTAAAAGTTTTTATGATTCTGATTTTTTAATGAAGCTTAACTACACAAAACAATTATATTTTTATTTTAGGGAGTCTATTTTAAAAAGAGAGTCGAGCCTCCTATTTCATAGGAACGACCCTCATATATACAACTGGTCTCTTTCAATATGTATATGTATGTATGCATCTTCTTTTAAAAAAACAATTGTCCCTTTCGATATATATATATATATATATATGCATCTTGTTTTTGTTTTTCCTCTTTTAGCACTTTTTTTTTATCTTATGGGTGGTTTATTTTGTATTTTGATTTAAAATAAAATTTAACAATTAATTTTTATAAAGTTTAAAAACTGAAATGAAATAATTTTAAAATAATATTTTAGCCAAAAAAAACTAATTTAATAATATATAAATACTTAAATTATCAATTTTTTAAAAACAAGAAATTACAAAATATCCAAAATGCTATTAGTTAATATAAATTTTATTATGAATCAAGAATATCATTTTATATTTATTAATTAATAGCACCACTAATTTTACCAAACACTTTAATTATCTTATCACTATAAACTATAAACTATCAATCATCATCAGATATGTTATTCGCTATTTTTATCGAGTCAAAAAATCAAAATGAAACATATGAATTTAGAGATGAACGGTTCAATTTAACCAAAAAAAAAAAATTGAACCAACCCAGCCCAAAAAAAAAAAGAGCCAAGACGTTTCACAAAACAAATTTGGTTTACGCTGTTTAATTTATCTTTCCTCTTTTTCAAAACAAAAATGAAACTGTGACATCTGAACCCTAACCCTCTTTCACATTGCAACTCTGTCGCCGCCGTCTTCCCTGCCTTCGCCCGCCGCTGTTGTCTTCCTTGCCGTCGCCCGCAGCTGTCCACTTGCCTTCCTCTGTGTTGGTCGAATTGCCTGGCAGGTTTTCCATGCTCCTTCATTCTTCTTCTTCTTCGAATTTTTCAATGTTTCTTTTCCTTCTCGTTTATAATTTTTCGATGTGCCTATCCTTACATGCATTTTTATGAAACGATTGAAATCATAGTTAGTCTCTGTTTTTTTTTTTTTTTTTTTTCTTTCTTACTAACTTTTCTTGTTACACTTGATTATATTGAAGAGTAATTATTTACTGTCTGTCTACAATATTGAAGAGTAATCTATAATTGTTCCATTCGCTTCAAAATTTGATACCTGCCAACTCTTTCTTTTGAAGATGATGAAAATTCAAGTTTCATTTCGGATATGAACTGTGCCTTTCAAGCACTTTCATCTACTTTGACTTTTACATCGCCTAATTATAATTACAGTTCACTTTTGTGCGTAAATATATCAACCTGTGAAGCACGGACACTACACGGACTCCGATATGCTAAAAGCGATAATAATTTGAGAAAATGATATAATTCAATGTAATCATATGTGTCGGTGTCTGACATGCGTCGACACACCTAATCCGAGGAGTGTCCGTGCTTCATTGATATAGAATTTTTGTAGTTTATAATCCGTATATTTTGAGCAGTTTTTGGTTTACCTTCGATATTTCAGTGTCTTGTAAAGGCCGAAACTGTAGATTGGCACAGTTCTAAGACTTGTGAAAATTATTTATCGAAAGATAATGTATTGAATCTGTAGGATAGTTATGATTTTTTTTAACAGCAAAACGATATAGGTTTACATACCATTCATAAAATAAACAACGATATCTTAATTATCTAATTATTTTCCCAAAAACCATTGCCACGACAAGTATTTTATCCCTTCTACTACCTCGCCACTTTTGAGCAGAAAATGCCGTCATTCCTAGCCTTCCATAAGGACTGCAAGACTGTATGCCAAATTAACAACAACCCTTTTGGCACCTTCCCTTTTTAATAGAAGAAGCAAAAACTTCCTAATAGCATAAAAGGTCTCCCAGGATCACTGAAATCACTCCAAGCCACTTGAAAATCCCATTCCAAGTTTCCCCAACAAATTGACACTTAACAAATAGATGTTCTACCGATTCCCTTTGTCTCGGAGACCACACACATGATGGCTCTTCACCTCTCCCAAAAACTCCTCTCTTATAGAGATTTGCTCTTGTAGGTTGGTGGCCTAATAACATTTGACCAGAGAGTACTACCACTTCGGGTGGTGCATAACTCTCCCATAACTTAGCCAACAATTAACCCTTTCTGGCAAAGAAGGATTCATAGAAGTGAAGTTATTATCAGAAAATTATAAGTAGCGTTAGCTGTGAAAGTACCTTGGGCATTAACCTAACAACACCATTCATCTTGTTCCTGTGTCAAGTTCACAGGAAAATTTAAGTCCTTAAGCAACTTATATCTCTCTTTCCCGAACAAACATTTTTCCCAAACAACATACCCCCTCAACCCATTCTCCCATATCCACTACCAAGTCTTCTCTTTGTTCCAATAATGAGTATAATCTTGGGAACATTTCTCGGAGAGGAGTTACACCTATCCAAGCATCATGCCAAAATCGTGTATTCCCACTGCTTCCTACTTTTCTCCTTACTATTTGGTGGAACCAATCTATACGCTTGTCTCCTCCTAACTTATCTTGCACAAATCCCTCCACCATAATGAAGTTTTATTTTCCATTCCCAAGTTGGTTGGCCTTGGATGAGTTGTTGCTTGATTATCATACCTCGCTCCCAACATCTTACTGTTAATAGTTTGGCAAAGTTCGTCATTTGATCTTTTCACTTATTCACTTATTTTGTGATGGTCTCAACTATTTTTTGTTCCGTTTTGGTCCTTAATTTCATTTCTGTTTGCCATATTAGTCCTTTCTATTAGTTTTATATTAGTAGGATTCATATTTAGTTTAAAAGAGTTGTATTAATGTAATTTATAGTGGTTATTGTTTTTATTTAATTTTGTCGAACCATCTTCCTTAATGAATTGTCTTGACTTTTAGTTGCAGGTTCTTTGGTTTCTCTCTGCAACCTGAGCAGCGAGTGAGGTCAGGTACCATCTTAATATGGGAGCAGTCGAAGATAACATTAATCTGCAGGACCCAACTGAGACGATGACAGAGAATATTGAAGCCTTGCTTGAGGCAGCAAGATATGATGACATGGATGATGTTGTGAGCTTAACATCCAATGGTGTTCCTCTTAATTCCAAGGATGATCAAGGAAGAACCGCTCTTCATATGGCTGCAGCAAATGGACATGTTAATATTGTGGAGTATTTAATCAGCAAAGGAGCGGATCTTAATTCAGAAAATGTGGAAAAGAATACTCCTCTTCATTGGGCGTGCCTCAATGGGCATGTTGAGGTTGTGAAGAAATTAATCATTGCTGGAGCTAATGTTAGTGTTTTAAACAGTTATGAGAGGACTCCAATGGATGAAGCTGTGACTAGGGGAAAACTTGAAGTGATGGATGCAATTAATGAAGCAGAGGCACTAGTTGAACTTCGTGGTGCTCTGGTTTCTTCATAGGAAACTTAAATTTATGGTTCTAATTTGCATGTAATATGAAACTTTGGTGAGTTATACCAGCCTTCTGATCACATGATGTGGCGTCTACATGGATAAGTGTTGATGTAGATTTCTGTTTATCTAGTCAATGAAAAACCAAAGAGGGTGACCAAACTTGAAAATAAAAAACTTGAATGTGAGTTCCTCAACAAAAAAAAAAACCTTGAATGTGAGATCTTCTATGTGATTAAAAGTAACTTTAACCCATAATTTTATAGAGTAAGTTTTACATATCGACCAGTATGCTTAAAGTTTTGGGGTTTTAAATATGTTTATGATTCTTACGAGTTTCTTAAAATAAAAATACTTAATTTTCTCATTCTAGTCATTTTTAGAGGATACAAATTCTTGTGATGCCTATGAGGCTTTTTAAATGGTACGTATCCTTTACTTTTCAGTTAAAAACAACATTTTTTAAGCCTTAATGCTTTTTTTTTTTGTTGTTGAAGAAAATCCTTAATGTTCTCTATTAAGAAAAGGCAGTTTTTTCTCTCTTCGAACGAGACAAGATTTCAATAAAAAAAAGCAGTATAACCAATAAAAACGGTTAAACCAGCTCATTTTGTCTTCAGAATTGATTCTACTTCAAGCTAGAATTTGGAGCTTTTGATTCTAGAATTGATTTCAACACTTGAATTTATCATTCAACTCACTTTTACATTAATGTATCCAAACATAGATCCTTTATTTTTTGTACTCAAAATCAATTTTTGACAACATAGAACAAAACACACACTTAAACTTTCAAATGAAAGAAATATCCGGATCAAGAAGATAAACACACATAAGTATTCATAAATATACATCAACATAGCATGAAATAGCGTGGTACCAAACTGATTTTGCAAACCTTAAACTCACACTAATTAGACACAACATCCATGAAGTCATGGTCATTTCCCATTGCCTCCAAAATCTTGTGAGGAAGACACACTTGAAAGTCCATGCTACCTTCTTCTTTTCCAGCAAATACAGTAATCATTCCACTTATTTTATTTCCACTGCGAACTGCCACAGGTTCTCCCCATCCAAAATCATTACCATAAACATCAAACCACGGGGAATTGCTACTGGCTAATGTATTTTTACCGGCCGCGGTAAAAAATCTAACGATGTTTGGATTTTCCAACCAAGACACGTAGTGATTCTTCAACTCTTCATTTGACTGCAAAGAAATCATTTTGTGTATCGCCCAAGCACCTTTACCAAGCCCACCATCTTCCAACAACTCTCCCGCTTTCATTGTAACCCTACAAACTTCAACAGCATTTCCAAAATAATCTTCAGGCAATGGTGGAACAAACCTTGATCTAGCTCCTATCGCGACCATATAATAAACTTCTTCGTGTGGGTCAAATTGTTTGGAACGGATCACAGAGCGCCAAAGATGTGTAAAAAGTGATTGGAGGGATGATATTTTGTTGGTACCAATCTCCATGTTGGCTTTCAATTTCAGTTGAGCGATTTTCTCCTTTGTGAAATGGAATAACCTCTCTGATGGATTGAACTTTTCGTTATCATCAGAGTCATTCTTTTGTGGCTCTATAGTAAAAGGAAATCGTATGGGATGTTGAATACCACTTGGAAACCAACGTTCTAGCGTTATGAGTTTGGATACTTGATTGCAACAACCACGCGAGATTTTCGCCCATGAATTAATGAAAAGCCATGTGGACTCTCCGTCAACAACCGCATGGTTAAATGTAAAACCAATGAAGAAGCCGTCAACTAACTCTGTCACTTGCACAGCTAACAATGGTTGTGATGTGCCTTCGTAATTTTTAACTCTGGTTAATGGAAAAAATGAATCGACGATGGGAGGAACGTAGGTGCATCCAAGTATGTCACCTACACAAGTGTTCTCTGCCGCAGCATGGACAAAGAGCGCGCCTGCATTGTTGCATGTGACGGAACATGAAACGGTGTTGTCCTTGTGATCTGTTATTTCTAGACGGCCTGCAAGTGGTGGGAAAAAGGCAAGGGTAGAAGATAGAGAGTGTTTCAGATGTTGAATTTGGTTTGGCACTAGAGGATGGTGATAAAGAAGACCCTTTTTGGTGGGTGCAATTAGTAGGTACCGGAGATCCCATGGAGTTAAATCAATTTTTTGATCACTTGAATTTGGTGACTTGATTGTATGGGTAGAGAGGACTTGGAATGCAGCCATGTATTTAGATCTGGTTATATATATTACCTCGTCGATGCTCTGTACATATGGGGCGTAACTGAACTTATAGACCGACTATATGCTTTGCTTGATTAAACAAATTAAACTCATACTTGCTCTCAAAAAAAAAAATTAAACTCATACTTACCAAAAAAAAGAAATTAAACTCATAATTTTTTTTTTTTTTTTTGAGGCAGTTATTTAAACCGATCATTATTTAAATATATATCGAGAATCTTGCGGAATGCGTGAGTTACTGAATTTATATTTTAATATTGCTGTTATCTTCTTTCAAAAAATAAATAAATAATATTGCTGTCATCTCAACAGTAGATTGCAATTATTAACACACATAATATAAGTATTAGGTAACATTGTTGTTAGCTCCTTAGTAGATTGCGATTATTGAGTAATATAATATAGTACTGTGCACCCATCTTAACAAATATATATAGAAGGAATAATATTGGACACTATTAAAAAAAACTTATTTTTATTTTGAGGATGGATCAGGGCTGTTCCTAGAGTTTTACAGGTCTTAGGCATAATATGAGAAAATGGCCCTACATAATACATCATAATTTTTTTTAGATCATTGTTGTGATTATATCAAGTCTTCTTTTCGTTTTTTCCCCGCTTTTTACTACCAAAAAAGAACAAAAAAAAATAAAAAAAGATGAGTGGGCCACATGATCCTAAATTTGTCTCACATGATTTAGTATAATGATATAATTTAATTCTTTGGAACATTTAAAAAACAACATTAAGATTAATTTTTCTATTAGACTTATTTTGAACTAAAATATAATTTGTTTTGTTATAAAATTTCCAAATTCTTGGATAATAAATATGAACAATGTATTTAATGTTAGTGAGGCACATTATTAGAAACAAAGGGCCCAAAAAATATCACAAATTTATTCGATAATAGTTTTTTTTGCACATTATTAAGAAAAACTAAAAAATTTATAGGGAGGGTGTATGTAGAAATCTCTGTATATAAGGAGGTATATATAGTAAATTTAGACAAAAGGGCCATAATGATTAACAGGCTTCAGCATTGCCTTTCAACATGTTTGGGCCTTTCAGTAACCTTTACTATACACCCCCAAAAATCAAATATTTCTATATACACCCCTATTGTAATTTTTTTTTTTAGGGCCCCCGGTGCAAGGGCCCTAGGCCGTTGCACCCCGGCCTTTGCCTAGGGCTGGCCCTGGGATGGATATATGGACTCCAAAAATAAGTCTAAAGAGTTACTCCACATCTCCACCCTTTAATTTATCTAATTTTAATAGACTAAATTTAATTCTTATTAATAATCATGTGATCTCATTTACGTTAACATCTTATTATATTAATTACGGGATTCTTTTTTTACTCGATCAATATTTACCTTTTATAACACAAATAATTTTTGGCAAGTTACTAAAGAATAATTAGGAATACATTGACTTCAAGAGTAAGTCTAAAGAGTTACTCCAAATCCTAACCCTCTATTTTATCTAAAATTAATGGACTAAATTTATGTTTTATTAAATAAGTCACTACCTTTCTCTCCCATTGCAATCATTGTCATAAACTTTGCATAAATTTCCTGTACCGAAGGGATTAAGTTGAAAGATATCACGTTCTTTTCGGTAATCACTGCCTTCAATTTAATAGTACGCATACAACTTTGCATAAAACTAGTTCTCCAAACCTTCAGTTTTATCTTGTGAACATCAATTGCATGTAGACACGAATACTATTAGCAGGTGTGTGGATCTATTGTTGAAAAGAAAATCAGTTGAACCATAAAGCTTCACGACAAGAGAAATAACATGAATCAAGTACCGACGAGATCTGATATGGATGAATCTAGTGAATTAATGAGAGTCATTAGATGAAATAAAATAGACACTTAAAATTTGGTGACAAAGAATGTCAACAGATCCTAACTCTATATAAGATAAGACCCGTTGACACGAGATATCAAACTTTAGTTTGACATCAAGTCTTAACCGTTTATTTTGGTTAATCCTGTAGTCGTGATTGTTTGTCAAGTTAAGTTGCGTGGTCTCTTTTCCCTTGTTTCACCTAATCCCACGCCCGTTGGTCTGCTCCATCGCCTGCTTTCAACAGATCAAAGTTAATGGCCAACAATCAAAATAAACTCATCCAATATCCCACTGATCAATGCAAACAAATCCAAAACTTAGAAACTCAATGTCAATTTCGCCAATCAAAATTAATAATAATTATATACAGTTATCGCAGATTAAAATTTGTATTCTTGAGTTAAAAAAATTAAATAGGAGAACCAAATGTACATTTAAGTCTACAATTTATTATGCATGGTATGTAAATGCTTATTAATATAAATGCAGAGCTCTGCGAGCAGTTTTGTTTTTGTTCAAAGCAATGTCTGAATTAAAAGTTAACTTTCATAAGAGTATGTTGGTTGGGGTGAATGCCGGTGCTTCTTGGTTAAATGAGGTGGCTTTGGTGTTGAAGTGTAAAGTTCAGAAGCTTTCTTTTGTGTAGTTGGGTATGTCGATTGGTGGAAATGCGCGTCAATGTAGTTTTTAGAAGCCAATGGTCAATTGAATCAAATCTATTGATTATATTTTATGTCGTTTTTTTTTTGGATGGGGGTGAAGACAATTGAAAAATATCTTGGGTTGACTGAGATATTATATATCGGAGGGAGGTTTATGGGTTAGGCGGTTAAGGGAGTTTAAATGGTGTTGAAGGATGTTGGTGGGTCGAAGTGGATTGTGGTTTTAGGTGTTGGGTGCGCGCTATGGTGTGGAGGGTGGTAGGGGGAGGTCGAGTTGGTGGAAGGATATAATGAGGATTTGAGATGGTAATGGTTTTCGGGGGGAGTCTGGTATGATGGTAGAGACTTTCTTTTGGACGAATAGGTGAATTGGGAGATACCTTTGCGTGAGAGGTTTAGGTAGTTATTTGACTTGTCAGAAAGAGGAGGCATCGGTGGCTGACATGTTTGTTTTGGGGTGGGGTGAGGGAGGAGAGGCTTGGAAGTGACGGTGTCGGTTATTCGCATGGGAGGAGGAGATTGCAGGGGAGTGTTCATATTTACTTTCATCTGTACATTTGCAGGTTGGTTCTAAAGATCAATGGAGGTGGCAGTTAGATCGGGACAGTGCTTATTCGGTCCGAGGCGTGTATCATTTTCTCACTGGTCTGCATGCACATCAGCATAACACAGTTTCAGACTTGATTGGACATAAATATGTTCCTCTGAATGTTTCAGTTTTTACTTGACGTCTTATACACAATAGGTTACCTACCAGAGATTACTTGTTTCGACGCGGTATGATATATCATGATGCTCAACTTTGTGTGAGTGGGTGTAGGGAGGTGGAAACGACAAACCATTTGTTTTTCTATTGTTCTATTTCTAGTTCTTTGTGGTATATGCTTTGTGATTGGCTGATGTTTTCTTATGTTGATCCTCTCGGGATCACAAATCATTTTGTTCAGTTTTCTTACTTGACAGGTAGTTCGAAAGTGCAACGCTCCTTTATGCACTTATTTTGGTTCCCGCGTGTTTGAGTTATTTGGAATGAAAGGAATGGTATAATTTCTCTTTTAATAATAAGGAAAATTCAATCCCTCAACTTCTCGACAAAGTAAAGAGGCTTTCTTATTGATTGCGGAAGGCAAAAGTTGTTAACATTTATGCTTGTGTTCATAGATAGTGGTTGTGCCCTTTTGTTTGTTTGGGCATTGGATAATTTTGTTCTTCGCTCATGCATTGCACGGATTAACACACTAGTAGATAGATATATTATACAATTATGGCATATTAAAATTTGTATTCTTCATTTAAGTTTACAAAGTCAAACACTTATTGTATAATCGCATGTGACAACCATTTTCCTTTTCAAACATTAATGACCAAATTGCATAAAATTTTGTAACTTAATTAGACTAAAATGAAACAAAAAATGACTTAAAAGATCAAAGCAAAACATAAAGATAACATAAAAGACAAAAAGTATAACTTAGCCAAAAAAAATATATAATGACTAAAAAGAAAGTTATAACTTTTTTGTTTTATTCGTACTAAATCCATTTTTTTACGAGAACAATTTAAGGTGGAAATGTTGTTCGGTCCAAAGTAGGGAAGATTTTAGGACTTAAAAGATCATTTTTAAATGTATTTACATTTACATCATTTTAAAGATATGCATGCGGAGTTCGAGCTCGATACCTCCAAACATAAGACATGTCTTTTCACCATTAGACTAAACCCTTGAATAATTTATAAGTACTAAAAACATTTAATTCAAAATATTTTAACTATAAATACTTCCTTCAGTCCTATTTACAAGAAACAATTTACTTTTTAGATACATTAAATAATTTATGTATTTGGTTTAAATTCTTGACTAAATACATACTCAATGTATCTAAAAGTGATATTTCTCTTGTAAACAGGACCCGAGGGAGTAGAATATATTTTATTTTTTCCTCAAAACAAAGAAGAATTATTTGCATGGCTGCTCTATACCGTCCACAAGTAACTACTGTGTAACACGAAGAAGAAGAAGAAGAAGAAGAAGAAAAAAGTGGGATTTCAACGAATTATAATTCGTACACCTTAGCATTTTCCTGTGATTTTATTCCTCAACTGCTCAACAAACTTCACTAATAAATACGATTTAGTCATATACTCATTTATGACCTGTTCATCTTTGACCCGTCTTAATTGCCAATACAAAACAAGTTGCAATTATGTGAATAAACAAACACAGACATTTGCTTTATTCCATTGTTTATTACTGAATGAATCCAATTGAGTCTCTCTTGGACTAAAAAAACAAAAGTCACAAAGCGAAAAATGTGACAAGTAGATCACAGAAAGAGTAATGGCAAACTTGATACAGCAGCAGCAGCAGCAGCAGCAACAACAACAACATCAAGTTATGGAAACATCCTCAAATCATGAAGAGGTACTTCTTTTCTCTCTCTGTGAATTCCTTTTAATTTATTCAAGTTTTCAATTCTTGTATATATACATGTTTTGGTGCACATAGAATTTTCAAGCCTAGTTTCTTTTAACAATAGTACATTACGTTGATTAATTCTTTGTGTGCTTGATGCATTGATAGACACAAAAATCTGGATGGAGAAAGTTTTTGCCATATATAGGCCCTGGTTTTCTTGTTTCGTTGGCTTACCTTGATCCTGGAAACAGTAAGTAACTCTCCCTTTTGGATTCTCACCTTTTCTTTGATAGATCATCAATTTAGTCCACCAAGTATCACTCTCTCTCCAATTTAACCCCTAAACTATATAAATATATTAAGTAGTTCTTAAAGTATATGAAATCCTTCAAATTTGTCCCTAAAGTATATCACATTCCGTCACTTTAGTCCCCAATGTTTTAATAGCGGGGACTAAATTGATGAATGCTATATGCTTTAGGGACTACTTGTTATATTTACATAGTTTAGGGACTATACTTATGTTTTTTTTTTCCATCTCTTTTTGATTCACTTCTATGTGTTTGTGTTTGTGCTTATTGATCGTTTGTTTGTTATTTCACAATTCATAGTGGAAACTGATTTGCAAGCTGGAGCTAATCACGGATACGAGGTAAAACAATCTCACTTCTGTGGATTTGAAACTGATTTGCAAGCTGTTAAAAAGTTTCTCCTTCTCCTAACAAACTAACCACTGACATTTTCTTATAAACTTGAGATTAGCTTTGAAATTGATATCTTGCTGTTGTATTCAGTTGCTGTGGCTGGTACTTATTGGACTCATATTCGCGCTTATAATTCAGTCACTGGCTGCAAATCTTGGTGTAACCACTGGTGAGTATTTAGAAAAATTCATGCCTCATTGTTGTCCGAGATACAACCTAAATAGAATTCATAAGGCCCAAGTCAATCATCAACTCACTAGCCCTATGCATTATGCCTGTGTAATCAGTTTGATCTAATAGTTGCTATGGATATTAGTAAATTCATATGTACCAGTGCTTAAATGAAAAAGTTGCTTAGAAAATAAAACCTTATAATAAGAAATTTAATTTATAAATGCAAGGACAAGAAATGAGACAGTAAGATACTTTTCTCTGAGAATACTAACTTTTATTATTTACATTTGGCAGGCAAACACCTTTCAGAAGTATGTGAAGTTGAATATCCATTATTTGTGAAGTATTGCTTATGGTTATTAGCAGAGGTTGCTGTCATAGCAGCTGACATACCTGAAGGTAGCAATTTATACTCCCTCCTATCCTTTTTAAGTGTCTCTTTTGGAGAATTTTTTTGTTTCTATTTAACTGTCACTTTTTCAATGCAACATTAAATGATATTTTATCAATATTACCCTTAATTATTTATTGCGGAGAGAGAAATATATGAAATAAGATATTAAATGAATAAGGTCATTATAGTAAAAGTATAACTTATTGCATCAAAAGTAGTAACAATTATTGATTGTCTTGGTTTGTGTAAAATGTGACAATTAAAAAGGAACGGAGGTAGTATTTCTTTTATTCGACCGTCTTGTTTTTTTGTCCTTTTCAATCAGACTTATTCAATTTAACAATCAACAAAGTGAGGAACTTTGTAGTATAGTTATTAATTTTGTCTGAACTTGATTGTGACAGTGATTGGGACAGCCTTTGCTCTCAACATACTATTCAACATCCCATTATGGGCAGGAGTTCTGTTGACTGGCTTCAGCACTCTCTTGCTTTTGAGTCTGCAGAGGTTTGGGGTAATGTAGCTTTTTGCAGTAATTATGAAATATGAACAATTATAAAATATCTTTGAATAAGATGTTAAAATCAAATGATGATGTTTGAATTTTCTCTCATTTATCTCTTTTAGATTTTATTTGTCATGGTTTGCAAGTTTTAAACCGAAGAATTTGAACTTATCCTCAAATTAGATTTGACTCTCGATCAACCTTTAATTACCTCTCAGTGGAACCGCAGATCTCAACTTACCGGGACCCTTTTCCCCTAAGAACCGGAGGGTTAAGATTAAAAAAAGAAATTGACTCCTCTAGTTCACTGCTACCACTCCCACTATTACTATCTTTATGTAACTAGTATATTTATTAATGTGGACATGCATGCTGAGTTTTGAATAGTGGTCACGATGACAGTTGCAGTCACGATCCTTGATTTTTATTTGAATGGCAAATATTCGTATTTTCTCCTTTGTCAGGATTCGATCCCTAGACTATTTACTTCTTTAATCCCTTAGCTCAACCAAGTGAGCTACCCTCCCAACATCCTTGATATTGAGGTTAAATGCCGGAGATGTGACCTAAAACGCAGTCACGTTGCAGTTCCACAACCATAACGTGACTTAAAACGCAGTCACGGGAGATGTGATCCTTATTTAAAACCCTGCTTGTATGCCCCTCAATGAGATATCATGGCCTCCTACCAAATTATATTTTTAATTTCAATATATCTATGATAAATATTACAGTAAGTCCATGAACTACTAAAATTGGATGATGTTCTCTGATTATCCCCTACGATTTGTGTAATTTTGAACAACGAGAAGAAAATGTGGATTTCATGGTTTTTGAAATTATCTAGTTCCTATATTTTCTCAACAGCATTTTAGTTGAACTCTAGAAACTGTAAATTCTCTTAATATGTACCTATTTTGTACAGGTGAGGAAGTTGGAACTACTGATAACAATCCTAGTATTTGTAATGGCTGGATGTTTCTTTGCTGAAATGAGCTATGTAAATCCCCCAGCTTCTGGTGTACTTAAGGGAATGTTTGTGCCCAAACTGGCTGGTGAAGGAGCCGTAGCCGATGCTATTGCTCTTTTGGGGGCCCTTATCATGCCGTATTCTTTCTTCTCCTATACAACTTTTCCATCATTAATTTTATAAAATAATAAATATTGTTAAGTAATTTAATAACATGTTGAACCAAAAGTTTATATTATACAGTAATCTCTTAGATGTTTGTGTCTAAGATTCTTCTTTGGACAAAATGCAGGCACAATCTTTTCCTCCACTCTGCTCTTGTGCTATCTAGAAAAGTACCTAAATCTGTGAGAGGCATCAATGTAAGCCACTCAGGAAATTAATAAATTTAGCTATGGCTATAAAATGAGACAGCTTAAACTATATTCAAAACTGTGCCTAATTGCACATTTAACTTCTATGCAGGCATTGATAGATCTTGGGGTTTGCTTTGCTTATTTATACATCACATAGAAACCTATCTGCTATATTGTGCAGGAAGCATGTAGATATTTCCTCTATGAGAGCGGATTCGCTTTGTTTGTGGCGTTTTTAATCAATGTTGCAATGATTTCTGTGTCGGGCACTGTCTGCTCTGCCAATGACCTATCTGGAGACAATGTTGAACGCTGCAATGATCTCACCCTTAACTCCGCTTCTTTCCTTCTAAAGGTTCCTAATTTAATTCACTACTAGTATATAATAAGTTGCTATGGTCAAAGCATGATATTTAAGTTTACTCCTAACTAAGCAGTAACCACCAAATTATATCTCACATGCACTAATTGTGATGTTCATTAAACTTGTATGTAGAATGTGTTGGGACGATCGAGCTCAACCATTTATGCCATAGCACTGCTTGCCTCAGGACAAAGTTCTACCATCACAGGAACTTATGCAGGACAGTACATCATGCAGGTAAATTAGAAGTATCATAAAACTATTTAATGACTCTGTAGAAGGATTTTTACTGAATTTAGATTGTTGTTTGGATGGCAATATAGGGTTTCTTAGACATAAGGATGAAAAGATGGAAAAGGAATTTGATGACTAGATGCATTGCCATAGCACCCAGTCTTGCTGTTGCCATCATTGGTGGTTCTTCTGGCTCTAGTCGCCTTATCATCATCGCATCGGTTTGTATACTCTAGATGTTGTCATTTTTTGCTTCTTTAGTACAAACACATATGCATTACATTTTATATGCACACTAAGTAAAATTGTTTTTGCAGATGATACTTTCTTTTGAGCTTCCATTTGCTTTAATTCCACTCCTTAAGTTTAGCAGCAGCAGTACCAAAATGGGACCTCACAAGAATTCTATGATTGTGAGTTGTCCTTTTCCCTCCTCGATATGTATTGCTAAGATAGGATTAGAAATATTCTTAGTTAAATATCGAAAAAAATGTGACACGATTTATTTGCAGATCATTACAATCTCATGGATACTAGGTTTTGGAATCATTAGTATCAATGTGTACTACCTCAGTACTGCCTTTGTGAAGTGGATAATACATAGTAGTCTACCAAAGGTGGCAAATGTGTTCATTGGGATTATAGTGTTTCCTCTAATGGCAATTTATATTGCCTCAGTTATCTACCTTACCTTCAGAAAAGACACTGTTGAGATGTTCATCGAGACGAAAAATGATACAGTAATGCAAAACCAAGTGGAAAAAGGAATTGTGGATAATGGTCAACTAGAGTTGAGCCATGTTCCTTATAGAGAAGATTTAGCTGATATACCACTACCAGAATAAAGGATCCAAGGCTATGAATCAAGTGCGTTTCACACAAAGAAGGGATTCTGTATTGAAGCTGGAAAATTCATATGTTTCAAATCATTCTAATGATAGAAAGCAATTGTAGTTTCGGTTGTAGAAAACATTTATAGCTCCTCTACTAGTTGAAGTTAGAATCTAAAATCTTTGTTTTTTTAAAATCTTTTCTCATCTAATCTCTTAATGACTACCAATCACTTATATCAGTTGAAAAGCTCTCATAAACTAGAAGTTAACATAAATTGGGCCTTAGAAATGTTGGAAAGCTCTCACTAGCCTTGGAAATTGATAACTTGATAGTTAACATATAATGCCCAACATATAATGCCTAAACAAAGAAATTGATAACTTGATACAAAAGTATGCCTCTTTTTTAAGCCTTGATAAACCCCTTATTTGCTTGACAGGCGTGGGCCATAGCCAGTATGTATCCATCCATAGCCACTCCATCACCTAAAGAATACGTGTATTGTTTGATTTCACTTTTAGTGGGGTCAAAATTGCTTTTATAGGTGTATACATTGATTATGATATGTTTAATTATTTTTAAGTAAAACTGATTTTGTCTCAAGAGTTCATTATACTTGAAATTAGAATTTTATAATTGATTTTAACAATCAAATTCATTGTTGAACTCATTTTTACAAAAATGTATTAAAACAAAAAATATTTTACATTCAAGTCACTTTAGCCAGAATTAATTCATTCAAAATCAATTTTTTTTTTCAATGCATAACCAAAACATATACTATATGACCCTAATATTGATGCCAAATGAGACGATAGACGAGTATGGCATAAATAAACTTTATATACCTTATTGAAATTTTTTTCACCTTTTTATAATACCTTGTTTAAATTTTCAATTGTATTAATTTTTTTTCTAACAAAGATCATTTACCAACTTATATTAAAAATCAACTTTTACCTTCTAATTAATCTAAGGCATTTTTATCGGTTAGATTGTGTTAAAACTCGTATTTTGTAGGATGAGGAACACTTTAGATTTCATTTTGTAATCCGAACAAGTCAAATACATAATTTTTTGGTGGTCTATATTGCAATGGCAATTTCTGTGATCCACAACTTACACAAAATTGTATAAATTTATGTTTTTGCTTATTTGTTGTAAACGACGCCAAATAATCCTGGACACATCGGTCATTGATCTTAACATGAAACTAGATGTACTTGATGAATCACATAAAATTTGACGTGATCCCCTCAAAATAAAATTGAAATTTGACGAGATTACGTCTATAAATAACTATTATGAAAACATGAAATTTTATACTTAAATTATAAATTGGGTAAAAATTGATTATCTCTTTCATTTACATAATTTACTTAACATGTGTGAAATGATCAAATACATCAATTATTTTGGGATTGAACGAACAACTTATTCGCATCAACTCATTGTTTTTGTTTTTGTTGTGATAGCACCAGCACCTTTATTAAAATGATAAATAACAAATGCCAAACTGCACCGTAGAAGCCATAGAAACATGCACTTTGCAGGCCGCTACCTCAATTATATAATTCAACAATATATTTATGGCTTAAGCCCTCCGAATCATCAACCTAAATAAATTACTACTTTATATTGTTTTGTTTTCATATTTACTTATCAATAGATCCAATACACCTTTCCAAAACAATTGGATTTGATATATACTATCAAACATGATTATATCCTAAAAAACAACATTATTATGGCAAAAAAAAACATGATTATGAAAATGACAACAACTTTGCAATGAATGGAATCTAAGAGGCGATTAATCGATTTGTTTTTGTTCATGAAAACGACTCTTAGTCAAACGTTGTGATCATAATCAAATGCCTTTTTTTAAAAGATAATTAATCACATATTGATATTGTCTGATTCTACTACTTATTAATAATTTGATAGTTCCTTCAAAATAAAAAATTGATAATGAACTTGAGAGTTCACTACAAATGGAGGGATCGTATCTCCTAAAAGAAAATAAAACTTTTTTTAGAATGTGCGTTGTTAATTAAAACTGAGACTCTTTAAAGTGGACTATCATGATAAAGAGAAAGATAAAATGCTTGCTAAAGATGATGCGAGTTTAAAAATAATAAAAAATTCTTTTGATATTTTCGTTGTTTTTATAAAATATATACATTTGTTCATTTTAAAAATATATTATTTCTTTCCTTTCAAAAAAAATATTATTTCTTTGGTTAACAAGTAATTTAACATAAATTTTAGAAAATTAAAATACCAAATATTTTCTTAAGGTTGGGCCTAAATTTGGCTCATTTCATTTGCAAACCTAAATCCAATCTTCATGTTATCATTGACACCGTTGTTACATATAAGTGACTCTTGTCATGCACAAGTCAAATATTCACTACAATGTAGACTGATTTAAACTACGATATGAAATTCTATTTAGTTTATATAAAAATTAGAAGGTTAAATATGTTTTTGATTTTTAAATATTTCAACTTTTCATTTTAATCTCTATCATTTTTTTTCAACTTTTAGTTTCCCTAAAAAAAATTTATCACCACTTTTCATCTTTACTTTTAAGTCAAGTCATGTGTATCATTCAAAATTGTCAATTTGTTTCGCAATCGTGTTTAGTACATTATATAATTCTCTCTTTCAATTTTTTGTTTTTTAACAATGGATGAATTAAATATGATTTTTTTTTTTATGTTTTTGACGCTTAAAAATTCATATTTAATTTATATTTTGTTAAAAAAATATATTTTTTCAGATATTCTTATAATATTCTAAGCATTCCTGAAGAAAGAAAAAAAACATCAAAATTTATAAACGATGCACATGTTTGACTTAGAAGCAGAGACCTAAAGTGGTGCTTCAAAACTTTTAAAGAACTAAAAGTCGAAGAAAACTTTTAGGTGGCTAAAACGAGAAGATGAAATATTTATAGAGACCGCATATATATTTAACCCAAAATTAAAAAAATTAATAAAAAAAACCAACAATGATTTGATCTAACAAGAGAAGGGTCACTCACGTCAACACGAGAAATCGTTTAAATTTTAATTTGAGAGGTACCTAATTTAATGTTTTAGGAAGCATCAAATAAGATTAAATTATTGTTTTCCTAACTCTATTATTGCCAATATATACTATATACAATAATAAAATAGTTTTCATTGAACCCATTTGGGGTTGGCCTAGTGGTTGGCTTGGGATTTTGGAGTTTGCTCCTCCAAAGGTCTCAGGTTCGATTCCCTCTGGTGTCAATTTCGGTGGGCTAAGTCCATACAGAGCTTGCTCTGGCTTTAAACGGGGCCCCCGCAAGTGGGCGGTGGGATTGGTCCCCTCGAATTAGTCGATTCTTGGATCGGATACCGAGTTTTCAAAAAAAAAATAGTTTTCATTGATATTACTCCTTTTCCCCTTTATTTTCAAAAACGCGTATCCTTTTTGAAAACCAAAATCTTATCCATTTATAGATGGAGCCTCGACCGCAGCTAGGTCTAGAGGGAAGTTATGAGCATTACGTTCATGCATAACTTTCATACCAAGGTTAGCACGATTAATAATATCAGCCCAGGTGTTAATTACACGACCTTGACTATCAACTACGGATTGGTTAAAGTTGAAACCATTTAAGTTGAAAGCCATAGTGCTGATACCTAACGCGGTAAACCAGATACCTACTACAGGCCAAGCAGCTAGGAAGAAATGTAAAGAACGAAAATTGTTGAAACTAGCATATTGGAAGATCAATCGGCCAAAATAGCTAAAAAAATTGAATTAATTGCACTTTTGGTCTCCCTCTTTTGTCTTTCTTATGAAAATGGCCCCATATTTCTAAATTAAGCATTTTTTACCCCCAATTTTTACTTTTGTTGCGGTTTAACCCCAACCCCATTTTGGCCCCCAAAAATGATAATGTGGCAATTTTAATGACAATGCATATAAATTGATGACGTGGTAATATTTTTTTAAACTCCATTTTCCACATCATTAAAATAGCGTTGGAGGTTGAAGGTTAATCAAGTGATTATGTGTGGTGGAAGGACATTTAAATGATTCTTGATGGTGAGGTGTTTGGTTAGGAAAATTAATTAAGTAATAATTTTACTGGGGTGATGCTGTGTTAGTACTTTAGTAGGTTATTTAGTTGGCTTTTGACTATTGATATAGTTATGAGTGGTACGAGAATTGGTGGTGCAGGTTGTAGGTGGACAATGTGCATTTTTGAATGGGAGGAGGTGTGGTTCTTGGATTGTATCTGTTTTGTTAGTTTATTTTTATCTTTTTAACGATGTTGGATAATTCTTCTATGCATAAAAATATGACTAATAGATGTTACGCGGTTAAAGGTGCTTATCAGTTTTTGGTTAATGATTATAGTGTTGGAGATTTTCGTTTTTGAGAAATTGATATCCATCTAAGGCATCAATTTTTAGTTTGACGACTTTTGTATAATTGACTTCCTACGGATGATAATATAGCTTGTCGTAAAATTTGAAGTTGTGTCTTTGTGTTGAGGCATGTTGACTTAATGAAACATCTCAACATTTCTTCTCTGATTTATCATTTTTTTTTAAATATTTGGACGCTTTGGGTTGGTTTGGCATTAGTTATTATATTTTGTTGCTATATCTTGCCTCATGCTCAACAATTTTTTGGGTTATATTTGAATGGTAAAGCATTACATGATAGTTTTTTTTCCTTGTTTGGATTGCTGGTGTATGGTCTATTGGGAAATCTCTAAACTATGTGTTATGAAATATGGCATCTATGGAAGGAATGAGAGAAATAGATCAAAGTTTTTTGTATTGATAAAAATTGAATATTACAAATGAGTGAAAGTATCCCACTAATAGGGTGATTACAACTATATATACTACTATAGGATTAATGCTGCTTGTAACTAAACTATATTTCTAATACTATATCCCTCTTCAATGTTTAGAAATTGTTAGATGGTGGTTTCTATTTATTAGGTAATTTAGTCTTTGGTGTTTTTTCTGGTGCGTGTTTTGGATCATTAGATGCGTGTTTTTTTTAAATTTTTTTACAAGAGTTAGATGCGTGTTGTTTTTCGTAAGATGAATGCTTAATTTTTGGAATCTGGATCATATCCTGCATTTTCTTTGTTGTTGTCATATCCTGCATGCGTGTTTATATATCATTCTTTTAATTTCATTCCTATGTAATTTCGTATATATATTATACGGCTAATGAACTAGTCCTTAAAAATCCAGTTAATAATTCCTAATTTTATAAGCAATTTATTTTTTTAATCAATTTCTTAATTATTAAAAGGATATCAAATTAAATAAAAATAAGTATGCTTATTTGTACTTTTTAGTGTCTCAATTATGCAAGTCCTTAGGTTCCAATTGTATGAATTCGGTCCTCCAAGTATCAAATAATTACAATCAAAAATTTAATTTTTAGCCACAAATAAAGCATATGTTGCCAACATTGATCTTAGTCTCCTTTTAATTTTTTTTTATTGAACTTAGAATTAAACCACCTTAGCAAAATGATGCAAGGAAGGTCGTTAAATGAACCTATTCATCAAAGTCACCATTTCAGATATCTGCATGTCAAAATGACTTATACCAAAACCAACTCACATCCATGCATGTTGACATGCTGAAATTAAAAATTATACGGTTAATAGCAAAATATACGATTGTAACAAGGTTTTTTCTAGATTACCTTTGAAGAATGGTGGGTAATTTACCCACCAACCAATGAAAATGAGCAATTTGTCTGTGGGGTCAAGATAGTTCATGGATACCACTTAAAAATGTGCTTATGTGGCTAATGTGTATTGGTTGGGGTAAATTACCCACCATTCTTCCATAGGTACCCTAGTTGTCACCTTGTAACAATTGAAACAACTCAAGACTTAACTAACAACACAATCAAAAGACGGTAGCCAAAATTGCACAAGTGTAATACCCGAGGACCAAATTGCAATTAACTCAAATAAAATAACATTGAGTTTTTTTTTTAGGGGACATTGAGATCTTTATTAAAAAAACAGAAATATAGTGATATATCTTTTTCTTTTTGCTAATAGTGATATATGTTAAATGACTAATGGAATTGCCGTGGAGATTTATTAATATATAACGGGAATGGTTCTATGTAGTGTAGGTATTATTTATTTTCCGAAGAAGACTGTTATAGTAATTAAAATAAATAAATGTCTACATACATACGATATATAATTTGCTTTTATTGAAGATAGTGACATGCGACGTGCCCCATCCCTTAATAGGCATGAAAATGGAACTCTTTTGTGTCCAAATGCCAAATTAATTTAACTAACAAGTTATACAATTAAGTGGTCTTCAATATTTAAAAAATTAAATAAAACTTGCGTGTGTGCACTATAGCTATATATACTATATAGCTAACTCATTCATTCATCATTCACATAGTGATCATCAAGTGGAAGAGGTAGAGAGAAATTAAGAGTGAATAGTAATAGTAAACATGGCACATCAAGAAGTGAATAATGGTAGCAACAACCGTATAGTAGCCGTCAATGTGACCCCTTCTAGCACACCATCTTATAACCATGATGACTCCTCAAAGCAAGATCAGGTACTATAGAATGCATTTTTCACTAATATTCTCTATTAAAAAATTAAGTTAAAATCCATTTGAGTTTATCTGGTGGTATTGACTTGGGATCTGGTAGTGTGCTCCTTCTCAAAAATAGAAATTAATATTGTACACTGACTCTTTGCTAACTTGATGTATTTGATAAACTTGATCCATTGATGAAACAGAAACCAGGATGGAAGAAGTTTTTGGCATATGTAGGTCCTGGTTTTCTTGTCTCCTTGGCCTACCTTGATCCCGGAAATAGTAATTTTCTCTATCTCTATGTGTGTCATATTATATACATTTTTCCCTTCAAAAAATTAAATAATTCTTTAATTATTTTATCCCTATGTTTAGTGCAGAATTAGAGACAGATTTTGTGTTTAATTTTTGTAGTTACTTTATTACTTTTTACTTACATATGTGTGAGTGAGCTAAATATATTTCCATTTTTGAAGTGGAAACTGATTTGCAAGCTGGAGCTAACCACGGATATGAGGTAAAACAATTAGATAACAAACTACGTCAAAAATAATTATAATGATATATTTAAGTGAAATAATATTAATTGAAATACAATGTTCCTGATGTATTCAGCTGTTGTGGATCATACTTATTGGACTCATATTTGCCTGCATAATTCAATCATTGGCTGCAAATCTTGGAGTATGCACCGGTAAGACCTCATTTGCATAAACATATAAAATTTTGAGGTCACAATCTAGATTACATTCACAAACTTCTTTAGTGATATATTTTATTAAATATTTGAAAATTAAATTTATTCTATTAGAATCATGCAATAAATAAACAAATAAATATAAAACCTTACAAAGTTGGGGGGTATCATGCCATATCATAGTATATTCATATATCCAAGTCCCTTATCCTAATTAGTTAATCAAATAATAATTTTGGATTATGTCTAAAAAAACACTTTTCCTATCTAAAGAAGTTTTCACAAGAACAAAAGCTCAAATATCTATGGAAGACATTCTCTATGATATTACCATTATTTGATATTTGTTGTTCAAATTTTGACAGGTAAACACCTTTCAGAAATTTGTAAAGCTGAGTACCCATGGTTTGTGAAATACTGTTTATGGATATTAGCAGAACTTGCTGTCATAGCTGCAGACATACCTGAAGGTGCTAATTCCTTTTTCTGTTGTTCATCACCTTGTTTTTTCCTTTACAATCAAAACCATTAAATTTAATTCAACATTAAAATACAATACATTTTTATACACATGCACTCAAAAATAAAATAAAAACTCATTTTTTATGTATACAATACATTTTTCATCACCTTGCGATTTATTTACATGAATACTCAATAAATATTTATGTGAATTTAATTTAAATATACTAAAAGAAAAATACATATTTAGTTATTTACATGGTCAATTCTAAAAATATTTACACCATCAAACACGCATGCACCCTCATCACGTACATTGAAATTTAAGTTTGAGCGGTTAGTGTTATATCAGTTGGTATTATAAATAGAGCTATGTCATTTCGTCTATCTACCAAAAAAAAAAAATAGAGCTATGCTATTTATCCCGACTATGAATGATTGTGTATCATTTTTTTCTTTTTTTGATATTCCTATTTATCTTCTATATATATACACTAATGTTATCTAAAATTGATCGTGGCAGTGATTGGGACGGCCTTTGCACTAAACATACTATTCCACGTCCCTGTATGGGGAGGGGTTCTGTTGACTGGGTGCAGCACTCTCTTGTTTTTGGGTCTACAAAGATTTGGGGTAATTAATTTATATTTTTGTAATAACTATATGAAATGTGAATTAGATAAAATAACATATCTCTTCTTTCGATTTTTCCTTTTCATGGTTTCTAGCTTTCGTTCCCACTTCCACTATTTTGAGTAATGTATCTTTCGTGTCTTTAATGTCCACTTGCATGCACCCTTGATGAGAGGTCATATAGGTCATGGCCAAACTATAGCTTATACATTTTGGACTCCAATTTTCAATACAATGAATACACATATTTTCATGAAAATAAATCACGTGACCAGTTATATTAGCATTACTACTCCCTCTGTCCCTTTTTATATGAGTAGTTTACAAAAATTACGGAAATTAAAAAAAGTTGTTGGTGTTCATTAACCTCTTAAGTTCAATTGCATAATTAAACCTAGATATTTATTAGATATGGATTGAACCAGTATGGCTTATACATTGTATATACTTTAAATATAATATTTAAAAGTTGCGTTAATTAAGTTTTTAGTCCCTATAAATATTTACAGTTTTGTTTTTAGTCCCTGTGGCATTTTCCTTAAGCATTTTAGGGACAAAAAATGTTGATGGAAATTTGTTATAGGAACTAAAAATGCTGACGGAAAATTTTATAGGGACTAAAAACACAAACGAAAATTTTTGTAGGGACTAAAATATGATTTATTTTTATAGGGATTAAAAACAAAACTGCATATATTCATAAGGAGCAAAAACTTAATTAACCCTTAAAAGTTTTACATTTTTATCTTGAATTTAATTCATATGCTATGCTAGCTTATAAAATAATACACCACCAAACAATTGAAATCGTCAATTAATTAAAAATATTTGATTTTAATCGTAACTATTTATAAAGTCACGTGTTTGATTGAATGTCATTTGTTGTTTTTATATGCACATATTTTAAAAGAAAGGGTTAATTAAGTTTTTGGTCCCTATAAATATCTGCAGTTTTATTTTTAGTCCTTATAAAAATAAATCATACTTTTTAGTCCCTACAAAATTTTCTGTTAGTGTTTTTAGTCCATGTTAAATTAAAATTTGTTTAATTATGCTTAAACTTCTAAATTTTTGAAAGATTTTTTACATACATGTTCATAACATCGTAAGACACTTTTTTGTAAATTTTTTTAGTTTTTTAACATGTAATGAATTAAATATGAATTTTTCTAAAAGCCAAATTTTCAAGATTATATTAATGAAAATTTGGACCTAATAATAAAATTTTAAGTTACTTTTTTGCAGAGGAACTTTGTATAATAATATTCTAAGTAAGTATGTGAAAAATATGTTACAAATTTAAAAGTTTAAGCACAATTAAGCAAATTTTAATTTTACAAGGACTAAAAGTATGTGTTGGTCCCTGTTAAATTGAAATTTGTTTAATTATACTTAAACTTTTATATTTTTAAATGATTTTTAACAGACATGTTAAGAACATTATAATAATCTCTTTTATAAAAAATTAGAATTTTTTAACATGTAATGAATTAAATATAATTTTTTTAAAATGCCAAAAATTCAAGATAAAACTAACGAAAATTTGGACCTAAAAATAAAATTTTGAGCTAATTTATTGTGGCAGAACATTTTATAATGTTTTAAACAAGTATGTAAAAAATTTAAAATTTTAAGCATAATTAAAAAAAAATTAATTTAACAGGTACTAAAAACACTAACAAAAAATTTTGTTGGGACTAAAAAATGTGATTTATTTTTATAGAGACTAAAAACAAAGCTATCTACCCTCTCATCCATATTTACTTTGAAAATATATCAAAATTAAATTATTTTTAATCTTTTTCAATTACAAAATAGTTGAACTCTAGAGAATACAAATGCACTTAATTGCAATTGTTAGTGATCTCTTAACTTCTACTTTTTGGGATGTTTGGGCATACAGGTGAGGAAGTTGGAACTGCTGATTTCAATTCTAGTATTTGTAATGGCTGCATGTTTCTTTGGTGAATTGAGCTATGTAAAACCCCCTGCTAAAGGAGTAATTGAGGGAATGTTTGTTCCCAAACTCAACGGAAATGGAGCTGTAGGCGATGCTATTGCCCTTTTGGGTGCCCTTATCATGCCGTACATATATTCTTCCTCCTCTTTTCTTTTGCTTCAATAAATTTACCATACAATTAACCTAATTTTACATTAAATTCGATTCAAATGTTATCTTTGATGAATTTTTTTTTCTGACAAAATTTTGCAGGCACAATCTTTTCCTCCACTCTGCTCTAGTGCTATCTCGAAAAATACCTGGTACCAAGCGCGGCATCAATGTAAGCCCCAAGTGAAATAAACTCATATATGAAATCCATAAGCGCTAAACTTAAAATATATCAAATGGAATATCTGATTAATTGAGTACATCCTAATATTATATGACATATATTTTTAATTGATTATGCAGGATGCATGCAGATACTTTCTCATTGAGAGTGGTTTCGCGTTGTTTGTTGCATTTCTAATCAATGTTGCAATGATTTCTGTGACTGGCACTGTTTGCAAGGCTGATGATATTTCTGGAGAGAATGTTGATCGTTGCAATGATATTACCCTTAACTCCGCTTCTTTCCTTCTCCAGGTTCCTAATTTAGTTCGCATTTGCAACTATTATGGTCAAAGCATGATATTAAGTTTAATCCTAATTAAGCAAGTATTTACATCTCACTTGTGTAATTTTGATGTCGATTAGAATGTGTTGGGACGTTCAAGCTCAACTATTTATGCCATAGCATTGCTAGCTTCAGGACAAAGTTCTGCCATCACTGGAACCTATGCAGGCCAGTTTATCATGCAGGTTATTTCATAATATCACTAAACACTGTTTTAAAATTAATATAACAAACAACATAAGCCACAACAATAACAAAAAGCTTAAAAGGTTTTGTATAAGGTGTTACTAAACTTGGGGTTATGTTTGGTTGATGCCAATAGGGTTTCTTGGACTTGAAGATGAAAAAATGGATAAGGAACTTGGTGACTAGGATTGTTGCCATAGCACCAAGTCTAGTTGTCTCTATCATTGGTGGTTCTTCTGGAGCTGGAAGACTCATTATCATTGCATCGGTTTGTATATTCCAGAATTTGCCATTCTCTCTTCCTTCTGCGTATGTGTACATATTGAACATTATACAGATAACCTGATTAAAATTGTTTTTGCAGATGATACTTTCTTTTGAGCTTCCATTCGCTTTAATTCCACTCCTTAAGTTTAGCAGCAGCAGGACCAAGATGGGACCTCACAAGAATTCTATCATTGTAAGTTATCCTATTTCCTTGTACTATAAAGTGGTCACTGCCCATTAAGCTAGAGCATTTGAAATATTGTCAATTGTTGATTAAAACTGAAACAAAAAATGTGACATAATTTTGGTGCAGATCATTATCATCTCATGGATACTGGGTTTGGGAATCATTGGAATCAATGTGTACTACCTCATTACTGCTTTTGTGGGTTGGATTATTCACAACAGTCTACCAAAGGTGGCAAATGTGTTCATTGGGCTCATAGTGTTCCCTCTAATGGCACTGTATATCGTCTCAGTTATCTATCTAACATTCAGAAAAGACACTGTTGTAACGTTTGTGGAGGTTAAGGATGACCCGTCAATGCAAACCCATGTGGAAAAGGGGTTTGTAAACGATGGTCAGTTAGAGTTGAGTTATACTCCTTATAGAGAAGATTTAGCTGATATCACCCGACCAGAGGGACCTAGGTTGTGAGTCAAATGCAGCACCAACTTCACATTGCTTTCAAGTCATTTTAGAGAGCAATGAGAATCTAAGGATGGCTAACTCTCAAAATGAATGTGTACCACTGTAAAATTTTGTTAAGTTTCATTGTTTCTATGTTACTGCATAAGTTTAAAAGAAAACTAGATTGGCATAAGCCCCAAAATGGTCTTCAAATTTCTACAATAATCCACTCCCCAAATAATAGATAGCTGTCAGTGTTTCCATTAAAGTCAAAGGCACCAGTGAAGAGAAGATCTTATATCCTGTACTCGGTGTATATCCGACATTATTTCTGAAAATGTTACTCTTGTTCCTTTTCTTCTGTTTTTTCTACCTTGTACTCAGGATGATAAAATACAGGACACTGCATTAATAAAATCCTCACTATTTCTATGTTAATTAGCAAAGAATTCAGTTAATTTTTTTCTGCATATATGTTTTTGACAAGCTACACTTAATATTAAGAAATTGTTATAAATATGACCAAGTGACATCAAAGTCCAATCACTGCTTTGAGTCATCGAATGCAATCATAATGAGTAGTTAAAAATAAGATATTAACTTAAGTTTGCATAACATGATAACAATAATTAAATACTTCAATTTGTCACAGCTAAAGTAGAAAATGAGATTAAGTTGCAGTAATAAAAGTAAATTGGTTACTATAATCTGAAAGTACCACAGGTCAATGCAATTAGATTTACTGCCGAAAAAACAATATTAAGTAAAAAAATAATCAGCATATGGTAATCAAATATTACTTTCCAACTCCACCAGGTTGAGCTATGCGCATTCCGGCATACTAAAAATCTGAATTTTGAACTTTCATCATCGATTCATTACCACAGCCTCTTGTCAATCACAGCAGAAACAATGCCTTTCAATGTCTCCTGCATAACATTGGTATATGGGTAAGACTTCTTAACTATTTTTTCCTTTTCATTACCAGTAAAGAAGAACAAATCAGTTAAAATGTACCACAGAATGGTCTTTAAGGCCAAGTGAGAGCACCAATGGCTTAGAGACACCAGACAAACTGCAAATCAGAAATTGGATATGGTCAACATGGTTTCCAAAAACGATTTAATAAATTATACAACCACAAGGTTCATAGCTGATTCAAAGTATTGCTTTGAAGTGATCCTTGAAATATATATTATTAATTCAGACCAAAAGATACCATAACGAAATTGAAAACTCCAGAAATATTTATAATTGGATAGTTTTTCTTAACAAGAAAGAATACCTACGTCATATGCTCAATCAGCTGGCGTGCACATGCTACTAACATTGGCTGCAACAATGCATTTCGTAAACAAAAACCCAACACTTCCAAGGAAATGATCAAAGAAAACATATGAATGCAAGCATAGACAAGTTTACCTCATCTCGTTTGCCAAATAAAACAGAAACGTTGAATGTTGGGCTAATTGACATCCCTTCCTCCTTCCTGGCATTGAAAAGACACACATGTGACAATATGTGCAATCATTCCTCCATGAAGCATCATTAGTTTCAAAGTAAATTGTGATGTGGAATTTCAAACCCTCTAAATTCCTAGTTCTCACAAGTCATAACTCACAACAGATTTTCCATGCCTAGGTCTCAGAATCAAACATGCTATATGGGGAAGTCCCCAGTACTCATCATGATTGATAGTGAAACGAGCTATTATTTCATAGCTTGGGTTGAAGGTTGGTGAAACCATTAGGATTGAATTTATACCCAATAACTCCCGTCAGTATTTGAGCATGATATTATAGAATATTTTTACTTAAGACATGTTTGGAAAAAGAGCTTAATATAATCGTTTATCGTATCAGTACTTATGTATAAGCTATTTCAATAACAAAAGATAAAATAAAGTCAAACTGTTTTCATAAAGCTATAAGTTGTTTTTATAAGCTATCCTAAAAAGTTAATGGAAATAAGCTAAAAACAACTTATAGAGATGTCATAAACTATTTTCATAAGCTATTCCAAATAGTCGCACAAATACTTATGCGAGTAGATACAACGACAACCAAGTTTTATCCAACTAAGTGGGGTCGGCTACATGGATCAAGTTAAGTCATAATGTTCAATCATAAACTATAATAAGCTAAAATAAGTTAATCCAGACAGACCCTTATTCAAGTTAAGTGGGGTGGGTGTAATATTTGGTGTGATATTATAGTTGGAAACCTTAGGCAATGTGAAATTTTAGAATTTCTGAAAGTATAGAAAAGAAATTGCAGAGAATTGAGATGCAAACCTGGCATGGAGTATTGTCCCCATAGCTCCTATTTGAGTAGCAACGACCTGAAAGTAGTGAGAAAGTTAAGAATTGTTGCAAATTAAAAACACAGATGCATGTACATATCCAATAACACTCACCATAAAATGATCTTCGTAACTTGAAATGATGATTTCAGTTTTGTTTCCCTGAGAAGTAAAGCAAATTAACCAAGATGAATGATAATAGTTTTGAATATCAATATTAACCTAATCCTAATCCAAATCCAAACTATGAAGAAGAAAAGAGTGAGAGGCGCACATACCTTGATTTCAATAGAGAAATTGAGTTGGGAAACTGGGAATTTTGGGGTTAAAGAAGCCACGTTATCGTCTATGTTCATTGCTTCTTTTCAAATTTCAATGGAAATCGCTACAGTATTGCTTTCACAGCCTCGCGTTGCTTTGCACTTGCAGTGCAGTACACAACTACTCCTCTATAGTCTTGTTCTTTTCTATTTGCTTTTTTTTGTACGTAAATACTTCCAAAATTGATTCATAGCAAGATTTTTCTTTAGTATTTTAAAAAATTCAGGTTAAAAAAAATAGCAATTAATTCTAATTGATAATGAATTTTTATTTTGTGATGGTCACGTCAGACCTTAAACATATATTACCAATTGATCTAAACTCATGAGAACATAATAAAATATATTTAAATAGACAATATTAAACAAACTAAACAAATAAATCATTCTAGGAGTTTTCCCAAATCAACCAAACTAATTCAACAAATGAAAATGCTAATAAGTATTGTTGGGAATCATTGTTTTTTTTAACTGGGAATCATTGTTAAAGAATAGAAAGAATATAGTAAAACCATCTTAAAATTAATATAATCAACCTAAAAGTGTAAAAATGTTATTATTTTTTCTTTAAAAAAAAATACAAAATACAAAATTTATTTATTATATTTTTTAACAAGTGTCCCATAAACATTAGTTAACATGACTCTTTTTACAAATACCATAATAACTTTTTTGAATTACTGTAATTTTGAACGTATAATATCGGACGAAGGTGTTTTGGTATCATTATACAAAGTTCACTTACCTATTAAGCAAACATACATCATTCAATTATGTTAGATTGCACCATGATTTCCACCTAACTAAAACAAACAAATTCGATGATAGAGATCACAATCTCACAATTTAAGTACCTTGAATCTATGCTAGGTGATGAAGAGATACAAACATGAACCAATCCAAACGAAGGGGTTGGAACAGAATTTATTATTTTTTTATGTACTATGTAGTATTATGTAACGTAATGGAAAGGTTCAACTCAAAAAAAGTTATTGCATACGCGCACAACATTATAATAGTAACAAGCAATTACACAAGATAATCATTAAAGATAAAGTTGACATCTTGACAAAAAAAATAAAAAAGATAGAGTTGAGATTACCTCCATTGAGGAGATGATAACATATACTCTGGAATATAAACACATATATATATTTATCTTAAACCACTAGTTCTCAGAAAGATGAAACTCTGCTCATCCAAAATTCAATTAAAAAGTAAGTAAAATCTAGTTAAAGATTGATACGGTCAAAATTTAAACTAAGATTTTTCCAAACAGTTATCCTGAACCAAATCACTTGTTATATTTTGTTTTATTAAAACATATATGCCCACTAATAATGAGTTGTCCAGGCGAAGAATAATGAAAAAATTTCGAAGTAAAGAAAGAAAAACTATAAATCAAAGTGGAAAAAATTAATTTGAATTGTATCAGAGGACATTAGGGTCTAAATTTTCTTGAACTTATTTGGTGACAAATGACACACCCTCACTAGAATCAGAAAACTGTCCACGAGAGAAACCGCAACATAAAAGCATAATAACCAAGCATTGACAATACTATACAACAGCACAGGTAGCGGAGATGTCCCCATAGCCTTTTCATTTTTCATCCAAGTAGTTGGATTTGTATGCAATCTAACTAAACAAGATTTGTGACACTTGAAACAATAAATTTTCATCGTGCCTATAGTCAACATGAAAGTAACTAAAACTATAGAATATCAAATGCTACTTATTTCCTTTTAAACAACAGTTTCACAATCAACTGCAAACAATTACAGGCTCAATAAGCTAAATAACTTTCTCGGCACATCCACTCAATGACCAAATAAAACTGCACCATTGAAGTTCCAAAACTTACATCTACTCCCCCTAATTATCCTAAACCAGAATTAGTTCCTGACACAGGCCTCAACAATGGATGATTGGTACCAGGCTGCACATTACTAGGGGCATTGAACATGGGAGCTGAAGAAGCTGATTGTGATTGTTGTATCATAGATAGGGGCAACCTTTGCCCCAACCCAAACATTGAAGGTCTTTGGGCAAAGGACATGTGTGGATGAATTGGCTGGTTGTTACCATACCCTGAGATGCTGGGCTGTGAGGGAGAAGCAGAGATCATTTGTTGCCTATTATTGCCATTACTAGCCATTGAAGGACCAACACCTGATGCATTCATTGCAGGTGTAGTTCCTGCAGTTCCAAAACGTGCTGATATAACGCGGGTGCGTTCTGCGGCAAACCTTTGTTTTGCTCTTTCCACTTGCTCGCATTCCTTCATCAACAATGTTTCAATTTCTGCAAACTGTTTCAGCTTCAATTCCAATCTTTTCAACTGTCAACAACAGCAAGCCACAAAAAACAAGTTAAACGTCAAAGTCAAAATACTAGCTCTGCACCTGATTTTGAGTTTTCTCCAATTGTTTTAATTTACCGAATTCTGCAAAAAATGTTTAACTGCTGCCTATACGTACATGCATACATCAGATAGAAGTAGAAAGAAAAAAGATGAAGTATATGTCAACTGAAACTGAAGAAGTCAAGAAATAACAGTTGTGTACCTGATGGTTAATTATATTAGCACATAATCTCTGGATTTCTCGTTCTTCGTGATCGGCAAACAATTTAGCTTTCATTGCTGCAGCAGAGAGGCCTGCTTTAGCTGCATCTTTAACTTTTTCAGCAGAGAGTGGGGTTGTCCTACCCTCACTTTGCTCCCGCGAACAAGGTGCTTTTGCCTTATCCTCTGAAATCAAAAGCAGCACTTGTCAGGAAGAAAATAACATTCTGTGTCACATTGGATGTTGGTGCATGATAGTATATCAGCTATATTAAAAAGCAGCAACCATAACTGACCATTATGATTATTTGAAATTGCAGTTTCTCCTCGAGAGCCACCATCTCTAGAATGTGTGTTTTCTGGATTTGTCCTTCATGGGTAAAAGTCATTAATGTTTAGTACAAAATTCATAAACTAGCAACCACAAATACAACAGTTCAACTAGTGTTTGATTTTTGCACTCTACCAAGGCTTTGTTTGCGAGTTTGGAGGGGAGGGGAGGGTTTTGGAAAAAAAAGGAAGGAGTGAGTGGAAGAAATAGAGTAGTACATTGGGAGGGGAGGGCTTTGGGGGGTTAATTTTTCTTCATTAAACAAAACCCTCCTCATTTGGGGGAACTAAAAAATTGTATTGGAGGGTTTTGGAGGGTTTGTATGAATTCTTCAAATTTATTCTATGTTGCTATATATCAAAAATATATGAATCATAAGCATTAGTTTACCATTCTCTAAAAAAAAACACTCTTTCAAAAAAAAAAATGTGAAAGATTTCTCCATTTCCCTCGATATTTCTCACCCCCAAAGCCCTTCCTTCCCCTACCCTCCAAACTCTCAAACAAAGCCTAAAGGAATAGGGCAGACACAACCTAATATATGTTTCCTTCCTTTTATCTCTTTAGGGGGTCTTCCAGGTATGGTTTAATCATATTGTATGAAATTTCTTTTAATAGAAAACAAATCTAATAAAAAAGAGAAAGAGAGGAGTAATAAAGTAGAAGATAGGATATGTACAAAAAAGGAGGAACAGCCCAGGAAAAATTCTTCGCCCAATAAAACTGCATGTGATTTGGCAATCTTACCTATTATCATGTCCTGATGATTCAGTCTGGGAGCCAGTATTATCCTCCGACATTACTGATAATGCCGCGTGAGCACAAGAAGCTGCTACTCTTGGTCCAACCGCAGAGGCTAAAAAGGCAACCTTTAGAAAACATCAACCAAAGCCACATGTGTAAGAATCTCATCAAAACAACTGTAAAATATACAAGACATTTTAATTTGTTCTAAATACATTTTCTTGTCAGCATATCACCCTTTTAAAGCTTATGATAAGCAAGCATAGTGATCATTTGCTCCCTCACAGAAAAGCAATACTTTAAGAAATAAGTTTTAGTTTTAAAAGTTACATAAAAACTCGTAAATAAGTTAAGAACAAGATGCTAAGTGCAGTACTGATAACCACATGCTAGTCTTGTTTATAAATTTGTTTTAAAATAATATTTCTTAATAAAATAATAACTTAGGAATATCGTTTGTAGTCACCCACCAGAGCCATAACAGGATTTCCAGAATTGGCAAAAGGCAGGCGGCTGTCGGAATCTCTGATATGATGTACAGGTCCTGTGAGAGCATGGATATTAAATCAAAACCATATCACAACAATTTGGTTTAAAAATAATGCTAAAAACACAATTTTTGTTACACACTTTTCAACACACTCTTATTCATTGGTTAAAATTCAAATGGGTCCTGCCAAATTTAAGTGGGACCCACATGATTTGGTGGGACACGTGAATTTTAACCAATAAAAGAAAAGATGTTGGAAAGTGTGTGTTCCTGGCACTCCTTTGGTTTTATTTAAAAATACAGGACAGACCTGCCGAATCTCCGTTTGAGTAATGGTGTGATCTTCCATTATCATCTCTATTCATCACATTGGATGACACAGACATGCTTGGAACATTGATATTTTCCAATTTTCCATCTTCCATGGGTAGACGAAGAAAATGAAGAATGCATTGTGCTTTTGATTTGGTACCAACGTGCTCAGCAATTTCATTCCAATTCTCATGGTAAATCTCCATTGCTTCGAGCAGCAACAAAGTTTCTTGATCAGTCCAACTTTCAACATCTAGTTCACCATAATCCCTTGATGAATCCACCCTTAAAAAATCTATACTTGAATGACCAACGACAAATTTTCCATCATGAAAGCAATCAGTGCAGAGTAAAATATCAACCTGTAACATGAGAATGAGATACTGATTACATATGATGGAAAAGGATTAGAACACAGCAGAGTATCTAGATAAGAGGGTGAGGGAGTAGTATTTGTATTAATATGGGAAATAGAGGATGAATTCCTCAGTACAAGCAATGCAGCAGTAGTAAGCTATGGATGGAGTAATCTCCTTGGATGAAATGGAAAAATAACAGAAAAGATATTATGGCACTCCTAGAGTAGAAATGCCCCTTCTTCTACAGATGTGAGAATAATCCCACTTCTCAGTCCCTATTTTATTACTTCAGGCATAGCACACCTTCCCATTCTGTTGTTCCCCTCTTTTATGCATCATTACACCTGATTCTCTATTTCCCTCTCCCAATCCCACGCTGCCACCTGCCCCGTTAATTATTTCTGCTTCATGCATTTTCTTTCCTACCTCCTTAGCTGACATCTGTCCTTCATGCACCTCCACTCCCTCTCATTCCATTCATATTTTACCCCTTCTATATAAATGCTTAATGGGCCTATCATGTTCAAAGTTAATCTGCAGTAAAGTCATCATAATGAACCTATGATTTACATATTATAGTACTATGCATCAGGTATAGATGTAGAGGAACACTTGATGTATAATAAAGATGGTGGACTATAAGCTTAGGTGGTTTGGCCATGTAGAGAGAAGATCATATGAAGGATAGTCAGATCACTAGAGCCAAAGGAAGACCTAGAAAAACTATAAGAGAAACTATTAGGATAGATTTAGAGATTAATGAGTTGGACCGAAATATGGTTTATGATAGAACATTGTGGCGTAATTCGATCTACGTAGCCAACCTCGCTTAGTGGGGCGTAATTTGATCCACCTAGAAAAACTATTATTAGGATAGATTTAGAGATTAATGAGTTGGACCGAAATATGGTTTATGATAGAACATTATGGCGTAATTTGATCCACGTAGCCGACCTCGCTTAGTGGGATAAGGCTTGGACGCTTGGTTGTTGTTGTTGTTGGTGTGTTTCCTAAGACTTTTGACTTTTGCACGAACCTGACAGGTAGAGATATTGGTAAATTAAAATCTCTTCTACTTTTAACTGCACATATCTTCCCCGTTTCAGATATAAGAATATGACTCCTACTGTCCTACAACTGCACATATCTGATATAAGAATGGTACAAAAAGAACCCTACTAAATACGACTCCAACAACAATAAGAACCCAATATGATGCCTTGGCTTTATCAAAAAAAGCACTTTCATTCCAGTGCTTTTCCCGTAAACTGGCTACTAAACTATTAGATACCGCAAACACAATAATTAAAGCAATTCAGTAACAGCTAACTGACTACTTGGGGATTGTTGTTGAAATAATACGTGAATATAATACACACACCCGGATTAAAGATGAGCAACAATACAGTACTGGATCTAGATCCACCCTCGGATGACAAGCCAAACCCTATTTATTTTATCTTTTATTTTGTTTGTGTATTGACCCAGAGCATAGGGAGAAATTATTCAGAATTCCAGGAAGAATACAACATTTACACAACAAGCACTGGCATGCAATAGTAAGTAGTAACCCTTTTTTTGGATTTTTTATTTTAGTAACTGGTTTTAAAAGTAAGGGACTCGGTTGCTATTAATAGAAATCATGAACTGCTAGTGCAGCTTTCAACAACATGAGGCTTATTCTCAGCAGTAATAATATGCATTGATCATTTAATGCAATGTTAACTGTCCATTGACCATAATCATGCAAGGTTATTGGGGGACATTCAATAACGAAGCAATTCATAAATCTTGTTCGTCTTTTCCTCCACCAAGTTACATAAATGACAAAAGCAATGGAAAGCCATATGGCCATGATATATTACTAAATTTAAAATAAAAACGCAGTGTACCTCTTTTTGAGACTGATAGTATACAGCAGGAAGAGGACAAGAACAATAATTGCAATGATTTTCAGACAGGTGCTCTCTTATTCTGCTGTCCAGATCAGGGACATCACCACTATGCATTGTCAACGGTGAATAAATTTCTTCTGCTTTGAGCTTGCAGTTTGTCTTATCAAATTTAATCAAACTATCTATAGACTTCAAGGCCTCTGACGGCACACGGATCTCTCCACTAGTATCCTCCTTCAAACAAGACACGGCATTTGGAGGCTCATGACTTGGCGTCCGAGCACAGTAATTTATAATTCCCCAATGATCAAGAAACCTAACAATTCGAGTCAAATCTTCATGACCAACTCCAACCTGCAATCCCTGGCAATCAGACGCGGTAATCCTCTTCCCCGGTTCCTCCATATATAGTGCAACAATATAATTCCTACATTCCATATACTTCTCAGGAGTAAGATCCTGAGATTTCCCTGAAAAGAAATGCGGCACTGCTTGTCTCTCTAGCCGGTGTACTGTTCCAGGTGAAAACCAATCTGCTCATAGAAACTCCAAAAATAACATTAAATTAGGTCCAACTTGGATAAGATACCTACCTATTCATGAGAGCTTCTCAATTAAATGTAAGTCCTTATCTTTATAAGTTACATTTATGGAATAATTGATAAGCTACTGTTCAAAAAACCATAGTTGACACAAATTTCTATTGATATATTTTTCTTTCCATAAATATTTATAGAATTATCCAAACTAAAATTATATATAAAACCAAACCATGCAACAGAGTGAAAGCAGAAATAGAGAGAACCTGAATGCATTGGAAGCACAAGAACCCTGCTTCCAAACCGTTTAACAACACCACGTCCTTCCAAAATCGGAGGCGGAGTAATAACATAAGAAGACTCAGCACGATCCTGATCCAAAGCAAGACTATCAGAAGGAACAGCCGAAAGCGCTTGAAGCTGTCCATGTGAAACATTCTCCAGAAACGGAGTGTTCTGAAGCTGAGCTTTACTATCTCCCAACTCCATAGCTCGTTCAAGAGCAACAATTGCGGTTACAGAAGAGTGTGGACGATTGACAGCACGCTTAATTACCATTGGAAACTGCGAAATCTGAACAGCGTGATCAGAGAGAACTTCAATTTCTTGTTGAGGTTGAGAATTAGGGTGGTGTTGGTCGTCGGAATCGTAGTCGCGGTCGTGGTCTTCGTCGGCATTGGGATTTTCTTCGTCGTCGTCTTCTTCTTCCTCTTGAAGCTTCTGTTGACGCTGGTTGATTCGTGATTCTCTCTTCCGTTTCCTCCATTTGGCTCGGTTATCTGTGAAAATCAATAATAATTAAAAGAGAGATTGAAAATGAAAATGAAACCCTAGGGTTAGCATTGCAGAGAGAGAGAGAGGGGGGGGGGGAAAGAGTGAGGGTTTATGAGAGGGAGAGAGTACCTGAAGGAGAAGCTGGCATGGCAAGAAATGAGGGAGAGAGAAAGAAGGGGGTTTAAGAGAGAGAGAGAGAGAGAGAAATAGTGTGTGGGGTCGTTGATTGGCGCAAAGAGGGGATGATAATTGGGATTTGGAAATTGAAGGATCAGATCGAAGGGTGTTGTTGTCTCAGCCGTTTGTGTGATGTGTGATGGATGTAAAGCATATCTGGCTGGTTTGAAGCAAAACTTGTGTTGTGAGTTTGTTTGTTGATGTGCTTTGTTTGGTGGTGCGGTGCTGGTGGGGTGGGGGTGATACCAGAATCATAACGGGGGTGTACCGTGAAATTTATGGTAACCATTCTTTTTCAGTGCGTGAAGGAAACGCGGCATTCCTATTAGGCAGTGCAAAGTACGCGAATTTTCAATTTTTTTTTTTTGACTTTATCATTCTTTTTTCTTTTTTTTACAATCTCTTTATTTTTATTTATTTCAAAAATATACTTCTTTTTCCTTTATAACTGTCACTTTTACAGAATTTGTTTGTTTTCAATTAACTGTCACTTTCAAAGTTCAATGTAACATTAAATGTTGTTTTTTCTATAAAGCCCTTAATAATTTATTGGAGAGAGAAAAGTATATGAAATACATGTATTTATTTGGTAGTTTCTCCTCCTTTGTCTTTTTCCTTGTTTGAATCAATATTTAAAAAATCACCAAAAAAATTAGTAAGAAAATAAAAAATTTGATAAAATTAGTTGGTTGAACCTAGAACCGATCAATTTGCCAAATGATTTGATATTAGTTGTAATTTAGTTCGGTTGCGCAATAAACGTTGTTTAAATGAGTTAAATCGTAGTTTGTTAAAGCATATGGTTGGTAACTCGATTGATTTAAACTAAAGTTAAAGGAGTTGGAGGTCGGGTTTAACTCGGATGAAGGAGAGAAAAAGATATTAATCTAACAGTTAATTACTAAGGCAATCTCTCTCTTGTCCTTCTAATAAAGGGGATACATAACTTTATTGTGTATCTTTTAAAAAAAAATTGTGAAGTTTATTTTCAATATATTAAAATTATCATAAAATCTATTAATTATGATTTGGTTTGTTAACTCCTCTTTCTTAGTCCCCAAATTTAAATAGTAGTTGTTATCGAATGAATCGAATTGATAAAAGCCAAAGTGTTCATCTTGATCCTATTACCTTTTTTTTTTAACAATCGTTAATAATTAGTTGTTAGATCAAGGTTTTTCGCCTTTATCCATGTTTGGACCCATAACCTCCAACGTCTTTAACGCTTAGCTCAGACTAGTTGATCCACCCAACACCAGTGGTATGTATTATTAAAATACTAAAATCTAGCAAATAATAATTTGATAGAATATATCATGATAGATTTAGATACTCTTTGAATTGATCCAGAAAAACGTCTAGATACTCTTTTTGAGCATGTGAAGGAAACACAATTTTCATATGTTTATTTTTTACTTTATCTTTCTTTTTTCTAGAATCATTTTATTTTTTAATTTTTATCAAAAATATTTTTTTTAATGGAATCAAAAATAAAATATATAACAGTAAACAAAAATTATTATGTATTTATTTGGTAATTTCTCCCGCTTTGTCTTTTTCCTTGTCTAAATTAGTGTTTAAATAATCACTAAGAAAATTATTAAAAAAATTAAAATTGGTCGGATCAATTTGCCAAATGATTTGATATTAGTTGTACTTTAGTTCGATTGTGCAGTAAACGTTGGTTGAATGAGTTTTTTTTTAAGAAGAACGTTGGTTGAATGACTTAAATCATAGTTGGTTAAATCATATGGTTTGTGACTAAATTGATTTGAACAAAAGTTAAAGAAGTTAGAGGTCTGGTTTAACTCATGCTAAGGAGAATAAAATATTTATCTAAAAATGAATTACTAACATAGTCTCTCTATATTTTTAATAAAGGGAATACGTAACTTTACACTACCAAAAAAAGAAGGGATACATAACTTTTTTTTGCGTATCTTTAAAAATAAAATAAAAAATTTTGTGTGTGTTTATTTTCAATATACCTAAATTATCATAAACAAAAAATAATTATGATTTGGTTGCTATAATTATATCTTTGTTAACTCTTTTTTGTTGGTCCCCAAATTTGAATAGTAGTTGTTATCAAATGGATAAAAGCGAAAGTGCTCATCTGACCCACTTGTATTATTTTTTAATAACAAATGTTAGTAATTAGTTGTTAGATTAAAGTTTTCTCCTTTGTCCATGTTTGGATCCATAACCTCCAATGCCTTTAATGTTTAGCTTAGACGAGTTGATCTACCCAACCCTGTAGTATGTATTATTAAAATACTAAAATCTAGCAAATAATAATTTGATATAATATATCATAATAGATTCAAATGCTCTTCGAGTCGATCCAGGAAAACGTCTACAGCCTAAAATCGTATTAGCCACGAATGCGTGTACAAAGGTTCTAACCTAATTGTCGTTATTCGGCTAAACTCACGTGAATGTGTGCAAAAAAGTGATCGTAGCCTTGTATACAAGATGCTCCATATCATGCATTACTCCTCCAACTTATAACGTTTTGTACTCCATCCACACACCTTCTCCATGTGATCATGCATCCTAAATTCTATTTGTCTCTGTTATTTCTTAGCACGAACAATAAGCGTTGATTTCTCACATTCACGTCATGCATTATTCTCGAGGTTGAGTTATCAATTTTAATTGGCTCTGACAAATGTTGACATTTGTAATACTTCACAGGGAATTGGGACTTTTTGAAACCGGGGAAGGTCGGGCTAAACTAATTTTGATTCTTCTTGCTTCGACTCATTCTTAATTTGGTTGTAGGATGTTATATTGTTATTGAATAACAACTTAGAATATTTTTAAGTTTAAACAAAAATAAATAAGCATTAAAATGTGTAGATCCACAAAAGTCTCCACTTTCACAAACACACGCTTATTCTCCCTCGTAATCTCCTATCTCTCTATCTCCCCCTCTCTCCCTCCCTCTTTCTTTTTATTTGTTAAGCCATAATCAAGTGCAACGGTATTGACACTCCATGATTCCTCTTCCAAATCCAACACAACCACCAGTTACAAAATTTCCTTCTATCTTTAACATCTTATCACGACGTTTAACTTCCTTACCTTCGTATCTTATTTGTTCCTCCCCCTTTGCTAAGTCTTCTCACAATCCCACTCTTATTACGAGCTTGTTGATCGTTCCTCCATGTCACAGTCAGAAACTCATGGATCCATAAAGATTTATTATACTTATGTGTCAATTACCTAGTCTTAATCATGTTTGCGTTTGAGGTTTCTCTCATCGTGCACCCATTTTCGTTGCTTGTTCTCCTTGAAATTATTGTGATGTGGCCATTTTTTCTATCCTTCTGATGAGCCACTCGTTATGATAGATGAGAGAGAATGCAATGCAAAAATGGGAAGGCGAGGATGGAGGTGGTAACATCATTGCATATGGATGAAGAGAAAATTTGATTGAATAGTTTTTGGGCAGCTATAACAAGATTTTCTTATCCAACTATGGACAAAAATATTAGTGTTAGCGACAAGTTTTTTTTTTCAACACTCTCTACAACACTCGCTCTCTTATTGGGTGGAATCACATAGATCTTACCCTTTGAAAATGGGTTCAACATAAAGTGGTGGAACTTACGTAAATTTTACCAAATAAAATAAGGGTTTTTCTAACCTGTGCAAGATTATCTTGCACAGGATAAGGGGTATTTAATGCTCCACTTTTATTGGGTTCTCCACATCTTATTAATGACCTCACTTTCTTGAAAATTGATTTTTTTTCCTTCTCTCCTCTGAAATTATTTTTCACGTTTTATTCTTCCTCCTCCTCACCTTTTCAGGTTTTATTCTTGTTTCTTCTCTCCAGTGCCACTAAAACACACCAAAACTAAAACTTATTATGCTCTCACGTCACTTACTTCTTATGCTTTGAAGGACTTCATGCAAGGATATGACAAGTGAAAAAGAACAACCCATTTATACTCATATGGTTGATGTACCTGAGTGAGTTAATTCCTTAATCATTTTTTTTATTTCACGTTTTTTCTTCTTCTTCATTGTTCTTGTTCTTTGTTTCAATTGTTCTTCATTTATACCCATTACTGTTTCGGTTTTGTTTATGCTATTCCCTTTTTCTGTTTTTGTTCTTTTCCCATTGTTGTAGTTTCTTTTATCAGCATGTTCCCTTATAATATGTTGTTTCAAAAAAAGTTAATACAATTATTATGGCAAGTGAAAAAGAACCCATAAGTAAATTCTTACATGTTTAACTCAACTTTTCATACATAAATGAATTCCTAAAACGCTTTACTTCATCTCGTTCATGTTTAACTCAACTTTTCAAACAAGTAAGAATATGTATGATAATTTAGTTTAGCCATCTTGTTAATGTTTTGTGATGTAGATTTGACTATAAATTTATTCTAAATTTTAGGTTGATCTTGCCATTGAGGACATTGGACAAAAACAATTACATCATACCATGTTGGATACATACAAGGGATCATCACTTCGATCTTTATCCCCTTTAGAGGAGCAAGTTTACAATATTTTCACAAAATATGCTTTCAAGAAGTTTCAGGAGGAGTTTGAGAGGGCAACTCAATACAAGATTTGTGAAGAAAATCATGTAGAATTTACTGTGAAATATTACAAGGAGCAACATTCACAAAAGCATAAAGTCTTATGGGATGGTGATGTGGTTGGTTGTAGCTGCAAGCACTTTGAGTTTTGGGGTATTCTTTGTCGTCATGTATTGACAATATTCTTTCATAAAGATTGTTTTGAGATTCCAACAAGTTACTTGCCATTACGTTGGTGTCGTGATGAATTTCAAAGACCGGTTGAAGTAAATATGATGCTTAGTGAAGGAGAACCTATTGAGAATGTGGAGAATACAGTAGACTTAATTAAAAATCCGCCAAGGTCTAATACAAAAGGTCGTCCCAAAACAAAACGATCAAAAGGAGGAATGGAATTGTCAAAGAGAGCAAGAAGCTGTACTTTTTGCAAGAGAAGGGGGCACAATGTTACAACTTGTCCGGACTAAGAAAGTTATGTTCAGCCAACAATCACCAAGAAGAGGAAGAATGAAGATCAAGCACAACAAAATTTGAATCCTGTTTTTTTATCTAAAGTCTTCTTAGTATCAGGCTGAGTATGTTTTAGTAGTCTTGAAATTATTATTTTTCCTGTTATATTGGCTACTGCAGGCTGAGTATATTTTAGCAGTCTTGGATGATTTTTTTTGCTGTTATTTTGAACACCGTCATTTTGAGTTTTGGTTCTATTGTCAATTTGAACACCGTTATTTTAAATTTGGTTATATTGTTATCAATTTGAACACCGTAGTTTTGAACACCGTCGTTTTAAACGCCGTCAATTTGAACACCGTCATTTTAAACGCAATCATTGGAACACTGTAGTTTTGAACACTGTAGCATAAGCCAAACCTTAATCAATTTTTACATGGAATATTGATGATTTTGCATGGAGCATGTGTTATGGGAGTGAGTTTGATGTGAAAAAAAATTGTTTCAAAGAAGAAGACTCGTAAGTGTGTAAATAGAGAAGATGGAAAAAATAAAACGTGAAAAAAAAAGGAACAAGAATAAAAAAAAATGTTAACAGAGGAGAAATGAGAGAAGGAAAAAATAACACCTGAAAAAAGAAAGAAGAATAAAGCGTGAAAGGAGAGAAAGAAATCATTTTTCAAGAAAGTGAAGTCATTAATAGGATGTGTAAAAACCTATAAAAGTGGAGCATTAAATACCCCTTATTCTATGCAATCCTGCACAGGTTAGAAAAATCCATAAAATAATGATATTAGATAGAGTGCTGCTAACATTCATTTGAACAAAAATTATGTTTCGTCATTCGTGTACAACTTAACCAACTTGTAGGTGATGTTAATATAAAAGTTCGTCTCTCGCCTAAAAGAGTTATCTACATTAGTAGTATTTGACTAATCTAGAATAAAATTATTTTTAAACTAATAATAAATAAATAAAACTGCAACAAACCCGACCCGACCCGTGATTATTTGACCCTCTTTCTCTGGCATTTTTATCATAAACCAGTTAACGGCTCTTTTCGCACATGAATTCATTGATTTTGTTTTCCATCCAGATAAGAGCAATGTCGAAGAGAAAAAGATCCCCCATAAAATCACTACCTCCTCCTCTTCCACCTTCAACACCACCAACACCCCATACCCAAACCCGCCACTCCACCAACCTCTCAAAATCCCGGGCATGGATCCCTCTCAACATAACCCGACAAGAACTCTCCTTACCTCTCACCTTCCCCACCGGTCAAACCTTCCGCTGGAAAAACACCGCACCTTCTCAATACACCGGTGTCGTTGGGTCCCACCTTATTTCCCTCAAACATCTCCACAACGGCGACGTTTGCTACACCCTTCACTCCCAATCTCCCTCCAACGATGATTGCAAAACGGCATTGCTTGATTTCTTAAACGCGGATGTTTCTCTTGCTGACACGTGGAAGGTGTTTTCGGATTCCGATGAAAGATTTGCGGAACTAGCACAACATTTGAGTGGTGCTAGGGTTTTGAGACAAGATCCCTTTGAATGCTTGATTCAGTTTATGTGTTCTTCTAATAATCATATTAGTAGAATTACTAAAATGGTTGATTATGTTTCGTCTCTCGGAACTTACTTGGGTTGCGTCGAAGGCTTCGATTTCCACGCTTTTCCTACTCTGAACCAGCTTTCATTAGTTTCTGAACAGCAACTAAGAGACGCTGGTTTTGGTTACAGGTTAGTTTAGGTTTAGTTCCTTCAATAACTGTTATTAGTTTCGTGTGAATGTTAACGTGGTTACTATTTTCTTGATAGGGCTAAGTATATAACTGGCACTGTGAATGTTTTGCAATCAAAACCTGAAGGTGGGGAAGAATGGCTTTATTCTCTTCGCAAATTGGAGCTTGAAGATGTAATATCCGAACTCATCAAGTTACCTGGAGTGGGTCCTAAAGTGGCTGCTTGTATAGCTCTTTACTCACTTGATCAACACCATGCAATTCCTGTTGATGTTCATATTTGGCGGGTAATCTACTTTCTATTTATCACCCACTGCTTAAAGTACTTCAAATTTGTTACCTATCAATAAGCTGGACAATTTCTAATGTTGTAATAGAATGCGATGTGAAAATGTGCAATCTTAGAGAATATATTTGAATGTATAGCAAGACAAATTTGATAGCAAACGGTTTATATGTTAATGAGTTGGATCCAAATATGGTTTATGATAGAACATTATGACATAATTTGATCAATGTAGTGGACCCCACTTAGTGGGATAAGGCTTGGTTGTTGTTGTATTATTTTTTTCGCGGGGTGGAGGGTTTCATTACAGATTTAGAAGGGTGAATCTCCGCTGTTAATTATATTATTTTATTTATACATTTTTTTTTTTGCTATCTTTTATGCATAACTGGTTATCACATCTTGTAGAATTTTATGATTGGATTGTTGTTTTCTTGAGAGTTAATTTGCTTTTATCATTTTCAAACTTGGGTAAGATTGCCCAAAAGTATATCTTACCCGAGCTTGCAGGTTCCAAGTTGACACAGAAACTTCACAGTCGTGTTGCAGAGGCTTTTGTCACAAAATTTGGTAAATATGCTGGCTGGGCTCAAGCTGTTCTATTTATTGCTGAGTTGCCTTCACAAAAGGCCATTCTACCTTCACATTTGAGGGCTACCAAACAGCAGAGTCCAGCAAATATAGAAAACAGTGAAGAAGAAATTGGTAAGTAATTATTGTAGTTGTGTGAACTTTGATGTTATAACTTAGGTGTTCGACTATGCGGCTAATATTTACTTTTTACTTTTTCTTTTCTTGATTAGAGTGACATCTACGGGTTGAGTCTAAGGCTATACATGCTGGAGACTCAGGCGTGACACACCACAGTCAAGATTTTGAGATAAAACATGGTGATATCACACTGCTGAGTGATGAATGAGGAGTGATGAATGAGGGGTGCAGGTTCTTCTACTATGCATATTGTTAACAGCTCTTTCCCTAACCTTCAATTTCAGTCGACGCAGGTGGATAATGAACTATCGGTAGAAAACATGATTGAAGCAGAGGTGGACAGTGAACTACTGGCGGATGACTTAGTCGTTGCGAACATGGAAGATGAACTTTGTTGGCAGAGTAAATAGTGGAGATGGACGTGTAGGTCATAGTCAATAATAACTTGAATCAGCTGTGGATAGAGCATGAGCAACACCGTGTCTGTTCTGCGTTTCTCTTCTCCCCTTACTATGATTCTCTGTTTTCATTTCTTTTATATTTGACATTAATAGTGGATTCTGGGATGATAGAGTGAAGATGCAAACAGACCAGGGGAGAATTCATGGCTATTGACGTTGACCTGCATGTCCATGTCCATTGTTTTATCTTCCAACAATTTCATCGTTTACTTCAACCATGTCTTCCGCTAATAGTTCATTGTCTACCTCTGTGTCAACCACACATTCCTTGCATTTGATTAGTTTCAGATTCATTTGTTGTAATTGATATTCTGCATCGTTCTTCTTCATTGGGAGAAAGATTTATTTTCCCATTTCTTGCCATATGACAAGTTTTTTTTTCTTCCTTCCATTTAAACAAACATAACACAATTGATTATGAACTCTGATATAGTGATATTAGCTCCCTCAGATTAAAGAGGCTTTGCCTTTGCTCTTTTTGTTCTGTGTAAACATGTTACTTCCCTGTACATGTTCTTTAATAACAAAGTCTATATATATATACTCATTCTCAAGCTTATATGTACGTGTTTATGTTTAAATCTGCATATACATATTGCATGATTCTCCAAACACTTTTGAAGACAAAGTATATGCAAACAACTCCTTCGAGGAACAGTAGTTTGAAAGTCAAATTTCCAAGAAGAAAGCTAGCATGATAATTGCTTATTTTTGGGTAATACTTATTTTTGAGGCTTTAACTGTTTTAACATTTTGGGTAATACTGATTTTAGAGGCTTTAACAAAGAAAGGGCATCATTAACTCAACCATGACCTGATTCACCACTATATTTACTCATCCTCGACACGATTCAACATCCATTACAACATGCCAATTTGTATCCTTATGAGTTGTGACACGGATTCTAAAATAAGCAATTTTGCGTCGATACGAACATCATTGACTTTAATAACAATTGAGTGCACGACTTTTAAGGCAGTATTACTGCATTAAGTTGCTTAACATGTTAGTGGAGTATTCTCCTATTATAATTTAATTTGACTGTTCTTGTACAAAAAAAAAATTGACTGTTCTCTTTAGTATGTTGCATAATTAATTTCTTTTAGCAGTTTAAGGATGACAAGTACCAATTCACATAAGCAGCTAATAAGGATATTGAAGATTCCTTTTGGGAAAAAAAAGGACATTGAAGATTCCTCACAACTAAGAACAAAGACTATGCAAACATCCTTTAAAAAAAAAAAAAAAAAAGACTATGCAAACATATATCTTTCCTTTAGCTATACCGGTGGCTCTTTGCTTGTAAGATAAATCCTTTTGCTACAAATAATGATATATCAATTCTATGATACATTTTTATTCGTATGACTGAACACAGGGCACTCTTGTTTAATGTTTACTCATGATATACGATCTTTTAAATGGAGAGTATGTCAATTCTTGATGTATACTGTGTCTAGAGTGATTCCTAAGGGGTTTCCAGTTTCTTCTTCAAGTATAACAAGTAGGTTCCCTGTAGATTTTAGGAAGGAACGTGGTATGTGATACCTGAATAAAAATATCAATTGTAAGTAAATAAATGATTGGCATAATTATGTATGCACTAGTGTAAAATCTGAATTTCAAACCGTGAAGAAAAATAGAAAATTAGTCAAATTCAATATACTTTATAAATATCTGTTATCTGTTTGAAAAGCTATGTACTTTTAAGAAAATGACTATTTGGAAGACCTAAATGGAAAAGAAAATGTTGAGCAAAGAGTTATTATAAAGTAACTCTACTTATCTTCTGTGTTTAGAAACATTCTACATTCTACAGATTTCATGGTCATATTTTACCTTTTAAATTTAAATAAAATGAATGCATCATATCTTAGTGTTTTTTTGTCATAAATACTTTACTCTGTGGCATAGAATGATAGAAACATACCATTGTTGTGAAGGAGTTCCATCTGGTTTGTGGAAAGATACCCAATATCGACCAATACCTTGGCCATTAACCCAAGCAAGTCCCTTTCCCATAGAACCAAGGTTAACCACTACAGGATCGTTGCCAGCTGGTGCATGGAATGTGGTCTGTTGCCCAACAGGTAAATAAATATCAGTGCACCATAAATATGTTTTTTAACGAAAAATGTTAGTAATTAATTGTTAAATAATATTGTATATAAATGCTTGGCAGTTATGATGGTGAAATAGTTTACACCTTCATCCCCTGCCCAATCCTTAGAAAGATTGAGATAGAATGAAGCACAAAGTAGTAGGAGAAACAAAAAACCAAGGTCTTTAAGATATTGGGTTGGACTCCCTCCAAGATTATCCATGTATAGTTGAGGAAAAATAACGGAACAACAAAATTTTAATGACAATAAATTACCTGATACCATGTGAGTGGTTTAGTGGAGCTTTGAAAACTTTTCCACTGAACTTTACTTGATCCACTGACTGTAAAGATTTGTAATTTTTCTCCCAACAACCCAACCTTCATTTAAAAATTCTACATCAGCATGCAGTGGACAACATTTTGTTTAAATGATTAGTAGCAATCAGAGCTGATGATTCAAACACACTTCTAATTCTTGTACATTTTAAGCATTGGATAATGATAGTTTAAAGGGATTGAATATGAAGAATTGTGTTCAGAGTAAAGTTGTAGAAAAAGCAATGCTAAAGAAACATGATTGATAATTGTGATATGATATCATTTAAGTCTACTGAATCAATATCTCATTATGCAGAGATAATCACCTGATATCCCCATGAGTAACTACTGAAATCTCTTCCTTGGACTTCCACTTTACGCAAACCAGCAACTCTGCTCTCTAGAAATGCTCCCGAGTTCTTCATGTAAAAAGAAATCCACATTTCATGTAATCCATAATCTTACTTTGGCTATCATATTTTCTAATGTCTATTTGTATGATTCTGCAAGAGCATGCTCAAACTATGCTTCACTAATAGTCCATAGTCTTGTGATCTCAAATCTAGGTAGAAGGAACTTCTCAAATGGAATAAGCATGCATGCATCTTTAGAATTGACAAATACTATGAAGACGGTTCAATTTGTAATTTTTGCAACTTATTAGTGGTTTTCTTCGCTTGCTGATGATGAGTAAAAAGGAAAGCTTAACAATTAAGACAATTACCGGCAATCCCACTGTTGCACTAAGTATGGAGATGTTGTTCATCCCGTTTATTAGATTGACATTTTTCTTCATTGTAACTTGCGTATTGTTGCGACTTCCATGTGCAGAACCTACAGTTAAAAACATGTATAGATCCCAGATATCAACATATCAAATTGTACAAAGAAATATAAAGTAAACAATTGATGTACATTAGAAAGGAAAAATATGTGTTAATTCTGAAACAATGTTTGTGTCATAGCCAAGTCTTTTGCCCAAAGATGTTTTCCTCCTATCCTAAGAAACATGATCCTGAGAAATGAGATTTAGTGCTTGCCTGTTAAAACTCCATTGATGAAAGAATGCAAAACATCTCCTTGACTGTATATACTAAGAACAGATTTTGCATTAGGAGATTTGTTATTAAACCTGCACCATCAACAATTCAACATGTCAACAAGCATCTTAGTAAGGAATAAAGTATTTATGCTTACACTTACAGCAAACATTCTTTAGTGCAGCTGGCATTAAGAAATTGTGTTGTTATTACCTGAAAGTGTACCACATATAGTCAGATGTATCTTTTGCTGTACTGATTTGATCTAATAATGTATCTGCTCTTTTCGAAGTATGAGCAAAATTAGGGATGGCTTCTGTATACACTTTCCAATTTTCAGCTGAATTGAACTGTAATCGTGGTTTCATTGCTCTGACATTATTCTGTATACTCACCTACACGAACATAAAATATATGAAATACCTTTCAGTTTCACTAACTAAATTTTATTTGTGTAACTCGTCAATTTTAAAAGTAATGGTCAAATCAAGTAAAGCAGGCAAGAAACAAGAGAAACTCGATGTTTCTTTAAAATCAATGATAAAGTATGCATTGAACATTCGATTTTACCTTGCCGGTGTTGAAGACTACATTCTTGCAGCCTGGTAGGATACTGATTGATTTCCCAGGCAATTCATACGAAATATTTTGAAATTGGATTGTCACATCCCTAGGTCCACTATTTTCCAAGAAAGCAGCACATTCTGTGGAACTTCTGAAAACATAAGCCTGAAGAAAAAAGGTGCGAACAATTACTATCTGATCAGAACCATAATACTCATATTATAGATTTTTTTATTTTTTTTTCTGTTTCCTTTTATTTAAGTAGTACTAGTTAAAAAAATTGCGGAAAATATGTCCAGGAAGATTCATTCTTAATTACTTGTTGCTCTGAGCCTAAGCTGAAGGTGGTTTGAGTTCCATCAAGTAGAGGTTGTGAACATGACTTGATTGAAGCATGTAGCTCCTTAAGATGTCCCCATTTTGGTTGTCTAACTAAACCTGGTTACATTAGCATAGTCAGTCACATAACAATGGTTCAATATTTGCAATTTTATCAGATAGAGAAAATAAAAAAACCATACCATATTCATCCAGTGGAGCCTCATCATAATAAGCTGTTATTATGAAAGCAGAGGCCAATCTATCAAAATTGGTTCCTCCATGGTACTGCATCAAATCCGTCAAGTGAGTTAACAAGAAAAATAAGCAGAAATTCAGCTAAGTTGAAAAAGAAGGAGGAGCAATTATAGACAGTGATGGTACCATGTAATAATTGACATAACTTCCTTTCTTTGCTATGAACAAGGCAACATTATAGGCAATGTCTGAAGCTGATCTCATGTATGGTGCTCCACCAAAAGCTTGTAAACTATTAATGCAAACATTGAGTAAATGACATTAGTCTGGCAAGATAAGATAATTTGCTAACTGAAACTCTCACTTAAAGAAAAACTGTGGTTTTGGAAATTGTAATGTAAAATTGCACAATAACATACAAACTAGTCCAATTCTCTGTCCATAGTGAAGGCTTGTTAGGTGAGTTTGGCCCCTTAAAGTTTCTCCCACATTGCATGCCATTGCATGCGTTGATCTGCATATTATATACGCAAGTTATTCATGAGTTCTTCTAAACGATTCGACATTAAGTAAAACTCATGAACTACTTTAAGTCAAACCACTTGATTAAACGACCGACAATATAAAATAGAGGGAGTGTGTTAAAGCCATCCATGATAAATAATACTTGAGAGACTAACCACTGGATCAGGAGCATCATCTTGTTTACACATCATCCAAGGCACACCGGTTTGAAGTCCCACGGCCATTTGGGCAGCCCAATGAATATAAGGCAACCCATTCGCTCGAAACTTACTTTGAATGCTGCCATATTCATTCTCAATCTACATGGACCACAAGCAATTCGTTAGTACCAACAAAAACAATTCCAAATATATGTACTGGTAACTCTTGATGTTGCATTGAAGTTTAAACCTGGGATAGTATGATAGGTCCTCCTTGTGAAGCAAAAAGATTGGCTGATTTCATCATGTTGACTATTTTGGTAGTGAATCTTTGCATGTGAAACTGTCATTAAGAAAAGGTTAGTTTATGAATAATCTATTACGTAGTGTCAAAAATTGAATGGATGGAAGGAAAATAAAAGTTATATTGGTACCTTAAATTGATCATTATCAGTTCTAAATACAATTCCAGGAACATCATGTAACCATAATGGTAGACCCCTACATAAAAAAAATTGAGAGTTAATTTCTTCTAAATTGTAGCAATGGAAAAAATTTGGTATGAATATTGAATAGATAATGTGTTATTTAAAACTATTTCTTGTGTTGAAAATTAAATTTGTTGGAGGTCTTACCCATAAGTGCATTCACTCTCAATATATGGTCCAATTCGAAGGGTCACATATAAACCTTGTGCTTGAATTTCTTTAATGAATCCCACTAAATCAAACCTTCCATTAAACTCATACTGCATAAGCCAGTCAAAAATCACAACCATGCATTTTGTTTGCAAGTATAAAAAAATGTTGACATTACACCCTCTAAGATATATTCTTCAACATATTTTTATCCATCAGTTGAAATTTATGTGTTCCGCCAAATTTATGTGGGACACACATGATTTAGTGGGTGCCATTAATTTCAACCACTAAGGAGTGTATTGCTAATATTTCTATTGTAAGTAATAAGCTCAAAAATAAAATAGATGATAAAACTTAAGGAAGAATTATATTCATGCACAATTAAGGTTACCTGGCCTTGTTGAGGTTCGTGAAGATTCCAAAACACGTAAGTTTGTATGACATCTAATCCTCCTTCTTTGGCTTTGGAAATTAAGTCAGGCCACATCTGTTAAAATAATGCTCTTATTATGCATAATGACATAAATATTGGAACCCATAGGGCATGGACCAAGACAATTTGAGAATGAAACCAAATTCATACAAATTATGTAAGACGTCATTTTGAAGAATTATTTCGGTACGTACATAGAACAAGATAATTTGAGAATGAAAACAAATTTTCACAAATTATGTACACGTCATCTTTGAAGCCTTTTTAGGTAACTTACACTTTTTAAGCAATACTCGATCGGTGCATGTAGTTTAAAGATGATTTAACTTTTCCTATTTTTATAGAAAATGATGATTTAACCTTTGAACTTACTTAGATGATTAAATTTGATGCATGCCACCCACACTATCGTCAAACATTCTAATCGAATAACACGGTTGTAAGGTCTATGATAAAACTAAAAATATGCTACACCTTATTTCTAAAAACATTAAGTTGACCCTTAATTATAATTTTCTTTTCCTTGTTAAACCATTAGTTTTGCCAAGACGGCAAGGCCAGTAAACAAAATAATTAAATAATATTGGAGGACAACCTAGATTCACTGAGAAATTAAAACTTATCATCAATCCTAAATTCCTAATCTTCAAAAAAAATAATAGCTCAACTCCAAACAAGATCGATCAAGTCCAAGTCAAATCTCATGATATATATAACTGACAATTGGATACCGATAATATAGTTTACCTAATATCATACTAATCACATTCACATAATTTCAGAATAAGCAATATCATACTAACATAATGGTCAAACAAAATATAATTAAAAACTCTTTCTCAAGGGCCTCACCATGTGAAACATATATACACATATGACATAGGCATAGCATAACAATTGAGTACACACAAGTGATGCTACTGTGGCAGTTGCCATCAATGATAAAACATAAGAACGAAGTGTCTATTAAATTAATTAGTATAAGTATAAGTAGTATACTTCATAAATAAAATTAGAACCCCATGTTACACACATTATTGTAAAGAAACACAGCTTGTCATGTCAGTTTGTGTCTTAAGTGCTTTAAATTTCAGCTTGCAATTAGAATTAATAATTGTGCCAAGCTTGATTTTATTCAGTAATACTCCCTCTCGAATGAAATACAAGTAAAATTAAGTCATAGTTTTTGGAGGAATATAAGTAAATTTTAACAAAAAAAAAAGTTTTCCTTAAAAAAAAAAATTCTTTTTTCTTTATTTTAACTTTTTTAATTTTCTAATGACCAAATTTATTAATCAAATATGATAATTTACACAGTTGACTGACTTTAAGCAAATTTTAACAATTTTTCCTTTCTTTATTTTAAATTCTTAAATTTTTTAATGACCAAATTTATTAATCATATATGATAATTTAGACAATAGACTGATTTTTGATTTTATTGAGAATTTAAATGATCAATTACTTCTCTAATATGCATAATTTGATGAATTTTTGTTTTACAATCCATTCAAGATGGAGTGCAAGTTATATTTCCTACCTAATAAAGACAATGAGAATAAGATGATTCCCTCTCTCTTTTTCTTACATATGTTTAATTATAACATTTATGCCAGCTTTGTTCTTAACCCCTAGCTAAAAACATGCTTATCATATGGATCTTTTAGAAATAGAGTAAAGTGGTTCTTTGAAGTTAACATTACCTAAAAAAAAAAAAAAAAAAAACTTAATATTACAAAACTAATAACACGGATGAAACATGCAGCATTGAACAAAAGTACAAACTTTAGTACCAAAAAACACAAGATATATATAACTTGAACGTACCTGAGGAGTGCTACGAGGATAATGAATTGAACCAGAGAAGAGGATTTTATGATGGCCGTTAATGACTAACGAGGTTCTGTCGTAGGTAACATTGGCACCATGGACCGTGCAAAGAGACACGGTTAAGATTAGTGCATGTAATAAAAAACGCCACCACTCTCCCATGGTTTTGATTTCACCAACAAAAGTAAAGAATGTTTCTGAAACTCGTTTTCTTTTTCAAGTTTTTGCTAGAGAGAGATAACTCACTCTGGCTCAGTTTTGTGTCTGTGAATTGTGATTGTAAACAACCTTTTTATATTGAGTTGGCGGTATAGGGATTTGGTTTTGCTGATGTAGCAAAATACCACAGTTTCAAGCAGTTTTCAATCTTGGCCGTTCATCTGAGATCAAACGGTTAAAAATCAAAACTGTGTCTTTTTAATTAAAACAATCTCAACCATGGATCTGACGGCTAATATTGGTTATGGCACCCTGATGCTATAGAATGACAGATTTGTAAGCACTCTTGGAGTGAGTGTATACTCCTAAGAGGAGAAAAGAGTTTTCTGATCATTCATCATATCCTTGATTCATTCACAAGTACAGCATATAATAAGAGTTTGTACAGCGTGACAAATTGCAGAATTTCAGGAAAGGAAATAACAGAAGTAAATAAGCAATCAAGCATTTAATTCTTTCTACAAATCACTCCACATTTGGTCTGTCGTTTCTCAATTATTGGGCTCACTTGTATTCTGCATTCAGCCTTCATCAAACGGTGGTGTATCACACCCTGCTGTAATAGCACAAATTATATTCCGACGTTATAGTACTCATGATACATGTAGGTAAATTAATTTAAAATTGACTCATATATCTTGGTTAATATCGATATTGTAGTGTGTAAGGGGTAGAGTTTGAATTTCGGATTCTTCGTTTATTCTTTTTAAATGTTGAATTTCTATTCATTAAAAACTATTTGACAAAAAAAGAATTTAGAGGACAAAAAATACAATTAAAATCAAAATTTTATTTTTAAATAATTATATATACATAAAAATTATTAGTATTAAATGATTGAATGATAGATACATGCCTAACAAAATTTTAAGGTACTGTTGCGTTCGATAATAAAACTCGGAACTATATTTTTAATTTACTTCGTCAAAAAAAAATAGGTTATAAATTAAAATAAGAAACATATTTAAGAGATTTTGTCAAAAAAAAAAAACATATCTAAGAGATACTAGGATTATTTTATGGCAAAGAAAATCAATGATTGACTACATTTAAGAAATATTTTTAAAACTTTAAAAATAATATAAAATATTTCAATATTTTACGTGAAAATATGTTGCATATTAAAATCATAACTTTTCCTAAAATAAATACTTAAATATAATATATAAATTGCAAGAAATCGAAAGAAATCCTATGCATAGTTATACCAAACAAGCAGGGCTATTCCTAGGAAGATGCAAACTACTCTATAGAGCTGGGGTTCCCCAATTTTGAGGTCCGAAATATTTATTTTTTAATATATAATGCACTAAAAATGTCAATATAGAGGCACAACATTGCAAAATTAACAATATTGATTGCCCCGTGGTTAAACTTGGTAGTGTTATGCTTTGTGGTTGCGACTCTTCAAAAAAAAAAAACGCTTTGTGGTTGCGGTTTAACTCGCAGTGATGACAAATGTCATATTTTTATAATTGTATTTATTTATTTTTTCAGCATGAAAGGGTCTCTTTTAGGCCTAATTTTAATGGATTCGATGTCATCAATACATTTTCTTCTCCTTCTAATTATGTATTTACAAATAAAAGTACACTATTACTTTATAATTATTCTCTAAAAAAATAAAATAAAATAAAATATTATAGTTTTATTTTTCTTTTAAAAAATTTGTGTTTTTTAGGAGCCTATTTTTATCAAGAGAGTCGGACCTCTAATTTCACAAGGACGACCCTGCAAACAAGGAAGAGCTTTTGTCAAAAAAAAAAAAAAAGGCAGCGCTTAACGAGAAACTAAAATTGATCGGAGATATTTATGGTAATGAAATAATTAAATTTTCTTTGAGGGAAAAATAATTAATAAATATATGATATGTTTTTAAATTGATAGGATCTTCCTTCAAAAAAATTGATTGAATCTGTATTTGATAATGAAATAATTAATAATTAATAATTACAATTAATGCTATACAACTTGTCAAAAAAAAAAATGCTATACAATTATGAACATCTGGCTGTAATTACTAGTACATGGTAGTTAATAATCTTAATTATTGGTAATATTTGTAAAATTACAGAATTGTATATAAAAGAAACACTAATTCATTGCATATTTGAACAATTAACCAAAAATGAAATAAAACCACAGATTAATTTGGTACTAGATATTTTTGAATAATATGAAATATTTTGATATACAATTTAAAATATTTTTGTACGCAATCTAAACTATTTTGCTACTTGATCTAAAATATTTTGGTACTAGTGAATAATCTGAAATATTTTGATATAGTACAATTTAAAATATTTTTGTACGCAATCTAAACCATTTTGTTACTTTATCTAAAATATTTTGGTACTGGATTTTGATATACAATTTAAAATATTTTTATAAGCAATCTAAACTATTTTGTTACTTGATCTAAAATATTTTTGTACTAGATATAATATGTGAGCTACTTGTTTCTAAAGTTTTTCAAGATTAATTGTGAATTTCTTTATAAATAAAGAGATCACATGGTTAATTCGACACACCGAAAAAGTTTATGAGTTATCAATCCTTTTTTCTAAATTGTTCTTTTATTCATCTCCTTTTTATGACCTTCGAAATTAAGAGTGCTCTTAATATCATAAACCATTTTTAGATATAACGTGCCTCGCATATTAAGAATGATCTTAAGGGTGCGTTTGATTTGCTAAAAAATGAAGGACAGGACAGAACAACTCTAGTTGTCCAGTGTTTGATTTGTAAAACTGTTTCAGGTACAGAACAAACTGGAGGCAAGGGACAGGACAAAAACTCATATTTTTGTCCCTCACCAAACCACATCACAACTTTTTGTTTCACGTACAAATTGTCTAAAATACCAAAATAGCATTTTGTCCCTCAAAAATCGCATAAAACAAAAAATTACTCAATGCCATAAAAATTTTGTCATGTGTTGTTCTGCCTTGTGTTGTATTGTTCTATCTTGTACTGTTCTTGTTGAAGCAAAAATCCCTTTGAACTTGTTTTTAAATGATAAACAAACTCTTGTATTAAAATTAAGATTATAATGTTATTTGGTTATTTAATGTGTGCTTTTGAGTGAATTCTATTAAAGATAGGAAAGTCCAATTCTCACACATTATTAAAGCCATGTATCATTGGAGTTTCAAGCTCAAGCTCTCAAGAAGAATATGAGTTCATTATTAATCAAGAAAGGGTAATTAAATGATTTAATCCAAGAAAAAATCACAAAGAAAGCCATGCGCAAATGCAAGGGAAAATTGTCTTTCAATCATGTGCTAATCATTTGGAAAAGAAAAGGATGATGACATAAGCCCTATTATGTATCTTGATGAGCAAGCAAGCAAAAAAGGCATAAAGTACAATGACTTGGTGACCAAGTATGCAAATATAATTTATAAATGGTATCTTGGAGACAAAGCTTTGCAAGGACAATGACAATGATGCATCTTGGAGAACAAGATACAAACAGTAGTAAAAAGAAAATATATTTTCACTGTTCATGTACTTTTCACTGTTCACACACGCTCCTGGTCCATTTCAAGCTCAAGCTCGAGCTCAAGATCTTAGTGTTAAAAGTTGAGGCCGAGGCTGGCAAGCTCAAAACTCAACGAACAAAAGATGGGACAATGGCAGTTTTGCAATTCCTTTCAACAGCAAGGGCGTCTACACAAGAATGAATAGTTGCAGATATTGAAGGATGAAGGATGGCTATAAATAGAAGCTTTCTCTCAACAAAGAAAGCATGAATTTCCAATACAATCACAAGCCTACTTACAAGCAATAAATTCATCAATCTCAATATCAGAAATACTCTTACAGAACCAAATCAGATTTTCGGATCATCTTTCTAAGAGTATTACAAACTACAATCTCTCATTCTCTTAAGTTTGAAAGTTGTAATTAGATCCTAACATCAAATCACATTTTGATTGTATATCATCAAGCCTGTAAAATCTTGAGTGATACTGTAAGCTTGCTGAAGCTAATAATATCAGTGGTGTAAGCCTGGTGAGGCTTAGAGAATACATAGTTGTTTTAGCCTCAAGCTCAGAGAGAGCTCGAGAGTCAGTGTAAGCCTGGTGAGGCTTAGAAAATACATATTGTTTTGCACATTGCAAAAAGGAGGAAGAAACTCCCAAGAATTAGTGGATAATCTCACAAAAGCTGTGGGGACTGGACTAACCCATATTGGGGGAACCAGGATAACTTCTCTGTGTGATCTCTCTTAAACTCTATTCTTTACTTTCTGCTTTGTTTATTTTAGTATTACATATTTATTTATTGTTTTACAAATCAACCTACTCCAAGCAAAGTCTTGAGAGTTCAAACTCTCTAAGAGTACAGAGAAATTTTTAAAGGGTCACTATTCAACCCCCCCTTCTAGTGACATTTACTTCAACTTCAATTGGTATCAGAGCTCTACCTCGATTAGAGCACTTAACAGTGTAAGAGGAAAAGATTCAGGAAGAAGAAAATGTCAAAAACAGCCAAGTTTGTACCTGAAGGAGGATCATCAAATAGACCTCCATATTTTGATGGAACAGACTACTATTATTGGAAAGGAAAGATGAGATTATTTCTAATATCTCAAGACAATTATATGTGGCCAGTCATTGAACATGGAAATTTTGTTCCAATGACAACTGGCACAGCAACCGCACCCTCAGTAATAAAGCCACAAGCAGAATGGACAAAAGAAGAAAATGAACAGGTACTTCTAAACTCTAAAGCTCAATTATTTCTAACATGTGCTTTAAGCAGGGAAGAATATGATAGAATAGAAGAATGTACAACCGCTAAAGAAATATGGGAAGCTTTAAAGACTCATCATGAAGGAACTAGTCATGTTAAAGAAGAAAGAATAGACATGGGAGTTAAAAAATTCGAAACCTTCGAGATGAAAGAAGATGAAACCATTGATGAAATGTTTGCAAGATTGACAATCATTGTAAACGAATTACGCTCTCTTGGTAAAAAGTACACAACTCATGAAAGAGTCAGGAAAATCTTAAGAAGTCTTCCAAAGGTTTGGAGACCAATGGTTACAGCAATCACTCAAGCTAAGAATCTTAAAGAGCTTGAGCTTGAAGAATTGATAGGTTCTTTAAAAGCTCATGAATCCATCCTCATGGAAGATAAACCACCACAAAAAACCAGGATGGTTGCTCTGAAAACCTCTCAAAACCATGAAGATAAAGATGAGATGTCTTTTTCACAAAATCTTGAATCAAATGACGATCTCACAAATCAATCTGAGGATGAGGTTGATCTAGCCTTAATTTCAAGAAAGATTCAAAAAATGGTCTTTAGAAGAAATCAAAATAGAAGACCATTTCAAAACAGAAGAGAGCCTAAAAAAGAAACAGATAAAAGCAAGGTTCAGTGTTTCGGATGCAACAAGATAGGACACTACAAATCGGAATGTCCTATGGAAAAGAAAAAGAAACCTCCATTCCAAAAAGCTATGCCTGCCACTTGGGATGATGCTGACGACCAAAATGATGGAATAGAGGTTGAAGAAGCAAACTTATGTCTTATGGCAAAAGATGATGCAGAAGAGGTAATTTTCTCAAACTCTTGTCTCTCTTGTCAAAAGATAGAAATAATTTTTGATAACCTCTTAAACGATTCAGAAACTTTATCTCAAAAATGTTTATCTCAAAAAAATAAACTTATTGAAATGAAGAAACTAAATGAGGAGCTACAAAAAAGAAATGAAGAATATCTTCAAACCATTCAAAATCTAAAATTAGAAAATCTTAGATTGTCTGAAACAAAAATTACGTTAGATACTCATCCTTTGAAAAACATTGAAAATATCGATTCTCACAAAACTCAAATGGAGGAATCCACAAGTAATATTACAACAGTCAAACAAACCACAAAAATGTTTGAAAAATCAAGTAGAAGGATTAACGAATGACATTTCTAGTTTTGTTAAATCAACTGAAACATTTCAAAAAATTATTGGTTCTCAAAAAGGAATGCTCGATAAAACTGGAATAGGGTTTAACATTTCAAAGAAGCAAAAAATATATAAAGACTTTTTTATTCCTAAACCAGGTAAAAAAATCTTAGTTCCTAAAATAAAAAAGGAATGCTCTTTTTGTAGAAAACATGGTCATTCTAAGGATAACTGTTATAAGAAACCTGCACACCTTGAAACAAACTATCAGGTTAAGAAAAAGAGAAAATGTTCATATTGCAACAAATTTGGTCATCATGAATCCAAATGTTACAATAAAAACAAAAATCTCAAGAACACTAACCCTCAAGGACCCAAATCTATATGGGTACCTAAGTTACTACTAACCTCTGACACAGGAATGTATGCTGGCAACCAAGAAAAGGCATTGGTACTTGGACAGTGGTTGCTCAAGGCATATGACAGGGGATAAAGATTGTTTTCTCTCCTTCGAAGAAAAGGAAGGAGGATCAGTAACTTTTGGTAACAATGATAAAGCTAAAATCAAAGGTATGGGTGTCATTGGTAACAATAAATCTGCTAAGATTAAGAATGTTCAATATGTAGAAGGTTTAAAACATAACTTGCTAAGCATCAGTCAACTTTGTGATAGTGGCTTTCAAGTTATCTTTAAACCAAGCATATGTGAAATTAAGCAATCATCCTCAGGAAAAATCATCTTTACTGGATCAAGACATAAAAATCTATACATTTTATTCTTAGATGAACTTCCAACTGAATCTTGTTTCATGTCCATAGATAAAGATAAATGGATCTGGCATAGACGAGTTGGTCATATAAGCATGAAAACTATTTCAAAACTATCCAAACTTGATCTAGTTAGAGGTCTTCCTAAACTCAGTTATGACAAAGATAATATATGTGAAGCTTGCATAAAAGGGAAACATGTTAAAAGTAGTTTTCATCCCATAAATAATATTTCCACAAACAAACCTCTTGAGCTTCTTCACATTGATCTCTTTGGTCCTATTCAAACTGCTAGTCTTAGTGGAAAAAGATATGGGTTTGTAATTATTGATGATTTCTCCAGATTCACGTGGGTTTTATTTTTGAAAAACAAAGATGATTCATTTGAAGCTTTTAAAACATTTTGCAAAAAAGTTCAAAATGAAAAAAATTCATGCATCATTTCTGTAAGAAGTGATCATGGAGGAGAATTTGAAAATTCATCCTTTAAATCCTTCTTTGAGGATAATGGGATCTCTCACAATTTTTCTTGTCCCAGAACTCCTCAACAAAATGGTGTAGTTGAAAGAAAAAATAGAACTTTACAAGAAATGGCCAGAACCATGTTAAATGAATCAAATGTTGAAAAATATTTTTGGGCTGAAGCAATAAACACATCTTGCTATATCCTGAATCGTGTTACTATCAGAAATTTTCTAAACAAAACCCCATATGAACTCTGGAAAAATAAGAAACCTACCATTGCATACTTTCATATCTTTGGATGTTATTGTTACATTTTGAACAACAAAGATAATCTGAGTAAGTTTGACTCTAAGTCAGACAAAGCTATTTTTCTTGGTTATTCTACTACTTCCAAAAGTTATAGAGTCTATAATCTAAGAACCAGATGTACAGAGGAAAGCATGCATGTTGTCTTTGATGAATTTAATGATCTTAATGTTGAGAATGTAAATGAGGATGAAGATGAACCTTGTCATTCTAGACATCAACAAACCTCTGATGTATCAAAACAGAAGAATGAAGATGAACCAAATTCATTCATTCCTCCAAACTGGAAATCAGTTGTTGATCATCCTAAAGAATTAATCATTGGTGACACTGCTGATAAAGTAAGAACAAGATCATCATTCCAAGACAAAACAAACATGGCTATGATTTCTCAAATGGAGCCAAAATCCATAAATGAAGCTATCATTGATCAATCATGGATTGAAGCCATGACTGAAGAACTTTCTCAATTTGAAAGAAACAAAGTCTGGAATTTAGTACCTGAACCTCAAGACAAAACTATCATTGGAACAAGATGGGTGTTCAGAAATAAACTAGATGAAGATGGTAAAGTGGTAAGAAACAAAGCAAGACTAGTAGCTCAAGGTTATAATCAACAAGAAGGTATTGACTATGATGAGACTTATGCTCCGGTCGCAAGGTTAGAAGCAATTAGAATTTTACTTGCTTATGCTGCACATAAACAAATCAAACTTTTTCAAATGGATGTTAAAAGTGCTTTCTTAAATGGTTTTCTGAATGAAGAGGTTTATGTCCATCAACCTCCTGGCTTTGAGGATAATAAAAAACCAAATTATGTTTTCAAACTTTCAAAAGCCTTATATGGTCTCAAACAAGCTCCTCGAGCTTGGTATGAAAGACTAAGTACTTTTTTACTCAAAAATGATTTTTCTCGTGGACATATCGATACAACTCTCTTCAGAAAAAGTCTTAACCAAGACCTTTTAATTGTTCAAGTCTATGTTGATGATATTATTTTTGGATCTACAAATGAGAAAATGTGTGAAGATTTCTCTAACCTCATGCAAAGTGAATTTGAGATGAGTATGATGGGAGAACTTCGCTTCTTTCTGGGTTTGCAAATCAAACAACAAGAAGACGGCATTTTTATCTTTCAAGAAAAATATATTAGAGATCTTCTCAAAAAATATAAAATGAATGAAGCAAAAATGATGTCTACTCCCATGCATCCTTCCTCAAGCTTAGACAAAGACGAACAAGGTAAGTCTGTATCTGAAAAAGAATACAGAGGAATGATTGGATCATTATTATATCTAACAGCAAGCAGGCCAGATATCGTTTTTGCTGTGGGACTTTGTGCTAGATTTCAAACAGCACCCAAAGAGTCACATCTTACTGCTGTTAAACGTATTTTCAGATATCTTGTCGGTACTACTAATCTTGGTTTATGGTATAGAAAGGACAAAAAATTTAATCTTACAGCATATTGTGACGCTGACTATGCCGGAGATAAAATTGAAAGAAAAAGCACAAGCGGAGCATGTCAATTTCTTGGTCAAGCTCTCATAAGTTGGTCATGCAGAAAACAAAATACAATTGCTCTGTCTACTACTGAAGCTGAATATGTCTCAGCTGCAAGCAGTTGCTCTCAGGTATTATGGATAAAAAATCAGCTGGAAGATTACTCCGTAAGGTACACAAAAATTCCTATTCATTGTGATAATACAAGTGCTATAAATCTGTCTAAAAATCCTATTCATCATTCTCGCTCTAAACATATTGAAATAAAACATCATTTCATCAGAGACCATGTTCAGAAAGGAGAAATTGAATTGATTTTCATTGATACTGAAAATCAACTCGCAGATATTTTTACCAAACCGTTGGTAGAAGATAGATTTAATTTTTTAAGAGATAAATTATCTATTATTAGTTTATCTTTATTAAAATAATTATTTTATAATTCTCTCCAAACATTAAAATAGAGGATCAAAAATTTTACTACACCTAAGCTCATTTTTTTTTTAAACCTCTTGTTGTTATTTCCCTCCAAATACCACTTTTTTGAATGTCCCCTAAAACCACTATTGGTCATATCAATAGATGCCTTTTGCATCAAAAAACTTTTTCTTCAAAACTTTTGCCCTCACGTTTTCCCATGGAGTGTGTCCTTTGTATCATCATTGATTTTTTTTAATCCTTTACAAACTCTATCTTTTCATTCTTTGTCTACAAAAAGCTCTTCATCTTCTCTTATCTCTCAAACCAAACAACTTCAAATTCTTTTTTTTAATCCTGTTCCGCCGCCACTCTCACCACCACCTTCTTCTTCTCATCAAACCGAATCACCCGCTCCTCTTTCTCAACAAACTGATTCGCCACCATCACCACCACCAAACACTCATCTGGCTTTGGTACCATTTCTACCAAACAATCCCAAACCAATGACAACTGTTCCTCCTCCTAAGAACTCTTCTCCTTCTTCTGGTTCCAAAACTATTCCAACTGTTTTTGCTTCAAAAGCCCCTTCTGCTTCCTTGTCTAAATCAAATCGTTCAAAACCAAAAAATGCTAAACCTAAAAACTCTTCATCATCGATCCCTACTAGAAAGTCTCAAAGAATGAGGTCCGTGAACAAACCTCCAATAATTGATTCAACTGTGCATGTTATTGATTCTGATGGAGAAAGAACCGAACCTAGGGTTGCAGCAATGGACGAATCGCAAACTCAAAAACTCGCTGGACCAAAATCTGTTGAATCTCAACCTCAGAAATCACCTCCTAAGAGAAAGGCAGTTGAAACCGCTGTTGAAACATATCCTCCTCCTTCGAAACAGTCCAAGAAATCTGTTTCTAAAAAGAGGAAACAAACTGTTGAGCCTTCTTCGCCTCAACCTCAGAAAAAATTAAAGGACTCTGGCTCAAGCTCTCCGAGAGCTCGAGATAAAGGAAAATCTGAAACTCCAAAAAAGGACAAAGCTGCTTCTCTGGACTTTGTTTTTGGAGATTCTGCTATCAAGGCTGCTTATCTAAGCAAGTGGGCGGACAAAGCAATAGCAAATGGAAGGTTAGTGGATGTTGCTGATATGGCTTCAAGAGGTCAGAATATTAAACCTTACTTTGATGCCTTAGGTTGGACACCTATTCTATATGTAAAAGAATTACAGTATCCACGCCTCACTCGAGCTTTTTATGCTGCTGCTAAGTTCAAAGCAAACTCTATCTCTGTCACTCTCAAAGGCGTGACTTTCAAACTCACTCCAGAAATCCTGTGTAAGATATTTCACATAGAAAATAAGGGTGTTCATCTCTATGGAGATAACTGGTTCGATCATTACAAGCTAGATAGTGATGATGTATTAGCAAGCTTTCTAAAGGAAGGATCTGATGAAAAACCAACAGCTTCCAATCTTACTCCTTTGTGTCACTTATTTCATAACATAACCGTTCGCAACATTCTCTCAAGAGCTGGTAGTTGGGACAAGGTAAACAATTCTGACCTAATTGTCATTTATCATCTGATGAAGAAGAAACCTCTAAACCTAGGTTATTTGATTTTAACTCACATGAAACACTCAGCCTCTCGTCGTAGAACAGCTCCTTATGCTATGTTGTTAACTAAAATTTTTAGAGAGTTTAAAGTTCCTTTAGATGATGAAGTGAGCTTAGATGAATGTGCTGTGATTGATGGTTCAAATTTAGGACGCCTGGGTTTTACTATTGGTCCTAAACTTAAGGGAAAGAAAACTGCAACTCATAAGATTAGTAAGTCAGTTAAGAAAAAAGGGAAAGTAGGTGAACCTCGAGCTGAGGCTGAGGCTGAGGATGAACTACCTGAGCATGAAACAGATTTGTCTGACTCAGGATCTGAAACTCCTGAGCCTTCTGAAGAGATTGAGTACTCAACACCTACGCCAGAACCTGAATGTCCTAAGGAAGGATCTGGATCATCTGAAGCTGAAACTGGAGAATCTGAAGATGATTCTGAATCTGAGAAAGAACCAGGAAATGAGAAAAAGGATGTTCAGCAAGATCATGCTTTAGCTGAAGATAATTTCACTCCTGAACACAATACTCCTCCCATTCCTTCACCTAGAAAATCCCCTAGTCCTGTTCTTTTTGATCACCAATCCTCACCATTACCAAACTTGAATGAAGATGTCCAAGAAGGTTTTAACTCTATGTTTTTTGATCCTGCTTCTGTCATACCTTTCAATCTCAATCCCTATCAGTACTATTCCATGACTGGTGGATTTCATCCGGATGATGAAATGCAAGGTATCTCTCAAGGACAAACCAGTAACACTCTTCCTTCAACCTCTTTCATCTCACCAATAAAATCAACTGATAACCCTCTAATGGAAGCTGCTCGTGACTACATTGCTTCACCATTAATTGATCCTAAGCTTAACAAACCTTCTTCTTCCTCTCCCTTACCTGAACCTAGTCATTTCGGCTCACTTGGATCTTTTGAAAACAATAACTCTGAAAATGCTAATGCGCCTGTTGCTGCTCCTACTGGTCCCACTAATGCTGATGTGATTCTGAATATGGTTGGTTTGCAACAAACTGTTGCTAGTTATGGAAATAGGCAAGCTTTTATGAACAATTGGTTGCTAAGTGAATTTCTACCTGCTGTTGCCCCAAATCTCGCTGCTCCTTTTCTACCAGAAATTGTCTATCCCATCCTTCCAGTATCTGCAGCTCCTGCTCCTGCTCCTACTGCTGCCCCTGCGCCTGAGCCCTCTGATCAAGCTCCTCCTCCAGCCTGAGGCTGAGGCTGAGCTTCTGACCACCCCCTTACTTTTTTGGTTGCTGACAATAGGGGGAGAATGTCTTGAAAAAATCTGGTGTCTGCTGTTTTTATGTTTTTTATTTCTTGCTTTCTAAAAATTGCAATCAGTGTGCAATTCGTGCTTGTATAAACAATTGTTTAGTCCAATCTTTTGAAAACTAGGTAGAACTTAGTTTTAACTTCTTTTGAAATTTCCAGGATCTTTTTTGAGCTTAAACATGGTGTATGTAGCAAAATGATCCTCTGAAATTTTAATATTATGCCTATGCAAATATTTATGAATCAATTGTAATCATGAACTATTATGAAATGAATGATTCTATGCTTTTAAATCCTTCCATCTTATAATCATATCATTACATATTATATGCATAATTTGAGGGGGAGCCCCAAAATTAATATGATGCATAAATTAAGGGGGAGTTTTCATTCTAAACCTCCTTATGCAATTTTAATTTCAAGAAGTTTGTCATCAATCAAAAAAGGGGGAGATTGTTGAAGCAAAAATCCCTTTGAACTTGTTTTTAAATGATAAACAAACTCTTGTATTGAAATTAAGATTATAATGTTATTTGGTTATTTAATGTGTGCTTTTGAGTGAATTCTATTAAAGATAGGAAAGTCCAATTCTCACACATTATTAAAGCCATGTATCATTGGAGTTTCAAGCTCAAGCTCTCAAGAAGAATATGAGTTCATTATTAATCAAGAAAGGGTAATTAAATGATTTAATCCAAGAAAAAATCACAAAGAAAGCCATGCGCAAATGCAAGGGAAAATTGTCTTTCAATCATGTGCTAATCATTTGGAAAAGAAAAGGATGATGACATAAGCCCTATTATGTATCTTGATGAGCAAGCAAGCAAAAAAGGCATAAAGTACAATGACTTGGTGACCAAGTATGCAAATATAATTTATAAATGGTATCTTGGAGACAAAGCTTTGCAAGGACAATGACAATGATGCATCTTGGAGAACAAGATACAAACAGTAGTAAAAAGAAAATATATTTTCACTGTTCATGTACTTTTCACTGTTCACACACGCTCCTGGTCCATTTCAAGCTCAAGCTCGAGCTCAAGATCTTAGTGTTAAAAGTTGAGGCCGAGGCTGGCAAGCTCAAAACTCAACGAACAAAAGATGGGACAATGGCAGTTTTGCAATTCCTTTCAACAGCAAGGGCGTCTACACAAGAATGAATAGTTGCAGATATTGAAGGATGAAGGATGGCTATAAATAGAAGCTTTCTCTCAACAAAGAAAGCATGAATTTCCAATACAATCACAAGCCTACTTACAAGCAATAAATTCATCAATCTCAATATCAGAAATACTCTTACAGAACCAAATCAGATTTTCGGATCATCTTTCTAAGAGTATTACAAACTACAATCTCTCATTCTCTTAAGTTTGAAAGTTGTAATTAGATCCTAACATCAAATCACATTTTGATTGTATATCATCAAGCCTGTAAAATCTTGAGTGATACTGTAAGCTTGCTGAAGCTAATAATATCAGTGGTGTAAGCCTGGTGAGGCTTAGAGAATACATAGTTGTTTTAGCCTCAAGCTCAGAGAGAGCTCGAGAGTCAGTGTAAGCCTGGTGAGGCTTAGAAAATACATATTGTTTTGCACATTGCAAAAAGGAGGAAGAAACTCCCAAGAATTAGTGGATAATCTCACAAAAGCTGTGGGGACTGGACTAACCCATATTGGGGGAACCAGGATAACTTCTCTGTGTGATCTCTCTTAAACTCTATTCTTTACTTTCTGCTTTGTTTATTTTAGTATTACATATTTATTTATTGTTTTACAAATCAACCTACTCCAAGCAAAGTCTTGAGAGTTCAAACTCTCTAAGAGTACAGAGAAATTTTTAAAGGGTCACTATTCAACCCCCCCCTTCTAGTGACATTTACTTCAACTTCAGTTCTGTCTAGTACTTGCTGTTTTGCAAGCCAAACACACCCTTAAGTATAATCCCTTTGACATTTTTTGCCCCTTCAGAATAAAGAGTATTATTAAGATCATAATCCCTTTCGAGGTATAATGTCTCTTTCAGAATAAATAATATTATTAAAATCATATTCTCTCTTGAGGTATAATGTCTGTTCGAAATTAAGAATGTTAAGAGTATATTCTCCTTTGATTTTTGGAGAAGTTAGATGTTGGAATGGTGGTAGCACCGTATTTGAGTGGTGGTGGTACTATATCGATATTTTGAAGATGTTAGAGGCTAGATATTTTGGAGGTGTTAGAGGTTAGAAGAGTGGTAACACTGAATTTGTGTGATCATTCTACCACATTAGAGTGGTCATAGTACCACATTTGAGTTGTTTCAATATTAAATTTGTGTGCATATTAGTAGAGGTGTAATTCCAGAACAGTTTTCTACATGGCAATAGTAAATCACAATAGTGAATTGAGTTGTTTTATCCTGGATGTGGTATAATTGACAATCTACCTTGCACAATTTTGTTAAGTGTCATGAAACATTTTAAATAGAGTGACTTTGTCGTAACTCAATCCAATAATCTCTTTGATGGTGTTTTAGGTACTATTTTCAAGGTATTTTCGAACTCCAAAACAAACTTTTCAAGGTACTTTGGAATTCCAAAACCTACATATTCTGATCAAAATCAATCATATATAATAAAAAGGCTTAATTGCACTTTTGGACCCCTATCTTTCTAAAAGTTGCGGTTATGACCCCTAACTAATTTAAATACAAAACAGCCCCCTTGTTTGATTCTTTGGCAGTTTTGGACCCCCAGTCCATCAGTGAGGTGCCACGTGTATTATTTAGGGGGCCACGTGGCACCTCACTGATGGACTGGGGGTCCAAAACTGCCAAAAAATTAAAACATAGGGGGCTATTTTGTATTTAAATTAATTAGGGGATCATAACCGCAACTTTTGAAAAGATAGGGGTCCTAAAGTGCAATTAAGCCTAATAAAAACAATAGTAATAATCTCGGCACTTTAAACTCAAACTTCAACAAGTTCTTCAAAGTTTGGAAAATATTGGCTAAATGTGTTAAGATTTTTTTATTTTATTTTATTTTTAGTCAAATAATGACTACAGTTAAAAAATGTTTGATCCCTATAAATATACCAACTTTTTCATTTTAAAAATGTTATTTAAATGATTACTGAAGTGGCATCCGTGTCTGGACTTCATAGTTAAAAAGTCTCCCATCCACAATAGGTTTGTTGAAAGAAAAGGTCAGTTCAGTCCAGGGGCGGTTCTACCGTATGGCGACTCTGGAGGTCGCCCGGGCTCGATCGATAATTTTTGAACATTAGACTCAACCAAAAGCTCATTAACACATTTACAAAAAGAAAAATTTGGGCAATTTGAAAATTGTCACACGCAAATAGATCTTGGATTTTTTTTAGCACACTATTGACGGGTTCATCTCTCTTATTTTAACGGGTTAATTGTTCAAATTGACCCTGTAATATACTTTATGTTTGAAAAATGACCCAATAAAATACAAAACATATATTCTAGCATTGTAACTTGAATTTCTTCTTATTTAATTTTGACCACCCTATAGTATACTTGTAGTCTAAAAATGTGACCTACATGTTGAATTTTTTCACTATTTTTTTCATACATGTTTAGCACGTTAAAATGTAGCTTTACACAAAATTAAATTTCTTCGACCAGGGATAAATTAATTATGAATTTTTATTCCCTCATAATTATGAATTTCTTAAACAATTTATAATTAATTTGTATCTCGTTTAAAAATTATAAAATTTCATTGTGAAGGTTCTTATCATGTTCTAGTCATGCCTACAAAATTAGGGAACTAAATTTGACTTGTGAGTATACGCTTACGCGGAACAAAATTTCAATTTTGCACGTTTCAGTTGAAAAATCAAAATAAATTTAAACGACTTCGAAATGCTATGAAACTTTACAGATCTTTTTTATGTATTTTTATAGATGTCTCTGCAAATAATGAGCTCAAAATTCGATTTATAGATCGAGATTTCCGTTGTTTTGTTTTTTGAGCTTTTGACACTTTAAAAATTGATAATTAATTGGTCGTTTGTCGAAAATTTATAATTTTTTTGTTAAAGTCATATTTTAACATTCTTAACTAGCCTCTAGGAAATCATGAAAAAATTCAATCTCTCGGTTGCTTTTTTGGACTTCGCGTATATTACAAATTATAAATAATAAAAATCTCGAATTACATGGTCAGAATATATGTTATTTAATTATATGGTCAATTTTCAGACTTCACGTATATTACGTGGTCAATTTCAATTAATAACCTTATTTTAAATTGTACTTTTGTTGACAAAATGATAAACCTTTTTTATTTCGATTTTTTTTAGGAAAAAAAAAATCGATTTATGATTATTTATATATTATGTCACATGTGAATTTACGTTTAATTTTTTGCCCGGCTCCATAAATTTCCTGGCTCCGCCACTGGTTCAGTCTTGATGTACTGAAATTGTTGACGTTGTAGATGGGAAAGTAAATGCTGAGTAAGCGCAAATATACACATTGACATTGTCACATTGATATACCATTTACATGGTCCAAGGGCATAGTATTTTCCCATACGATTAACTAAACTATTCTGGGTTGGAAATTGTAAGCATCACATGAAACATCTCCATAACCAGCTCCCTATCTGCGTGCTGGAAAAGATTATTTATTTCATCAGTTTTAACATCATATATTTTACCAAATTCAAATAAGAATGTTAAACATCCTTTCTTTAACTTGTGTAACTGATAAAGCCAAGCCTCATTTAGCATCTCAAGAACATTGTCGGAGTTAATATCTTCAAGAAGGTTTTCCTCACATAAATCTTTCAGACCACCAATATCATACTTATTAGCTGCTCCAAGCAATGCAAGACAGTGTTTCCTGAAATCTACTTGTTTAATTGCTCCATACAAGTAACTAAGAAGAGCAGTGCAGGATTCAAGTGACATGTCTTCAATATGGATCGTTGACGACTCTTTTTCCTTCAGGTTGTGATGAAACATGCTTTGAAACACAGGAGAACTCGCAGACAAAATTGCCTTGTGAGCTCTCAATGTACCATCAGAAGTGATAATGGTTAGGTCAGCATGTATAGCCTCATCGAGCATGCGGGAAAGGCAATGGAGAGTACTTCTTTGAGCTTCATTGCATTGCGAGGTTCCATCAGATGACCATATAGAACTAGGTTCACCGCCCTGAGTTCAAAAGAATAGATCAATGCATAAGCAGAAAAAATATGATACCAGTGCAGAGGTTCAGTGTCAATTCTGTATACAGGGAAAAGTCAAATCGACTACACTTGTAGCTATTCAAAAGATCATTCTCCGGAATAATTGCTATAATTTTGATATAAAAAAGGTACTTCATTTGATATTTAAAATAGTCTAAGTGTTGGATAATAGGGAGTTCAAGGGATAGCACAAAACTGTAAATTTTTGCTACCCACGATTCCAATTGACATCATTTTGCACACAGCAGACAAAAAAATACCAAGGACCCTTTTCTTTCATTTTCCCAGTTATATTGCATGCAAAACACATAATCCACAAGATAATCAAGTAAATTTTGCTGCACATCAATTAGCAGATACATAAAATGCAAGTCCTGTGTATTGGTAATCAAACAGCTAAGATCACTAAAAAGTTACACAATGACTCGATCACTTTGTGCTGGGTTATTTTGTTTATTAAGCCACCTACTTCAATATTGGTATTTGAGAAAACAAGTATAGGTATTAGAAACTCACATTCATATGGCATATCTTCAGGTCAAGAAATTCAACATCAATGATGAAGCGACCCACGAAAGCAGTATCAATAGGCCAGACAAAGTCATCTTGTGTCCTAAGCAGCCTTTCATAAACTGCATACAAGCAAACAAAAATGACCAGGATCAGCATTTCATTATATACTCTTAAAACTGCCATAGGTAATTGCAATGGCAAATTCCTCATTTGCCAAATTGAGGATGCAATATGAAATTATCCATATTTCCTCATAGCACATAGAGATGCAATGATCAAGGAAGACAGGGGGCACCAGGCATAGAATACCATTTCAGGCGGAATTTCCTAAGACCGCTATAGTTGATCCATCTAAGACATTGGATAGAGATCAAACAACACTTTAGTAATTAGGGAACTCAAAATATCAGCTATCTGATCTAGATTATCTGCCTGAGTCAATTTGTATTAGAGACCTGATTAAGGTTATCAAATTCACGTATTAATACGTAAAAACATACAAATTTATGTTAGATGGAAAAAAACGAATGAATTCGCTTGTATATTCGAAATCCGGTTAATTCGATTTCAAAACCATTCTAATTTGGATAAATTCAATAATTTAAGGTAAATTCGCATGTTTTTGTGTTTTTACCCTAATTTCAAATTTTGCCCAATTTTTGAAGCACAATTCCAAAACGCAGTGTTTCCATCTATTAAACCCAAAACGGAGAGTTTCTAAAAATCCCATTTTTCTTTTCCCCTTATGAAAAACGAAACTGTAAGAGTCAAGTAAGCAAGTAAAGATAGTAGCATAGAATTGCAGTACAACTATACTATACCAGTGCTATATTTCTGATTAATTCTGCTTGCTTCATTCATCATCATGAGTGTACATTTATAGCATAATCTCAACAGTACTATTTGATATCTTGTGCCCTCCACACGGGATTCCCTCTAACAGAATCGGGTGACAGCCTAATAGATGACTCACCCTAACAAACCGAGTAAAATAGCTAGTAAGATATCTACAACCTTCTAGATATTCTCATTTCTTGCAGACATACCGCTTGCTCCTAAGCTGCACATAATCCTTAAGGTGTTTGAGTCTTGTAGTGTTCTCTTGACCCTAACTTGAGGAGTTGACTCTTCCATGTGTTATTTTCCTATAGCCCATATAGCTGATCCATATGGACCATAACAGAAACACTGCACTGGAATGATTCAACGATCGCCAAACGGAGTGAAACCAAACATCTTCAACAATCATCGGCAGCGTTTGCAGTGGTTCCTAGGGCGGCGTGAAAGGTGTACTAGTAGTAATTAGTTACTGTAGCCTAATTAGTTAGTTTCTAGTAGTAAGTTAGTTACTAGTTAGTTAGCCTATATAAAGATTTGATGTTACTACTTTGTAAATCACTTAAATCATTTCAATAGAATATTACAATTCCATTAAATGTGTATGAAAATGCAGAGTTAGAAATTCAAAATTCTGAAAACCATCTATATGAAAAAAAATCACCATACACAAACTTTACAGTTTTATCACATTTATACAAATAAAATGTCATGTAATGAAATCAGCAACATAATGAATTAACGAAAAAGCTTTGGTGCATATTTACTTTACCAGGAGAAACAATAAACTTGCGGGAAGAACCAGCAACGGAGACACGAAGTATGAAACGAGCAACGGGTGGGTGGTCCTTAGAAACTTTAGAAGGTTCTGGAAAGAGATGAATGGAGAAGAACCTATTCCTTACTATTGAAAAATACCTGAAAATAAATGAATTGAGGATTTCAAGTTTGATTCAAATATACAGAGAAAAATGAAATAAATGAATCGATACTACAGCAGACCAATTCCAGATTCCGAGCTTGAAAGGATCAGATTTTTTGTAAGAACAAGGACCGAAGTTTTCGATTTTCCATTGTGCTAGTCTTGCAACAGTGTCAACCCTATCCGCCATGGATGAGAAATTGGAGAGATGGAGTGTGTCTTTCTAAACTATGACTAAACCATTCTCATCCTGACTCGTGTTCGTTTCTCCAAGTCAAGTAAGAAAAGAAAAAAAAGAAAGAAAGGAAAGACAAACGTGAACGCATTCTACTTTTCCTTTTCTTACTTCTCCATTTACAAAAACAAATTGAAATTAATAAATTAATCATTATTTTTATGAATCAAATAATCTTTTTTTTTTTTTTGACTAGATCAAATAATCATTTGTTAAGGCGTGCTTCGTCGTACCCGGATTACTCCTCTTTCATTGGCTTCTACTTATCTTTTACTGGCTTATTTGTACGCAGCTTCATGATTGAACTCCCCTCGGCCAATCGTCACTCGACAACAGCTTCGTCCTAGTGTAGGCTAAAGAAGTAAAGCATCTGCCTCTCTCGCTTGATTGAAAGGATTAGACACTTTCCCTCTACTTTTGATAGCAGAACGAATTATATTATTAATATAAATAAGGTAAACTTATTTTTGCCGATTGCACTCGAATAGCACCCTGTTTATATTTTAGGAAAAATCAATTCACAAAATAAAGATATACAGAGATCCTCTCTATTTTTTATAATATATATGTCAATTACTAAAGTTCAAAAGTATGTCAATGATATAGAATATGCATTTTAAAATTTGGTGATATATGAAAAGTTTTAAAAAAATCATATGAAAAAAAAATCACATATTATAACTTTGTAATTTAAGATTTATCTATTTTTTATCTCATATTTTTTCACGCAGGCATAAACTTTAGAAAGTGGCCAAGAAGTTGATTTTTTATGATTTTTATTACACATGTTTAGAACATTAAAATATAATTTTTTACGTAAAATAATTTTTTTTGATGAGTATGATTTTCTTAAACAATTTATAATTTATTCCTCGTTCAAAAACTTTAAAATTTTATGATGAAAGTTCGTACGAGGTTATAAACAAACTTAGATGAGTCTTGACTCTTGAGTAAAGACTTAGGTGACCTGTAATATATGTTTGATAAGAACAAAATTATAATTAGTCAAAATTCAAAATACAATAAAACTTTGCATATTCTTTCTATATATTTTTTTTATAAATGTCCGGAAAAATACATAATTAATCTCTCCCTTGTCAAAATATCATACTATTGTCTTCGGTTTTTCGGTGAGTTGAGGAAAATGGCGAATATTGTTGGAAGTGGAAGTCCAATGATCGTGTGGAACGAAGGGACAAAGAGGTTTGAGACAGAAGACAAGAAAGCGTACTTGGAGTATGTCCTTAGAGACAACGGAAAAGTGTTGGATTTGGTACATACTTTTGTTCCTCCTTCCAAGAGAGGTTTGGGTTTGGCTTCTCACCTCACTCTCGCTGCCTTTAATCATGCCACCTCTCACTCCTTATCTGTCATCCCCACCTGCTCTTACATCTCTGTGAGTTCATTTTCACACCCCCCCCCCCCCCCCCTTCTTTTTTATTTGTCCCAATTTCACTATTTTGATTTAATTTGGAATTGGATATATTATTTAATTAGAATGATGTGAAATGTTTGTTTGGATTTCTGATCGAGGGTGAAGGAACTAGAATGGGATGGAAACTAGTAGAACCAAGTGGAATAGAATTATTATTTTTATACATTATTTGAATGTTTTAGTAATAAAAAATAGAGAAAATTATTGATTTGTTTCATGTCTTTTTCTGCAAATTGGAAATTGCAAATTGGAAGTAATAAAAAATAGAGAAAAATAGAGAAAATTATTGATTTGTTTCATGTTGGATGTGATGGAATGAAATTCATTCATGTTCGTCTTTTTATTAGTTACTGAACCTATGCGGATGTAACCTTATTCGAGACGTGTCGTACACTAATTGTGAGTACTTCTCTCAGTAGGGATTCGAACTTTAGTTCATTGCATGAGAGATGAGAGTCTAGCCCTCTCCACTAGACCCATCCTCCGTCCGTCGTTTTCGTCCTATTTTAAACATATCAAACAATAGAATATTTATGATTGCATTTCATTTCGCTCTATCCTGTCACATACTAGCGGTCCAAACCTAAAATTGACAACTATTATTGCATTTTTTTTGCTAAAAGACAGCTACTTTAGCATTTTGCTAATGTGAATGATACAATTTTCCAGCCGTCAACTATTAGAAACATACACTATAACAGATAATCCAAGGAGTAGTGAGTAGTCACCCCCAATTTCATTTTCAAACATGAATGAACATTGTGGTTTCTAGTATTTGTATGTAGGCCGCAATAGAAGAATATCAATAAGAACTCATTACCCTGAGACGACAAGTTTAACTCTTGTAAAATAGATTTGTTGAACTAAATTTGTGGTCTATGAAGTGCTCATATCAGAACCTACAGTTGTGTAATGTCACATATCACAACATAGTTGATTTGCTTAGATATCTTTAAGTCACCTAGACTAGAGATAGTTCACCAGGGAGGCAGGGATTAAAGACAGCCTCCTGAAATATAACGGGAGATTTTTTCCCAACGTATATAAAAGAATGTAGGGTTAGCTTATTTAGCTGTGAAATTTAGATGATTATTATGTCAAGCAACAAATGCAAAAGAAGCTTGAGTGTGTCTGGATTTTGCAAAGTATTTTACTTATAGAATGGAAAATATAGTGGTAGAAATAGAAGTTAAATGCTTGAGCTGAAATAAAGAACAATGGTTCATTTGCTCAGTTTTCTTGATTGTTAACTACTGTCTCTGGTTGTTAACCACCTTTTATGCTTAGTCTATTGACATAATTTTAAAGAACCGTCACTTAAAAAGATATGTTATCATCTAATTGATTTATACGTCCCTTTAAGCTTTTACTTACACACTACAATTCACAAATTTCCGATAAATCCCCACCTTAACTTTGTTATCAGCAACTTTATCAATTTTGCAGTTGACCTTATTCGGGGATTTACTCAATGATAGAGTTTTTGTTTTACTTTCACTCATGTAATGATTTCTGTTGTTGACAGGAAACATTTCTTCCGAAGAACCCATCTTGGAATTCTGTGGTATACAAAGAGAGTGGTCAATCTCATATCTGAAATCTCATATTCTAAATGCTTGTATGTTTTCATCAAAATCTAGCCATATGTGGTTAAGTGGTTCTGCTACTCAGAATAAATGTGCTTAGATTTATTGCACAGGATACCAAATTTGATTTTCTCTTTTATCAAAAGTGATCTTAATAACACAGTTACACAGTTGTTTGGTAATTGGTTTCTCCCTTGAATCCTCAATTTAACGGGAAGAGATGGAAAATAGTTATTGTATGAGATTGAAAGTTTTACACCAAGTTTATATCAAACTTATTTTTAGAATAAAAATATTTAAACATAAACCATTTTGCTTAAAGCTCAACTTTATAAAAACACAGATGTTTGGTAATTAGTATTTGCCTTCAAATCTTAATTTAATTGGAAGTGATAAAATAGTTTTTCTATAAGATTGAATAATTTACAGTTCATTTTATATCAAACTTGTTTTTAGAGTGCAATATTTGAATATAAACTATTTCACTTAAACTGAATTTTGACCAAAATATTGTCACAAAATCAAGTTCATTAGAAATTACATGTGGAATGTCCTTAGATTTGGATTCTCATGTTGAAATTAAGGTACATAATCCCCTCATATTTTATAAATTATAAGTTGCAACACCTAATGGATTTTAGTAGTAACTAAGGTACATAATCCCCCCATATTTATTCTAATATAAGATACGAATACAGCATCTTCAAGCATACACGGAATACTTTGTTTTTGAGGGTGTGGCACACAATAATGCAAATGAAGCTTTGGCCCGAGACTTAATGACTTGCTTATCTATTTTTCTTTAAAAATTACTAATGATCAAAATATAACTATGCTTTTCTGAAGAAAATAATCCTTAAAATGGACATGCCAATTGCGTTTTGGACAAATTTTAGGTGAAGAACACCAACATATGTAGCTAGGTTTTGTCCTTGTTTACCCATAAGTTGACATGAAACAAGACAAATTATTCTTGGCAGTTCAGGATTGCTAATAAGTAATGCATGAAAACAGACGGTTGGATAACCCCAGCAAATTTAATTTTTAAAGAATAAAATCAAAAAGTGCATAATCTGATCTTCATATACTGATTGTGATTCACTCATCGTAGTGACTGATAGTTTGAACTAAATATCTTCTTAGCCTTCGATTGTTTTCGTTTAGCCCGACTTTTTTAAGGTTTAAAAGCTATTTTGAAAACAAAGTTAAAACTAAGAACTTTACAAATAAAGTTAAAGTTGTTTAGTCTTCTGGACATACGCATCAATAGCACTACTTTCGTGCAGATTAAAGCTGCCTATTTATAGTCTAAACATTTTCAAATTCCGAAAATAAAGGATATATGATTCAAAATACAACTTGACAGTTAAACACATTATTTGTATGCAACAAATTACAAATTTCAAAATACAACAACTTGACAGTTAAACACATGATTTGTATGCAACAAATTACAAATACAATTCTTCCCTTATGTACAAACCGTTTTTATAGTTACATAGGCACACAAAGCAGAACAAAAGATAAACTCCGTAACATGAACGAGAATCAATCACGTTACCACTTTTTCCACACATGCAAGTACGCAGATTATTATTATAAATATTGAAAGTTATGGGATATTTACAATTGAACCAGGTATATTTCAGGGGCATCATTCAACCAGGAACATAATAATCCATTTTCTCCACGGGCAAATTCAAAAGAGATGTCTCCACCTACACAAAGAGGCAAAAATGTAAGGGATATATATAGTCATATTTGATAATTTAGTAATTAGTAATACTTATAAAAATATTATCCAGCATCACCTACTAATGGATGCTCTTTTCTGAACATTTTTTTGATAACATTTGCAAATATAATATACTTGACTGACTCAAATAGAAAATATTATAGCATAACATAAAGTAGAGTACATTCTTTCAAAAATAAAGTAGAGTACATAATCTAAAACAAATTAAGACAATATTTAGGCAAAAAAAAACTAAGATTTAATGCTCATTTAGAAAGCTAATGAGTAAGATAAAATTGTACCTCCTCAAATGGAACAAAGACAAAGGGAGTCATGCCCCTCTTATGTGAGACTGCTGGCACATCGGGGTTGTGTGTTTCATCATCCTGCCATCCTTCAACGACTCCAAGAATGTCCTCTTCAGATGTACTTGCCTCATTAGTGTCCACACCACTAGTGACAAGTGAGATCAAATCCATCCTATTGTTAGCCCCTGTAGTTGTTCCTCTTAACCTATACCACATGGAGATCCATATAAGCATAGTGCAAAAGGAAAGTCCAACTTATTTTTATACACATTTGTAATTCTCTTGTCTAATATTTGGCACCACTAATATTTGGCACCACTTGTGCTAAATATTAGTTTCTGTATTTTTTTAGCTTACAGAAAGGTTTAGTTTCAAAGAGTAAATATAACAGCATACTTTCCTTGTTCAAATGCTACCTACATTCAGAGGCTAATGAACTCTTCTGTTTGTTCGATTATGCATTCCATTTTGAAGTACACAACTGTTCAAATTCATGCAATCAAAACTTTTTCACGGCTATGCAAAAGCCAGTGTAAGTGATGTAAGATAGACAAGGGTCAATCGCAATTACATTTTGGAATATGATGATTCCATTCCAACTTATATTAAGTGATTTTGTAGACTTGTTAAGGTGGTTGTGATATAATATAACCCTTGTAGATGTGGATTAATGAATTTACATGTGATATTATTGGATTATCATGCATACCAAATGTAAAATAAGTTGAACATTCATGTTTAAATAAGCTTATAAACATTTACTTTACACTTTAAAAAATATATATATTATATGTTTGTAATAATTAGATCCCCGCCCATTTCATATATATAATTCTTATGTTTTATTTGTAGTGGTCTGACATGACACCGAGTTTGGACCTAACTCCTAGGCCCAACAACTAAGCTGACTAGGGAAGTTTGAGAAAAAAATGATGATATGGCAGTTAGTTGAGGGAATACATCGTAGTTAGAACCTGTAATTTTCAGTTAGGACCTTCGAAGTTTGGGCAAAGAGAATTATCTTCTCTATACGAGGAACTTTGCTCTCCGATTACTGGGGTTTTCTTTTGTAATGTTGCTTACTGTAATACTATACTATTTCTCTTTAATTTGGGTTCTACCATGGTCAAACACATCCTTCCTTGTCACCTTGCTTCCCTTGATAGTTGGTACTCACTTAATAGCTAATATGCAGGCTGAATTATGGAAATGCATTTCTTTATTGAAAATTCTTCTGTATTCTCTTTGGAAGTGTTGTATTTCATCTTGTCAGGGTAGCGGTTCCTTCTTGCCATCTCTATGGTGACATTGTAAGTAGGGGAATTCTCCTACCTTTCCATTCAAATTGAATTGCTTATCAAATTTATGTTCTTTGTGAAGGGAATCTAACTTCCTTGCTAGATAGAGTTCAACTAACTCCTCCAATCTCTGTCATTTGGATCAACCTAAGTCTGGTTTGCAGTTGATTCTGTTTTAATACCCTAGTTGTTCTATGTAGTATCATTTCAAGTTTCATGTTTTCTGGGTCAGCTATACTGTTCAAGAATCGTTTAAAATGTAATGTGAATCACACTAGCATGTAACAACCTTGCAACGATCTAGGGTGTTTGTGGCTTATTAAAGATACTTTAAATGAATTTCGATCTATTCTCTTAACAGAGGACATATTGGCACATCAAATCCAACCCAACCAGATAGGGAATACGAAGTTTCTTTTCTGGTGCTTGATGTTAACTTAACAGGATGTGCTATCAAGAAAAATTTGTCAATTACCTCATGCGTATCCTCAAAACAGTAGGTCGCATGCCTGGATACAGGACAGCAGCTTCAACCTGCAAATATGATATCAATAGCAAATGCCTCAAGATCCGTATATAGATTTAAATAATGCCCAATATTTTTTTCTAGAAAGAAATGCCTACTAGATATGCAAATAATGAAGATTAAAGAGAAAAAGAACATACCTTGTCGTCTGTCAATGTGTAGTGTCCACCAAAGACACAGTCTGTTTTAGATGATCGAAAGTTCATGCTCTTCACCACATCTTTTATCTTTTGAGAAGAATTCTGTACAACACGATCAACTTCTCATACAATCACATACAGGAAAAACATATATTTTTAAAATGAACTCAAACTGCACTAAATTATAACCTTGTAAAGAAACTTCCCAGATGGAAAAAATCTCAGGTACCGGTAATAACAGACCTGCAGAATATGGGGGTATATAAAGAAAATATGTGAAAAAAATGAAATACTTCACAAGATTTACTCATGGCTTGCTATTACTATGTCATTATTCATATGCTAAAGATTGGAGAAATGTGTAAAATCACATTCATATATAATTTTAAATAGGTTCAAAGAAACCTCCTAAATGCAATGCTTGGATGAAGAAAAAAAACAATGATTTCTTTCTCCTTGTAAATTTATGTTTACCAATGGCAAGGAGGAACCAGATAGCATACGGTATATCCACTATCCAGATCAACCAACCAACACCACACATATGGAATACATGAGCAAAAGACACCTTCTGATGAAGGGGCTGGCTGGAAAACCAATTTTTACATGGAATTCCTCCATCTATGAGGATGAAAAACACAAGACAGACTACAAAAGCCATCCACTATATCAAGGACAATACAATATACTTACCAGTGCCCCTCAACAATTATAATGGTTAACAAGGAGAAGCCCTCTATTCAAATACTACAATTCTCTATGACTACTTTAGCAGGCAGTACAAGAGATCATGTCCAAAATTCTTTGACATGCCCAAACACTATTGGGTATTACACACTTTATAGAGGTTTCAACAAAACTTATTTTCCTATACTCTGGGGAAGAGCAAATCAATTGATTCACATTCTTCCATTTCTCTAGAGTTTCATGGAATTCATCGTCAAAAGTTTGTACCTTAAATTCATTTTCAGCATGATATTCTTAGTTCAGATCCTTTTAATTCATGAGATTTTCATTCAAGTGCATTATTTTCTTCTTTGTGCCCTGCTGTTTGCATGAAAACAACTTTAAAGCTTTTTTTTTTTTTGAGGTAACAATTTCATATCATCTAATATCTTAAGTTGCCTCATAAAACTAGTTTCTGATCTTAGTAGAGACTATCTCTTAATACATCTTATTTCTAAGATATTAAATTGATAAATAGTTGACATTGAGCTAGTTAATCACGTGCTACCGAATGCAGATCTAACAATGAACAAAGACTAACAGAATTTAAAAAAGGATGTCTATTTCGTAGTAGGATAGTACATGTAGAGATATGAATGCATACCACGTGAACTGGATTAGTGATTTTCCACTCTGCAACTCCAACCCGAATGTAGGTATTTCTACTTGCATAAAGACCTATGATGCAGGACCTTAATAAGACAAATTGGCATAGACAAAATAGTAGAACAGAAAAAGAAGAGTAAAATCATGTAAATCTCTTGTAAGCATGATATTGCAGCCACTTTAAGAGTATTATTTTTAGTCTTGTGAAGTGGAGAGGGATGATCGTATAATCTAGAAGAGAATCACACCTCTAAATACGTTAAATTTCCATACAGCATTTGTTTCAACTAGAATAAAAAACTTAACCATCACCGGTCACCAATCAATATGAGGAGCAGGAAATAAGGTTATGAAATAAGAGATAGCTGTGCTTACCATCAAATCGCAACCTTGGCCGTAAGAGCCACATTTTCCGCCATGAGCCATCGTATTTTGATTGAAGTATTTTATAGTTTTCAACCGCTCCAGAGAGCTTCATAAAAAGGCTCCATAATCAGAAATTAGACTTATAAGCAGTAAAAGATCCATATTCTAAACCTCCAATGACATTACCTGCCAACCCTTCAAGCATGCATTGCGCCAAAATGCAGGGTTACGGATTGTGTACCGCCATTTTCGACATACGCACGATGCTTTTCCCATATCATATGGAGTCATTCGAGCAAAGACCTGCAAAATGTTTTCAATTAATCTCCCTCTGAGAGATTATTCTAGCATAAACTATAAAACCTTCTGTGCATAAATTTTCACACATCTAATTTGTCCAAAAAAATGATTTGAAGGCCTGAATAATAGTTTATCCACATTCTGGTTCCTATGTTGAGAACAGTTTCTGTTCTCAAAGCTGTTGGAACCAACAATAAAGCACCAAATACAGTCAATAAGCTTGGCAAGAGAGAAAGATGATTTTTCTAATATTGTAAAAATGATGCCTTCATTTAAGTTTCAGGTGTATGAAGAGATCTGCCAATGTCTTCTAACGATGTTGCATAAAAATGACCAAACAGATCCACATCAAATATCGCATATGAGTTGTCTGAAGTAGGAACATACAACACAAATAAAGTTAACTAGTGTCACACAATATCAAGAAGTCATGATCAAATAGTGTAGCTGCATCATATGAAATGCAATACCTCAAAGAGCAGCTCATCTGGTAAGCAACGATGTAAAAGAGAAGAATCAACATGAGGCTTTCTACTTGCACTTCCAAAAGGCGCGACAGGTCTCACATTAACCCCGTAAAGATCTTTAACCAAAACAAGAAAAACAATAAGCGAATTTGACCAAACAAACATCTTAGACTGAGCAAAAAATTCAATAGTACTTCAATAGTAAATAATCATGGTAGCAGCGTTGTACATACCAAGCCATGGCCTCCTTGTAACAAAGTAGTTAACAGTCTTCAACCTCAAAACCGATTCCAACTCAGAAGGGACTGTTAAAGCAAAATCTACAAACAATAAAACGAAGATACAGTTCGACATCAAACAGGTAATCCATCCGATTTAAAATTATTATTAATTAAGATGACACCGATCATCATTTTACAACCGCCTCCGAGAGAATTTGAACTCTGTCACAAGGTCGTACTCTTAACAATAAGCTGATAGCTTATGGACATAATCCTTCCAATTTCATTTATAATATGCTCAAAGTTAATTACTCTTCACAGAAAAATATAATTCAGAACATGAAATGACCTCAAATGCATATTCAGCTGAAAGCACCGGGGTCTCAAAATTATTAATTTAAAAATATTAAAATTGAAAAACAATAGACACCAAAATAACAATTAGCGCAATAATAGACGGAAAATTGAAAATCTAAAGCATTGAAGAAGGTACGGATCGAAGTGGTGAGAGGAAATTGAAATATACCTGAACCTGAGGCCATGAGTGAAACGAAATTGAGGTGAAAGGAATGAAATGATTCAGAATCACGGTATCTATTGAAAATTGAAAATTAGAACCGACTCTGTTGAAACGACAACGTATCAACGTTAGGCACCAGAGTTTTGGTTTCGCGGAATTATGAAATCTGACATGCACATGCCACACGGTTGTAATCCGAAAACATTGGCTACCGTACTACCTTTTTTTTTTTACACATAAGTGAAAATAAAAGACATAAGTTCGCTAATTACGTCCAGATACATTACATTAATGGATGAATAACCTTCACAGACGTATTATTAATTTTGTTTGGGTTAATGGTGCTTTACCTTCCGTAATATAGGTTATTTTTTGTTTTCGTCTGTAAATTTTTATTTTGTTTAAAAATATTTTACAGGGGAAAACAAAAAATGACCTATATTACAGGGGGTAAAGCACCATTAACCCATTTTGTTTTAAGAAATGAAATTTAATGAGTAAATAGTCAATTACCCCCCTGAAATTGTAAGTTTCGTCAATTACCCCCTTGAAATTAACAAAACTTCAATTATCTCCCTGAAATTGCACAACGTTGATCAATTTACCCCCTCCGTCAAATTTTTATGTTAATTAACATGACATTTTGCAAATACCCCCCTGAAGTTTTGTACTTATGTTCAAAATGCCCCCTAAACTTGAAAATTTATATATTTTTTTCTTATCCTTAAAAGTTACTGCATTATCACTGAATTGTGGAGCATATTAGCTAAGTTTTGACGGTATAGAACCATATATGTTCTTTTAAACGATCAAACATTAACCATGTATTAGAGTCTAACGATATGAAAGTCAACATAGTAAAGTACAACCACACTTGTCAAATGGAAAACTAATACATGTCATACATAATGAAGCACATAAATAATACATGATTGGTGTAACCAAGAATTACCAAGATGTCAAAGTATATGACTTTGATATTGCTAATTTTAACCACACCAAAAATTTCCACTTCCTTTATATTGTGAGCGGTGCACACCATCAACACACTTCTCTCACTTTCAAGAAAAAATATATAAACTTGTTACTTCTCTCACTTTATAAAGGATCTTGAAGGAACCATGGTCTTCTTCCCCCGTTAGGATTCAAAGAAATGGTAATAAAATTATATTATGTATATTTCATTTCTTTTTTTAAGAGAATAAAAAAAACATGATAGCCACCATCTTTTTGATCTCTAATGGGGTTAAGGACAACTTGAAAAAGAAAAAACAACATCTGATGTTGGAACAAACAAATACTTTTATGTTTGTTTTGTAAATATTCTTGAGTTTTGAACATTATTGTAGGGTTTACCAAATACTGCCAATTTATTCTACAATACGGTCAATATATGGTTGTATATCGTCAAAACTTAGCTAATATGTTCCACAATTCAATGATAATGCAATCACTTTTAAGGATAAGAAAACAAAATATAAATTTTCAAGTTTAGGGGGCATTTTGCACATAAGTGCAAAACTTCAGGGGGGGTATTTGCAAAACGTTATGTTGACTAACAGAAATATTTGACGTAGGGGGTAAATTGATTAACGTTGTGCAATTTCAGGGGGGTAATTGAAGTTTTGTTAATTTCAGGGGGTAATTGACAAAACTTACAATTTCAGGAGGTAATTGACTATTTACTCGAAATTTAACCGATCTACTATTATACACCCTCCGTCGTTGTTATAAAAATCATATACATAGGATTCATTCAATTAATGATGTATATGGTCTTTATTATATACTACATACATCATTCAATGAATGAATCTCAAATGTTAGATATTTACTTATAATAGTGACCGAATGATGTTTTTTTTTTTTTTTTTTTTTTTCATATTTCCCCTGTTACCATATTTTATTGTGAGAAATGATATTTGAACGTGACAACTTTCTTTCTCATATTTATATTGAGTTTTTATTTTCTCTTTTTATTAATTTGATTTTTGTGTTAATGTCTCAATTCTTTTGTATATTTTGGTGGTCGAGTAAAATTTTTTTTTTTTTTTTTGACAGAGGTGGTCCAGCAAGTTATTCCAATCTTTTTTCCACGTTAGCGTTGCATACCAAGGTGTCTTTTTGTCCAAGGGGAAGTTGTCAAATTCACTCACTAGTAATTCACATCTAAAAACAAATTAATTTACATCTACTTATCGGTGCCATTTAGGAAGACTTTCCCATGAAGCTACCGACTGTGTTACAATCAAGCTTTTACAACTCGAGAGTTTACCTCAACTCGTTTTAGGTAAACTCGAATCGTAAACTCGTACGAGTTTATCCAAAATTAAATTATATAAAATTTATTATATATATAACATATGTAAGCTAATATTTAAACAAAACATAACCAATTAACCACGTTTAAATAATAAACTCTAACAATAAAAAACAAAATTTATCAGTACATTTAAACTCTGCTTCATCTTCAGTTGTAATTTTAACTTCAATTGTTCCATTTTCTCATTTAAATACTTGAGCAAATAATATATTTGAATGATTTCAAATCAATCAATAATAATAAGCTTCTGAATGCATTCCCTAAAATTCAATGTATGTCATTGTCACACATTGACGTAGCTCTACATAACAAGCATGGAAAAAACGAGTTATGTTAACCGTAAAGGTAACATTTCAACACTTTGGGATTGAAAAAAGAATTGGATTTTCAAAGAAAATGAGACAAAAAAAAAAAACCAAAAAAAAAATTCAAAGATAAACTCAGACGAGTTTACACGAGTTTACCGAGTTTAACACGTGTTAACTTGGTCAAATTCGTCAAACTTTTCGATTTCACCAAAAACTAAATTTACCTCCAAGTTTACACGTTTTTGCCACCTAAAAACGTAAACTCGGACGAATTTACGAATTAACACTCGATTTGTTAAAAGTGGTTACAACCATAGACTTAACATATTTTTTTAATTCAATGGCCGAGATCTTAATAACATTTTGAAATTGAACATAAAACAAAATAGAGACCCTTAATGTTTAATTGATCAGTCTTTGCTCTTTCCAGCTAACTTGATTTTTCAGTGCTCTCTCTCAGATAACACACGACGAATGCAGAATTTCACTCACTGTTTCTTGACCAAGTGACTAACTTATGGCCAAAAGATTTGCTAGGATCACACCTTGTGTTGCTGATTTCCTTCACTGCCATGAATGTTTTCCTGACATTGTATCAGATAGTAAAGACACTTTTTTAAGCAACAACCAACATACTTGAATATCTATTTTGCACTAAATAAATTGATGATTCTTTTTAAGTTTTTGACGTTTTTTTTTTTATTATTATGAATCCAATTTTTAATATTCAAATAATTATTAGTTAGTGAAGTTCAACATAAGTTAGTTAATTTCTCCTATATAAACTTACATTTTTTAATTTTTTTTTGAAGAAGCTAAACTAAACCCCCTCAAATTGGCACTGGAGAGAATCGAACTTGAGACCTTAAGGAGGAGCATACTCTCAGATCCCAAGCCAATACTACTAAGTCAACCCAAGTGGGTTAACTTACATTTTTTATGTTATTTATAACTTAAATAGATGATTATAATTGCTTAAAAAAAATCTTGTTTTTTCATTGAGGGTCTTTTCTAATATTTGAACATGACCTCCGATTTTATCGGAACGATCCTATCCCTTTATTGAGTTAGCTTATTTTGATTCAGCCCACTATTTTTTATTTATTTATTTGTGGGTCTAGCGTGAAATATTTGAGTATTATTTTTGCAAGAAAAAAAACATAATTAGAAACATTTGTAAAAAACAAAAAAAAAAACTTATAATAATAATTATTTACAAATATTTTTTTATTAATTAAAAATATAAATCATAACCACCACCGTCGTAGGCCCGTAGCGCCGCCGTGTCACTGCAGAACCGACATGGGGTTGTCGAATAGCACACAAAACTTGGTGTTCCAACGTTGACCACTTCCAGCAAAAAATAAAATATAATCACACAATCAGAAAAAAAAAACAAAAAAAAAAAAATTTGGGCCTTGTAGATCAACATTAATTTAGGGTGCTTTAGATTTTTTTTTTTTACTATTACTTTTTCCACCTATGATATTCTCATGCGCCCTATAAAATTTCCATGGGTTATCGGATTATAAAATCCAGAAACATCCAAACTGAGTTCAGATTTTATAATCCGAAATATGTTTATATAATCAGCAATCCGAATCTCTCCCATTTTAGCAGTTTTGCATTTTGCTTTTAAAAACAACCAGAAAATAAAGTAAAAAAATGATAAAAATCTGTCGAATAAAATCATAAAAATATCACCAAAAAAAAATCTAAAAATCGAATAAAACTAATGCAAATTTTCTCGGATTTTTATGAGAATATGAAGAAAAAAAATTAAATACAGGTCTAAATGATGGAATTTTAGATTTTGAGAGACAAAGTACCGTAAGAAGTCCCTTCTACGAGAGTCTTGATCCTTGATGTTTTTCCTGATTTTCTAGGGAAATTTCGGTGCAATCTGATCAAGTAGCCCGAAAACCAGATTTTTGACTAAGAACAACTAATAATGACCTAAAACAAAAGGACCAGAGTTAGGAAGATTAATATGGTCTTTAAACTAGTTATCCATGTTACAAACAAACTCAAAATTTGTGCTGATATAGTTCGGATTATATAATCCGAACTATTTTTTTAACCTGAAAAGGGGTGTGTAGGTGTTCGGTTTCACAAAAAACAATATAATTACGAAGAAAATATAGAAGTTTGATATTATCTAATTATTTTCTAAATAGATCTTTACACGGGGTCACTGCAAACTCTCGTCCTTTTGTTCTAGGTCATTATTAGTTGTTCTTAATCAAAAATCCGATTTTCAGGTTACTTGATCAGATTGCACCGAAATTTCCCTAGAAAATCAGGAAAAAAATCAAGGACCCCGTGTAAAGATCTATTTAGAAAATAAGTAGATAATATCAAACTTCTATATTTTCTTCGTAATTATATCGTCTTTAAATTAGTTATCCATGTTACAAACAAACTCAAAATTTATGCTGATATAGTTCGGATTATATAATCCAAACTATTTTTTTAACTTAAAAAGGGGTGTGTAGATGTTCGATTTCACAAAAAACGATATAATTACGAAGAAAATATAGAAACTTGATATTATCTAATTATTTTTTAAATAAATCTTTACACGGAGTCACTACAACAATCTCTAAAAAAAATTACACAATCTTTGTTCAAATTTGACTAATTTATTGCAATCAAAACCATTTGTTGAAGAAGGACTACTATCCAGTAGATTGCGAACTGGCGACTCCCATCGTGATCAAACATCACCACAGGACACCCTTCACTATTCCTAACTTAAAATCCCCCTTTTGAGTTATTTATAAGAGGATGAGAACAACAATAAAAAATGGCATGTAGTAGGTTGGGAATTAATGAAAATCAAACATCATTTGTTTGCTCATGTAAATCTAAAAACATGGATATTTCTGGTACTTCAATATTTTCACATTATTTGTAGATAGTTTGAAGCTTTATGCACTAACCTCGTGCAAGTTTATTTGTAGATTTATTATTTTCAATTTAAATGGTATTGAAGTTGTATTTGTACGTCATAATTCATATTACATTTGATTTATTTATTGTCAGATTTTCGTTAATAAAATAATTTTTAACGCAAAAAAATAACTACTATGTTTTCAAGCCGATAACAATTTGAATGAATAATTTTTGTTTAAAGTAAACAGGAGTATTTATATATTTTTTTGAAATTTAAAAATAGATGGCGTATGCATCCTTTTGATTACAGTGGAAATGCTGCTGAAAGTGGGGGGACCCAGCTACCGCGGTTCCTGCACTGCATTTACTTCCATGTCGTACAACGTGCTCCAATTGTAGTAGTATTCTCAATCATCAAATAAGAAAACAGAAAAAGAAAAAAGTAAAGTAAATTCTCTTTCTCTCTCTCCGTCCAAATTTTTTAAAGTTCTTTTATCCGCACGTGTTCGAATTCTCCATCCTCCTTCTTTTTCTATCTCACCTTCTTCATGACTCTCATCCTTAGACCTTACCCCTCTCTCTTATGTTCCTTGCTTTGCTTCATGTACTTTCTTCCAACTGAAAAATAAAAAAATAAAAAAAATGAAATTCCGAAACTCTTTATTTTACTTTATGATCATATTTTCATCAACCGTTATAATTCTGGAACACTTCGCGGTTTCAACCGCCGTGAAAATACCTTCCGCCGCTTACGACCGTGTTTTGTTCTCCGATCGGAGATGCTGCGATCGAGAGAACAACGAGTTAACTCTCTCACCGTGCAAAAACGTGACACGGAAGGCTAAGACAGCGACGAACTGCGAAGTTTGGAACGAAGCATGTTCAGAAGCGGTGTTAAGCGTAGCACGGTTGCCGGAGACGGTGGAGTGGTTGAAAAGTGTTCGGAGGAAGATCCATGAAAATCCGGAGTTAGCTTTTGAGGAAATCGAGACAAGTCGTTTGATAAGAAAGGAGTTGGATCTGATGGAAGTTAGTTATCGTTACCCGCTCGCGAAAACCGGTATTCGTGCTTGGATCGGTACTGGTGGACCGCCTTTTGTTGCCGTTAGAGCTGACATGGATGCACTTCCCATCCAGGTAATTGCACTTCTCTATAATATTCCACTATCCACTCTACTACTACTATTTTTTTAATTAATTAATTAATTTATTTATTAACTTGTCTATTTATTTTCTCCATGGAAACTAGTATGAAAACCTACAAATAGTAATATATTTGATTTTTTTTAATTGTTTTCTTGATGCAACTTGGCTAGGGAAAAACATATATGTTGCTGAGATTTATATGATTTAGAATGAATGAAGTCTAAAAATTGAATATCTTTCTCACAAAAGATTATGATTAAACATTTTTTTTTCCTTATTAAAATTTTTAGTGAGTTGGATTTAAGAAATTCTTCGGAACGATGAATGTGAACACGACATATATTTTAATATATTTGATTTGACTTCTTCATTTTAGGATATCTTATCTCTGACATGATTTGTCTTTTTCTGTCTTGTGTTAATAATACACTTCAAAAGTATGTGTTTGAGATGTTTGAATCTATTTCTGACACATGGATAAACTTTTAAATATTTTTAAAGTTTTGTCAGAAATCTTTTAGATTGTGTACTTTTTATTTTGTCTTTTGAATTATGAGTAACATGACAATTATTCTTTTTGATAGAGGAGTACCATGAATTAGAAAGTTTAATTTGTGCACTTGTTGGAGACTTGTGTTTTTTCACAATGTTGGAATTGAAGAGTGTATATTTTTCTTGGTCAAGAATTTAAGAGTAGTTTGGTGTCTTTCATTCTTATTTTAAGAGTACCATGGAATATTTAGAGCTTTAAAATTCTCCCACTTGTTATTAATGATTCTATTAATTTCTAGAGCTACAGCTCTTTGCTGTGATTCTATGGACCATAAAGTGTTTCAAGAATTTATTTTGATGCAAAAATGTCCTTAGCTGCATTATTTAATTCTGTTAGGGATGTTTTTAGCTTTATTGTGGCAACCTAACTTTGTTCGATTGATTTTATCTTCACAAGAAATTAAAAACCACAGTACTATACGTTGTTTGGATTCATTGTAGGAGGGTGTGGAGTGGGAGTACAAGTCTAAAGTTGCCGGCAAAATGCACGCTTGTGGGCACGACGCACATGTGGCGATGCTCATTGGAGCTGCCAAGATCTTGAAAACTCGAGAGCATTTATTAAAGGTTTGTTCTTACCTTCATCCTTTTTTTTTTTTGGTCAGGTCTTACCTTCATCCTTTATTGACGCACATGTAGTTTTATTTACATTATTATTTCCAACGACAAGAATCTTTGGGTTTTAAATCCTTGGACTATATAGCTTGCCAAACAAAAGTTATTTCTATACAATACTTGTACTATACTATTCCTTTAATCCCACGATAAGTGACAAATGATACATAAAAATTAAGAAGCATAATTTATAATTTACAGTGATTAAAATAATGATCAATTTGTGAAAGAGAAATTATTAATATTTAAAAATATTAAGTAATAAATAATAGATAAAACAAAATTATTATTTCATTCATTTTGTATAATGAGATTTTTTTTACAATCACATAAAATATATATTGAATTTTTAATCAATAAGTTTATACAACATCCTTCATTCAATATAAATCCTTGTTGATTAAATCACGATTTTTTTTAAAAAATGATACAAGTAGGATATTAGATTTGTTAAAAACAATACTATTTTTACAAATTTATTATTTAGACGAGAAAGTTCTTTTAGGAAAGGAGTAGTTTTCATAGTTTTAGTTCAGCAAACAGGAGTTTGATTGTAAAATCCTTGTTCTTTACATTTCATTGATGGTTGACCAATTAAAAGTTTCAGCTTTTCTGACCCATCTTTGGTCCATCCATTCTTAAAGAACTTCACGTATCTTATCTGTCCAAACATTCTGCCACTTAATAGGGACAGATCCTTCATGTGAGGCGGCATTTCAGCCAAAAGATCAAGTTACTTCCTCAGATCCTTTGCCTATAACAATTTCATCTGTGAACAGTTAAGATATTTAATCTCTTTTGTAAAAAAAAAAAAAAAGATATTTAACCTCTATTACTTACTATAAGACAAGCTACAAAGGTATCACTTTCAAGAATATTTGTAGGATGAGTACTAGTTTATTTATACAAGTGTTTGATCTAATTTATAAAGAGTAATGCTAATTATAGCAAATTCCTTTTGTGGACTTTCAAAACAAGAGAATAGTTACAATTCACGGTTTAGTTGGAAGAAAAAAAAGTGGCCAACGGGTGATAATTAGCCGATCAATTCACATATGCATTTGACGGTGAGAGTATATGTAATATTGTTCGTTGCGGGTAATTTTGTGGGTTTGTTGAAGAATTTGGAATAATTAATATACCATAAATTAGACTCAATTAAAAAATTGCAACACCAATTTAAAATTTCAAATAAGCATGTATTTTGTCAACTTAGCAAAACACATATGCATTTTTCCACTGTGAAGTTCTACCAAAGACCAAAAGTAAAAGAATTTGAAATAAGGGAGGTTGAATAAAAAAAATAGCATGAAGACGAATGATTTCCAATAACTAAAATTAAAAATACAAAAATTAAATAAATGAGATCTAAAAGATAACAAAACAATTCATCTTAATTTTGGGACTTCTAAGGGATCCTACCTTGAGCTTTATCGCCACATTAGACTAAGAGACGATACACAAGTGAAATTGATATCCTTTCATCTCGCTTATATGTTGTCCAAAACCTACCCTTCCATCCAATATAAATTTTTAACTCACATTTGACTCATTTATACCTCCTATTCAAATTTGCAACTCTCTGTGTCCCTAATTATGTGATATAGTCAAATAAGATCAAAGGAAGATGCAATATGTTTAAAAAAGTTCGTTTGTGATGGTTTCATTGCAAGAGGTTTATGTTCCTTTCTTACATTAGAAGGGGGAAAGGAAATTAGAAGGATTAGAAGGAAAAGCATGGATACCAAAAAAGAATTTGGATATGAGAGAAGCTAAAGGAAAAAAAATAAGTATTGTGTGTTTTGTTTGTGAGAGTATTGGAAATAGTGTGAGTTGTTGATAAATCTACGAGTTTGTCGAAGATTAGAAGGAAAAGCATGGATACCAAAAAAGAATTTGGATATGAGAGAAGCTAAAGGAAAAAAAATAAGTATTGTGTGTTTTGTTTGTGAGAGTATTGGAAATAGTGTGAGTTGTTGATAAATCTACGAGTTTGTTGAAGAAGTTGGAGATTTTTGGATAATTATTTTACCAAAAAAATTAGATTCAATTAAAAAACGCCACATAATTTTAAATATGTAATAAACATGTATTTATCAATCCAGCATAAAATATCTTCAATTTTTCATTACCATTTGTCACCATTAACCAAAAGAAAATGGCATCCAAAAATCACAAGAAAGAGAATAGCATCCAAAAACTAAAATTTAAAATTGAAAAATTAAAGACTTAATTGCAGTTTTAGTCCCCTATTTTCAGTAACTCTTGAAATTGGTCTGTTCGTTTTTAAATCATTCAATTTTGGTCTCTTTGTCCTATTTTAAGACTAAAAAACAGTGATGGACATATTTTAAATGACATGACATACAATCCAATGATGTAAAATGATCAATACCAATGTAATTATTTGAAAACTCTCCATAAGTTTCAATTTTAACATGACATATCACCATCTTTAAGTTTAAAAATCTAAAAGAGGGACCAAAACTAGGTGATTATGAAATGGAGGGACAAATTATCTCAGTGAGTGAAAATGGGATGACCAAAGCTACAATTAAGCCAAAATTAAACAAATAACTTCCAAAAACTAAAAAAAACAGTACATCTTAATGTTGTGAGTTTTGGGGGATCCTATATTGAGTTTGATCATCACGTTAGATTAAAAGAAACCACACAAGTGAGTTTGACACCACATCTTCACCATAAACCTTAAGTCATTAATATATGGGTTATATCACTTATATGTTGTTCAACATCTATTATTGCATCCAATGTGGAACTTTAAATCACACTTGACACGTTAACATCTTTCTCTCAAGTATGAGACTCTCTGCATCTCTATAATCTACCACAAAGAACTACTATTGTTTCCCCCACAAAGTTGAACCGGGCTATGGTATTGTCGTTGGACCGTACAGGAGAGACAACACTGGTGTGGATTGACTCATTAAACACAAAGCGACCATACAAATGTGCATGATGCCACATCTTCACCCAATATATTAAATTTGGCGAAAGTCTAACCCGTGCTTGGCACGAGTTTCCATACTAGTTACTATAAGACAAACTACAAAGGTATCACTTTCAAGAATATTTGTAGGATGAGTAATAGTTTATTTATACAAGTGTTTGATTTAATTTATAAAGAGTAATGCTAATTATAGCAAATTCCTTTTGTGGACTTCCAAAACAAGAGAATGGTTACAATTCACGGTTTAGTGGGAAAAAAAAATGTGGGCAAAGGGTGATAATTAGCCGATCAATTCACAATGCATTCGTGATAGAAAGTCTGGCTATATTAGAATTTTTTTTATATAAAAGGATTCTTATACGATTTGATCCGTTAAATATTTATCTTCATATACTCCATATGTAAGTTTATATATAAAATTAAATAATTTTTTTGACAAAATATAGACTGGTTTACATAGTTTACTCATATTTTCTTTGATTTTGATTTTGATTTTTAATAAAAAGTTATTACTACTACTTGATAAACATTTACCGAATAAATACTTTAAATTATTTATCTAATTACTCCCCTTTGGAGAGCCATCGAGTTGTACTTTTTCTGAACTTTCATTTTTAGGGTCTTTTCAATGATAGTACTGTTTCACAAATTTAGCTAATTTTTTTTTGTACTTTTTCCCTTCTCTAAAAACATGAAACGTCAATTTTGGTGTTTAGTCAATTCATTACCAAATATTTGTACTTTTTGAACCCCTCGTTAGACCACATGGCAATTGTGTCGTATCAGAAATAATTAAGGTTTTATGATGACGTATACATTTTCTCTTAAAAAACTCAATATCCTGAAGTAAATCTTATATTAAACCTATATTTGGTATACAATTGTGGTGATCCATCTTAATTTTATAAAAACTACATTTTATGACTTCTTCAAAATTATGATGGATAACTGTCAATGTGACATATCGATTTAGATCATGATATCAAACACACGCTAAAACTCTTTTCAAAAAGGAAATTAACTCTTCATTTTTTGGAACCAGAATACTCTTTTCCCTCTAATAATAACTCAAACTATTTTTTTTTTTTTCTTTTGACGAAAATAACTGAAACTGTTTGAAGAGCTACTGTAGTGGTATGTTGTACATCTACTCAATTATTCTCACATCACATGGATGAATACCGACATGACGTCAGATCTAATTAAAAGCTTTGTTCAGTTGATTGTTTGGTTGGTTATATCCAATTACTCGGGAAAAACTTGTTCTGACCGAGCCAATGTTCAGTGCACAAACAAGAATTAAACAAGATATTAGTTCATTAAGATTTGATTTTTATAATTTAAATGAAATATTTTTAATTTTAGTGCACAAACAAGAACACTTGTTACTTATCCAAGAACATTTGGATGTGATATAATAGATTTCTCTCAATTTAACTAAAGATTTTAGGTTTGAATTCAACTCTGAAAATGTAGCTGTGTTAAATTTCTTGAGGGAAAGTTTTGCCATTCATTACTGTTTTACTAGGTTTAAGATATTAGATTCTGCTGTTGCACGTAGATATTAAATAAAAAACACTTGGTACTCTTACCATGAATGATTAAAGAGAATATGCACAATGAATGGAAACCAGACATGCTTTCCGCTCAGAACTTTTCAATAAAAATTGACTGTCGTTAGCAAAATTGCAGCAAAAACCATTGAAAATATAGTTTCATTAAGACGCCGATTTTTTTAAAATATTTTTGCTTGTAGAACTTGAAAGAACTGCTTCTTTTTGTGAGTTTCTCTTTCTCGTGGCAAGCTACTTGTAAATTTTAGAAACCGTGTTTTTAAAATGGTAATTGCAACTCCTGCAAATTATGCCTGCTCCACTATGCAATATTGGATGAAAAAAGAAATTGTGTCACTAAACTAAACTTCATACTTCATAGCATATCCCTTACAACCCATGCCTTTAACTCAGCATTTTTGTTCTGTCATCACAGGGTACTGTAATTCTGTTATTCCAGCCAGCAGAAGAAGCTGGGAATGGTGCAAAGCGAATGATACAAGACGGTGCTTTGGAGGATGTGGAGGCTATATTTGCAGTTCATGTATCCCATGAGCACCCGACTGGTATGATTGGGTCGAGGCCTGGACCCCTGTTGGCTGGATGTGGATTTTTCAGAGCCGTGATAAGTGGGAAAAGAGCCTCTGCTGCGAACCCTCGTAACTCTGCTGATCCTGTTTTGGCCGCTTCAGCAGCAGTTATCAGCATACAGGGCATTGTCTCCCGCGAATCAAATCCATTGGATTCACAGGTATTGCCTCATTGTCTTTTATACTTCTCAACAAATTGCCGATCTTGTATTCTCTTGTGGTCTTACTTGCTCACCTTCCCTAACTAACTATTTGGCTCTCTTTAAAACTCAGGTCGTGTCTGTAACTTCATTTAATGGAGGCAATAGTCATGACATGATACCAGACTCAGTGGTCATTGGTGGGACCTTCAGAGCGTTTTCTAACACCAGTTTTTACCAGCTGCTAGAAAGAATAGAGCAGGTTGGCAACTTGGTTTATAAATGTAACTTGATTTCTATTATAACTCTAATGGCTGAATGAGCTTAATTTTAATCCTACTATTGTCCCAACTCTTGAACAGGTAATTGTGCAACAGGCTAGTGTTTACAGTTGCTTTGCAGAAGTTGACTTCTTTGAAAAGGAGTACACTATTTACCCTCCCACGGTTAATGATGACCAAATGTATGAGCATGTGAAAAAAGTGTCCATCGATTTGCTGGGTCAAAAGAATTTCAGGGTAGTCCCACCTATGATGGGTGCTGAAGATTACTCTTTTTACTCCCAGGTCATTCCTTCAGCTTTCTTCTACATAGGGATAAGGAACGAAACACTAGGGTCTACTCACACAGGACACTCTCCACATTTCACGATCGATGAAGATGCTCTACCAATAGGAGCTGCTGTTCATGCCACCATTGCAGAGAGGTACCTCAATGAACATGGTTGATCTCGGAAACCATGTCCTTTCCACTTTGTACAAAACCAGTACACTGGTTTATCCGTCCTCCTCATGTTCTCTGTTTATTTGTTGCTTGAGGTTAAGGAACGGTAGAAACCAGGTTATGATTTCCTTCTGTAGAATGTAGGCTCAAAATAGGAAAGGGAAGAGATGGGGGCACAATATATGTATAAAATATGTTCAGTTTCTGGAGGCAGATGTCCTTCAGTATAAACTATTAAATAATAATTTAATCTAAGGAGATCCTGGTGTAAGATTGACTTTTCCTTAATGATATCAGTCTAATACGTAGGCTAATGCTATACTGGCAATACTGTAATGCCAGCAGACTGAGGATAACAGAGTAAATGAAGTAATAGTTAGTAGTATGATAATGGAAATTAGCGATTTGGTCATACTAACCCCTGGTGAGATTTGCTATTCTACAATATTAGCTGTGCCCAACTCATGAAACCATGCACCAATCATATCCTCCTTTGCATGGTTCTAACCATAAACTGCATTCTATATGACAAACAGAATGCTAATGCAACATAAACATTCGCTGCAAAAAACTTCTATATTCCAGCACTAAATACATTACAGCTCTCATTATTCTGCAGTTGAGTACATTCTGTCATTTATGCAGTACTAAATATTCTGCAGTTGAATAAATTACACCGTTTATAAGGTAATGAGTTGACAAAAACTACAACAACACATTTTTGGGGGAAAAATGTGTTTGAACCCAGCCTACTGGCAAATGACAAAAAAAACATGCATGGAACTAATTACAACAACCACCAATCCATCATGTTAGTCATAATTTCTATTTTTGCAGAATTGATTCTCCAATGTGCAAATCAGTGACAAGTAAGTAGAAATTAGCAAAAATAATGAGATGATCATGGCAGCTACAAGATGCATAACCTATGAAGCACGAACACTCCTCGGATTAGGCGTGTCCCGGTGTCGGACACGTCGACACTTGTGATGAATTATGTGATTTTTTCAAATTATTAGCTGTGTCGGCGTGTCAGTGTCGTGTCCGTATCCGTGCTTCATAGTGCATAACTAAAGGAATTTGAATGATATGGTTTTCGACAAGATAAAATTGTTTATAACTTGTATAAGAAAGAAACCAGCTTGTGCAAAATGGAAAATTATTACTATGCCAAACATTTTGAATATTCACACTGATACCCGATGCTACTACCTATAATAGATAGCCATCGATTCCAAGTCTAGATCCTTCATAATACAAAATTTTGTAAGTTTATACCAGATCAATAAAAAAAAATGGCCACTGTTAGCAATTGTCGATTTCAATTTTCAAATAATTTCCTTCTTTTTGCTAAACTTATTTCTAAAGCTCGTGTAATTGATGTAATCTTCAATAATTTCCAATGCATGCAGGCAAAACCAGAAAGTAAAATAAGGAAAAAGACATGGCCAAGTGACCAAATTACTTTGCTGTATATAACATAATAGAAAGCCTTCAGCATCGAGAGCTACTCACATTGCTCCTACCCGACCATCCATCATATCGTTGGGGCTGACCACATCTGCTCCAGCACGGGCCTTTCATAAAATAAAAACTAGACCTCTACCCGGGCAACCCCCGAGCAATATTTATACAGTTATGTTTAATAGTAGATATACTTTAAACATAGAGTTTTTAAATATTGGTACGAATGTCTAATATATTAGTTGTGAGTTCAATTTATAAATAATAAACAATAAGTTATTTGTCAGACTTTTTTCAATTCAAAAACATGTGAAATAGAAGAGAGGTGGAATCGTGAAATTAAAATAAAAGAAAAACAAAACAAAAATAAAAGCATGAAATTAATATAAGGAAAACATGAAAGCTCCCAAAGTACATATACTCAAAGGTATACAGTTCTATTTTGGTGAGTGACCATAAATATTATCCTCTTTTTATTGTCTCATCACCTCTTCCTTTGAAATGCCTCAAAGTTGCGCACAAAATTTAGTACATTTTCATTTTTTTACTATAACACATGCATCGTCCCTACAACAAAAGTATATAGGAAAATCATAATAAAAGAAAATAATAATTTGAGATAAGGAAGACTTAACAAAATTAATAAGGATAAGTGTATAAAATATTGTAAAAAAAAAAGTAAGAGAATATGAATGAAATTGGTGTGATGTTTTTTTTAGTATTAAATAAGTGTACAAAATATTTTCTTAAAAAAGAAAGTGTACAAAAAGTTGTCAAAAAAAAAAAAAAAGTATAGAACAGAAGGCATCAAACGTAATCATCGATATTGTCATAGTTTCTAGAACAATCGTGCAACATCAAATAAGTGTAAAAAATATTTCGTTCAAAAAAAAAAAAAAAAGGCAAGAGGATAGGAATTAAATTGGTGCGATGCATTTTTGTAGATGAATTTGTTAGGTTAAATTATTGCAAACCTAATAAAGCAAATGAGCGGGAAAAAATTAGGTTAAATTGCTGCAGAACTAACAAAATAAATAAATAAGGATACAAACTAAATTATGTTAATGTCTTGGTGCGGGTAGAAGTGTAGCAAGAAAAACTTTGGAACATAGAAGGCGAGTAATTTGTTTGATGAGTTTCCTATTTTGGTATGTTTAGTTAGTCTGGGGCATCGGTTAACATGACCCTTTGATTATTTATGAATTTATTTATCGAAAAGTCGTTAAAGGATTCATTGATTTGATTATTTATGAAGAATGATACGTTTTTATTGAATTAATTAATGCTTAATTAAAACATCCTTTTTTCTACACAAATAAAAAAAATTCCTTTTCAGAAAAAGAAATAAAAACCGAATTTTAGAAATCTCCCGTTATACAAGGGATTTGATTGAGAAGAATCAATGCATCAAAATTTACTTAATACATAGATTTTTAAGATTTGGTCTCAAAATACTTATAAAATACAACAAGTATGAGTAACCTACCTCTCAAAAAACCAATATGAATAACGTAAAAGTACAAGCCTTTGTCAACATTTTTGTCAAATAAAATTCTTGGGAGATAGGAGTAACAACCGTAATTACATTTGTTTCAAAAAAGTTGCAATTTTTTGTTGGATGAAGTTAATAATATATAGAAAATTGAGTTCAAAGGCACTCCAACCCAAATACAATAAAAAACCAGGAATTGAAACATGGAAACAGAAACAAAAGCTAAAAAGAGAAACAAGCCAAAAAAACCAAATTGCATATCTTATAATCCTCTTTTGATAATAGAGGTTAATATAACTCAAAGAAACTAAAAATGCTTCTAAACCCAAAAAAATTACGGGGAGCATCTAAATTATTAAAAACCCTAGAAAACTAATTAACTAGGTCACATAATAGTGCACGAACTTGGAGTCCAAAATGGGTGAACCGATGCTGGTGGTGGTGGTTGAGGGAATGCCAATAGTGGTGTCTCATAGTAAGCTTGATAGCTAGTGTAAGGATCAACTCTTCCATGAAAAGAATACCTTGAATCATAAAAGGGATAAGGCCTTAATCTTCCATGACGATCATATCCAATTTGACCAGCTCTCATAGGATGACTAGGTTCCACCATTCTTCTATCAAAATATGGACCATCAAATGGATATGGATTTCTTTCCACAATATTATAATCCTCGTCATAAATAACATTTGGTTGATGATGATATGGATACTGTGGTTGTGGGTAATAATACCCGTGATTAGGCTGGACATCAAGTATAACAAACAATTAATAATTGGTGATATAAAAAATCAAACAAGAAAAAGAGAAAAAAAAAAAATTGATAGATCAATAACCGAAAGGTTAAATAAAACCTATGAAGCACACACCGTGATGTGTACAACATAGGCACCGACATATATATAATTATACTAAAATTATGTGATTTTTTTTCTAGAATTATTAGTGGTCTGTGTTGTGATCTGTGCATCAAAGAATAAAACTAATGTTTGAGTCAACTTACCGCCCTAGCCGCTGGATGTGGATACATATCTATGTGACACAAGATTGTAACTTATAACTTAGCAAAACCAATACGTTACAGAATTGAAATGAAATGATGAAGGAACAATTTTGAACTGAAACGAAAAGGTTGTAGCCTATGGTGTCTATATATAAGGAGAGAAATGTTGGTGTGTATGTATTGGCTGGGTTTGAGCAAAAGGGTATGGGTCAAGCCTTGAAACAAATGTTACAGTTTGCAATCATACCATTTCCAAATATAAGTTCCTCTTTTAATTTATTACTCCCTCCGTTTTAAAATTAGTGTCGCTTTAGCTATTTGCACACGAATTAAGGAATGGAATGAAATAATCATTAGACATAACACTTTTATTAAATTGCCTTTACTTTATAAGAAAAAGACAAATTTAAAGTTGCATTGAAAATTATGAGAGAAAAGTTGGAGAGGGTAAAGCTGGAAGAAAAAAATTAATGGAAATGTAAAGTGACATTCATTTAGAATTTTTTTTTTTGGCTAAAGTGACACTCATTTTAAAACGGATGGAGTACCTTTTTTATGAGCCAATAAAATCTTTACTTTTTTTTTTAAGGAATAAAATTCTTACTTGTCATCTCTTTCTTTTTTAAGTTCATGTTACTGATATGGATTAACCATTTAAAAAAAATGTTATTGATCCCTTAAAAAAAAATGTTATTGATGTATGAACGTTTTCACCACTATTTTTTTTAAGGAAAAAAATCATCTTAAACTTAGGAGGTCGTGTGAAATCCGCTTTCATAAATTTTATGGACGTCGTTTACAATATCTTTTTCAGATCGTGTTAACTAATGTCACATGATCGCTAGTTAAGAAAAAAAAAAATTACATTGAAAAGAATATGTTTAACTACAATGGTTAGTAAAATTAGTTTAATACAAGTGTCATGTCATTTGTCAATTTTATTGCATTTGAAACAATGCTCATATTTTTTTTTTATAATTAAATTACTACTTTTAGATTAAATAACAACGTTTATTTTAAAACAAAGGAAGTTTGTGATCGTAAAAAAAAAAAAACAAAGAAGTTTGTGACCGCCGATGTCTATTTTTTTGGATAAGAAGCTAATCTTTTCATTTAAAAATAATACTATATCTGTCCCTAATTACAGGACCCTAATTCCAGGACCCTTTTGATTAAATAGAGAATTAAAAAAATTGATTATAATATTCAATTTGTTTGAAATTACTATTGTTTTTACAATTATATCCTTTAAAAAGGGAGTTGGTTTATATTTTCACAAAGTATTTTTTTATTTTTTTTTCCTAAAAAAAACAGTATTTATTGCTGATTGAAGAAAAATATGTAAAATAAATAAGTGTATGTTAGTAAATAAATAATTAATGTAGTTGAAAATAACAAAAGAGTCTTGTAAAAAGGGTCAACAAAAATTTTCTAAAGAGTCTTGTAATTTGGGACGAAGATAGAAATAAGCGTCCTTGTGAATTTAACTCATGAAACTACGAACCAATCATATCCTACAGTGCATGATTTATACCATAAACTGCATTCTACATGACAGGCAGAAAGCTAATGGATCATAAACATTTACTGCAAAAAGTTGACTTTATTAAAGCACTAATGCATTACAGTTCTAATTATTCTGATGTTGTGTACATTCTGTCATTTATACAGTACTGTTTATTCTGCAGTTGAGTAAATTACAACGTTTATAAGATAATAATGGGTTGACAAAAACTACAACACGTTTTGGGGGAAAAAAAAATCTCAGCATATAATTTGAACCCTGCACACTGGCAAATGCTTTGAGCTCTTTAGCCTTCTGGGAAGAAAATTGTCCTACATATTTGAAGATTCTTACCTCTTCTCTCCACACAAACATCTGGCAGCTTGTAGAGCAAAATATGTTAGGATGATGTCAGCACCGGCCCGTCGGAGGCACAATAATGACTCCATCATGACCTTTTCTTCGTCAATCATTTTCAGCGCACCACCAGCTTTAATCATAGAGTACTCACCAGAAACCTGTTCCGTAAATTAAGACGGATTATATGAAGGGGGTTCAAATTAATAAAGCAAAGCAAACATGTTTTCAAACTGCTCAGAAATATATCTTATCATCATTCACATAAAACCAAGGTTTCTCTAATTGACAGCTTTAAACTTAAGGGTAGGGTGTCGAGCATCACACCATTGATACTATCTATGAAGAACAATATTTGTATGTTGTTATCGTATACTTGTTCTCATTCTTTACCAACTGCGTTTGTATTTATCTTCTTATCACGTATTTTCCAGTCTAAACGAAGCTCCAGACCTTGCAAATGGGTAATGGAAGAGGAAGAAAAAAGTCGACTGATCTTTCTAAAACACAGACATCCAATTTTTTTTTCAGTAAAAGTGTTTTAGAAAAACTGTAAAATTACTATCAAACAAGCTTCTTCTTCAATTTGAGCAACTTTAAAATCTTGTTCATTTGTTTCGGCAGTTAAAATGTTATAACCAGCATATGCAGTTCAGATTCCCAAACAATTACACAAGACAGCAGATATATGATCACTGCACAAACAAATTCCCAACCAACCATTTTGGGAAAGAATCAGAGTAAAATTTGATGACACTTAATAGCAAAACAGCATAAAAACAATAACCGTTGAAGCAACCATAAAACTTGTGATTGTGACCCAGCTTGGTATAAAAATATAAGGATCATTGTTGTGTATTATTGACAGGCTTCTGTAATGAGTATCTAGCTTAATGACGCATTCATTGGTCATAATTAGTTGAATAATTGATCAACTTTTCAGCAGAAATATTTTTACTACAGCTAAAATGGGCCAGAGAAGAACCTGGTATGCTGCAATTGGAAGTGGAGAATTATCCCTGAGTAGCCTGATGATATCCAAATAGGGAAGACCAGGCTTCACCTGCACATGCAAATGTTCCAAAGTCAGTGCAAAAATGAGAAGATGAGTTCCATTCTTAACTATGATCGTATTCATAAAGACACAAATAAAACTAAACCAACCAAGAGGATGTCGGCTCCTTCAGTTTCATCTTCCCTCATCTCAGTCAAAGCCTCTCTATAATTTGCCGGGTTCATCTGATAGCTTTTGTTCAGCCAGACCAAGTATATGGCAAAGTAAGAATCAATAATTTAAAATAGAGTACATATTTGATATTAAGTTCAATTTCAAGATAACACATACGTCTTTTTATCTCCAAAACGGGGGTTTGAGTCCAATGCTTCCCTAAATGGGCCATAAAATGAACTCGCGTACCTGTTGGCAACCGATAAATGACATAAATTAGGACTGAGCTATATAACTGACAAGAAAATATGCATGATACTAACATCAACATCCACCGATCCATCTTGTTAGACATAATTTCTGCTTTTGTAGAATTGGTTCTCCAGTGAGCAAATCAGTGACAAGTAGAAATTAGCAAATATAGTGAGATGCTCACGGCAGCTACAAGATGCATAACTAAAGGAATTTGAACGCTATGGTTATTGGTGAAATTAAGATAAAATTGTCCATAACTTGCATAAGAAAGAAACCAGCCTGTGCATGATGGCAATGCTTCACTTATAAAATTATTATTAATATGCCACAAATTTTACACATCTTCACTGATACCCAATGCTACAACCTATAATAGATAGCCATCGATTCCAAGTCTAGATCCTTCTTAATACAATCTTGTAAGTTTATACCAGATCAATAAAAAAAAAAATGCCCATCTTTAGCAATTGTCGATTTCAATTTTCAAATAATTTCCTTCTTTTTACTAAACTTATTTCTAAAGCTCAGGTAACTGACATAATCTTCAATAATTTCCAATGCATGCCAGGCAAAAACAGAAAGTAAGATAAGGAAAAGGAAATTGCCAAGCGATCAAATTACTTTGCTGTATATGACATTATAGAAACATGCTGAAAGCCTTCAGCATCGAGAGCTGCTCGCATCGCTCCAACACGACCATCCATCATATCGCTGGGGCTGACCACATCTGCTCCAGCACGAGCCTTTTATACAGTAAAAAAAACAAACTAAATTATGCTGTGTCTTAGTGCAGATATAGAAGTGTAGCAAGAAAAACTTTGGAACATAGAATGTGAGTAATTTGTTCAAGAATCCCTGAACAAAATAATGGTAACTTCCTAGTTGAAGATGTACACATGAAAGATGTAGTTATATTACCTGGGCTACAGCTTGTTTACAAAGCTGATGAACAGTCTCATCATTCATGATAACTCCTACAAGATATTAAGGATATACATTATAATTAGTACTTTATTGACTACAATCAAGAAAGGCCACATGCCACTTCTTTCAAGAATAGTTCAAATCATGCAAATAGCTCCTAGGCTTTTACCAACACAAGTTCATACAGGAAGGAGGTAAAGCCACAATTTAATTCCCGACGATTTCTTTTTTAATTTCTTTTCCAGGAATAATATTAAAGGTACACACACTGAAAACATATTCAGCAAGTATTAAACTAATGCTAGAAGTATGCTGCTGGCATGACTTACAAATTCCATCATCCAAATGTAAAATGTTTAGATTATATGCTTCACATTCACAGAACATTTCTTATGAATTATAAGCCAATGAAATGAATCATGTTCTGTAAAGGTTTGAGAAAAAGATTTTGACTGCAAAAGGAAAAGTTCTTAGTGTACCATCTTCTCTAACAATGCCGTCATGCCCATCTGAAGAATATGGGTCTAATGCAACATCTGTATAAATAACCTGAACAAAAGTTGAACAAGGATATTGGATTAATCTTCTTACATGCACCAGAAAAATATCACATTCTCAAATCATAAAACTGTGTTCACTTACAAGATCAGGGTATTTATCCTTAAGTAGTCGTATAGTTCGAGGCACTAAGCCATTCTCATTGTATGCTTCATCTCCTGTGGGGGTCTAAAAGGGGAAACTTGTAAGACTAGATTACATATATTCTAACCAAAAATTTATGGTAAGTGTGAGAGAAAAATAGAACCTTCAAAGCATCTGGAATTTTGGGGAAGAGCACAACACTGTTAACACCAACATCCCGTGCTTTTGCAACCTGAATTACAAAATGCTCACTGAAATTAAACTAAAATTCAATACTAAGGGATAACAAGAATAATGCCACCATCACCCATGCAGTTTAGGAAGATAAAAAAGAAAAGGTTTTATGTCTGTGTGGGTTAGAATACTCATCAGTTATAACTTAAAAAAAATATTCAAATTAAGAAAGAAAAAAGTTCTCCAGAAACAAGCAAGCAATGTAATGACAAGATTCAGCATTGGAAGTAAAATATCCAACAAAATCTGTCCGAACTCCCAGACCAAATAGATAAAGAACAAAATTATGCAAAAAAAAAAGTCTGCACATCCCTTTAAACATGCTTTGTTTACAGCAATAGACGTGTTTTATCCCGATTCAATATCACTTTTGAATGGTTTGATCACATTAGCTTGTGATTAATCCTGCTACAAATTCAAAGTCCCACTTCATAACCATTTTCTTAGCTAATATTTAAAATTCAAAACATAAAAACAATGCCTGAGGTCTCAAAGGGGTTAATATTTCAGTCAAACGGCAAAGAGGGGATTTTATTGAAACTGTGCATGAGTATGTATGAGACACAGAGTTGGCAGATAAAAACCTCTTCAATAAGTCCATGTCTCCAACCAAGCCTGTAGCATCCGGGCATAGCACCAATAGGGGTGTCCTCCTCACCTGCAAAAAGGGTTCAAATATTCTCATAATCTAAGTCGAATCATAAAAAACACACTACATCACAACCTAACTCACACATAGAAGCTAACATTGTATGCGTATATATATATATATATATATATAATTAACAATCACAAAAGCTCTACTGAATAAACAGCACAAGCAATAAAAAAAAACTAACCCTCGTGTATAAAAAGTGGATAAACAAAATTAGCAGGTGATAAAGTTGTTTCCTGAAACGCCGATCGATGTGTAGCTGATCTTCTATTACGACGAGGACGCCTCTGAATTGGCTGAAAGAAAACCAAAACACACAAAAATCAATTGAACCATTCTTTAGCAATGCAGTTTGATTTGGCAGTAATACTCACAAGTGAAGTGACCACTGGCGTTCCAGCAGGTGCAGCCGGTGTAGGCGGTACAGGAGGCGCATCCGGCACATTACCAGCGACAACAGCGGCTTCAAAATCTGCGTCACTAGCTCTGACAGTAAAAAGACATGGAGGTCGACGCTTTGATGAAGAGAAGCTCAAATAGTTCTTCAATGGTAGTGCTGGTTTAAGATCAACGTAGGTATGAGAATTTAAGGTTAAGGGTGTGTTTGGGATTGTTGAAGAAGAAGCCATAATTGATGATTGAGATCGGAGAATGAGGCGTGGAAATGTGAAAGAAGGTGCGGAAACTGAGAGAGAGAGAGAGAATCTAGATAACAACCAATAAGGTGAAAGTGAATGATGGAAGAAGATAAGTTATTGTTATTGTTATTAAGGTGAACAAGTACACGCACGAGACATGGATTCTTTGTTCCAGACAAATTTTTATTCAATTTCCATTTCTACCCTTCACCAAACTACTCACTCTCACCAACTATAACTGCTTGCTTACAGTTACGTTGGATAATTTTAGAACAGTAATTTATTGTTTTACCACTTGGTGTAACGTAAAAGTCCACCAGCAACGTTCCTTCTCTCTCTCTCGTGCGTTTCACGTTCGGCCACCGCAAGCTTGGCTGTCATGTCATAGAGAAAGATGGAGAAAAAGAGCAGGGACAATGGGTCGGTTCGGGTCAGTTCAGGTCCAAAATCGCGGCTGAAATCGTAGGCTCGGTTTGACACTAAATTTTGGAAGATTTCTTTTTAGACCCCCTCATATATCTTTAAGCCCCCTAAAATTACATTTTTCACCTCAATAACAAGTTATTAAAATGAATAAATTATATATATATATATATATATATATATATATATATATATATATATATATATATATATATATATAAGAGTAAGTAAATATTCTTTCAACGTCAATCAACAAAAAAAAAAACCTAATTTTTATGTTTTTGTTTTTGTTACATGTCATGAGTTGGTTGTTAAAGCAAGGAACTTTCTTATTTTTAGCAGCTTGGATGAACCTTTTTTGTTTTTATTATGCAAGGATATTTTAGCAGCTTGAATATTAGATTTTTTGGCTGCAAATGAAGTGTATGGATATTATTATGCAAGGATATTATTATGTTTTGGTGAAAAGAAGAGAATGAATGTGATGGTTAAATTTTAGGTAGTTATAAAAACAAATTCTTTTAAAAAAGAAATTAATACTTTTAAAAAAAATATTATCCATGGATATTTATATATACTTGTTGATAACTCAAAATCTGTGGATTAACCACTTAGAGGATATCCAACAAATATGATGTGGGAACATATATCATATACATTCAAGGAACATATATCATATAGATTCAAGAGAGCGGACATAAAGATCATACTATACGTACAAATGAATATTCATTTACATCCATACTTGTTGTAACGCCCTATTTATATTAAAGTGATAAAACACGCGAATAAAACATTTATTCAAGAAATAGACGCTGCTACGTCTTCAACAAAAACCAAATCAATCATGCATATATAAAAATTCTTAACAGTCGCATCAGATATAAATCATACACCTCAAAAGTATATATGTCAAGAGATCAAAATACATTATCACATAAATTCTCCAAGTCCTGACATATGAATAAAATCTCAATAATAAATAAATCCAACAAAGACAAAAAGACCAACGTCCTAATCAGAGCATAAATCTAGGACTCCAAGAAACGATAACGAAGATTAGCTCCTGCTATTCAAGCACTCACCAAAAACAAACTACTCCTGCACTCGGTCTACCCATTCATACAAACAAGTAGGCGCTCAAAACCACTGGGGGGTAAGCTTCACATCAATCATAATCAACATAAACAAACATAAACATTTCAAGGATTTCATGCATAACACACATACATAACCATCTCAATCCTTAATCAAGACATCGACATAAGCTCATCATATATCAACAATTAATCAATGAAAGGATTACTCACCTTATTCTTCAATTAGCATACTTAACTCAACAAGTATGATTCATCATTTCAAAATTATAAGCAAACAATCATCATTATCAAAGAAATCACCACATCATATATATACATATACATATACGATTCTCACTTCATTACTATTACCAAAATAATTATCATTAAATTGTTTCACCAAGTGTATAAGCACAAATAAATAAGGCATGCAATTAGAGCATAGTTTAATTATTCACAACCGTCAATAAAGTCCACCAATGTACATATACATGAATCCACATAATCACGACATTCAACAAATTTCACCAATGTCACATATTCAATTATGTCACAATTAAGTCAATCACCAATCACATCAACAACGAGCATAAAAACATTTATGACTCATTCCAAATCATCATTATGCACTTAGACACGATTTCTATATGCACACGATACCATCAACTACGACAAAGTCGTCAACTCATGATGCAACAAAAACATCATTAACACGGATATAAAATCCATCAACTACGACAAAGTCTTCAACTCATGATGCAACAAAAACATCATCAACATGTATGCATGAATATATGACTCAACACCAATACATATATTCAACAACACATTCAGTAACACCATTGGATATAATATCATATATCACATTCAATTTGCATACATGCATTCACCAACAATATCATCATCAAAATTAGCATGTGCGGATTCACCACCAACAATCTATATTTAACATGTTCAATCAACAACAAAAAATAACCATGTTTGTCACAATTCATTCATCAAATAATCATCACCAAACATTTAGCATATATGCAATCATCAACAAATCGCCATTACTTAACATATATGCATTCACCGACATTATCACAATCAATTAGCATATATTTATTCACAAATATCAACTTCATCATATAATTCAACAACATCATATGATTTATCACCATCCAAATAAAGGAGAAAATACTTCACACTATGAGAAACATCATATTCAACACCTATCAATCATTCAAATATCTCCATATAATCATAACCAACTATCCACAAAATATTTGCCAAGTATTTGATCTTAAATATTATGTCCGACAAAGTTCGTCTCTCATTTTACAACTTTAAAACAATTGAGACAAATGAACCAAAACCAAGTAAATAAATTCTAGGGCCTCGACTATGTATATACTTAGATCACATATGAGTGTAGTTGAATATACACGTGCGTTTCATCGGCCGACTACGACAAAAACTTCAAAATTACAAAGTTACGACAAGTTCGTATCCTTTTGCAAAACCAAATCACTATCAAAGAAAATTAAGTTTGATTCAACAAGACATAGATTAATTACTCTTTAACATCCTAATAGGACTCTTAATACTCACGTTTTGAAACTTGGAAACAAACCATAAGTTTTGGGTTGACTTGGAAATAGTTATGCTAAGTTTCCTTAAAATTTCTTCAAGACCCTCTTGAAGTGTTTTCATCATAACTCAAAATCCATAAAATATTTTCAAGTCAAACCAAATCCATTGAAAAGATAACAAAATTATCTAAAACTTTCATGTTTACACCAAAGACCAATTCAAAACAGAAATGGGTGAAAAAGCACAAAACGCAGAAAATCGAAGTTCTGATAGCACGCACGGCCCGTGCCGTGCACACGCACGGCCATGCCAAAAAAGGCAGAGTGTACACATGGCCCGTGCCATGCACACGCACGGCCGTGCTCGTTCGACAACACAACTTTTTCTTCGTTTTTCCGTTTTCACTATTTCGCGCATAAAATTCAAACCGTTAATCAAATTTTGATGCCGCTTTCGCCCACACGCTCCTGACACTTAGCTCTATCATAATCTACAGAAATTTCAAGTTTAAACCATCCCAAGAATCATTTTCCAAAACCTCACATAATCACTTATTGGCGAAAACGCTTAAACATCGACATTTCACACGAAAAACCCATTTTCTCCCAAACGATTCAACTAACACAACCACAACATGAAAACAGAAATTCATCTAGGCTCAATTCATCCAACAACATCAAAAATTCAGTCAACAACCTCATGTAACAAAATTCATTTTGGTCCTTCACATGAACCACTTAACACAACTTCACCAATTCAAACTACAACTTCACAAAATGGAATACTCATGATACAAATCAACAACAACAACATATCTAATTCAACAACAACTTTATTTAAACATGAATTCATCACAATCAACAACAACAACGCTAATTTATGCCAATTTGAGCAAAATCAACAAAGTATACATATAAACATATATTGAACATGTAATTTCATCATCAACAACTTGATTATCAATAAATTCATATACCTAAACATCACATCAAAGCACAAACACGAATTTTATCAATTAAATTCAAAATAATCATTTATTTCAATTAAGCACTTATGCATAGAATTAGGGTAGAAGCTACAACTAAGAGATTATGATTGAAATCTAACCCCCTACCTCAATAAGCAATAATCCTAGCAAAAACTTCAATTTAGCTCCTAGAATCTCTATCACCTCTTAGTTCTTCAAGCTTTCTCCCTTGTAACCCTTTTGCTCATTCTCTTGAACCTTCTCTCTCTACCTCTCTCACATTTTTATGAAATGAATGAAAACCTATTTTTCTCTAAAGACTAGAACTTATATAGGTTCCTCTCAAATGGGCTTAACCCTTATTGCCTTAGTGGGCTTAACTAACTCATTCGCTATTTCAAAAATGTTTCTCCGCACTTAACGGTAAAATTATAACAACGATCACTTACCGGCTCAAAACTAATTACCACACTAGTAACTTAGTAAAATAATGGTTCTCACTTGAAACACTACAAAATAACTCTCACCATAAAATTACTAATTTACCCTAACTCACAAAATGATCAAATTACCCTTTTTGTATTAAAACCCATTAAAATGCAACCAATGATAAATAATAACACACAAGCACACATAAATACATATTAAAACAATCAAAATTAAATTTAGCGAAAATCGGGCTGTTACACTTGTTATGAAAAAAAAAGTAAATTGTACATTAAAAAAAATTTCTTAAATTTGTAAGAGATTGACTACACAAATTCGAAGATAATTTCACTATATTTAGTTCCTTAACAAGTACACTAGAGGCAGTTGTTAGATTTTTCTTTTATACTAATAACTAAATGATATAAAATCAAACAAATAATAGAAAAAATATTACCTCATTGTTTTTTTAAAAGGGACTTTAAACTTTCTCGTGAGTATAACTCAGTTGATATGGACGATATAATATACATGAGTCGAAGTTTAAATCTTGATTTTCCACTTATTCAATTATAAAACACTTGCGACAAATGAACAACCATCACATTACCTTTTTGTTGTTGTTGAAGGACACATATATATCTACTTTTTTTGAAGGACACATATATAACTATCACATTATCTTGATTTTCTACTTGATTTGTGGTTAAATTGGTAAAAGTAAATAAGCATACCATAAAAATAAATCCTGTATCAATCCCTATCCCCATTTCAATTTAAAAAGATAAACCATTTAAAAGTTATGTTTTAATTATTGTTGTATAATCATGACATTTTTTGATAAAAAAACAAAGCCAATATCTGTAAGGAGATTGTGGACATTATCATCTTCATTCCTTACTCTTTCTTCACATCGATAAATATGGTTCACATGTCTTAATTTGGAATAAAGAAATGGACCAGCATACATGCATGTTCACTTACTACTGTACTAAGAGGTTGCTCAGTCATCCAAAGTCGGTAAAATCCAACATTATAATCACATTAAGGAGAAGGGGACCATGCATTCACTTTTATTTTTTTCCTTCCATATCTTTTCATTTTATCTGTCACGTATTTGTAAAGCTTAATTAAGATGTGCCGTGAAAAAAATGATGTTAATTTCTTTTCACACGACCTTCAACTAGGATGGGCTTTGTCAAAAGTTTCAAACATGAGATCTTAAACGATCATGCGTAACATGAATAAGATAAAGCAGATCGATATGTCCCAACAATGGATGGGGTTTCTTGATTTGAAATAAAGTGAGAATATATCGTACCATATTCTTACTATAATTAGGTTTTTTTCATTGACATTTTTAAAGTCTTGATTTTCTTCTAGAGAATTACCTTTTTTTTACAAGGAAAAATATCTCTCTTCATGCTTGATTACCATGAATTAATACTATAATTCCTTAAAAAAAAATGAATTAATACTATAAAAAAAAGGTTTAAATGTGTCATTGGTCCCTGCATTTTCATCAAATTTTGGCATTGGTCCCTGCACTTTTTTTTGTTTGGCATTGGTCCCTACACTTTGTAAAAATATTGGTATTGGTCCCTCTGTTAACTTTCTGTTAAAAAAAAAAACACAAAACTAACAGAGTGCCACGTGGCCCAATCATTTCACGCCATGTGGCACCAATACCAATATTTTTACAAAGTGCAGGGACCAATACTAATATTTTTACAAAGTGCAGGAACCAATACCAATAGTTGTGTTTTTTTTAACAGAAAGTTAAGAGAGGGACCAATACCAATATTTTTATAAAGTGCAGGGACCAATTCCAAACAAAAAAAAGTGTAGGGACCAATATCAAAATCTAATGAAAGTGCAAGGACTAAAGACATATTTAAGCCTAAAAAAAATGTAAATATCACAGGATTAGTTTAGCGGAATGAGCTAGTTACACTCTCATAACATGACAAACAAATGTTTGAATTTTATCTAGGAGAGGCATCCACATTAGTGTCCAACACACCTCAAATGAAATTATCTTTAACTAGAGGGAATCCATGGGTAAAATAAAGAGTAAATTACACTCTCCTACCCTCAAAGATGCTTGAATTACATTCCCCTCCCCTCTTATGTTAAAATATACACTCCCCTCCCTTGCAAAGTAAAATTTATACTCCCCTCCCCTATAAGATACTTGAATTACAACCCGATCCCTTAATAATTAAATATGTACTACACGTTAATCTATTTTAACATAAATAAATATTTTTATGATATATATTAATTTTGAACCACCATTTTAGAAAAAATAATTCATTTCTTTATAATTTAAATGTCAATGATAATTAAATTTGAATATTTTGCTATTGATTTTATAATTTAGATTATAAATTAACTTTTAAATGTTTTATTGTCTTTAAAAAATTTCACATGTTTTAATTCTATTTTGAGTTGTTTCATATTTTATAATAGGGAGTATTTATAATGAAATTGTGAATAAAAAATAGCGAAAAATATGTATTCAATTTCTTATTATTTTAAAATAGACCCATAATACTATTTTTTTTAAGTGTGTTAGATTATTGTTATTTTTGCTAGATTATTAGAAATAAAAAAAAATATTGAAGGAGTAAAGTGTAGATTTTAACATAAGAATTAAGAAGGGAGAGGAATGTAATTCAAGCTTCTCTTAGGGGAGGGTAAAGTTTTCTAATATGTTTTGAATAAGAGGGGAGGGGAGTATATATTTTAACATAAGATGAGAAGGGATGAGAGTGTAATTCAAGCATCTTAGAAGAGAGGGGAGTGTAATTTACTCTAAAATAAAAGTGTAATGAAATACCAGCCATGATGATATTAGGGCTTGCTTTTTTTTTTTTATGACGAAAAAGGAGTCATTCCCATATTAGGGCTCGCTTGTTACAAAGTATATAAAATCAATAACTTAGAGTATAACTTCTCTTAATATTCACCATAACTTAGTGGAGGCATTTGTCTGAATTACATGGTAAATTTTTTCTTTTGAAACGACCAACATGGTATGTTAATTGTTAGTAATTTTTTAGTTTGTGTTAACGGTGAGAATTGAATTTGAAACCACTCTTATTACTCAAATCTCTCATCCTAACCACCAAACCAACCTTGTATCCCCTCAAAACACTTTCTAAATAAATATTCCCTTCTATTATTGAGGACGATGCATATAGATATATCTTTCTCTCTATACAAATGCTGCCTTCATGTACTTTCTTGCCGTATAGAGTAGTTCATTATTTGGTGGTGTGGCGTGTGTGATGCCAAAGCAAAGAGGCCTTTATGACCATACTATTTGGATTGTCCTAAAAGAAAAAGAAACCAACAAAGACAATTACTACAAGAACAAGAGTTACGGGAAGGTAAGAATGAGGAAACAAAGTAAAATAATTGTAGATGATAGTGATGTGATCTGACGGTTCATGTGCTACCACGTTAAAACTATGTCCATGTTATTGTCAGAAGATAATTAGGTCTACACATGGAAAAACAAACACGTGGCAGACAACAATTGGGTCCCGCAATCAAGTGTTGAAAAAGGATTTTGAACAAACTGACCGAGGAGTAGCATAGGAAGAAAACTTTCTGCTTTGGACACCCTTAATATGGGAACAGATTCCAAATATTATTAGAATATCTATGTTATTTGTACATTTAAAATTGGACAACCAATGCAACAACTTTTAATTTTATGAGGAGCACGGAAATTAAAATCATGTAAAATATTATTAAAAATAATAAATAAGTTGTTGGTTGTACAATTTGAATGTTCACATATCATTTCTCTGTCTAATATATATTACCCAAAGAGATGAATGAGTTTGGGACCCTACAAAAGATTATATTTGATTGGACCCACTAAAGATTTCAAATAAAACTCTACGGGACCCCATTTTGGTCCCAACTCCAACCTTTATTAATTTCTTGTCCCTTCATATTTATCATTAAACATAAATGGCTTTTTTTTCTATCAATGCAATTTTTTATTATGACATTTTTGCATGCATAGAGGTCTTTCAGTCGATTTAGTTGATAAAAATTTGACTCATATTTTACAATAGTGTGTCTCTAATTTATATTGTCAATACTAAATACTCATCGGTAAATAATCTATAAATATTTATGTCGGTATTCTTTAACATCGAAGTTTGCTCTGATCTAAAATGAAGTATGAGGATTGAACATATATAAACTTAACAAAATGCATAGTGGTCTCTCTTATATTGAAGTGATGTGATATGTTTACCCGAAGTGAACAATTGAAAAGATGAGTTCTTTATTCCTTGTTTTCTATCTTCATAATTTGAAATGGGAATTAATTGCAAACTAATTTTTGGATCTGTTCTTTGGCGATGTCAACATTGCGTCCATTTTCAGGTAAGGACACATCTTTTTGTGATATATTGGGTAGGATTTCGTGAAGATTTTCTTATTGTTTGTTTGCGTAATTTTGGGTGCAAAGTAGCTAACAATATTAATTAGATTAGGCCATGATGCTAGTAAAAGAAATTTCACAAAAAAGAGGTGAAATGTCACGATAATCACCTTGGTTAAAGTAGGAAAAGGATCATGCCATAAAATCATATTTCAAATCCGTACATAAACTATTTTTTATCGTATTTAAATATAGGCTTAAATATGTATTTCATCCTTGCAATTAGGGGTCGTTTAAAAATTGGTTTCTATAATTGCTAATCCTGGCAATTTACCCTTGCATTGTTTAATCATTTAAAATTTTGTCCCTCTCCCCACTTAATCACTGTCACACATGAAATTCCAATTTTACCCATGGGTTTTCAATTCTTTCTTCAATATTTTGTCCTCTTCTTAAGGGCAAAATTGAAATTTCATGTGTGGCAGTGATTGCCACGTCATCAGTGATTAAGTTGGTCAAATGACGAAATTTTAAATGATTAATGATTGCAAGGATTAGCGAATACATGGATCAATTTTTAAACGATCCTTAATTGCAAGGATGAAATATATATACACGCCTTAATTATATGTTTGCGGTCCTTCAAAATATACAGGCCAGCTCAACATTTTTAGATATCAAAAACAAATATTATAACAAGGTCTTTTGAAGTAAAAATAATAGCATAATAATGCTTATAAAAAAATAAATTTTTACTGACTCCAAGATTTGAATTTGAGGATACGAGGCTCTAAGCTTGACTAATCAAGCTAAACAATTCTCTAGAATTAATCTATCATATTTTATATTTATAATTAAGTTAAATATTTTGAAGTCTTTTTATGGTCTAAAATTTTGGAGCCTAAAACCCTAGTTAAAGCATTTTAGTCGATCAAAAAAGTTTAATTAAGGGTGGATTCTCACAATGTAATATAGACCTCTCAAAAAGGTTCAAATGTAGAATCTTAGAGCATCTCCCGTAAAGGTATTTCAATTGAGTTTGACATGTTGACACATGTTTTTTTTACCGGTTTACTCTTGGAGATCATCACAAGTTCGACAAGTTGTCATTACAGTTCGTTCAGCAAACAACACTATTTTGAGTGTATTTTGATTAAATATAAATATATTTATTAAGATAAGAGGTAAAATTAAAGGACCCAACATGAGATTTTTAGTGTTGTACCCTTTGATCACTATTAGAGTTGCTGGCTCAATGTAACCCACAAAATAACTTTTGAATAGAAATCACTATTGGAAATTTTATTAAAAACGGTGATAATTCACATTTGAAAAATATTATTGAAGCCAATATTAGGTGAGTGAATCTTTAAAATATAACTAATTTTGCTTTTGTTTAAAAAATTTGTTTATCCCAATTTGACAGAGTTAATTGTGTCTCTTTCTAATTCCAAAAAATGCGTGTCTCTTTGTGCCCAAAAGAAAAGTAGCGTCTCTAAGTTGTATCTTACAAGTAGTGTTTATGTAGTGTTTGTTGAAATCTCCCTTGACAGACTCCAAAGCAGACTTTTAGATTGTATCAAGGACCAAATAAGATAAAAATTGGTCCAGTAGCTAGTATCATACAACACTGAGTATTCATTGCAACATGGTTTTCTTACTAACGGAAAGAGATAAAAGAAGTATTTTTTATTTTTTATTTTTTTAAAGACAGATGAAAGAAGGTTAGACAAATTATTTGGTGTGTTGTCATATTGGATTGTTTGGTTGCTGCGTAGCAATATTATTTATCTGGGAGGAGCAGCAAGCAGTTGTGATGGGTTTATAGCTCAGATTATAATAACATCTAGGGTTGGTAAAATTAAAATAAAAATCTAGGGCTGGTTCTTCACGCGGAAGGGTAGAAAATCTAATCTTGGGGTTGGTTCATCGAGCAGGATTGTTCATCTTTTAATAACTTTTTTTTCTTATATATATATAATTCGAATTATATCTCAAAAAATAAAGAATACCCCTCATTTGATATGACATTATAAAGTTTAAATATATGTGGTTAAAGAGTTTGGATGGCGAAAGAGTTTAAGAAAGGAGTTCAATCTCTCTTAATATTTTTTCTTTCCTCTTTTAACAATTTTTTTTTTTTTTGAGCAATCTTTAATAATATTGTAACAACTAATATTTGCATATTTCAATAAAAAAAAAGTTAATTAAGTACAATCATATCAACATTAATACATCGAATTTCATCGTAAATTCCGAAATTAACCATACTTGAGTGAGAGAAAGTAGTGTAGGATGAATACCTCATTATATGTCTGTGTTACACTTCATCTACCACCATCTTGGTAAAAAAATAACTACGATAACTGAAACCAAAAAAAATTACCATGATAAAATGGTCCTATATACTATGGGGTCACATCCTACGTTCCTCACGAGATATTTTGCTAAGGTGGGTTTAGGCTAAATTAATTGGAGCAAAAGTCTCCTAAATTAACTCATCCTCGTGCATGCAATGGTATAATGTCAAAATTCTTACCTCATTTCTTCTATTTAACTATTACATTACTCGTAATATTTATCATATTCTTTGTCATTTTTCTTTTAAATATATCTCTTTCCTCACAAATATGAGATACACGATTTAACAACATGCTTCTTTAACAGTATTTTACCGGCCAAAAGAAAACAAAACAATATGTTTATTTTGTTACGGTGAATGTGAAGAAAAGTAACCCCACTTATAATTGGCACCGGAAAATTAATACATGTCGTTGGGAAAATTAAGACTAAAGTAATAAAAACAGTTTAATTAGTTAGAAAAGAAGGTTGGTTTTATTAATTTTGAAAGTGATGCACATAATATTATAATATAATTAGGATTAGAATAAAGAATCCATCCTATCCACACACACACACACACTATCTAAATCTATCTACCAAAATTCAACACCCACCCTTTAACTTCCATCAGCATGATGACCCAATGGGAAAAACAAATCTTGAATTTTTTGCTTTGTAATCAAATAAAATCCAATTGAAAGGGGAATGAGAGAGAGAGAGAGAGAGTAGTTGTACCAACGTGGTGGAGAGAATCTAGGGACAAGATCTTCTCTGAAAGAAATTACACAAAAACAACAAAACATCCATACCACTGTTCCACTACAGTTTTTTTCTCTCATGCACCCACTAATAGAATAAAGCTACTAGTACAAGATAATTACATTCCACCTCTCTTTTCCCACTCTCATTCATCATCTTCTCCTCTCTCTCTCTCTCTCTCTCTTAATACTTTTACTTCTATATACTATATAACTTCAATCAATTACTTAAGAAGAAGTATTCATCAATATCAAATTGATATGGAGCTTGGTTTGGATAGTAGAAAATTACAATTACAACCACAAAACTTGAAGCAAGAACACTTTCATGTGTTGGCTGTAGATGATAGTGTCATTGATAGGATGCTTCTAGAGAGGCTCCTTAGAGATTCTTCATGCAAAGGTAGTTAGGTTATACCAACATTTTTTCCGTACAATCTCCATTATTAGGATTATTTTTTTTAGTTTTAATTTTTAGAAAGCAAATAAATTGATACATAATTTTGTATAGTGAATTTGGTTAGTTAATTTTTTTTTTTGTGGTTAATTGTTAAAATAAACAGTTACCTGTGTGGACTCTGGAGATAAGGCTTTGAAATATCTTGGACTGAATATTGATGAAATTTCCTCAACAAAGTCTTCTATTTTAGAATCATCATCTCCTTCTCTTCCTCAACCATTGCAGTTGCAAGAGGTAATAATCTTAATTTTCTTCTTCCTCATCCTCAAAAGTTTTCAATTAAGATAGTTGAACTCGTGTTGTGTACAACATTTAATTAATTAGTTTTGTCCAGAAAAAAAGGTATATTTGCTAGCTTCAAAAACAAGTAAAGAAGAAAATTTGAGTATGCAAAATTCTAGTATGTGCTTATCTTGTTTGCAAACCCCATAGAATTAATAAAGCTAAGCTCAATTTTCATAATTAAATATCAACACATCCATTTTATCATGTTGACTAAGCTACTTTTTCTTTCTTAATTAAATATTCATTCAGTTAGGACTTAAGAGACACGCATTCTGCGTTTATTTCTTCTAATTTCTCCCTTACATTGTTGAAATTGTTAGCAGTATTATGCTGAGTGGGGATATTGAACTTTGGACCTCCTTATCAAATTACTTTCATTTCACATATATAATTGATTGATAAGGGTACGTGTTATATATGGATATGGAGATTTCTTTCTCCCAAACTTACCTTCATTAACAACATATATAGTTCCTCTTAAAAAAAAAAAAGTTAGGAAGGAAAATCTCATCAACAAATAATTAAAATAAAGCAACTTTATATGGAGTTGCCAATTTCTATTTCAGATCCTCCCTACCCTTCATCTAGGTCACGGATGCATATTATAATGTATCAAAATCAAAATGTACTACATATATGACATATGATACATGGTTAACAAACATAATTATATCAATAATGCACAATAACTATATACATATATATCCTCTCGTTTATAGGATTGACATTAAATCAGATTAGGAAAAAAAAAATACAATTCAATAGTAAATTAAATTAACTTTGTAGAAAAGTATAAACCTTTTCACAGCACTGTACGTACTCCTAATTATTGTTTTGATCCATGATCTCCACGCAAGAATATAGTGTCTGCTATTGTTGTACGTTCTTCTATTTTCTTTAAATCCCTCTTTTGTGAAAAAGGGTACGTACGGAAATGTTTTAGTATATATTTAATGAACATTAAATTGATCATGTGCAATATTTTGCAGGGAAACAAAGTGAATTTGATCATGACAGATTATTGCATGCCTGGGATGAGTGGCTATGATTTACTTAAAAGAGTCAAGGTCAAAATCTCATCTTTTCCCCGACATCTTCCCTAAATTCCCTCTCTCTTTTTAAACTTGAATAGGATGCATGCATCGCACTGAAAAAGATGCTAAACATTCTTTTCTTTTCTTTTCTCTGTCAGTCAATACATATAGTCACAATTTAAAGTTCACTAGCACTTTGCATAGGAATAAGAAAATTAATTTTACTTCAAGGCTGGTTTTGTTCTTTATCAAGTACTACTACTACTACTATATAGCTTTAGAGCTTAATTTTCACATCTTGTGGTTATAAAAAGCTTTACATTGTCACGGCTAATTATACGTGTGTGATTTAGAGATAGTTACGATTTTATTTTTATTTCATTTATTTTGAATGGCAACAAATATATAAATAAATAAAAGAAAGTTGCTTATGTGTAGTTATATATATTTTTTAACATCCAATTTTATTAGATATATGAGAAAAGTACAAAGAATACTTTACCGACAACTCGGAAGAATATAAGGGTTTTTGACCACTAAAACAAACACTCTAAATCAAGAATTGAGATATGAAAAAGGGTTTGAAAACTATTTAAAATACATACAAGGTCTCTTTTTTTTTTTTTTTATAGGGAAACCACCGATGTTACTTTGATGACATACATAATCTCTTCCACCTTCAAGTTCTTTGATAAAAAAATAACCTCATTATGACCCTGCCAAATCTTCTAAATTGTTGCATGTCATATTAAATTAAATATTTTCAGTGATTTTTATTCCACGAAAAATGATAAAAAATAATCATGAAGAGAGGCTATATTTTTGGATAATATCACTCCAACTATGATCCACTTAAAAATCAAATATCAAATTTTATCGACAGAATTAAATCTACAAAACAAATGACCCTTAACCTCATGTTTTCTCATACACCTTGGGTTACAATTAATTAAAGTTAAATATTTTTAATGATTTTGCGATTATTATTGATTAATATTGTAAAAAAAAAAACTTTAAACCATATATGAACTAAATCTATCTTCACATTTCTTGTGATAAATTAAATCCTAAAATTTTCGGTAGAAAGAGTAAGAAAGAAAATGGAAAAGTTTAGATTTCTGAATCTGAATTTGCTTTTGCTTTTTCTTTTCTTTTATCCATGTATCTATTCTTTTTTTGTTTTTCCATTAATTTTTTCTTCTTTTGACACTGCTTACTGCACTGCAGGGATCTTCTTGGAAAGATGTTCCAGTTGTGGTTATGTCATCAGAAAATGTACCTTCCAGAATTAGCATGTAAGTTTCTTTTTCTTTTTAAATTCATCATATATACTTACAACAATATTTATTTATTTCATCATCCTTTATTATATCCTAAATACTTTATCACATTAGAAGAGGAAAAAATGAAAGAAAAAAATGCATCATTTAATTTAATTAACAACTTAATTTTTTGCTAACAGGTGCTTGGAAGAAGGGGCAGAAGAGTTTCTAATGAAGCCTCTTCAGTTATCAGATTTGCAGAAACTTCAGCCATATTTCCTAAAATCCCTTGAAAATTCCTCTGATGAGCAAGAATCTGCTAACAGTTCCACTACCACGACAGACTCCGACGACGACAACGATCTCATCGACAGCAACAATAACAGTAATGATGATAACAGTAATAGTATCAGCAAAAGGAAGGCCATGTCTCCTGAGCCTCCAGAGAGATCAATGCCCAAAATGAAAGGGTTGGCGGTGGTGGTGTAAACATAAAAAAGTACAGATTAAGAGTGGTTGTTGCATGCATATTATTTAGTTGATTACTATGTTTCTATTTAATTTTGCTGTGAGCACGTACTAATATTATATTTCACTATTACAAGTTATAACTACCACTATCCACTTAAATTTATGTACGAATGTATGTGTAATCCTTTGCGTGCAATCTTTAAATTACTTTGGGACATAACTGACAACTTAAAAGGAACAACTATGATGAAGAATATATAACTTGAGGATCCAATTCTTAGTGCTAAGTCCTACATGGTGTTGTTTTTGTAAAGAATTATTTGAATTCTCTTTTCTCATCCATTGAACATTGTCCAAAAAGTATGGTTACTAAAAGGATCTTGGAATCTTGAACCTCCAATCATGAGGCTTTTTTCATGGTCACCATACTTCAATTTTTTCATTCTTGTGCGGCTTACTAATGCTCCATGTTGGATAAGATTCTTGGTTTTTCTCAAGAACATTAGAGGCAAAAAAAATCAATATCTTTGCTATTTCAAGGAGTATTGAAATTTCTCTTTTTATTGGATTTGATTATAACAAGACGGTCAGTCACATTGCTAGAGTTTCGTAGCTGTATACCAACTTAGGGATCAAATCCTTGTTGAAAGGGATCATATCTTTTTTGAAATATTAAAAACGGCAAAATATATTAAACCAAAGAGAGCACAAAAGGAAGCTAAGGGGGCGGATGGGATGACACATGGATACACACGATCTGCTGAGTCAACAAAGTCACACAATCATGCAGTCATGTTTCGATGAACATTCGATCAAAATTGGATGGTTCTGATTTGTTCTCAGATTTTAGGAATTAAACATTAAAAATAAAATCTATTTTTTTAACCATTCGATCAAGATCCGACGGCTATCAATGTCTTGACTGCGTGAATGCATGAAAAAAGCGACTGCATTGAATCCTATTTTATGGATACAACGACACCAATTGTTTCACCAAGCCCAAGCGGGATCAAAATATAACATCCACCCACGATACATAAAGAGAACTAATTCATGATCAAGCACATAAGAGGTTCAGCACACCATCCATAAAACAATGATAGGAACTCTACCAGAACTAGGAATCAATTCCAACTCAAGATCATAATTTACTCAACAAGGGTATGGCCGTTTGGAGATATTTTTAAAGAAGAAGACGTCCATTCTTATGACTCATGAGTGTGTTAGATGATTGAATTCAAAATTTTAAAGTTGGTTAGACTTAAGTTTGACAAAGTTCAACTTGGCCTATCCTATTTCCATTCCTAAGGTTATGTTTGGATTGGTGGAGAGTGGTGGAATGAAATGGAATGAATTAGTGGGATATGACCCTATTCCATTGTTTGATTTTGTAAAAAATGAATAGAATGGAATGGAATGTGAAGGAACCTATTCCATCCAATGCGGACATTTTTTTTCCTATCCTATTTTATCTACAAAAATACAAATCTACCATACTTTTTCAAAAAAATTCAAAAATACCCTACTTTTTAGATTTTTCTGCTAACACACAACTCCAAGTTGTGGGGGTACCCTAAAAGTTGCAAAAAAAATTGTCTTTATTATACCCCACAACTCGGGACTTTCTTTATTTTTTTTTAAATTTTTTTAATACCTCACAAGTCAAGATTGCAAGGTAGTTTCTTGTCTTTTTTTTTTAAAAAATTGTATACCCCACAACTCCAAGTTGTGAGGTACCTTAAGGTGGGACCCACTTCTGTCTCCCACATTTTTTTTCTATCAAAATTTTTATAATATGATAAAAAAAAACTTAATTGTAATAATAAACTAATAAAAATTATATAACAAATAAAATACAATAGTTTTCCAAAAAAAAATATTACAATAAAATCTACAATTATTATAAAAAATGTCCTGTTCCACACCTTCCTCTTGTGACTTGTCTTGGATCATTGCGACGCGGTTCGGGAGTTGTTTGACGGCGATTTCTTTTACAATGATTTACTTGAGGGTCATGTTGGGCTTCGTCATTGTTATCTGTAGTTAATTAAAAAAAAAAACTTAATTGGAATAGACTAATAAAAATTATATAACAAATAAAATTACAATAATTTTCTAAAAAAAATTACAATAAAATCTACAATAATTATTATTATTGTAGATTTTATTGTAATTTTTTTTAGAAAATTATTGTAATTTTATTTGTTATATAATTTTTATTAGTTTATTACAATTAAGTTTTTTCTTATTCTTTTTTTCATATTATAAAAATTTTGATAGAAAAAAAATGTGGGAGACAAAAGTGGGTCCCACCTTACGGTACCTTACAACTTGGAGTTGTCGGGTATTTAAATTTAAAAAAAAAACAAGAAACTACTTTGCAATTTTGACTTGGGTGGTATTAATTTTCTTTTAATAAAAATAAAGAAAGTACCCCACAACTTGGAGTTGTGGGGTATAATAAAGACAAAATATTTTGCAACTTTTAGGGTACCCCGCAACTTGGAGTTGTGTGGTACCAGAAAAATCTTAAAAGTAAGGTATTTTTGGAAATTTTTGAAAAAGTAGGGTAGATTTGTATTTTTGTGGATAAAGTAGGGTGGGAAAAAAAAATTTCTCCAATGCCACTCATTCCTTCAATTTTTCATTCCTCCCAATTTGGGGTGTATCCAATGGAATGGAACACATTAATAATAATATTACAACTTTATCCTTAGTATTTCTGTTTCATTACCTGCATGATTCTCTCAAATTGGTAGTGATTATTCTTTTCTTGATCTTAATTATATTGAAAACCACAAACAAGAGCACGAACAATGGTTTTGCGATTCGCGGTGGTTTTTTGGGAGGTTTTGTGAGTGCTGGTGTTGGCTTTTGTGGAGGTGCTAGTGGTGGTTTGTGGTGGGGGATTCGAATCTGGATCGAAGTATGAAACCAGAGCCGGATCTGGATCTTCAATGTTTTTTGGTTTGGGTGACCTTGGACAAGCTCTTTCCCTCTCTGTTTTCGGCTCTCTAACATATCTTATATGCCCCTCTCTCTAAGTGGTGGTCAGGTGGCAGTTCGCTGTTCTTTTTTGTTTGTGTGGAGGCGACGTGATGGTGGTGATAGGTGGTGGTGGTTGTGGTGAATGGGTGGTGGCTGGTGGTGGCCAAACAATAGTGGTCCATGGAGACTTGGTGGTGGTAAGGCGGTGGTGATCCGGTTCGCTACTGTTTCTGTTTGTGTGGTGGTGATACGTGGTGGTGGGTGGAGTGGAGGGGGTGATATGTGTGATTTGTTTTCGGCAGCTGTAGGTGTGGCGTTTTATTCCATTCATGATTAATCCTCCTTCAACAAACTCTCGGATCGTTTGTCGTCGTAAGGATCGTGATGGTTGTGGTTGTTCACGTCGGTGGTAGGGTGCTTCGAATTGTGCTTGTTTGGTGGCAGACTTTCTGGTTGTGTTGTGGTGGTGGTGGGGGTGGCTTAGCTTGAGGGATTGTGGGGTTGTATTGCTGAGATTTGGTGTCGGAGCGGTTTGCGGATGGGAGCGATATAAGGGGCTGGGTGTTTGTGGGGGTGATTCCTTTTGGAGCTGACTCTGTTGCTCGGGTCCTTGTTCGTCCTCACTAGCTCTCGTTTTTTTGTTGGGTTGTTAAGGTGTTTAAGGTGTTTGGAGGGTGCGTGTCCGTTGTGATGAGCCTTTTCCTTTTTTTGCTTGTTGTTTGCACCAATCGCACATCATGTCTATCGTCTTACATATTGTGTATTGGTGTCCGGTGGACCGGTTATTTTTGCTTCGAGATCGGAAGTTGGTGTCTAGCTGCAATCATGTTTTGACTTGATATGGTGTTCTCTAGTGTACCGGGGGCGAGGGTGCCCTGCTGATTTTGTTTTAAAGTCTGGTGGACCGATCACTTTTGATTCGAGATCGGGAGTCGATTCTTTGGCTTAAGTTGGTTTTTGGGCTTTTGTTTTGTGCTCTTTCGGTGGATCAGAGGACGGGAGGTTGTGGAAGCTGCATGTTCATTCGGTTAGGAGCTTTTCGAATGTGGCTCAGCTAGGGTGTTGTAGTCTGGGAGTTTTATTTTGAGGGGCGTTCTTTTGGGATGAGTAGTGACGATGGATGGTTGTGGATACCGTGTTTACAGTGTTTTGTTTCTGTTAAGGTGTCTGTCTTAGGTGGTGATGTGTTTTGATGGGTTTATCTTCAGGGGCTTTGTTTGGTGGTTATGGTGTACCGTCTATATGCGGCATCATTTGTATCTTGTTTCGTCCATACAATGCGTCTTGCGGGGATGATGTTTAATAATATTTGTTGATTTAAAAAAAAAAAAAAAAAAAAAAAAAAGCACGAACAATGCATTGTCTGCAAAATCCCAAAATGTGTGAACAACGCTCATAACATGGAGCAGAAAAACTATCCCAAGGCCTTTTAAAAGAACATGTCAAAATAACTAAATAATAACTACTGCATATTGATTAAATTGTTATTGCTTTTTTAACAAAAGGGTAAAATTAGAATAAAAAAATTATAACTCATTATGTTCCGTCCACTTTTTAAATAGTGGAATGAAAAATTAGTTCCGTTCTATCGTAAAATATCCAACAATGCAATGGAATCATTATTCCGTTCCATTCCGTTAGTTTTAAGTTATCCAAATTGAGCCTAATGCAACCTAACTTGTTGTTTATTGTTGCATTCAAATAACTTATTTGAAATAACTTTTAAGCCACAACAATAAATATCTTTTTCAAAAAAATTCACAACCCCATCAAGGGACAAAAAGAGATATATAGATACAAATGCAAATAAAATAAGTGTGCAAAATAATAGATTAATATATTTTGAAAGTTCCACTTTCATAAAGCCATTTTTCATCTAAATTTATTATACACATATGTAATATAGATATTTTTTTTACTATATGGAATATAGATAGAAAGGGCAAAGAAAGAGAAAAACAGTGATACAAAATATATTAATATAAGAAATTAAAAAGTCCAAAGAAATTTATACTCTCAATATCTTTTCCAATTTAAATAGTTCCACGTGCGACTTTTGAATACAATCTCATTACAAAGTGTACTTAGAGTGTTGTGAGCAATGCGATAGGATTATGGCTAGAGATTGAATCGTTGGAACCTCCAAATTATTATTGGTCTATTCAAATAACTTATTTGAAATAACTTTTAAGCCACAACTATAATTTTTATAAAATAAAAAATAAAAAAATCACAACCCCATCAAGGGACAAAAGGAGAGACTTATAGCTACAAACGCAAATAATAGATTAAGGAGGCAACTACGCTACCCATGAAAGAATGATGAGTAATTTACCCTAACCAATACACATTAGCCACATAAGCACATATTCATGAACTATCTTGACCCCACAAATAAATTGCTCATTTTTATTGGTTGGTGGGTAAATTATCCATCATTCTTCAAAGGTAATTTAGAAAAAATCATAGAGTAATAAATTTTGAAAGTTCTACTCTCATATAACCACTTATAAGCTCAATTTGCACACATAGATAAAAGATAAATAGAAAGGGCAAAGAAAGAGAGAAAGATCGTGAGACGAAATATATTAGTATAAGATGTAAAAAAACAGTCCATAGAAATTTATACTTTCAAAATATCTTTACAAAATTAATATTTTTTTTTTAACAAAATATATCTTTTTCAAAATTAAATATTGTTACATATGACTTTTGAATTGCAAAGTGTGCTTAAAGTGTCGTGAGCAATGTGATTGATTGAGTGAATAGATTCAAAAAATTTGGTTGTATAGAGCGAGTTGAGGGATAAATAATTTGTATTTAGATGTGATTGTGTAAAAATAAGTTGAACCATAAAATGATTGCAAAAAACAATTGCAGAATCAAAAGTTATAAATTCTTCCTTAAAAATAAAAAAAAAAAGCTATATATTCTATCTACTTGAGAATTGTGAGACAAAATCAATTACACTCAAAATCAACAAAACACTACAACAAAATCAAGCGGCATTAATTCATTTCCAATTCTACTCGAAAGCAACCAATTAATTAAGGGAACTTCTATGGTACGCTCACAAAGTGAGATGTATCGGTACTCTCGCTTCATGATTTTACAAATTAACGATCATTTTTCATGTAAGAAATAGCTATTTTTCAATATTTATATTTTATAGAACATTATTTCGTAAGAAAAAACATCATTTCATTGTTTATAAGAATCATAGTAATTTTTTTACATATTATCGTAAAAAATAATCAATGTTCTTAATCATGAGTGATAAAAATTCAAAAAAAATAAATTTTATTTCGTTGACACTTTTGATGAATAAGATTTAGTTATTATAATTATAATTGATAAAAAAAAAAATATTTTTCTTCAAAAACAACTCATTTAACTATTAATTTAAAGAGTGGATGTACCAGTACACTCAAATATATTGGATGTACCATAGAATTTGCCATTAATTAATTACTAATTCTACTCGAAAGCAACTAAATACGTAGAAACCTATTATAAAATTAGAATACATCTTGCCTCTTCCAAAGTAGAATCATACATTCAATCCGGCAAATCGTGTTCTAGTCTCGTAACCGGTGCAATAGGACGATGACTAATATGCACCACCAAACTGCTAATTTTATTTTTCAAAATGTTTTATTTTGTAATAATTATTATAGATCGTGTCTCTCTTCTCTGTAAAATTACAGTTTACCAATTTTATTTTATAGAAGATGGTAAGAATATGTTTAATCCTTCAGTAAAGTTCCGAGAGACTAGGTCCCCATTTTGATCACACCACGTCCTTTTTATTTAATTAGAAAAGAGAGCATGCAGGGTTTTCGAAACATGTATTCTTCTTCGATTTAACTTCTAAAACTAAAAACATAAACTAATTTTAACTCGGATAGAATTTTACGGAAACAAAAGTTCCAGTACTAAACTCCGCCAAAACTCACATTATTCAGTAATACATTAGAGTAAACCAAAAAGACAAAATGAAAAGCAAAAATAGATAGATTGGCACTAAGATTTCCTAACTTCTGATTCTGAGATACAAAAGAGTTGTAAAGCCCGCAGATGACTGTGTGCCTATATCTTCCAAGCGGAACTGTAAAAAGAATAAAAATATGAATGAGAAACTTAGAAAGAGTTTCGGATTAAGTCGGGTAACCAATAAATGAATCTAGGGAAAGTTACCTTTTCAAAGCTCATCTTTTGCTTGTTCTGCTTCTGGCTGAGCAGCAGCAGCTTTTGGTTGTTCTACTTCTTGATGAGCAGCACCAGTTTTATCCTTGTTCTTTTCAATGAATTCAATGATGTCTTCCTTTGTCCTACCGCCGTCATATTGTGATAGTTTTCCACTTGCTGACCTGAAGTACAAGGTTGGATATCCTTGGACTTCAAAGGTGTCGGTTGGGATATCATTGGCAGTTGCATCCTGGAAAGCGACACAATAAGCATAGAATAAAGTTAGCCAAATCAAAAAATAAAAGAAAAAGGATGATGTTATGATCATCAAAGGCTATAAAACAAGTCACATATCTCATCTTACCAGTTTTGCAATAACAACATCAGCATCACTTTGGAATGAGACAGCTACTTCATCCAAGATTGGAGCCAACTGTTTGCAGTGACCACACCATGGAGCATAAAACTCAATCAAAACTGCAAGTTATATAGTTTATGTCAGTAAATTATATTAGTCTTAACTCTGAATGATTAAGGCAAACAACTAATTAATAGAAGTCGTGAATGAGAGATGGTGATCTCCGTATGGTAATTACTGCCACATAATGGTATCCGAAAAACATTTTACTTTCCATGTGTAATTTATGCTATATACATGATCACAAGTTTGTAATAGTAACAGCATCAAAGAAACATGTTACGAACTTCCATAGAACATATACAAGAAGTGCATAAATCTTTAGCTTTACAAAAAAGCGATTCTGGTTTTGAATTTTGACAATCTTTACATGAATGCATTATCTAATCATCTCAAATATATTTGTCAAACTCTTTCACATGCAGGGAACAAAAATATTTTGAAAAATCATATGTTGTTTGAACACAATGAATACCAAAATCTATTAGAATAAAGCCAAAAATAAAAGGGAATAATTTAATACCATTCTTCCCAGACTTGAAAACTATGTCCTCAAGAGTTTGCCCAACCACTACTTTAACAGGCTCGTTGTTAGTTTCAGGAATAGGTTCAGACTTGACAAATGGCTCAACCTTACCATCCTGAAAAGAAAATATGATATATTTAAAATCTTCAAGACTAACAACAGAAGTAAAGGTACCAACTTAAAGAAGTCAAAGGAAATAAGCTACTAAGAGAAATGAGCTAATACCTTGTATGCCTTCAACCAAGTTGGGAGTTGATCAAGTTCCAAATTGGGTTTGAAAAATTTCTTGCCATCATTATGCTGAATAATAATTAGAGGTACTTGGTCTTCCTTCAGTCCAAAATACTGCAAAGAAAAGTCATTGACATTGACAATGTCAAATATTAATATTAAGCAAAGAATAACTTGAAAATATCTAAATATTAAATACTTTGATTTGATACAAACCTGGAAGGCACCTTGGCTAGACTCAACATCTCCAACAAGAAAGCTAACTCCCTGTTGTTTGTATTGCTCAGCAATTTCATGGTATTTTGATTTGAAAGATTCAGCTCCTTCGGCAGTAAAGTTGATGAACAACATAGCCTGCCAATTTTATAACCTTAATTTAGATTTACAGGATAACATGGGTGAAAAACAAAGGCAAAGGAAACATTGTGTGTTTCGACCAGGAAATGTAGCAAAAGCAAGCAAGGTTCGCAAAATGCTTTGAGACACAAAATGGTAAACTAAAGGCACATGTATCAACAATATGCTTCTATAAATTAATAACAAAGATGAATCATAAAAATAACTTAAATAGCACATTACCTTTGCGTTGGGAGTGTTAAAGAATTTGACAACAAAAGGGTGATTGCTAGGTTCATTGTTGAAGACAGTCACAATTGGGATACTGGATTCTTCAATGAATTTCTCTAGAGCTTCAACATTGAAATCCTACGAGCATGAAACAATTTTAAACACCAAACAAAAAAAAAAACTAAAACATGTAACATGGAACAGTCAAGCTGCAGAAATCAGAAATACCTTTGAGTCCACAGAGAGCTCGTCAAATGGCTTAAACAACCTAACCACAGGCCCAGACACTGATGAGTCTCCCTTTGGAAGGTGTTTGGCATTCAAAGTGTGACCAAAGTCATAGTCAGAACGCAACTTCTCTGCTAATGCAATGAAGTTATCGTACTCCTCTCCAGAAAATTTAGGGAAAACTCCGACCTGTAAACATTGAAAGATAATATTAAGAGTTTAATTTTCATGCATCGCATTTTATAAGATTTAACGGTATATATGAATTAAATTCTAAGATTTAACTACAATGGGTGGATACTTACAATAACAACTTTGTTGTCACCAACAAAAGCAGTAGCATCATCAGCAGATTTAATTTCTGTTGATGCAGGGCCACTTTGCTTCTTCAAATACTCAACGATACCATCAGCTTCACGGGGACCTTTGTATTCTTGAATGTTCTTTCCACCATTCCTAAAAATCTTAATGGTTGGGAATCCCTTAACATCATTTTCCGATGCGAGGTCTTTGTTGTGCTCCTCATTGGCATCAACTTTAGCCAAAACAACTGGTGGCTCGTGAGTGCTCAAGATAGAAGCAGCCTTCTCATACTGCAGATATAAACATAACAAAAAATCAGCATCAGCATAAAATTCCTTCATTTTTTAACCAAAATAATTAAAGAAAATAAAGGAAAACAAATCACCTCTGGGGCTAGCTTCTTACAGTGTCCACACCTAGAAAGATAAAAAAAAAACAAAATCAAATTAACAATTATAAGATAAAAGCAATGCAATAATATTCATAACAATTGGTCAAAATGAAAACTGGATTTAATCACATTCTATTACAGAAATATTAACAGCCTTAATCAGGTGCATGCAACAAATACAAGCTGAATAAAAAAAAATTGACAAAAATCTAAAAATAATTTTAAGAAGACATTTTCAACTATGAAACACAAACACATGCACCAATAACAATTTGAGAAAATGACATAATTCAATGTAATAACATTTGTTAGTAGTATCAGGGTGTCGTGTGTCAGAACACTGACAACACAGGACACCTGACAGGCCATCGACATAAGATCATAAGTGTAGTGCTACAGGGATTAGCAAGTCTACCAAAGGATTATCTCTAATCGTTGAAATTAGTACAGAAAACGAAAACTAATAATAATTAGACCTAATTTAGCATAATTACCAATTTCTAACATAAAATTAGCAAAATTAAGATCTAAAACACAATAAAAGCAAATAAAACAGATCAGAACAACAATTGATGAATCGAACATTAACAAAAACAAAAAACAACATAAAAAACAGGAGAATCGAAACATACCAAGGTGCGTAGAATTCAACGACGATGAAATCGTGCTTCTTAACAGTATCATGGAAATTAGTGTTATCCAATGTAAGAACAAATTCCTTAGCGTCAGTTGATGATTCCTCAGCGAAGATCTGAGAAGGAACCAACGCAAGAAGAGAAAACAATAAACCAAAAATCGAAACGTTTTTCGCCATTGTTGGTGTTGAAAGAATGTTAAGGATTTGGGAGATTCTAACAATTGAGATGGGTTTATAGTGTGTGAGAAAGTAGTACAAGTAACACACACAAAAACTAACACTGTTCAAGACACGTGATAAGTGAGCAATTCACGTGAGTAATCGTTTTTTAAGATATTTTTGGTGTTTGTGTGTTCTGGTTTTGTACAATCAACGAATCTCTAGTCTCCACGTTGGCATGTGTATTACGTGGCTTTAGCTCATAGGGTACATTCTTGTCATATGAACGTTTTTCGTTTTTTTTTTTGTTTAGTTTTTGTTTGGAGTAGTAATTGTTTTTTTTTTTTTTGGGTCAAACCTTGGTGTTAATTTTATGATTTTATCCTTCTTTTGGGAAAAGTTAATTAATTTTTTAGGGATTAATTTATTGTAAGCTGTTTTTTTTCTACAAAATTAATAATAAGCTTATAAACTACTTGACCGAATTCCTTTTTTTGCTAAAGTAAATACCATAAAAACTATTTGACCGAAATATCTTCTTATCTTCTTATATATTAAAGTTAACAAGTAAGCCCTAATTTTAACCTAAACCCTATTGCATAATTTTACTGTTTTAACCCTAATGTTCACACCTAATCTCCTATTTTCATGAACAATCCTAATGCTCTCTCCTAATCTTCTTATATATTAAAGTTAACAAGTAGGCCCTAATTTTAACCTAAATCCTATTGCATAATTTTACTGTTTTAACCCTAATGTTCACACCTAATCTCCTATTTTCATGAACAATCTTCTTATATATTAAAGTTAACATGTAAGCCCTAATTTTAACCTAAACCCTATCTTCTTATATATTAAAGTTAACAAGTAAGCCCTAATTTTAACCTAAATCCTATTGCATAATTTTACTGTTTTAACCCTAATGTTCACACCTAATCTCCTATTTTCATGAACAATCTTCTTATATATTAAAGTTAACGTGTAAGCCCTAATTTTAACCTAAACCCTATTGCATAATTTTACTGTTTTAACCCTAATGTTCACACCTAATCTCCTATTTTCATGAACAATCCTAATGCTCTCTCCTAATCTTCTTATCTTCTTATATATTAAAGTTAACAAGTAAGCCCTAATTTTAACCTAAGCCCTATTGCATAATTTTACTGTTTTAACCCTAATCTTCTTATTATATATTAAAGTTAACAAGTAAGCCCTAATTTTAACCTAAACCCTATTGCATAATTTTACTGTTTTAACCCTAATGTTCACACCTAATCTCCTATTTTCATGAACAATCCTATTGCTCTCACCTAATCTTCTTATATATTAAAGGTAACCCGTAAGCCCTAATTTTAACCTAAACCCTATTGCATAATTTTACCGTTTTAACCCGAATGCTCACACCTAATCTTATATTTTCATGAACAACTCTAATGCTCACACCTAATCTCATATTTTCATGAGCCCTAATTTTAACCTAAACCCTGTTGCATAATTTTACCGTTTTAACCCTAATGCTCACACCTAATCTTATATTTTCATGAACAACCCTAATGCTCACACCTAATCTCATATTTTCATGAGCCCTAATTTTAACCTAAACCCTGTTGCATAATTTTACCGTTTTAACCCTAATGCTCACACCTAATCTTCTATTTTCATGAATAACGCTAATGCTCACACCTAATCTCCTATTTTCATGAACAAAGCAAATCGGCATCGCTTTATTTCCCCTATTTCTTCAAAACAAATCGCCCTATTTCTTCAACAAAACAAATCGCCCTATTGGAATAAAAGGGTTTTGAAAGATTATAGCAACATTTTTTTTTGTTAATATTACATTTTTCATCCAAATTAGAACTGAACTCTCTTTGTTAAATATTTACCACAAAATGCACCTGAATTTTGCAATCTATTTAAACAGGTGGAAGAAACATTTCAACAAACAGTTAAAGGGTATCATTTACGGTAAAGACCAAATATTCGATAAAAGGAAAATTATTTAAATAAAACATTTTACATGTTGAGTTTAAGAATGAACTATTTTTAGGTACATAATATAATTTTTACAAAAGAATGAAGTAAAATTTTTTCAAAAAAAGAAAAGAAAAATATGAAGTAACATACCAATAATATAATATTGACATATAATTTTAACAAAAGAATGAAGTACCACACGATTGATAAAAATTAATATTTTTTTGGTGAATAAGCGTGGTGTCTGAGGTTCGAATTCCAACATCTGCATATATTTGGGACCACATATTTCATTCTCTTTGATATGCATTGAGATTTGTTTTTGTTTACTATATCTACAATGTATATGACCCGTGCGGCAGCACGGGTGGAAAGTCTAGTAATTATAATGGATGGATACTCTACTAAAAAATTAATGGATGCTTTCTTTTTGACGGGTATTTTTCTTCAATAACTTTTTTTAAATTGAAAGGATAACAATTTTCTTGAATAACTTTTCTTCAAAAAAAAACAATTTTCTTGAATAACTTCTAATGGATACTTGATAGTAAATGAATTATTATGGTTAAAAAAGCGAAAGAGGAAAAATTATTATTTAAAGTAAAACTAACGATAATTTTTCAAGCGTCTTTAATAGAATTTCAATATCTTTCGTAAGGTTATATTGTAAAACTCATATCATGAATTGACAACTAATTACAAGATGATTTTAATAATGAAATGGTTGGTGAATAAAATTTTAATTATTTGATAAAATTGAAAAATATAGATGTAATCAAAGAACATTTTTTTTAATAATTATAACTTTTTTTTTGTAATAGGATAATCTTTTTTCCTGGAAAAGAATAGAACAAGTATAAACTTCTTTAATGATATTAAAAAGACATTTGTAAATAATTTTGAATTAATATATAAATTTTTTCTGATGTTAAACTTTGAAGTTTTTTTCTTAATAATTATATTTATTTGTTATTATTAAAATGTATTTGTTAGGTTTATTAGAGATCCTCTCCATTTTTTTTAAAAGAAATGGAGTACCCACTATCATAGTTTTAAATGGTGATGTCCATTTATTGGATTTGTGTCTTAAGGCATTCTTTAAGGATTTTCAATGAAAAATGTTTATTAAAAAAGTTAAATAATTTAATTTTTAATGCATTAAATTCATCATTTTTTATAAAAAAAAAATCTATTATTTAAGATTGATAAAACGTATTCTTAGGACACTTGTTAACATTTTTAATTAGAAGTGGTTCAACCCGAGTGGTTAATATACTAACCTCCACCTAAGGTTAATTGTTAAAAAAAAAAAGTTTTAATTATTAGATGAAATAATTTTTTATCAGATTTTATTTTTCTTCCGATGGAATTTCGGATTACCCCATATTCATTTTCTTTCAAAATCGAATTGTTAAAAAAAAATTGAATTGAATGTTGAAAAAAAATCACCTACAGGAATCCTAATTCTTATGAGGGGGCTCAAAGTTTAAAGTTAGGTAAACATTTAATTAGAAACCAGTTAAATAAAACATTTAATTAGAATTTTTCTTACTTTCTCTTCTCTCCTTCTCAAACCATAGTCGTCACCATTTTCTTCTTCTTCTTTTCAGATGGTGATTTAGTGTCAATTTTGACCCAAAAATCACCCATTCGAATTGTTTTTCCTTCTATCCTCCTAATTGAATAAGTGATTTCACATATTTTCTGTTTTCTTTCGTTTGTTTTTGTGATTTCGTCGTCTCTGAACAACTCCGTTTGTTTTGATTTACCGTCTTTGCGCGGTGTGTTTTTGATTTCCCATCTTAGTGCGGTGTTTATTTGATTCAGGTTGAAAGATTAGCTTTGAGCAAGTGCAGATTCAATCAATGACAATGACTTTGACGTCGTCAACGTTGCAGATCCGGAGACATGAGTATTCCGGAGACATGAATATAGTCAAATTAGTCATATTTGTAGGGATATGTACGTTGCCGTTTTATGCTATTAACATGGATGTTGTGAGTTTGATCACAGATTCATCCTTTTTGTTTTTAGCGAATTTGGATTTGTATTGTATCGATATACTCTATCAATTTGAATGAATAAATATCGTTTATTTTTGTCCAAAAAAAAGTGATTGACGGACTTTTAAATAATCAATAAATGGAAATTGATATTTGATTTTGATATAACAAAATTGTAACTTCCAATTGAAAATCAATAATTACGAATAAACCGATTAATTGAATTATCAAAGTTTGATATATAATTAACGTTTGAATCATGTGATAAATGTATGGCTTAACTTCCCCTAAATAAAATGTATGGCTTAACTATGCTGTTTTTGTTTTGTCAAAAAACAAACTATGCTTTTTTTTTTTTCCTTCAAAAAAGACTATGATGTTTTCCTTTACTACTACTATAATGTTCCCTTAAAAAAAACAATATTTTTAAGAGGAAAAATATAACAATTTGTTTAAATAAAAAATTTCTTGAACCTATTTATGTGACCCAAACAACTACTTATCTTAGGTTAGCCGATGAAAATGCATGTATATGTTGGATGTGCAATTGCCCATCAAACATGTTTTGGAGTTCAATTTCAAGAGTAGCTCTAGCTCTAAAAGATGGCTATATAATTATAGAGTTGGCGCTGGTGATTCCCTATTTTGGTACTCTTCTACTCTCTTTGGAGTATAAATTTGGTTAACTTTATAATTTGGTTGATTATGTCCACACTAGTGATACTCAACTTCAAATCAATTGGACCTCTATAAGGATATGCAAATGATTTATATTTTTCTATTACTGGATGGTAAATGAAACTTTACATGTCTTTATACTATTTATTTATTTTTTTTAAAAAATGTCTTTATAATATTTTTTATAACAGCCATGTCTTTATACTATTGTGCCAGCTTCGGGTATTTTAGAAGATTCTTTCCATGTAAACAATAGGATATTCCTGATGCTTTCATAAGGATTGTGATACGGGGGAGTTACCTTGGAAGAAAATTATAGTGCTAAAACAGGATATCCTTGGTTGATTGAACAATATATGGTATCGAGTATGATAATGCTTTGAATTGGCTTTGGATTTGGAAATTAAAGACACGAGAGAAGTTCCTCGTTTGGCTTATGTCACAACTCACCAATCAATTAATCCCACTTCACAACTCTTTTTTTAGGGACACTTTACAATTCTTGTATCAATACACAATCAAATATTTGTCCTAGGCGTAAGAAGATTAACAATGTGAAACTTCAATATACACCCTTATGTTTAATTTGGGTCTTAGTCCAATCTCCACGTCACAATCCTTAATCCCGTTTTGATATCAAATAGTTTTTCAGATTTTAAGTCTATTTAATAAACAAAATGGTTAATAGACTTTTATCCCATGTCATATATGCGAAATTTGGTTTATTCCTTATAAAAAAAATTGGAGATCCCTTTGTAATTTAAAGATTCTTTTATTTTGGATCCTTGGTGCATATGATTCTGCATTTTCGCTGATGTGGCAGGGGTAAACCAAATTTCGCTTATATGTCAGGGGGTAAAAGTCTATTAACCCATAAATTTCTGCACAGTCATATGCACTGAGGGTACAAAACTAAATAATCTTAAATTACAAGGGGGATCTCCAAAAAAAAAAGTTACAGAGGATAAACCAAATTTCGCATATATGACAAGGGGATAAAAAGTCTATTAACCTAAGCAAAATGTAGATCAGATCAACCCATTTAAATTTAAATTCTATTTCATTTAGTTTCTCCTATATTATACATAATTATAAAAACATAAATTTATCTAAAATATTCCTTCAAAAAATATATCTAAAATTTCATACACAACCGCTAATAAGAAATATGATTCAATCAAATTTCACAACCATCGCCATTGCTTCAAATAATCAAGTATCTTCAAAGTCTTTCAAGAATCAAACTTGCACAACTTTCTTAAACATTTGTAATTTCATCACCTGTAAACGGGCTTTCGTCTTCAAATATATGGAGAAAAAAAAAGAGTTAAGATACCATGTTAGAATATCATATTAACTTAAAAACACAATAAACAAATTGTTGAAATATTTTGTTACACAAAAGATCCCATGAGTAGATAATGCTCCGTCAGTTCCTATTTAAGTGTCACTTTAAGAGAAAAATTTTGTTCATATTTAACTTTCATTTTCAAAGTTCAATGCAACAATAAATGTTGTTTTACCGACATTACCCTTAGTTATTTATTGCGGAGAGAGAAATATATGAAATAAGATATTAAATGACTAAGGTTATTATAGTAAAAGTACTAATTATTGTATAAGAAAAAGTAACATTTATTGAGTGTCTTGGTTTGTGTAAAATATCAAAAAGTAACACTTAAAAAGGAACGGAGGTAGTACCATCTAATACATTCTTCAACATTGTCTTTGGCACTATAATTGTCATAAATATAAAATTATAGCGGGCGAAAATTATACATACAAAACTTATAAATTCTATATGAATTTCTTTATATGAAATGTTTTACTTACTATGAAAATGTCCTACATTGGCTTTTCTCAAACCACTCAACTTATCATATCCCATTGTAGCTCTACAATAATAAAATATATTTATTAAAATTGTCTTGTAAAACCTCATAATTAAGTTACATGCAAGGTAAACACTTACGAATTAACAAAATGTTTGACATCTTTCCTTGGGTAGGTTGTGTATTCTTCTCGCTTTGTGAAGGAGCCGATGGATTATCCATGAGTGTGTTAACTCTTTTTGGTAGGTTAAGTATTGAGTAAATAGGTAATTATCCTCTTGAAATTGTAAGTTTTGTCAATTACCCTTTCTAAAATTAACAAAACTTCAATTACCCTCCTGAAATTGCACAACGTTAATCAATTTACCCCCTCCGTCAAATTTTTCTGTTAGTGACGTTTTGCAAATACCCTCCTGAAGTTTTGCACTTATGTGCAAAATACCCCTTGAATTTGAATTTTTTTTCCTTCTTTCTTATCCTTAAAAGTGGCTGCATTATCACTGAATTGTAAAACATATTAGCTATGTTTTGACGGTACACAATACACATTGGTGTTTACTGCTCTCCATTCATAATAAATTAACAGAATTCTCAATAACAGGTGAAGTACAAAAGTTGGTGTTTACTTGTTCTCATGCATGAGTACAAACAAGAAAATTATTTTGGTCTGGATCGATAGTAGCATCAGAATAATATACAGTATGTTGCCATTAGCTTATTCAGCGGTCTGAAAATACTAATATACAGTGCTGCAAGAAACTTTCCTTAAGAAGATGTTATGTTTTAAAACTAAGCTGAACTAAATATGTACTTAATAGAGATGTATGGGGGAAGAACAAAACTTAGAGAGCTGAAATAAAAGCAAAGCTATAAATAAAAACTTAGCTAATGTTGGAATAAATAAATGCATTTATGTTTGTTTTGTAAATATTCTTGAGTTGTGAACATTATTGTAGGATTTACCAATATGCTCTATAATTCAGTGATAAAACTTGAAAAAATATAAATTTTCAAGTTCATGAGGCATTTTGTACATAAATGCAAAACTTCAGGGGGGATATTTGCAAAATGTCATGTTAACTAACATAAGAATTTGACGGAAGGGTAAATTGATTAACGTTGTGTAATTTCAGGGGGTAATCGAAGTTTTGTTAATTTCAGGGGGATAATTGACGAAACTTATAATTTCAAGAGGATAATTATCTATTTACTCGTTAAGTATTCTTCTTGATCCGTGGAGGAGTTGATGGATCACCCATGAATCTATATAAAAAATATAATAATAGTCAATACCAATTTGAAATAATGAATAAAACGTGTTAAGAATCAAAGTAAAATTTATTGATAAAAAAAAATGTTACCGTATATGAATAGAAGTATTTCCTAATATTTTCATGTTTGAATATTTTCCCATATCCCTTCGTGATGATCATCATGTGCGGCGTACACATCGTCCATTACAGTTTGCTCAACAAAAGTATGTATCCCTTGAGAGAAAGAAGAAGTCTTAAAATCTAGGGTATCTTGACTTTCATTAGGTTCATGTATATTTTTACCTTGGAGAATCACTATTGCACTTTTCACATTTGAAGAGTAACCTTGTGGCACTTTTATGTCTTGTAAACACTCACAAAAGCTTCTTATCTAATTTTTTGACAAGTATGACAAGCTGGAGGCAAATATGTTTGGTTACCATCTCAACCATATCTAGACGAGCATTCAAACCATGTTGTGTTTTGCCCTGAATGTTGATAAGTGTTTCGATAACACTATGACAAACATTTTTTCCGACATGCATCACATCGATCGACACAATGTCTGACATATAGACTACAACAATAAGGAAGATCAAATAACACATACCTCTTCTTCAATATTTGTTTTCAATGGACTTTTTTGGGTTCTTCCCAAACATAAAATTGACATCTTTCTTTCAAATGTTGATAAACTTGCGCTTCAGTTAAGACTTTTGCAACAATTTCATTTCATGGGTGTCCATTAATGCTTTTCTCAACCTACAACATGGGTGGTTCATTTTGAGAAATTTATGATGTCCAAGGTAAATTGTCTTCCTTCCATCTGTTCAATTGTTGGTAGCAAGTGTGCTCTTCACATATAGAACTTACTTTAATTGTGCAAGTTCCCATATGTGGAAAATCGTTGAAAAACTTCACGAGAATGTGCATCAAACACATCAACATCTTCAATCAAACTTATGTTTCTGTACATATTCATTCCATATGTAGCAAGTCCAAGCCTAAGGTATCTCACCTCTTTTCCAAAAATCCGGATATAAATCATCAATTTTCTTCCATTGCAAAGTATCTTACTTAGTCCTCTCTCAGGTTAATAAATATCTTCGGGGTAATGAGAACAAAAAAACAGGACTAAGTGTACTTCCTATTTAGCATCAATCATCGTCGTCCCTCCACAAACTAGAGAGTATGGCAGATAAATTAGTTCGATCAACCACAGTTGAGAGCATTAAAAGCATTTTACTTACGTAACTTATTTAATATAATCTGATACAACCTGCTAGCTCAGTAAGATCAGCGATACACTCTTCGAATAAGTGCAAACTCCTTGAATTATGAAATGGGAGTAGTAAAATTTCTTGAGGGAAAAAAGAGAACCTTATTGATATTCATCATACTCAATGGTTCACAAGTACATTGTATTTGAAGCAATGGTTTACTTCTGATAGAATAACTCGCGAGGTCATAAAAATAAAAACAAAAAAATAAAAAAATAAAAGAATAACAACTTGCAAGAATTGTGGAAATGAAATAACAAGAGATTGAAAAGAATGGTAATGACTTTGCTTGTTCCAAGTTCTCAAGTTCAGCAGTCATGTTGAGCCTTTCTGCAGTGTCTTTGAGGGTCATATCACTCCCCTCCCTTTCCAAACTAACCTTGTCATCAGGGTTGTGATAAACCCGAGCCTTGAGCCGTTCTGTATCATCAGTAGAGAGATACAGTGCACCTGGCTATTCCATTTCCTCTCCATATCTTAATGTTCACTTCCAAGGTTGAGACGATAATGCTTAAGGTGACTGAAACACAGCTTAATGTTCATTTCCAAGGTTGAGACAATAATAATTAACATGGATTGTCGCTGGTCGGATTGAAAAGCTGAAGGTGGTACTCTCGCAGGGAAATCCTGGTCAACAACGTCATCTGCTCTTGCAAAGGAAGATCCAAGGAAAGAATTGGTCTGGCTAACCTAAAGTTTTTTCTTATGTCCAAACAATATCAAATTGGGTTAATTATGTTTTTGGTCTCTATAAATATGTCAACTTTCCGTTTTAGTCTTATATTTTAAATAAATAGTTGTATTTTTTAATGAAATTGTGCAGAAGTATATATTTTAATATTGTAAAAATCACTCCAAAAAAAAAATAGATTTTTTTAACCAAATATGAATTTTTTACCAAAAAAAATATAAAAATTCATATTTAATTCATGTTTTGGTAAAAAATTCTAATTTTTTTGGGAAAAATCTTATAATATTATACATTTTTCTGCAAAATTTTATTTAAAAATGTGAATTCTACATATGAGTTTACTTTAAAGGAAGAACCAAAAGTAATGATTAAAAATTTTATAGAGATTAAAAGTTGAAGAAAAATTTTAGAGAGACTAAAACGAAAAATTGGTATATATATATAGGGATCAAAAAGATATTTAACCCTATCAAATCATGTTTAGAATAGAGTTTTCTTCTTAACCCTTCGGTTTTTCAGTTAAAAAACGGTCTGACTAATCTAAAACCAAGAAGTAAATAAAGTCTAAACTAAACATTTTGTTCTAATTAGAAGTCTAACTCGGATACTAATATCCAGAGAATTCTTGTGAAATTATTGCACTGCAATAATTCAAGAAAAGTAGTCCCATCATCCCATGTATTGTAGTTGAATCTAAACGAGTACACCACAATTTAATGTGGGGTAAACCATTTTTCCTGAATAGAGTTGGGTATGATCAGGAGAAAGAAGTAATAGAGAGGAGGGTAGAAATCAAAACTGCAGGAAAATAAAGTGTATTTCAATTCACTAGATCGTTATTGAACTTCTATTAAAATCCCTTGCTTCCTCCTACTAAGATCCTACTACTCCTAGACATATTAAACAGCATATACAATCACCTACAATCAAATCAATAAATGAATTATTCTGTACAAAATTTTGCCTAACTGTAGATTGGGTGTTACAGGAGCTGAATTCAAGATAACCATGTCCTGACGTTTACACACCCAAAGCTTTAGTTGCTGAAACTTGATCTAATCAAACCTCTTCAGAGAGTTTTAAGAGGTTCTTTCCTACATACCAAGATTAACTCTAGCTGCAAAATTGGTGGTTAGTTCTAAATCTTCCATGTTCTCTACGAGGCTGCAGCATTTTGAAGTCTGACTTCCTCATGAGCTTTCACCACCTCTGAAGTGAAACTTTCTAAGGTCTTAAAAATGGGAACCAAACCAGTTTGTAAACTATTAGAAGCTGCATCACGGACAAGCCTAATGGCTTCCTTATGTTTGGCCCTCTCATCATGCAATCTCTTCTTCATAGAATCTAAATCCACCTTTAGATCATCCAGTGGCGAAACACCACTATCAGAATTGAACTTCGACAATGAATTCTTCCCTGAAACTTTGTCATGCTCGTGTTTTGAGGCTCCCATTTCGGTGCGCAAAGCTTTAAGTTGTTTCTCAAAATCCTTTGTTAGATACTCTGCCCTGATTTTCCGCCTTTGTTCCTCATCTTGTCTCTCCCATAGCTCATGCAGCTTTTGAGCAAATTCGCCCATAGCATCTGCCACCCCTCTTTCTGAAATTCTATTCATTGCTTGCTGCCAATCATTGCAGATAATGAAAGCTTGTGGAGCTCCAATCCGACTTGGAGAGTAAGGGACAACACCATCATCTGTTTCTTCAGGTTCATCATGAAGGCACCTTCTGAGCCACCCATTCAAATTTTCAACATAAGATTTTTGAGTCCTGACCCAATTGTTGAACTGTGTGCACCAATTCAGAAGCTCCCTTTCGAGTTCTATAATGGCTTTCAAACCTTCATCTCTTTGCAAACCAGTGTTTAATTTGAGAGATTGAGTTTTACTCTCCATGATAGCCTGGAACTGTTTCTGGTGGCATTGGAACATGAATTTCCACATTCTTATCAATCTGCTGACAAAAAATACATTTCATTACACTTATGAACAACATAATGCTATTAATATATGCTGATGTCTATGTGTCTATCAAATCTATGACTTCCAACTCCATAAAAACACTCAACCGTGTAGGAAAAACAACAAATTTTGCCATCCCAAAACCAAAAATGATGATAATTATTAATCATGAAGATTTAAGGGTGCCTTCAGCCACTTCCCACATAATGTGAGATAAACGCCGAAGCCTCTCATCAATCTCTCGAGGTATAATTGGAATCAATGTCATCCCTCTATACCACGTGACCATCTATTCTCAGCATCTTATAAAGGCAGGCAGGCTCCTACATTATCATTAATAGTGACAACAAGGCATCTAACTTGCAAAATCAAACATTCCATTAGGGATTTCTGATTCATAGATGGGCATACGAGTGACATTAATGAACTAGTTGACTTTGGAGGGACAAAACTGTCAACTAAAGCATTTTTGGAGGATCAAACTATTGCAAATTTGCACCAATAAAATGGAATTGGATAGCTAACTTTCATCAAAATTCCTAGAGACTTCAAATCAAGGCTATCAATAATGTGAAACCTTGAATTTGGATTTGGATTTGGTGGCTCTTGTGAAATTTAAAAACATTAACACATCATTACCCCTTTCAGTCTAATCCTTTTAGACGAGAAGAAGAGATCTTGTCAAACAGATTGCACTGTTTGACATGATATTAAAAAAAAAAAAAGCCCTTACCTGAAAAATTTCTACTCATAAGAGATGAATATTAACATAGTAGTGAAGAAATGAAGCAATTTCATACCCATTAATTAATGCTGCAAGCTGAGGCTGTAATTCTTCATCCCTTAGTTTATGTATCCTCCCTGATATAGTTTCAACACTTTTGATGCAAATGTTTATCTTTGTAAGCAACTTTCTTATTAATGACTCAGCAGCATCAATTTTAGTAGCTTCGGCTCCACGATTATCCAATGCTTTCAATCTCTTGCATTGCTTCTCATAAATAGCTCTTAACCTCTCTTCATCCTGAGAACAGCGTTAAATACAAATACAAATAAGAACAATTTGAAAGGAACCGTTCAATATTTACTAATTTATTAATACAAGCAGTTTGTCATATAAAAAAACAAGGGTTAATAGTGTTTTTCACCCCTGTAATATATGTCATTTTCGGTTTTCGCCCCTACAAAATTTTTGATTTGATTTGCACCCTCGTAAAATTTTTATTTTCCGGAAAACACCCCTAATAGGTCATTTTCAGAATTTTTTTTCAAGAAATTTTGGTTTTTGAATGGCCTATTAAGGGTGTTTTTCGGAAAATAAAAATTTTACGAGATTGCAAATCAAACCGAAAATTTTATAAGGGCGAAAACCAGAAATGACATATATTACAGGGGTGAAAAGCACTATTAACCCAAAAAACAATGCTGATTATGCAGGACATATTGATCATGAGAGAGTACATGTTATTGATTTATGAAGATCCAATTTATATCATCTCTCAAACAACATAAATGTATAAAGGGAAACTATGTATAGGAATTTCAGAAGCCTTCGTCCCCTAAAAGAAGGATACACGGTAAATCAGCTAGATGGATATCAAATTATCAATCGCTCCAACGTTATCTAATTTCATGAACAATTTCTGCTAAAGAATCCTAACATTTAACTAATTTCAAAGCATTCATATTTACACCTTAACTTCCTTGTATAATTTCTTTTCCCATGCATAAAGTAACTAATTTCAAAGCATTCATATTCTTACCTTAACTTCCTTGTATAATTTCTTTTCCCATGCATAAAGTTTCTCCAATGTAGATGAAAGGTTTATCGGATTTGATATCAACTCTTTCTCAGGCTCCCCACAGTATGCTTTGGCCAATTTCATTGTCCTAGAAGAAAATTGTATTGGCGGACCAGATGGAGGATGCGAAGGTGGCTTGGAAGGTGCTAACATCTCTAATATCCTTGAATAGATAACTGCATAAAAGCACATAGCAAGACATTAAACCTGTAAACAGTAATATTTACATCATTTACTTGATTAATATTTCAAACCTGATTAAATGACAGTATAGAGAATAAAAATTGAACGAAATTAGCAATAAAGTTCAATATATATGCAGAAAATTCATTTGAAGTGTGCATTTTACTTTGACCTTCAAATCAAACTGTAACTGCATTTTCTTGAAGCACAAAACTGGGAATATAAACCCAAACAATGCATAATGAAAAATAAAACCCTACCACCCCCTTATCCTATTGCTTAATGTTGTAAGCAATAAACCTTCTCCTACATAACATGCATAAGTCATAACCCATGGTTATCCTAGCACAATCTATAGCACCATAATGAAGCCAAATCCAAAAAAGAACTCAAAAGAAAAAAGCCTTGATACCTCTAAATGCAGCAAGTCTTGACTGATAAGGTGGTTTGTAAACCTCGAGAAGAAATGCAACCTCTCTTCCATGATTAGAAGCAGTCTCAAACTCATCTCTAATTTCCCTAACAACCTCTTTTAGATCCCTAGTTCCATGTGGAGACAAAGTGCTTAAGCTACTCAACATAGAAGATTCACCATCAACCTCCACTGTTGTAACCGTCGCATCTTCATCACCCTCAATCTCAAAACTCACCCCTTTCTTTCTAGGAGGAGATCCTTTAGGAACAACATTATCAGGACTCAATTTTTCACTAGAAGAAATCGAATCACCACTACCTTCGCTACTATGAAACCGCACCGTTTTGGAACTTCCCTCACTACTACTCACCTGTTGCAATGGCACTTCCTTTGAATTCGAAGTACCTTCACCAAAATCTCCACCTTTAACAGCCTCTGCCTTTTCCTTTTCCACTTCCTCTGCCACTTTCTTCTTCTTCTTCTCATGACGAACCTCCTTCACAGTTTCCTGCTCCGTTTCATCTTCTAATTCAGGAATCCCTTCTCTCTCCCTCACTTCTTTCGAATCAGGACTACTCCCACTCGAAGCTAACCCTAACCCTAATCCATAACTTCCATAACCAGAATAACCATTGTCAACACTCTCAAAAAAGTTAAGAAAATCCCAGGTAGATACTCTCGGCGGTGAAGGTGGAGCCGGAGCCGGAGCCGGTGGAGGCGGCGCCGGCGTAGAAGGTCCCGCCGGGAAACCAAAAAAACCACCAGCACTCCCATTCATACCATTATACCCATAACCATAAGGAGAACCAGTCCATCGTCCAGATTCCGCCACGTGTCTCTCCGGTTCTTGATAGATCACAGATTTTCCACGAGGTGCAGATTTCTTCATATAGTAAGCATAACTATTAACCCCTGCTTGATTTGGATTTGGATTTTGATTTTGATTCCAATCTTGTTGATACGGATATGGATATGGATAATTATACCCGTAAGAAGAAGATGGTTCGAGTTGGGGTTCGGGTTCGTATTGAGGTTCGTGTCCATATTCAAATCCTCTGTCTCTTTCTCGTTCAGGTTCGGATTCAGCCTCGGGTGTTTGATGCTCATGATGATGATTAAAATGATCTGAAGAAGGTGAACTTAACTCCGATCCAGAAGAAAGATGCAAATGAGAATCATCATCATGATCATGATCATCATGGTGGTTACTACTATTCTTAGAAGATTTACCTTCACGAGAAGGCAATGTGAGAACAGGGGAAGAAATTGAAGAAGAAGAAGAAGGAGTAGAAGCAGTTGGAAGAAAAAGATCTTGATCGGAGAATCTCCTCAGAGCTTCCCCGATGTCTCTAAGAGACTGTAAATAAGAAAGATGCGCGGCGGCAAGAGCGTATCGTTGATCGGAAGCGTTTTTGAGAAAGTTTTTGCGTTCTCTGCAGAGAGTTACCACGGGGAACTCCTCCAGTTTGGAGCCCCCGCAGCCCATGTTAATTTACAAATCTGTCGTGGTTTTTGGTGGTGTTGTTGAGAAAAGGAAGCATAATGAAATGGAAATGGAAGAAAGATGGTTGTTCAGTGAGGGTAATAGTGGAATAACACTAAAATGGAAGAAGCATGGGAAAATGTGGGTGTTGTTTTGTGTTGTTCTGCATTTTGTGTTTGTTACTAACTGAGAGGGTGAAAATTAGTGAAGAAAAAGGATGAGAGTGAAATCTGACCGTTGATGGGTGAATAGTGATAGATCGTGGATCGATTTGGAGGAGAAGAAACAGCCAAGGATTGAGTACATAACAGAGAGGGTGTGTGTGAGATTTGGAGATTTAAGAATTAAAAAAAGAGGGAAAATGGCATAGAGATTGGTGATGTTGGGGATCTGTAAATTGTTGTTGTTGGTGTTTGTTTTGGGATAATATTAATTGGTGGAGATTTTTCAGAGAAGGAACTTTCTTTTGCATTTGGAAGTGCAAGTTGCAAACCCGCCATTAGGGTTGGGAATAGGCCAGGCCAGGCCAGGCTTTGATAGGCCTGAGCCTGGCCTACGAAAAAATTTGCAGGCCTGAGCCTGGCCTATGGCCTTTCATAGGCCTATTTTTTTGGCCTGGCCTGGCCTATTTATAAGCCTGGTCTGGCCTGAAAGCCTATTTACAGGCCTACTTACTATTAAAGTCACTAAACATTCTATTTTATCTACTTTTAAATAGGCTTAATAGACCTCAAAGCCTATTTGAGTGTAAGACTTGTCTATCACTATAAGGCCTTAAAAGCCTATTTCACTATAATGCTTTAAAGCCTATTTAAAAAGTCCACTATAAAGTCTAACATGCATAAACAGGCCGACCTATTAGACTTCATAGGCTTTTTTGATAGCCTAAACCTGGCCTATTTACTTAAATAGGCTTTTTAAAAAGCCTAAGCCTAGCCTTTTTAATAAACAGGCCAGGCCATAGGCCCCTGTAGGCCGGCCTAGCCTATTCCCAACCCTACCCGCCATCACCAACGGAACCCTTTTCATAGAGTACTTGTTGTTTTTTATTTTATTTTATTTTATTTTGTTGCATTAAATTATATCTGTGTTTCGAATTAATTAATTAATAGGGTGCATTCACGCTTGTAGTAATTTCGCCGAACCCCGACTCAAAATCATTCCACGCGTTCATTACTCATACATACAGTTTTGATGTCGATCGACGCTAGCGGATTACTCTTTTGATCACAAAAAAAATACACTCAAGTACACACATATATCGCATGAAAATTAAAATATTTCAACTGCTAGTCATCACAAATCAATTAGAACACCCTACTGATTAAAAGAAAATTAAAATAGCAAACGTACAATTTGGGGAACTAAGCCAAAAAAAACCCAAGAAAAAAAGGAGTAATGATGATTGTCTCATTAGAAAAACTTCAAAAAATTTCAGTTTGGATAAATTATAGTAAAACATACCTAAGGGAAAATAGTATTGCTGTTGACACATTTGGTAGAAATACGAGTAAATTACTTAAATATTCCTCGATAGTTAACTGCCGAAATTTTAAAGAATCGGCTGTGGTTAACTGCCGAGGAAATTCAAACCTTAAATTAAATAAGAAAATACACCTAAATTTTCCTTAATTAAATTTAATTCTTTAATCCTTTTAAGAAATTATACATAATTATTTTTATGATTTCATTCATATGATTTTGTTGCCATAAATGAAGAAATATGAGAGATAAATAATATCTGCAATCGGTAGTTAATGGACCTAAAATGATGATTCAATAAAAACAATGCAACAACAAAAACGTTACAAATGATAGAATAATTATATTTGTAATTATTTTTAATTAATTTCGTTGATGTCTGTCATTATTCATAGGTTTGACTAACCTATTATTACTTTATACTAATATTTCAGATATTATTACTTATTTAACATGAAAAACGCAACAACAAAAAATAAAAAAATTTGTCATCGATAATTAATGGATCTAAAATGGTGATTCAATAAAAAAAAAATGCAAAAACAAAAAACATTATAAATAAAAAAAACATTTCAATAAGTGTAAAAATTAAGCATTTGAATATTGTTTTGCAAATCACTTAAATAAAAAAAATCTTTGTGCACAATTATTTTAACGATTTTTTATTATTATTTTTATTTAAATAATGTGCAAAACAATATTAAAATGCTTAATTTTTACACTGATTTAAATGCTATTTTTATTAAGATATATGTTCATAAGTATAATATTGTAATTATTTGAAACGTACTAAAATAATGATTGAAACATTCAAAATCAATAAATATTATTAATGACAATTTATGATTTTTGTCAAAAATAAAAAAAAAATAAGTTTGAGGTTTCCTCGGCAATTATGCTCACCCATCATATGGGTCCCGCATTGTTAACATTTTCAATCCTCCGGTCTACATCAACCTCTTTCATGGTTTTCAAAAAACTTCTTTTACAAATTTACAGGAATCCATTGCCTTCACAATTTAAAAATGAGTATATTATGCTTAATCAAATTAAACTCGTGCATTAGTAACTCGAATTTTGTGGTGAGTTTCCTTTATGAATTAGTTTGGCAGGAAACAATATTGGTCTGTACTGTGAATAAAGTGACTTTAATTAAGAATCTAAGATATCAATATTCGTTTCTTTTTTCCTTCACACCTTGGTAATACTTTTGGGAACGCGGGGACTGCATGATACCAACTTTTTTTGACAGAACTATATGGTACAAACTTATACGGAAAGAAATATGTGCCTTTAATAAAAACAAAATGCGGGACTTAGTGATGTTTATTGGATTATTAAATACTAGTTACACTAAATCATTAAGATTTTTCTTAATTTATTTAGAAGTAAAATCGTCTGCAAGAAACATTTTGTGTTAATCTATTCAATCATTAACACAGTATCCTCTAAAAAAAAGTAACATTGTCTGCGAGAAACCTTTTGTGTCAAACCATTCAATAACTCAACCAAAAAAAAAAAAAACATTCAATAATTAACCTTTTGATTTTCATATTCAAGTGAGAATAAGCCAGGATTGCCAAGTTTTGAGTGTTGACTACTTTAAAATTGTTAAGCACGTCTTAAATTAGCCCATTACTTGTTATAGGTCAATTTGTATTTTGTGAGGTAGACATGGTCATTTGGAAAGCATAACAAGCATTGTAGTAACCAGTAAGTATCCCCCGATATGTATCCCGATGCGATACAAAAACAACCAGGGTCGATACGTATCATAGTTTGTATCCCAAATGATCATGTATCGCAAGCGTATATCATTAGTGTATCCCATGTATCCTGATTCAATCTAGTATCTTACGATACCTATGACATTCACGTTTAACTTGCAAAAATCGGATTGCACGACCCATATTTTTCCATTGTTTTACATAGCTCAGTACAGGAACCAGGACAGGTTTGTGTGACCCATCCGATATAACAAGGTGAACCGTTTTGTATTCAAGGGTTTTGTTTTATATTCAAGGGTTTACATGTCAAAATTTGATGTATGTAGTTTGGTAGTGAATTAACAACTTAATACAAAGTACAGAATATAATATAACAAATAAAATAACAATTATTTAAACAAACCGACCTAATATAAGTCTAAAATGTTTTTTCAATGGTCATTAGATTGACCCTTTTAGATAAATAATTTTTTTAAAATATCTTAGATCACATTAAGCTTTTATGTGAGTATAGTTCAAGTAAGACCTATGCACGACTATCCAAAAGCATTGAAATGAGTTTGTAAGAGATTTCTTTCGGCTTAATCGAAAGTTATAAGTTTAAGTTTGAGTTCAACCTTAAAAGTGTATTAATGTTAAATCTTTTGAGGAAGAATTTTATCACATATTTTAATCATATCCGACTCACAATAAATAAACCTATACACTGCACATAACTACTTTACCACGTTGGTAGAAGAAAAAAAAACTTTACCACTAAACTTTGGACAAATTCATATATTTGGATAATTGATATGTTACGGAACCTTGTCTTTGGATAATTCAACTCAACGCTTTGAAATAGAGAATATAATTTACTAGTTTTCTACGTTACACAAGCATGTTTTGGCTTTGTTTGGTAAGCTGATTGTATGAATCAACCGAACACACAAACATTTAATTTTGGTGGGCGAGGAAATGCCGTTGATAATTGCTAATGCTGACAAAGTAAAGATGACATCAACTACTGCACTAAACGCAACCATTCCATGAGCTACACCTTTTATAGTGAGACATACTCCATCAGCATCAAGACAGTCTACAAAAAGTCTTGATTTTATATACTTTTTTTACACTCAAACTAATCATGGTGTGAAAAATACTTTTATATTTTAGTACTATCAATTATACTCTACTCCTTAATTAATGTCAGTTTAGTTTGCAATTTTTTACCCTAATTACCTTAAATGAAGCATTTGACTTCATAACATTTTTTATGGGTTAAATATATTTTTGGTCCTTATAAATATACTAATTTTTCCTTTTTGTTCCTTTACAATTTTCCTTCAACTTTTGGTCCTTTAAAAGTATTTTATTTTTGGTCCCTCCTTTAAAGTAAACTCATATGTGGAATTCATATTTTTGAATAAAATTTTGCAAAAAAATTCATAATATTATAAGAATTACTCCAAAAAAAATTAGAATTTTTTAAGAAAACATAAATTTAAAATGAATTTTTATATTTTCGACGGTTAAAAATTCATATTTAATTTATGTTTTGTTAAAAAATTCTAATTGTTTTTGGAAAGATTTTTAAAATATTCTACAAATATCTGCACAATTTCATAAAAAAAATACTAAAATTAACTTAAAAATAGGGACCAAAAGTAGTGATTGAAAATTTTATAAGGACTCAAAATTGAAGGAAAATTTTAGAGGAACTAAAAGAAAAAGTTGGTATATTTATAGAGACTAAAAACATATTTAAATTTTTTTTTTATTGTAACATCATCTTATTATAATATCGTTATTAAAGCATCTACAATTGCGGGTATATAAACTAGCAATAAGCTATGCAGACACTTCCATTGTGAAGTATATTTTGGGATGGTTATAGCTAATGATAACTATGAAAACACTATCTCTTCATTTTTTATAGGCTCCATTTGATAAGTTGTATTAAAATAAGGGCAATGTTGACCAGTGCCGTCAGCATTGGATAAGGAATAATTAATTCATGGATTCCATTTATTTTACCACAATCAAAATGTAAAATAAGTCAATTAATTAAGATTAATAAAAACTTTATTCAATACACTCAATTCTCAAATTCATGGTTATTACTACACATGTGCATCCTTTCCATCTCAAATGGCTATCTCAGTACCATATTTCTACAACTTCTAATCATTTTAAAAAACAGTAGATTTTTTCTCCGGAAAAAAATAATTCATGGAAAAAAAAATTGGTTTGGGCATAGGCTTTACCGTGAATTCGTTTGAAAGAAAAAAGTGATTAAAAAAATTTACGAAAAAAAAAACCGATTAGAGTAGAATTCATAGGAAGATTTTTTTTTTGTTAAGATATAAAAGGAAACAAGTGGATTAAAAAAAATGATTCAAAGAGTTCCAAAGAAAAACAAATGAAAGGAAACCTTTGTTGTGTGTAGAAGGATCACCATTGTAATTAACAGTACTAAATGCACCGTTTCCCTATTTTAATTAAGAGAAAAAGAACATCATATAAATATAAAAGATAAAGTTGTTTCAAAATGATTATACAAATATTATTTCTCTTTTGTAAAATGGACATAATTCTTTCTTGGATCCTTAAACTTTGACATTCACCTCAGCAACCTGTCTTATCATTTGATAGAAAATGAACTTCGTATATCAAGACGGGCTCATACACTATGCAAACAAGGCTAACGCATTGGTCCAAAATTAGCGTTGTCTTAAACTAATTAGTGTTGTCTTAAACTAACACTCCTCTTAATACAAAATATTCAACCTAGTTTAAGAGTAACTAATTTCTATCAACGAGTTTCATATAATAATGGGTAGCGGGAGTAAACAGTACTACTCATGAAGTTTTTAAAGCCTAAACTGATATTCAATTATTTTTATGGGAGTAAAATACTCTTAATTTTTTTGGGTCTTAAATTTGACCATTAGACATTCATGCATTGGAAATTTCAACGTCACTTTAATAAAGTTCAAATTCCAACCATTCAATTTTTAAAGTTTCAATAACTACTGTCCTTTTTATTAAAATAAATGAAATGGTCATGGAATTCAATTTGTTTACAATTTGACACAAGACTTTGTTCCCTTCATTGTCAACAATTAAACCGGTAAACAGAATCCAATTCTCCTGTGGCTCTTGGAGAAAAAAATGAGGCATTTGAGGGTCTTGTGGCCGTACATAAAGCATGCATAGTCTTTGTTCACACTTTGTGATTTCGCCGATTAAAGCGTCCATAATGGAGACCATTTAATTAAAAATCTTAATCAGGTGTCACTAGTACACATTATTTTTTATTTTATTTTTTAATAACAGTATCTAATAAGTACTCATTCACTCCAATGGAGATTTTATAGCAAAAACTCTAAATGGATCCCACAACTAACTCTTCCTCATTTACATTTCATCACTAACATATTATTATAATAAAAAAAAGTGTGTGGGGACCACTAAAAGATGGTTAGACCTTGGTCTTAGAAGACTCCCAAATTTTTCCCCACAATGGAGTACCTATTAGGTATTAGTTAATAAATAGTGAAGATCTCGCCATTATAGATGCTCTTAAAACTTTTTATCTCGTTAGAAAGCTTTAAATTGACATTTTGATTTAAATAGTAAACAATTTGGGGAAATACTTGGGTGCCATAGTTTTTTGGTGTCATTGGTGACATAAGTTAATTTTAGATGAAAGAGAATGATTAAAATAAATTATTTAGATGAGAGAGAATGAGTTGTTAAAAGAGAGATAGATACAAAGTTACCTATGGCACCAAAAAACTATGGCACCTAAGTGTTACCCAACAATTTGAGTCACTTAATTAAATGTTTAGAAGTTTGATCTCTAACTTTTATGAAGAAAATTTGATTGAAAAGAAAGAATTTACGTTATGTGTTTAAATTGATTCTGCAACAGAGATCAACCATCACACGAAAATATACTCTAATCGTATATATGGTAACAAACATACTCTAAAATGACTCATCACATTATTTGATTTTGTACTTCTTATTAGTAATCGATCCTTTGTTCTATGTGTTAGTTTTGATATTTAAGTTCCTATTTTGTTTATTACTATACCTTACTCCTCACTATTGGACTTTGACCTATGGTAACACACATTCAGATAGGGAAAATGGCTTAGAGAGAAAGTGAAATGCAAAATAAAACTACTTTATTCATGGGTACAACCTCTGTTTATACATTGCTCATTCTATATGGATTTAGGCTCATTCCACTCAACAAGGCTCAATACAATCAACACAAACAATTACTTGCATAACAAGTAATTTAACTACTTAGTTAACTTCTTAACTAACTAATACTACTTTGATTTATATATGCTCCAACACTAATCTACAACACATCCCTTTAAATCAAAGTCTTTAAGCTAAGAAGTAAGAACATTGAAATGATGCTCACTCAACTAGTCAATCTTCAAAGGCTTGTTATAGATTTTTTTTTTTAAATGGATTTTTCTTTGTAGTTCTAAATATATTTTTTTTTTGGAAATTTACTTAAAAATAGTAGAAGTTATTTCATACTCATTTGATATAAGTTAAAAAATCGATTTTGACATTCATTAACTTATATATTCACTGTTCGAGATTTTACATAGTAAAAACCATATATTTTTTCAAAATGACATCTCTCAAAAATGATTTTTATGAAATCTATTTGAAATTGTTCTTTTTTTATAGATTTTTTCAAAATTTCAGTATCCAAAAAAATTAAAACAAAATGATGAAATACTTAGAATGACATTTTAAGATAAGCTATTAAAACCAATTTTTCATTTGAAGCTTTCCGAAAAAAAAAATTGATAAAAAAATTATAACAAAAATATATTTTTAAAAAAGCTATAACAAACGGACCCTTAATTCAGTCTATTATCTATAGAACTCTTTTTTTCGTTTTTTTTTCTCTCGCAAAAGTACTCTCTAAAAAACTTAAACGCTTAAAAGTTCAAACACCCTAATGAAGGAACTAAACGTGTTTTGTTTTTGTGATTTGTGATATTGTAAGTTTTTTACTTAAGGTCTAAACTTAATTTCACATTTTTTTATGGACTAAGATATGTCTTCATTAAAAAAAAAAACAAATTTTTGATGAAATTCATTCGTTCAAATTTTTTAATTTTGACCATAGACATTTATGTATTGGTGAAATCAACATCGCGTTTACAAAGTCCAAATTCCAACCATTTATGTATTGGCATGCTCGTGGAATTCAATTTGACACAAGACTCTGTTCCCTTCATTGTTAACAACTCCACGAGCAAATAGAATCCAATTCTCGTGCAGCTAGCTCATAGAGAAGATGAGACATTTAACAGTCACCGTACATAAAGTATACATAGACCTTCAGCTCTTTATAATTTCACCAAGTTAAAATATAGGCTTAATTACTATTTTAGTCCCTTAACTAATTTTTTGGTATCACTTTTGTCCCATAATTAAAAAAAAGACCGTTTTGGTATTTTAATTTTTATTCTGTTTCTTGTTTTGGTCATTTCCGTTAATTTTATTAAAAAAAACGTTAGGGTTTATTTTCTTCATCTTCTCCATCTCAATCCTTCATCTCCTTCAACTATTTCTGGAAAAATAGGAAGAACAACAATAATAGCATCAACAAAATTAAGCAGCAGCAACAATAATTTTGACATCATCGTCATCATGAAGTAACCCATAAATCCTCTCATACAACAACAACAAAATCAAATGGTAGCAACATCAAACAACAGCAATTTCAGCATCATCATCTTCCTCTCATCCAAAGTTTTTGCAACAACAACAAACAATTTTTGCAACAACGTCAAACAACAACAATTTCAGACCCATTTTACAATCATCTTCTTTAAGCTGATTTGATTCAGCAGATCCAGAATTGGGAAGAGTGAGGTGAACATGTTCAAGTATTGTAGTATTGTTCCATATGAACAAACATCTGAAACAAAAATCCAGATACAATAAAAATTGCTCCAAGAAGAAAATTGTTTATGTTGTTTTCTGGGATTGTGTTTGAAAAGAAATGATTGTAATTTTGTGTTTGGCAGAGAGTGAAATAGAGGAATGGGTATCAGATTGGAGAAAGAAAAAAGATGAGATGAAAGGGGAAGAGAGGGTTTGAATTTGAATTAACCCTTTCACAACAATTAAAAGAACTTGGGAGTAAAATAAAGTTACAGTTTGAATAACATTCATGTGAATCAATTCTGGGCTTTTCTCATGAGTTTTTTATGAAGGTAGCTTCAAGATGATGAAGAAGGGGGAATGAAGATGAAGATGAAGATGATGTAAACCTTAACATTTTTTGAATAATATTAACGAAAAGGACTAAAACATGTGATGGAGCAAAAGTTAAAATACCAAAACGGATTTTTTTTAGTTATGGGATCAAAACGATATCAAAAAATTAGTTAAGGAACTAAAATAACAATTAAGTCTAAATTATACAACAACAATCGTATTTTATCCTATTGAGTGAGGTCGGCTCACCAAATTAATATTGAACTCCTGTTTAAATTGACTGATTTGGTAGTATATTTGGTTTACGTAAAAATATTGTATGAGTATATTAAACTAGATTGATACCACTGAGCACGAAATGCACCACTTCTCCGAACTAGAATTCAAATTTTGTTTCACCAAATCTTGTTGTATAAATATACTTCTTACTGGTAGTTGATTTACTTTTTATTTTTTTTTATTTTTTAATATTTGCTCTTTTGATATTTCAATTTACAGTATTTTGTTTACTATACTCTTATTCCTTGCTAATTATATAACACATTTTCCATTGTCGATTGGTAAATGTGGTTTTTTACTGAATTAATAAATACAGTACCAGTTGAAAGACCAAAAATACACATGCAGTACCAGTTGAGATTATACACTCCAGGAAAAAGCATTTTTAACTTAGATGAGAAAAATATATATATATATTAGTTTGATGGGAAGCAAAGTTATTATTACTTCGTGATACATGTGGTGAATATAAATTTGATGGGAAGATGTTAATAGAAATTTGCTTCAAAAAATGTTTATAGAAATAGAAAGTAAACAAAAACTATATTGGTGACTTTGAAATATTAGGAAATGCTAACTTGTGCCCTCAAGACACAAGTTAATGAATCAAAGATGAAAATAATTTATTGAAATGTGTGAATTACATTTAATATTAAACTTTTTAATGAGTGAATTATATTAAAGATTGGAATGTGTGAATTATATTAAACTACCCTAAAATATTTAAGTGGGAAGCAACATCTTGTCTTGAATTAATTTTGATCGAGTTAGGGGTGGAGCTATGGAGGAAGGGATGTGTGGTGGGTGTAGGATATATCATATATCATTGTATGGTTTTGGTAAATTCAATAGTAAATAATTAGCCCATTATGATTTAAGAACAATGGACATGAACAATGAATGTGCATTAATCAATTGATTAACATAGTACATTTTCCACCTTAGAATCAACCAAATGGTGATGGCTCGTCATGATAATTGAGTAAGTGCAACAAAAGTGGAAGAAGGATAAGGAACTTTGCACTTCCTTTCATCAATAAAAAAAGCTGAAGAGCTTTTTACCAACAAAAAAGAAACTGAAGAGATAGGTAAAAGAAAATCTTCATAATTCACTGGAACAAAAAGCTTACAGAACGTGATGCATCTACGATAGTGTTATAGTCAACACAAGAGCCCACATGTTCCTAGTTTGGAAAACAAACTCCAAATTTTCGCAGCTTTGCAATTTCGGATGAGAAAAGCAAGATCCAGACACGGCGGACCCAATGTTGAGAAGCCTAAAATAAACTTTATATTGAGGTGTGTAGTGAATATGAACACTTGTGTTAAACCAACAAGACAATATGTGAAGCAAATAACAATGACAATCAACAACTAATCAGTCAAAATAATATTCAACCAAGAATAAATTTAACAACATAAATTTATTGCAAGACCACAATCAAAGCAAAGAACAAAAACAAGGGACAAACGCACCAATATTATCTACTCAACTCTGTCCAAATTGATTTGCGTATGAGGGAGGAGAAAACATACGATCAACTCTTTAATTCATTATTAATGGGTCTTTACAAGAGATACAAAGAAGTTAAAAAAATATACATTCTTTAATAGTAAACTCTAATTTCTAGGCATGTGTTATTTCTCTCAATCCACATGAAGATCTTTTAAGAAGACAAAAGAGGAAAAACTTAAATCCTTCTTTGTATGAAATCTCTCTACACAAGGTGTTTAAATGTGTTCCCAACCCTAATTTCTTACACAAAAGCTCTCAACCATTATCTCTTACATTTTTCTAAAAGTTCTCTCTTTTGGTGATCTCAAATAATGATGTAAAAAAACTTTATTTATAGACAATTTATAAATAGGCTAAACTACTCACATTTTCAAGTCAATATTTCATCATAATTTTCAACATTGACTTCAAAACAACGATGATGTCAATTTCACGTCAATCACTTTACTTCTCTCTCCATCCTTGAGTGAAGCTTCAACAAAATTGATCAGGTCTAAACAATGATTGGACCTTGATCTAGAGGACTTGATGACCACATCCATCAAATTGTCTTTCAATGCAATTTTTTCAACAATTTCCCTAGAATCAACCTTGTCTCTAATGACATGTAAAGAAATGCCAATGTGCTTTTTCCTTTCATAATACACCAGATGATTTTCCAAATAAACGAGACTTTGACTATCACATTGTATCTTCACACATCCTTGAGTAATTCTTAGCTCCCCAAACATACTATTCAAACTACATGGCTTCTTTCACCCATTCAACAAGAGCAACTTACCCTCTTTAAGTTGTAGATAGTGTCACAACTGATTATTGATTTATCTTCTAATTAATATTCGTTTAAACAATGTATACATAAAAGTAGACAAGGATTTTCTAGTGTCTATATTTCCAACATGGTATGCATCTACACATTCCTCCAAAACATCTTTCCCTTGAGTTGTTATTGTGTATTTCAAACCTCCTTTCAATTACATATTCAAGTATCTCAACACCCACTTCAAAGTTTACCAATACACTTGACTTGAATTCGCTACAAACCAATTCACTATTCTAATCGAATGTACTAATTCTAACCTACTACAAACCATGTCATACATGATGTGCTAATTCTAGCAGTTTTAGCATCAAGCATTCTAAACTACTTCATCACTCTCTCCAAGTAACTATATTGAGGTAAAAACAATTCACCCTTGTGTCAATTCTTCGTGATATCCATTATCCTCTTAGAAAATCCAAGATCTTTCATCTCAAATTCACCACATTCCACGGCACACTGGTCAGTTTCCTACGTAGGTCACACTATTTGTTTGACAAGAATTTGATTAATAAAGAATAACTAAAAAGAGTGTGAGGTGTTTTAATCTACTATCATTTTTATAGTCGGTCCTTTTTTTATACACAAATTTGGCATGAAAATAAATAGTTAACACATTTTAAATGCGTGGTTAATTAGATAGATAATAAATGAAAAATACATCTTAACACAACTCATTAATCATCTTTTGAACACGATTAACCAGGATTTTCAACATTGAGGACTGCTTGGTTCATATATATCTTTTTTATACAGAAAATAGACATATATACCTATTAATCGTACAATTTATATTAAAATATATTTCTTCGATTCCAAATTATAAGTCGTTTTGACAACCAAACTTTTGGCCATTGCTAAATGTATGTTTGATTTAACAATGAAAAGTATTGATTTGAGTTAATATCATACCAATCGTGTGATTTTAACAAAGTACAGATGTTTGGTTAGTAAGCAAAACTGAGTTATCTCCAAATCTCAATTTAACAGGTAACATAAAAGTCATTTTTTTCTTGAGATCACAATGTATGCATTTATTTTAAATATTAAACTTGCTTTCAAAATAAAAATATCCAAAAACAAATCACAGTTTTATTATAAAAAAAAATTCTAGTTAATTCAAAATCAGTTTCATCAAATGCACATTAAACCACATTAAGAACGTTCTTAGTGTGCGATTGTGTGGGGGAGCACTTCAGTGCCATTAACCCGCGAAAGGCACCTGCCATTCGACCAAACAATTAGTGACATGTGGTGCTTCTTATTTTAAATTTAAAAAAAAAAAAACTGTGTAAATCGAAAAAATGTTTAAAGAAAGGCAAATTCTATGATACATCCACTATATTTAAGTGTATCAGTACACTCATTGAGTGTACCGGTAAACTCGCTATTTAAATTCATAGTTAAATGAGTTATTTTTTAAAAAAAAATATTATTTTTTTATCATTTATAATTATAATAACTAAATCTTATTCATCAAAAGTGTCAACGAAATAATTTTTTATTTTTTTAAATTTTTATGAGAACATTCATTATTTTTTACAATAATATGTAAAAAAAATTACTATGATTCTTATAAATAATTAAATGATGTTTTTTCTTATGAAATGTTGTTCTATAAAATATAAATATTGACAAATAGCTATTTACTACATAAAAAATGATCATTCATTTATAAAATTAAGAAACAGGAGTACCGGTACACCTCATTTTATGAGTGTCCCGTAGAAGTTCCCCTAAAATTGGTTTAGGCATCTTAGTTTTTCTCCATCACACGGCACTTCTTCCTCACGCAGCTAGTTTAACCGCCACCACTGCTCGCCGTCGTTGAGACTACCGTGTGTAGTCTTCCCTGGTTTTTCTCCCTCCCAACACCCGTCATCAACCAGATCTCAGTCATCTTCCGACGACCTCCTCTATCTTGACTCGTCGCCACACTTCGCTCATTCCTTGCTGTCTCCTTCTACCGTCGGAGAATCTTAATCTCCTTCATATGGGTCGTAGTGTTCACTGTTCAGAATCCATTGGTGGCGGTGGAGGTGGCATCCGGTGATTATTTGGAGGATGGTGTGTGGAAGGAATCCACTGTGCGCGTGGAGATGATAATCCAATTTCTTTTTGTTGTTTTTTTTTTAACAAAAGGGACCACATGGCAAAACATTGAATGTTGGATTGATCTAATGGCTCACAAACATCCAAAGTCACATGCCTTTCCCGCCTTAAAGGCACTGAAGTGCCATCCGATTGTGTGAAGTGAACATTCAATCCAAAATCAGAATTATCTCAAATTTCATAAACCTACATTTGAAATGCTTCCAACCCTGCTCTTCCTCTTTACCGTTTTTTTTCTTTGCATTAAGGAAAAAGGCATGATAAGAAAACAAAGAATTGGAAAATTGGTGGACCCAAAAAAAGATCATTTGTAAACAAATGATCAACCCATAAGGCACAATCCACTGGCATTTAGTCCTCTGGTTCTATCACATTGTTTTACCAGAAGAAAATTGTTTCTTACCAGAAAATCCGTATGGGACATGTTTGGTTCCAACTCTCCAGTAGCGGAGTACTTGGTTTTTTGTTTTAGTAGTTAGTTATCTTTATAATATGATTATATGATTTTTTTTTTTTTACAGAACATGATTATATGATTTATCAATGCATTAATACGCAAATGCCAAAGGAAAAAATTAACAAGTGCGCAGATGCCGATTCACTTGTAGTTGTAGCGAATTTCAGTAAGACAAAATTCTATTAGTTTCCAAACAGATAGGTCAAAATAGCCAAAGCAGCAATAACAATTATGATGTTTAGGAAATAGTTTGACTTTAGAGCCTTATCTGGGCTTCCGCCAACAGCCTCATATTCAGCCCGTATCTTCTTCCTCATAGCATCAGACAGCTCTTTCTGCAATTCAAATAGGCACACTATTGAATTTTATTCCTTTCTTCTTCATTTTAAGATTTCCAAAATTACATGTGATAATAATCCCACGATTTGAAAATAGCTTCTTCTTGTATTATTAAAGATACTTGCACAAGAAAACAACACACTTGTTTTTACTCCTGCATCAAACCAGGAATATAGAAACAATGAACAATATGCAAAATATGTATTCTATGCAAACCTTTCATTAAATTATATATAATAAATTTCCGACAAGCATCAAGAAAATGAATAGTAAAATTTAATAAATCGTGCAAGCTTAAAACCTTTCCAGAGGAGTACTTGGCTGCTACAAACTTCTCTCCCACTACATTTGGAGAACCATCTACCACAACGCCCTGAAAAACAGATAACAAAGAAAACTTTAATAGGTGATTTGGTCAACTGTCTTGTTATTTGAACTCAAATCAAATATGTATGCAGACATGAAAAAGAAAAGGTAATAAATTTTGTATGAAAGAACATAATATCTAGGTCAGTAATCACATAATAAGCACACCCATCTCAAAATGCACAAAACAGTAGCTCAACGTGAACAGACCTCTGCAGGTTCAAACTTTGCTCCAAGGTTGCTGAGTTTGGCATGTGCTTCAGCATAATCTTTAAAGAATGCTTCCTGATCTACAGCATATTTCTCAGCATATACCTGCATATTTCACAAATAATTTTATGGGTATATCACAGTTTAATTTTATGTTGAATTAAAATGGACATGGGAAAAAAATTCAGCAACTTTACCTTGAAGGAAGGATCGTCAAAAAGAGCAGCATCAGTTGGCAATACCAATAGATCTTCATCCTTTTTTTCTTTGATGTCCTGTATGTAACAATAATTACAAAAAGAAAAAGTAGACTATGCATACTCCCCTCTCCTCTTCCCTTCTTCCTATACTGTTATACAATCACCCCCTCCCCTCCCAACAAAATAATCAAAAAATAAATTAAAAATATCTGACCTTGAAGTAAGAGTTGTCAAACTTTAACCATTGTGCAGTCCAGGATTGTCCCCCAGGTGCTCCTGGCCCATCTTTCTGTAGAATGAGAAATATGTTGGATATCTTATTAGAATTGTGTCAGTTTTATTATAATTATAGTAGTTAATTATGCAGTTATGGTTTATTATTATATTATGATTAATAATTAATTAAGTCAGTAGTGGGAGGTTAAGTTTTAAGAATAAATAGGGGAGGGATGGGAAGATTGAGGGGCATCTGAGGATTTGACTGGGAAGGGGCCATTTTGGCAATAGGGAGGTGCAGACCCTCGAAGTTCTGCAATATTATTCTGTAATCAAAGGGATTTTCCCTATTTTATTCTTCTATATCAGTTGATTTCTATCAACTGGTATCAGAGCATCGATCTTGGAACCGCTGTACCGTTATGGAAGAAATGGAGTTTCGAGTGTTTGATGGCAAAGAAGATGCATACTGGTGGCTGCTATGCATTGAGGAACATTTCAAAAAGAGAGATACACCAGATGAGGAGAAGCTGACAGATGCGTTGATGTTACTCAGAGGTCGTGCTCGCCAATGGTCACACTGGTGGAATCGACGCCATCAACAGGTTAGTTGGCATATGTTCTTACTTGCATTTATTTGGCGTTTTAAACCGGAATATCGGGATATCATGCCTATGTCTGATGAAGAAGAGGAACCTGAAACTGAATTGGAGTGGTTGACGACTCAAGGTTCATTCAATATTCAACCACAAGATATTGACCAGGGCAATCCAAATCCCACCGCGATAGGAGAAGAGAAAGGTTGGGAAGATGTAGAAATGGGGAAAATAGAGAGAGATGTAGAAAATGTCCATATGCATGTCATGATTGTGGAAATGGGACAGGAGAGCAAAACAGATTTGTGCAAACTTCTTTGCAATAAAGAAATGAGTATGGGGTCAGAGATAAGGGGAACTACTGTGGGCACCACGACATCAATCATCCTGTATTTTTTGCTAAAAAATATCACCACAAACAGGGTATATGATCAAGGCATAAGTTTGCATGATTCACACAGTGCTCTGTCATTATACTTCAAGTTATGGGACCCAGGTGGACACTTATGATATCCTTCACCTTGAGGACAAGGTGAATCTTTAGGGGGGGAGTATTGTTGGATATCTTATTAGAATTGTGTCAGTTTTATTATAATTATAGTAGTTAATTTTGCAGTTATGGTTTATTATTATATTATGATTAATAATTAATTAAGTCAGTAGTGGGAGGTTAAGTTTTAAGAATAAATAGGGGAGGGATGGGAAGATTGAGGGGCATCTGAGGATTTGACTGGGAAGGGGCCATTTAGGCAATAGGGAGGTGCAGACCCTCGAAGTTCTGCAATATTATTCTGTAATCAAAGGGATTTTCCCTATTTTATTCTTCTATATCAGTTGATTTCTATCAAAATACACATGAATCTTATATTGTTTTATTGATTTCAGATATCATTCCATTCAAAAACTATTTGATCATCATGTAAACTAGCTCTGGAGATGCACAAAACTTGACAGGTCTGTATACTTAAGATTATATATAGTTGGCATAAGAACTATTAAAGACAGAAAGAAACAATCGTAGCAAAGATTTAGGTTTACATTTCTTAAAAGTAAACTGATGTAAGACACGGAATGTCTACACAAACGGAGTAACGACAAACACTCATTGTATTCATATCTCTTGAAATTTGGCTCAAGTCTAACTCAACCCTACAAAACCAGCTCTCTCTCTCTCTCTCTCTCTCTCTCTCTCATTCTAGGCTCAACCAAATGACTTGAAGGTGTTATAAAGGAGATGAGTTATAAAAAGCAGTGGTCATCATCCAATTCAGTATAAAAAGATTTAACATAAAACAACCATCCATTCAAACGATTATTTACCATCAAATATTAAAATTAGACTGTAGTTTTGCAATAGTTCAGCACTCTTTCAAAATCATGTTTAATAGCTTGAGGGTAAAAAGGCAGATAGTATACCGTGTATTTAGTCTCAGGTTTGCCCCAGCCACTGCGGTCTGGTCTAGACCGCCCCAGTGTGTGCGCACCAGATAATGCAACAATTTCCTGCGGATACAATAACGTGATAGTCAAGATCAGACATAAAGCTACAGTCCAATACTTACCCCCAGCCTTATAATAAACACAGGGAATTACCTTGTCATTCAACCCCATTCGGTAGAAAACTTGACGCAAATGATCAGCAGGTGAAGGGGGGCCAGCATCTAAATACATAAATAAAAAAATAAAAATAAAAGTAGTTAGCAACCGAAAAAACTAGTAACTAGGGCTGTTAAGTGTTAACAACCCAGAAATCTAAACGACCAAATTAAACCTGTCCAAATTGTTTGTTTACATTGGAAAATCATATACAAAACCGAACCAAAACCAACAAAGACATCATATCATCAGTTATAAAAGCGTGATATAACAGAATGTAACGATAGAAGTTAAATATGCGAGCACAGCCATTTCTATATGGCCAACTGTTAGTTAATAGATGCCTAATAAAAAACTTATTGTCTCTCTGTTTCATATTCCCAAATTAACAGTAGCTTATCCAATCCATGTCCTAGAATCCTAGAGGCAAAGAAGAAAGTTTAAATCACAATATTACTTCAATTAGATATATGGGTTTTACCAGGAAGTCTCCCTTCTTCAGGGCATTGTTCAGGTCCAGTGACGTCAACTCTTCCATATTTCATGGGAATTTTTGGGCCTCCAGCTTCCTGAAGATTCAAAGAAAACGGTCAGTATCATTTAATTATTTCAAATAGACAACAATCAATCTTGAAGTCAAAGTAGGACTTAGACAACCTCCACAGCTGTAGCACTAGCTAACTGAAATAAGTCTGCATATGTCACGCCTGAATATTTGTCTTTGATTGGCTGGAGAAGTTTCAATGCATTTACAAGGCCTGAAATTGCAGCTCATAGGAATAATTACCACGAGCAATATTCAGATACAACTGGTGGTTAATGAATACATACCAGCATTGGCTCCATGTTTCAACTCAACTTCAAATCTTAAGCTACCATTGGCTCCACCTCTCTGTGGCCACTCCTCAATATTCTTATTATAAGTACCAGCATCATGCCATCCCAAACGAATCTGTAACATAAAAGTATGTGTGAACCATCACAATGAAAAGAAAATAGAGTTCACACCTATGCTACAAATCATATGACAAAGTTCCATCTATATGTGGCTGGTATATCTCATCAACTCAGAGTTTGATAACTAGGCTGACTGAATCATTTTAGTCGCAGTAAAGTTTATTCATCATCTTTGAATCATTTCGCACTGTAAAGCTATAAATCTCTTACGGTAAATGTGATGCAAAGAGTACTCTATTCTTTGAAGCATCGACACTGACACCGACAAGTCGACACCTTTGTTAATTTGAAAAAAAATTAATTAATTTAATGTAAGCACATGTGTCGGTTTCGGACACCGGCACGCCTTCGAACAGAGGTGTCAGTGCTACAGAGATTCTATTCTATGCCACAATATCATGTTGGCCAATTAGCTGATGCTTTAGTTTGTTTTCTCTTTTTAAGTGAGTTTTAAGTAGAAAGATATAGTAGAGGTATAATCAGGACACTGCATACACATGTTGCACAAGTGCTTTGCACTAGTCTTTGTAGGAGAGATTCGCCCGACAATTTATAGTGTATCGTAAACATTTTTGTATCAATCATCAAACAACGACCAGCAAAGACACTGTTAATGGAACACTAAAACCGGAAATTCAACAATAGAATTATAGAAAAAACTCCTAATCTTGAAATAAGAACCATAACATTGAAAAATATATGTATGACTTCACATATCAATTTGAAGAAGAAAGTTAATAAAAAACGAGAATATAAAATAATAGAGAATGCAAGCCCCTAATAATATGAGTCACTGACCAAGGAACTTAGTTACTTAATGTGTGTTTGGTTCTGCAATGACGTGACAAAAAATTGATTCAGAATGAATTGATTTTAGTTAAAAGTGAGTTAAATGGAAGTGGTTTATGTTTGGATACATATTTGTAAATCTGAGTTGTTGAACAATATAAGTTAAGAGTAAAAATCATGTTTAGAAACAAAAACTAAAGACCCTAGCTTCCAGTTAGAATTAATTCAGGCAAAATCAATCCTACCAAAAAACACCCAAACATTGTTAAATTGATTCTACGTCTCTAAAATAAATTGGCAGCTCCAAAAATGAAACCAAATATACTCTTGACTTATTTTCACCTTGGATATCAAGAGGATTAGGGTCTGTTTGGATTGGCTTGTTTGAGCTTATCTACTAGCATAAGTTTTGTGAGACTGTTTAAGAGAACTTATGAAAACAGCTTATGACTGGTTTCATAAGCTTTTTTCAACTTATTTTCATAAGTTCTCCAATATAGCTTATAAAAACAACTTATAGCATGTTCAAAAACAATTTAACGTTATTGTATGTTCTGCTATAAAAAAAGCTAATGCAAACTTATACATAAGTGCTTATCATGATAAGTGTTTGTCCTATAAGCTGCAAATAAGCTGTTATAAAGCTGTTCAGTCACCATAAAATTACAGAAAAATCAATTATTGAAGCTTACGTTATACAACTTCAATTCCAGACAAAGAAAACGCTAAATCAAATGCAATGCACAGAAAAATCATAAAAAATTAAACAAAATCCAAGAAAAAAAGCACTGAAAATTACCAAAAGAGGATGACAGAACTTAGTCTTAAGAAGCTCCTTGATATCTTCTCTAGCGCTCTTCAACTGATCAGGATCAGACGCAAAGGCAACCGTTCCGAATCGTCCACTCGAAACGCGAACTTCTCCTCTTCGCTGAAAAATCGCAAACGGAATTAATACAAACGAACTAAAAAAAATGCTAAAAAAAATCATCAACGAGAAATAGCGAAACGAAACCTGATTGAGAAAGATGTGAGAAATGCGAGGAGAAGAACGCAAGCAATTGAGCGAGGAAACGGAACGGGAAGAAGATGCCAATGAAAATGAGAAGAACGAACGGGAAGTTGAAAGTGAGACGGTGGCTCTAGTGGCGGAGGGAATCATGCGTGCGGCGGCGCCGCCGGTGATAGTAGCCATTGTGGTTGGTGAAGAAGAGAGTGAAGGAGTGAGTAACACACGGTCTGCCATTTTGTTTCGTTGAGTTTTATATGTTTAATTTTATTTATTTTATTATTTTTTCTTTTTCTTTCTTCTCCTTGTGTTTTGGATGGTAATCCTGGATTTGCCAATCAAAACTCTACTTTTTGTGTTTGTGAAATAATCCACGATATGCTTATGCAGGTTTATATAGTGCTCCTAGTCCTATCTTATACTTGACCCATCTTATTCCCAAGAGTCACTTTCATTTACTTGGGATTCAAGTGTTTGGTGTGAGTCATGCTAGTCATCTACCAATATTTCTTTTTTATGGGAAAAACAAAATACAGATTATTAAGAGAGTCATTTTCTATGCAAGTATGAGTAGAAGATGGTCAATATATCTGCAAATTAAGAATGTTTATGGTGTGTTTTGAATTGGTGTTTGAGATAAAAAGTTATCTGATATAAAAGATTATGTTTTTAAAGTTCGGTTCAACTCGTAATGTCAATGTTGCTAAATTTGACCCATTCATTGTGTTTTATAACTTGTGGTTGTGTGAGTAAATTTTATATGGTATTTGTGTTACTAAATTTGACTCATTCATCATTATTTATAAAATTAGATAATGCATTATTACGAAGAAAAAAAAAAGATAATGCAAACTTATACACAAGTGTTTATCATGATGAGTGTTTGTGTTATAAGTTGCAAATAAATTGTTGTAAAGATGTTCAATCTTCATAAAATTAGAGAGAAATCAATTCATATATAAACTTATTAGCAATTTAGAACTTGTTTGTGATTATGAAACTTAATATAGAATAGAATCTCAAACGAGACAAGTAAATATGATGGCTTACATTTTGTAGAAAAAATAATGTATGCTAATAAATTTGTAGCATTTACTAGAAAAGTGTGTTTATGTTTTACACAAAATAAATTCTAAATTGGAAATGTTTTTCTTATAGTTTTCGAAAATTATTATGAAACCGAAAACCTGACTGCACACCAAGAATCTAACCTGGAGTTGAACTCTTGGTTAATCCGAAAATGTTAAAAGTGAAAGTAGAATAGAAGTGTAAAAAGTTAAATAGCAAAAAGGGTATAGTTGGCATTTTTATAGTTTGCAGGGATAAAAGTACAAATGTAATGATTTTTTTACATAAACAGACGATGTTAATTTATTCAAATTAATATAATATATTATTTAACATCGTTAAAAAATGTAAAGAATAATAAATATGCAAACTAATCCACAACATTCTATCCTTAAAAAAAAATATCCACAACATTTTAAGTTAATATCATACAACAATTAAAATGCCTACGATGAATATGATAAAATTAAAGTTATTTTTCAGACAATTAGATTTTGTAAACATGAGATGAATTGAGTATAATTTTTTCAAACTTCAAAAATTTAATATAAATTTTGTTGTTGTGAAAACATTTTTTTTTTTTGAAAAAACTAAAATGAAATATATTAATCAAAACTTAATCTCTCGAGCACAAGGAGTGCCACATAAGAACCAAGGTAGAATAAATGTATTTGTTACATCAGGTTAACCATGGAAAAAAGCGATATAACCATAATGCATGCACGTTTAAAATAAATTAAGTGATAATTCTCAAACATAAAAAGGGATTAAGCCAAATGTGATAATTAAAAGCAAAAATATGATGAGTTGTCTTCAACCATCAAAAGGATTGGAACTTAATTTTATCTATAAAGTGAATGATTGAATTCTTTTTTTGTTGAAAAACTCAAGCGTTCCTGTCACACCAATATGTGACCCAACGACCGACTAACTGGAAGGGTCTAATCCCATAGTTCACTTGCATGGCCATCCATCGAAATTGGTACCAAGAGAAATCAAATCTAAACATAAGAAAGGTACAATTCAATGTCTCAAATCAACCACTAGGCAAACTCAAATGTGTTTTAAGCTCTTGTTTTACATTTTTTTTTTTTATAATTTATAAACATATGAAAAATGATTAAAAAATTTAAAAGTTTAAAAATAATTAAACAAATTTAATTTTAACAAGGATTAAAATTTTATACTGAATTTTTTTATAAGGACGAAAACATATTTTTAAAAGGATTAAAAATAAAATTTTATGTATACATGTGAATTAAAAACTTATTTGTCCTTTGATTAAATTACTATTACTACACTACATATGACGACTGATGTGGCTCATCATCAAACCACATATTAATTGAATTGTGAATAGGCATTTTGCCGACAAACACCATAAAACTTCTTTTCAGTTCTTTAACGTGTTTAGTTTCTATTAGCACGGTTTGCCTCGTCTTTAACGTGTTTAATTGGTAAAGGTTTTACACGTAATGTTCAATTTGATTTTGCGGATTAGTTGATTAACAACTGGGTCAGCTTTAGATGAGATTTAGGTGAGAGAAATATTAACGAGTGTTTTTGGAATATTTTTTAAGATTTTTTTAAGAAAATTATTTTTAAAAACTTTTATAATTATGCATTGGAAATTGAAAATTTTTGACCTTCTTTATGGAATAATTTCTATTTTTGGGATGCTTAAAGAATACTCCAAAAATACTCGTTAATAAGATCCTTAAATTGTATTTTTTCTACCCAAAGAGTGTTTTAGGCAGCTTCTTTAAAAAAACCAATGAATGACGTACATGTGACAATATCAATTACAAGGGCTTTAGAGGAGGGTTGCTAAGCAATGCTCCGGATATTTTTTTTTAAGAATTTTAAATTAAGAAATTACCTTTTATACGAGATAATTACATAGATTTTCAATATATTAAGTATATAATTTTATATAACTTTTAATAAAAATTTACTATTTAGATTCTAAATAGAGTTACAAAGTTACTCATTAATATATTTTTTTCACGGTCATAGTTAGAAACGTACAATGTATGCAATAAGTTAAAGTGTGTTAAATTATTCTCTTTTCAACACTCATTTTTTAATTGAGTGAAATTAATATGGACTCTACAAATTAAAATTGAGTTCCACATAAAATAGTAGGACACAACTTAACTTTATCCAATAAAATTATCCTATAAAAAGGCGAGTGTCAGAGAATCTTGACACTTTTTTCACCAACGGTACTTTCAGCACTTAGAATCTGAATATTAAATATGTCTATTTTGTAATATCCCAGCTTTCATAGTATTAGTTTTTTTTGGAAATGTTCACGGGTGTCTTCGGGAAATTCTTTAAATACCATAAGTAGCAGGTATTTATAAAAAATACGTGTAATCAATGTATTGAAAATAGAAACATTTGACTTTTTTAAAAATAATTGATTATTTTAGAATGTTCAAAGAGTGCTATGGAGACTAACAACACCTATTTTTTTTTTAAAGACACTTCTCATATTAGTCTTGTTAAAAACAAAGTCAATAATATTTTTTGTTACAAAAATTAATACGTCCTCCATTTTAAAATGCGCGTCGTTTAATATTTTTACACACAAATTAAGAAATACATTTATATTGACAAAAAATATTATACTTTTACTAAAATAACTTTATTCTCTATTAAACCCACTTAGGTTGGTTCGGTGGTATTGACTTGGGACTTGAGAGTGTGCTCCTTCTCAAGGTCTCAAGTTCGATCCTCCTCGATACCAGTTTGAGTGGACTAATTTAGCTCCTTCAAAAAAAACTTTATTCTCTATTGGTGAACTTTTCACTAGCATAAATGTAAATTAAGTATAATGTTTTAAAAGCAGTGTACTCAATAATTATTAAAGGGCAAAATTTGGAAAAACAAAAGAATCAATCTTATATTAAAAAGTGTAGATGGCATTATTTATTTATTTTTTTGTTAAACTAACTCATTTTGAAATGAATGAAGTAATAATTAATCAATTACAAGTTGCACATTTGAAGGAAAAAAAAACTTGCTTGTTAAAGAGTTTAGGAGCCAAGGATTTTAGAAGAGAGAAGAGGAAAGATAAAGACATGGAAGACTAGTTTGATGATCGAGATAGAGAGGTAAGATATGATTAATTTATCATGTCATATCTTAATCTCTCGTTTAATACACCAATAAAATATGATAAATTATTTAGTTTACTCATCATATTATATCACTACTCTTTAATTTCCATCTTAAGTTTAAATTGAAATAAAATTAACATATTAAATTTGATGAAAGGAATTCTTATTTTACCTTCGCAATTTCTAGTTGGAACCCGATAAATTGGGTTAGCTAGAAGACACGTACCTTTTGTTCTACAAATACAGAAGATAGGGGTGGACAACCGTCGGGTTCAGTCGAACTCAGGCTCAAAATTCAAACCCAAAACTGTATTAACTTGAATTTGTGTATATTATCACCCGATATCCAAATCGTATCCGATCGTATACCCAGAAATCGATTCGGAGTAGGCGGGTTGCGGGTGGGTCGAAGACTTCTGTCCACCCCTAAATTAGAAGACATATACTACTTGGTTTTTGCTAAAATTAGAAGCATAACAAAATTATTTTGTCAAAATGCGGTAACGATATGTTCCTTTCCACACTTAGCAACGCATATCTTTTCTCAAAAAAGTCCAAAACGCGCATTCTCTACGTGCCACTTCCCTCTCATTTCAACGTTCGGTTCGGCCATCGTCGTATACTTTCGTATCTCTCCATGAAACCTATTTTCTCTGATTTCTCATTGTGTGCGTCATCTTCGCATCACAGTATCACACCATCTTAGCCATACCATAGGATGCTTCTATATCGTGACAAACAAACAAGCTGCAATCTCTAGCATCCTTGGGAGAATGCTAACACGTATTTAATGACATATATGTTAAAAAGCTACTCCCTCCGTTTTTAAATATAAGTAAAAATGATTTTAAGTTTATTTATTTAATGATGTATGTGGTCCATATTATGAACCACATACATCAATAAATGAGTGAAATTTTCTCCAAAAGTTAATTTTACTTATATTTAGAAACAGAAGGAGTATATGTAATATATAATCCAATCTTAAAATTACGCATCAAATTTTCTAACGTATAAAAAAAATACTTTCTCCAATGTCAAATTTCCACTTTTAAAATGTATTGCTAAAATCTCAAACGTCCAAAAATGTGCTGAATGCTTGTATGATATCTATCAAAAACTTGAAATAAAAAAGAAATATTGGATTCAACACTATTTTAACTTTTAAAAAGTTAAATTCATCACTTCTCATCATTTTCTAATGCAATATTTTTATTTTTGATCCTTTCAACCAATGTTCCAAGGACACTCTTTTAACATTTTTTTTAAGAAGCCAAACTAATCTATTAAAATTGATACGAGAATAATTCAACCCGAAACCTTGATAAATAGCACATTACAAGATCTCAAGTCAACACCACCAAACAATCAAAGTGTATTTTAATGTTAACAAATGTTTAAAATATCATAAACTTTTAAAGTTTGGTATGACTAATTTTAAATATATATTAGAGAGAGAGAGATAATTAGTCGTTTTAGGAAACAATTTTTTTTTTTTTACAAAGAAATAGAAATTATTGTCAAACACACAAAATTAGCTTATAAATATTGGTCGTTTTGCTCTCAAAAAAAAATATTGGTCGTTTTTTTTAAAAAAAAATATCATTCAATTATTAACTAGTTAAGAAAATAATTGTATTCAATTTTATTTTTTTGGTATTCAAATCCTTTAATTTGTCTCTTAATTGAGAAACATAAGGTCGGAGGAGAAGAAATATGAAAATGATTTTTGTTTGACAAAGAAATATGAAATATGAAAAGGATTGTTGCTTTAATAATACGACTCTCCTCCTATATAAAAAAAACAAAATAGGACTCTCCTATCCTCTGGCAACGTAACACAGTCAACAGAGGACAAATGATATGCACTATAAATAAATTTGTATCCCCATCTTTTAGTTTCAACGCATACCAAATATTTCCACTTTGCTCTCAGATTATCTCCTTATTATTATCCCAGATATCAATAGTAACATAGTACTCGTATAAAATGTCGGGTGAAGATCATTCACAAAAGAAGGTGATGTTTGACGGAGAAGCGGCTTCGTCGTTGGTGAAGGAGCTGAGGGTGAGCTTTAGTTCTGGTAAGACACGAAGTTATGAATGGAGAATATCACAAGTGAAAGCTCTTTTGAAGATGGTTGATGAACAACAGGATCAAATCATTGATGCTTTGCGTTCTGACCTTGCTAAACCACCGCTTGAAACTGTTGTCTACGAGGTACGTAATTTTACTAATTAAATATTATGTATCTTCATGTTTAAGTTTAAGTTACTTTCATATATACATATCATGTGTATGTCTCTCCTTTTAAATTATATATAGTTCATTATTTTTGGTACGTGCAATTGAAATCGATACAAGAGCTAGTGAATCAAGTTTTTTATAACATAAACATCATAAGTTTTCAAGGATGAGATTTTTCATTTGGGGACAGAGTGGGAGAAGTATTATTATGAGAGTAATTCTTAGACGGTCACATGACTAAGAAATGATATTTGGTCATATCCAACCAAAACATGACACCTCATAAACATGTAACTAAGTGAAACTTTGACATTAAAACAAAAATCAAAGAAATCTGTGAAAAAACATTAGAAAGAGAAGAGACTGGATGCTTCCCACCGAATGATGGCAACTGTTCCCATGATACAACTTTGATTTTTTTTCTTTGTATGACGTCAATATTTTATTTTTTCTTTAATAAAGGAGAAAACATGCTTTTCACCTGAAAAAGTATTACTGTGTACTTGTATAAATTTTGAGCACTAAGATGTAATGATAACATATGAAAAAGTGCAACAACTTGCTACTAATAGAGTTGCTAATACCGCGGTAAAATTGCTTTTACCTCATAGTATTAAGTTACTTCACAATCACGTAAATATATGTCACGGAAATCAGGATGCTTCTAAAAAAGCAGGGACAAAGGGGAAATACTTGGGTGCCATAGTTTTTTGGTGATATAGGTTCATTTTAGATGAAAGAGAATGATTAAAATAAATTATTTTGATGAGAGAGAATGAGTTGTTAAGAGAGAGATAGACACAAAGTTACCTATGGCATCAAAAAACTAAGGCACCCAAGTGCTACCGGGGACAAAGAGGCGCTAATTTAACCAGGAGGAACAAAACTTCCTAGGCATAACAGTTTGGTTTGGTTTATGAGAAAATAAATCCGAACCAATTTGTTCAGCATTTGGAAAATTAATCGCGAATTCGATTAATAGCTTTTAACAATGATTCTTTTTATTTCAAACATGTCAAAGAAAAAACTGTATGATTTGGTTTAGGAAATAGCCAAATATTGTTAACGAGACTATGAATTTTAAGAACTACAAGCTGAATTCTGGAAATAGCCAATCCTTTCGTTTCATTTCACTGAATTACTTTCCTTTCCATAAATCAAAATATAGAGTAACAAACATTTGTAATATTTGTAACTAAACAAACAAATTCTGGATCAATACAGCCATGCAATTGACAGTTCAATCGTCCAATCAATACAATTATGCAAAATATAATTTTCCTTCAACTCTTTACTGATATAGTTTGTTTTGCAGATTGGTATGTTTAAAAACTCATGTGAAGTCACACTGAAGGAATTGAAACAATGGATGGCCCCAGAGAAGGTTTATTTTACCCTAATTTCTCCAGCTGAGAAGAACATTTTTCATTTATATTGCTTATATATAGTTTATTTGAATATTTTTATAACAAGAAGTTCCTTTAATATTTCAGGCTAAAACTTCAGTCACAACTTTTCCTTCTTCAGCTGAAATAGTACCTGAACCACTCGGTGTTGTGTTAGTCATCTCTGCATGGAACTATCCATTTCGTAAGTCCACATTCGGCCTAATTGGATTGACTTATTTGAATTTTTTTGAGCTAGTGTGATTCTATCAATCCACCGTGATACCAACCATGCACAAGCACATGACAAATGATTATGTTACAAGCATTTAATTAAGTTGATTATTCAATCACGCACTTGTTTATATACATTTTTTAGTTGATATTTTCAGCCTTTTGTTTGTTTGAAAATCTATGAAGAGTATAATATCACTCTCTCTGTATCTTTTCAGTGCTGTCGCTTGATCCAGTCGTTGGAGCTATAGCAGCTGGAAACGCTGTGGTTCTAAAACCATCAGAAATTGCTCCAGCCTCGTCTTCACTGCTGGCAAACTTATTAGGGAGGTACATGGATAACTCATCTGTAAGAGTTGTGGAGGGTGCAGTTGATGAAACTACCGCATTGTTGCAGCAGAAGTGGGACAAAATTTTCTATACAGGTTTGTCCATTTTTATATTATTCTGCTGGGATGGTTATGAACTGATTTTTTTTGTTTTCTCATAGACAAAAGTTACATTTAATCGGTACCCTTTTATCTATATATTGAATTTTGAAATCCATTTTCAAGTTATATGCATATTTTCTAGCATAAGTAATTCCTGAAATTTCAGGTAACGGAAAAGTGGGGCGGATAGTGATGGCTGCTGCTGCAAAACACCTCACACCAGTCGTTCTGGAGCTTGGAGGGAAATCTCCAACTGTTGTGGATTCAAATGTCAATTTAGAGGTATTATTAAGGCTCTCTTTGGATTGTAACTTATTTGAACTTAGCTATTGACATAAACACTTGTGAGACTTTTGAGGAGAGTTTATGAAAATAACTTATGGAATGTCCATATCATGTTTTCAGCTTATTTCATTAAACTCTAGAGTATAGCTTATTAAAACAATTTGGCTTTATTTTATCTTTTGTTATATAAGTAACTTATACATAAGCACTTATATGATAAGTGTTGATGTTATAAGAGCTTAATTAAATTGTTAATCCAAACAGGTTCCAAGTCTTGGACTCTTTTTTTTTATTTTCCAATCAGTAACTACTTGTTATATTGCTTTGATCTCCTTCCCTTTAACTCATTATTGACTTAAATGGTTTGTATTTACTAGGTTACAGCTAGACGGATAATTTCGGGAAAGTGGTGTTGTAACAATGGACAAGCCTGCATTTCTCCTGATTACGTTATAACAACAAAAGACTTTGCCCCCAAATTGGTATGAAATTTTCCCTCGTTGTTAAGAGTTCTAAATATATGTCTTTGTGTATCTAATGTTTGGTGCCTCTCATTTCCAGGTTGATGCCTTAAAGAAAGAATTGGAAAGCTTCTTTGGAAAGAATCCAATAGAATCCAATGATTTGTCGCGCATTGTGAGTTCTAACCACTTTGCTCGCTTGATAAAGATGTTGGACGACGATAAGGTTTCTGGCAAGATTGTTTATGGAGGTGAAAAGGATGAAAGCAAATTGTAAGCTCTCCTCTTAATTTAAGTTTAGTAGGTAAAACTTTTATATACTGCAATGCAAAGGATCATGACACAATCAAATTACAGGAGGATTGCTCCCACTATTGTATTAGACGCTCCACAAGATTCTCTGATTATGAGCGAGGAGATCTTTGGTCCATTGCTTCCCATCATCACGGTAACAATAAAAGACACAGAACTCTTTGAAAAATACTCAAATATTCCTCGATAAGCTTCATCAGCTTGTATCTAATTTAAAACAATGGAGCATCAATTATAATACTTGCTTTCTTTCTTGGAACAGGTGAACAAGCTGGAAGAAAGCTTCGATGTGATCAACGCAGGAACAAAGCCGCTTGCTGCATATTTATTTACAAATGACAACAAGTTCAAGGAGCAATTTGTGAAGAATGTTTCTGCTGGGGGTTTGCTTATCAATGACACTGTCTTACATGTAATAGTTTGTTTTTTATTTTCTAAAACCTTTCCATGAATGCATAATTTAGTTATATATCCTTATCATGCAATGTTATTTATATCTTCTCCTTTTCCTTGTGCAGCTTGTGGTTCATACTTTGCCATTTGGGGGAGTTGGTGACAGTGGAATGGGTGCATACCATGGAAAATTCTCCTTTGATGCTTTTACTCACAGAAAGGCAGTTCTTTATCGCGGTTTTACGGGTGATGCATCGATAAGGTACCCACCTTACACTGATACAAAGCAGAAATTGATGAAGGCTCTAGTCGCCGGTGATGTTACTGGTGTTGTTCGTGCTCTTTTTGGATGGTCCTAAGCTTTAATTTGTTTTCAAATGTAGCCGATAACTGCTAGCGATGTATCATTCGTTCTGATTCTATTGTATTTTATTGTGCACATTGATTTTATTGTAACAATTTTTCTAAAATAAACGTTTTAAGAGAGGCTTGTGCTTTTTAAAAGCAAATTGGTTGTTGATATATGATGAGTGGTGTTGTGACATGTCTTTTCAAATGCAAGTAGTTCTTAGTCCTGCTCAGTAAACCAATATATATAGCTTATTTATGCATTTCCAGTAAAACCGCGATAAAGAACAAAGTTATATACCACGTTATATTTGAAGTCGAAATTGAAATAATGTGGTATTGCGCTTAAATTTGACCGATGCACATTATACATCAGTCGTGTTGTGGTCGTGGAACCATAAAAAACTCGATGTTGCGTTTCAAATCACGGTTGCAGACCTTTTATAAAAAATCTGGTTTCAAGTTTCAACATAAATTTTTTACTTTCCTAACTAGAAAGCTTTGTTTTACTTTTGCAGTTTATGATCCTCCAAAAGTTTTGAGAAGTTTACTCTATTCAACAATAAAGAGGGCATCACAAATAAAAAAAATGCTTTCAGTTAACTAACAAGAATTCTGTAAAATACCAAAAACATCAGATCTTTGATTATCTGTGAGATGTGTTGGAAACTCAACAAGAAATGTAATTCTTAAGTTTCCTCTCTTCTCTGGTTCTGTTGAAATTGGCATACCTTGGTCAGTAATAATCTTCTGATAGCCGGGGTATATGATCTCATCTAGTGTCAAATCCATATGCTCTCCACCCAGCAATGGAACTGATATTGTACATCCTGTAAGTGCCTTTAGCAAGGGAATTTCAACACATAATTCCAAGTCATCCCCTTCTCTTTTAAATAATTGATGTCTTTTCTCAGATATATAAAATATTATGTCTTCTGAGTATGCATAATTAGGTCTCTCATTCCCTTTTCCTTCAAATTTAATCTTTGTTCCTTTCTTCCATCCTGGTTGTACATTTATTGTTAATAGTTCCTCCTCTTGAACTACACCCCTGCATGATAAAACAAATTAAACATCAAAAACATATTCATAAATCATGTGTTTCTCTCCCCCTTTCAGGTTAAATTACACACGCGTGTGTGCCTACCGCTTTTAAAAATTAGAAGGGTTAAACGTTTTCTTATCCCCTCGAAATATATCTTTGGTCTGTTAAATGTGTTTTTAGCCCCTTAAAATATATCTTTGGTCTTATAGCTAACCATGTAAATTAGAGAGCTAATATATAAAGGCTACCAAATCTTTGGTGTCAGAATCCTTACTTGCAACCATCAAGCACTTAAAATTGGATTCTCTACGGATGATGCTGCAGCTGTAGGGACCGTTAAATTTAGAAGTTTTATCTTTCTAAATCCCACGGTCGGTACAACTTCAGGACAACTACAGAGAATCCAAGTTCATGTAGGGAAACCAACTAGGAGACAAAATTTGAGGGATCAAAAGCAAAAATAACTAAAAATGTGTTTATGCCAAAGCAAAATTTGAGGGATTAATATGTAACATTAACGATCAATTAATCAAATGATGGGGATGGGTATATATACGAACCCGATATCTGTGAGGACATCTCTTGTAATCATGACCGTTTTCTTGCAACCATGACACAATTCATCAAGGGTACATTCAATATTTTTCTCAATTGGTGGAGGTTTTAACCTCCCAGATGAATTAGAGTACATTATTGGAGTTCCACTTCTACGAGAGCTACCATTTCTTGACTGCATACGAGAAGGCATTGTCAAATTTCCACTAATACTACTATTCAATGAAGAAGGAGTAGGAATAAAATTATCAGAGCTTCCCACGCTCCTGCTTCTCTTTTGTTTGTTCATCTTTGTGTCGTTGATTGTATTGTTTCTTGACGTAGAAGGCATTGAATTAGAAGGTAAACGTGAAATTTCTAAGCTTCGATGCCTACATAAACAACATCCTATTCTTGGACTCATCGTTAGATCATCTTCTCTTGATGCATCTCCATTCAATCCCATGTTGTGAATTCCGTTCGTGTTTTTACCCGATTTGTCATCTACAACAGGTTCCTGATGAATAATAATAAAGATCACTTTGAGGACTTTGTTTAGATTTTCATTATGTATTCATGCATCAAATTTCTATAAAAATGGTCATTCTTAAAATTGGATGTGAAATGAAACAAATAATGATAATATTTTTTGTTGTTAATTATGACACATTGAACACGATTTGTTAAAACAATAGATGATGATATATACACAATTTCATATTACAAATAAAATGTACCTGTTGAGTTTGGTCGCAGCATCGTGGATTGTTATCATCGGTAGATGATGATGATTTTTTACGTCGAAACCATATTTTGATGAATGCTTTGTATGCTCTAGAAAGACAACGAATGGAGTTTTTGGCCACCACCATGAGAGAGATGCAATGCAATGCAAGAGTAGTGACAATGTCTAACAGGTGAATGTTTGGTGATCCAAATGTGGGGTGTTTTCTAACATACCCTTTTATTAGTACCGTCTCTAATTAGGAACAAGATACATTTTCTTCGTCGTTTTGACTTTTTTGAACCAATTCTTAAGTAGGTGATTTTTTTTTTTTTTAATTCTACCAAGCAGGTGAAATTTAAAAACTGCACTAGTTTGAAAAGAAAAAAAAAATTATATGTATTTGTTTATAAATTCTCCAGGCGGATAAGGCAATATCCGGAATGGCTATTTTTGATGCTATGCAATTTGTATAAGCAGATGTACAGCCGGTATACGTAGGATTGACCGCTTTAATGAGATATCTTCTTTTAGTTAGTAGGACGAGAAATTATCAAACGTGTATTATTCCCTCGCCCTTGTTGCCAATGATTCTTATCTGTAGAAAACAAAAAAGATTACGCTTACACCAATATTAACTAAAAAAAGTAATAGAAGAGATCAGGATCAGAGAGTTTTTGAGGTTAATTTTTTATTCATAGTACAATATCTTTCTCATTTGAAGGAACTCAAAAAATTATATTGGGGGAGGTTTATATGATTTTTTCAAATTTAATATATGTTGTTATAATATTTTTAAAATTAAAAATATATTAATAATAAGCATTAATTATCACTCTCTAAAAAATTACTTTCAAAAAATGTGAAAAATTTCTCCCATTTTTCAATATATTCCCAAACAAAGCCTTATGTTGTATCATAACATAAGGCATGCCGCGACAACACAAACACATATGTTCCCTTCTTCATTCGAACGCATATGTTGTATCAAAATGTCTTTAAGAAGTGCACAACGAATTATGGACTAACTATCTTCACCGTTGAGATGTTCAGCTACAACTCATGATCAACAATAGTGAACTCATAATCCACAATATTTTCAATACATGAATGCATGAATAAACACATCTCATTAATGAACTGCAACTATAATAGATTGTTCATCGCATTTCAATCTTTAACCAATTTTCCTTTACTATCCTTAAAACATTTCTTCAACCTCCCATGAGGAGATTCAACCCTGTTAGTGATTGTGTTATCAAAGTGTAAGACACAGCTTGTTTATGCCCTCAAATTCTGGTTTCAACGCCTAATAACGTTTTGAGCCATATTGATTATATGCTAAAATTCAAGAAACCATTTAATAAAAAAATCGTGGATATTAAAGGCAATGATAATTGTGGTTTTTGGGCGACAACTGTTTTCTTAGGTTTGACTGAAGAAAGTCATATCATAGTTCGTAGACATCTTATTCAAGAGGTGAAAGATCGTATAAATGATCCCCGTGAGCTTAGCTCAGTTGGTAGGGATATTGCATATTATATGCAGGGGTTGAGGTTCGAACCTCAGACACTCCACTTCTCCACAATTTAATTGTGTGAGCTCTAGCCATTATGCTACTTGACAAAAAAAAAAAGATCATATAAATGATTATGTGCGCGTATTTGAGAGTGGGGATCTTTTTAACTACATCTTAAATTACTTGCATCCTCCCAAAAATAGTAGTGGTGTTGTACCTATAAATAAGTGGGTGACGTTTTTGGACATGGGTCACATCGTTGCAACTTATTACAATAGGCTTGTAGTGAAGTTGACAAATCACGAAATCAGAACTTCGAAATCCTTTTTCCCAATTATAGGGGTGCCACCGCTTAAGCAAAAAAAACCAATCAATATGTGTCTTGGCATAATTCCAATCATTTTATTCTTGTTTTTTTTTTTGTAAGATTGTTGTCCATTACCTCTATCATCTACGGAGTGGATCATACACAAGAGTGAAGAGGCATCATTGTGGGAATTTGAGTATTTGGATCAACAAGCTAGATTCTGAGACCCCGTGAACATTGAAAAAGGAGACAAATTGTCACTACTAAAAAAGAGTCAAACCAAGGCAATCCAATTTTGGGTGACAATTCTGAAAAAGCAAAGGAAGAATATCAAATTATCACAGAAGATGAAGATGATTCAATTTCACTTGATGCGATATGACTGATTTTTTGTTGGTGTTCATCCTGTTTTTTGTCGATATTATACGGACATGTTTTTTGTGATAGATATTGTAACGCCAATTTTTTATGGTCAATATATAACTAACATTATATAAATTTATACAAATATATATAAATATATGACTTTTTTTTTGACAAATAAATATATGAATTTTATATGGTGGAACATGCACCTACATTTTTATTGGTTTATTAATGTTTCTGTATTTAATATAGACATATGTCTGTGTTTTATCAATAATATACTCTACGTTTCATTTTATTTTACTCTCATATTTGACATTTCGTAAACTTTTGTAAAGTTAAACATGTATGAAGATGCATAGATTGAAGCTCATGTCCAATGCTCTGCTTTCAAAAAGATAATTAATGTCTTTCTAACTCCGACCGACGCTAAGGATGAGTTAAAAACACAAATTAACAAATATTTTGTCTATATTGGTGAAAATCATTATACCTGTCATGTATTTGTTCAGATGCCATGTGTAAACCGGGGGCGGATAAAGACAAAGATATGTGGAAAACGATTTATTTTCGTTGTGTTGTTCGTGAACGACGTAGAATCTATGTTTAGGTCGATGGTTGAAAATAATACGTTATATCTTTGTGTTTGCTCCAACTGCATGCGTTAAGAATGTCAGGAGAGATTTCATGCAATGTTGTGTAATTTGTTGTTATTTACACTTACTACTGCATTTTTCTTGAATTTCAAACATTCATGTAATTTTAACGAAATGTCGAATAGATTTAATTTTGGTCAATCATGAAAATTTATGTATTGTTACTACTTGAATGATTATAATTGGTGTATAGGTTGCACTACCTCTAAAATTTTTGTTTTGATTTACAGGTAATAAATAGACTGAATTTTGGCTTGGTTCTTAAAACAAAACCTGCTGTCTGCATAATTGATCTCAACGGCAGTTAAATGCCGTTGAAATCTAATCGACACTAGTTAACTTTCGTGGTGTTTCATATTCCCTCCGGTCACTATTATAAGTAAAAACTAGTGCTTTTTATGTTCATTGAACGAGTGATGTATGTGACCATTAATATAGACTACATACATAATTTATTCAATGAATCTAAAAAGTAGTTTTTTGCTTATAATAATGACCGGAGGGAGTAGATACGAAACAATACGGGCCCATAATAAGCAGCCACTACCCGGCCCAACAGTAACACAGAAGATTGTAGGGAAGACTGTGTTTTGAGCGGGAAACTTAGAAGCAAGTTCGATCGAATTCATAGCACCATTTCTATTTTCTTTCTGAAATTGAGAACGCAGTGACACAGAAAACAAAGCATAAACCATAGAAAAAGATCTACTAGTTAGGGTTTAATAACCATGGCGGAGGAGACTTATGCTATGGACATCGACGTCACAGACAAGGGCAAAACCGTCATTGCCGCCGGTAACCCTTCCTTCGGTGGCAAAGCTTCGCTATGGGTTGAAAAGTATCGTCCTCAATCCCTCGACGACGTTGCAGCTCACCGCGACATCGTTGACACAAGTAACTCCCTTTCCCTCTCTAACTTCCCCTTTCATTTCTAGGGTTTATCGTTCCTTTGGTGTGTTATTTATTTTTTGTTGATTTTTGTGTGTATAGTTGATAGGTTGACTACTGAGAATAGATTACCCCATCTGCTGTTGTATGGACCTCCTGGAACGGGTAAAACATCGACGATTCTTGCGGTGGCGCGAAAATTATACGGTGCTCAGTATCATAATATGATTTTGGAACTCAATGCTTCAGATGATAGAGGAATTGATGTTGTTAGACAGCAGATTCAAGATTTTGCCAGCACTCAGAGCTTATCATTTGGGTTGTTTTCTCTTCCTATTATTTTATCTGTTTATAACAGTTTGTGTGCTTGTTACTGTTTTTATGACTGCATAATAGATAGTGTTTTTTAGTTTATATCATTGCCTTATGTAGTTAATTTGCATGTCAATTTGATGTTCTTTGAGTTTGTTTGTTGCTATGGTGTGATTGTGTTAGCCATACTGTGCAACGTGCATCGATTTAACTTTGTGTCGAATAAGGAGACAATTGCTATAAATCTCCATTTATCCATGCCTTCCTTGTTCAGCTTTAACGAAATTTTCCTTTCTAAAATACGTGTTCATTTTAACTTGCTCATAAAGAGGTACTAGACTCTTCAAATGAACCATTCTGGTGGAGAGAAGATAAAATGTTAGTTAGGGATGAATCATTTTTGAAAATAACGAAAATAATGAATCATTGTTTCCAAAATATGCACACAATTGTTCATTTATAGCATCTCCTTGTCAGCAAGTAAAACTAACACAAATTTTAGGAAATCAAAATAAAAAATGTTTTCACAAAGTAAACAGGGCTGGAGTTCAGCAGTAATTAGCCTGTTCTTTATTTTCTATATCAGTCCATCAGTCAATGTGGGGGTTCTATATCTATCTTCTTTCTGAATACCGGATAATTCGGGCATTTATATTGTAAACTATTTCTCCCCTTTAAGCTGATAACAACACTTAAACATTAAAGATGATACAAGGATAGTTATATGATTCCTCATGTCCATGTCAATTTTCAGATGATGGTTTTTATTTTTAAAGGCGTTGCTATTTATTGTTGTTTTGTTCCCTTTCTGCTTGCATGTGCTTTTGATTGGGAAGCTACATGATAAAAGTGAAACCAGAATTTTGGATTTCTGTTGTTTTTGCAAGTGTACTGTAATTGCAACCTTAACTTTTCTAACTATATTTTTTTGTTGTTTAGCGTCAAGCCCTCTGTAAAACTGGTCTTGTTAGATGAAGCAGATGCCATGACTAAGGATGCCCAATTTGCATTACGTAGAGGTGTGCACCAAATTTTATACTTTGATCTAACTTACGTATATAGCATCAATCCAGTTTCTTGACCTATAACACTCTTCATATTCTTTTGATACAGTCATCGAGAAATATACAAAGAGCACTCGGTTTGCACTTATCTGTAATCATGTAAACAAGATTATCCCAGCACTGCAATCAAGATGCACCCGGTTTCGGTTTGCCCCTCTTGATGCTGTCCATGTCACTGAGAGACTGAAACATGTTATCAATGCTGAAAGGTATGTTTCCTTATCTTTTATTACTTATTATAGTCTGCTTCTTTTACTTTCAGATTGAAGATGTCTTTTGCTGAGTTACATTCTCATTTTATCCTGAAATATGTATGAGAATATCTGATTATTTTATTCTCTATGTTGGGGATGTGCATATTGAGTGCCGTTTTTGTGATAATGAGGTGAATGATGTTTTTATTGCTTACATCAAAAGTTTGAATTTATTATGCTAATGTTTTAACCCCTATCAAATGTTTATCTTCCAAATGTTTGAAAATGGCCTTTTCTGACAGTTAACTTGTTTAGATGAAACTAGTTAAGAGGCCTGTGCAAGAGAGCAAGGTAAAGGAATAAAATATTATGTAAGAGAACAAAGTAAATCAGAAAATGAAAGCAATTACTCGGCATATCAAATTCATCCTGTCTATGTTCTAGCTCCATCATCTTAGCATGGTGAGGGATGGCAATTAGACCCAAGCCCAATGGGAACCCGCAAAAAATACTCACGATGGGAGGGTAAGCACCCATATTTTTTGGATTGGGCTTGGGTAATTACTCGCAAATTTGAATGGGTGTGGGTCGGGCACTCTAGTGCCCAGCCTGCCCCACAGCCCGCACACTGCATAGACTATACCTATGATTTTATATGATACTAAAATTAGTTAATTAATCCTAAGTCTTTGATATTTATTGTAGTATGCACTTTCTTTTAGTGGAATATTGTAATATGCACTTGTTTATTTATACTTTAGATGCTTTTTTTATTTGGCTAAATACTATGATGTGTAATATTTTTTAAGTTGGTTTGAAAGATTTTAGATCATATTTTGATTACGTTGTGATGTTTTTTGTTATTTAAAGTGCGAGTATTTTTTATAAACGCGGGTATGGGGATGGGCACTATAGTACCCTGCCCAAAGGGTACCCAGTGCCACATACATATCCCTATGCTTTCAATCCATTATAGCATATTGTTATTGACTGTCCTTAAATGGTTGCAGTTATACTACTTCTTCTTCTTCATTTATTTGACTAGATATGAATATTCGTAACAGAAAAACACTACATTGTTGAATGCAAACCATAATACGAGCAGTTTGCATCGAACTTTCATTACATATATATATAATATACGCTGATTCTTACGTTCATGTGTATATGAACAGAAATACTCCACGAGAAGGGTTATTATAGTGCCCATCCCCACACCTGCGTTTATAAAAAATATTATACTTCATGTGTATATTCTCTTCATTATTCAGGAAGTTTGATTGTGGCTTGCATGGCCAGAAGTTATACTAATATTATACATTCATGTGATTATTATATGCTTGCTCAAAAGTTTATAAAAATATTTATTCTATCCGGTATCACTCTGTAATTGCATGTGCATTTCAACTGCAGGTATTCCAAATCATTAAATCATATTTATTCCTTTTAGTTGATTAGTCTGATTGATGTCTTAATACTAAAAGTCATCTTACTTCTAGTTATTAAGTTACTATGGAGTCTTGTAGATTTTCTAAAATGTTGTGAGGATTGAGGAACCATTAAGTGATAGTGTGGTACGTGCAGTAAAACGTACCAAGTGAATCACATACTGTCTTTTAATTTCAAATGGAAGCATAATATTGGAAATATGGAAGATGGTAATACATGCTGATCTGGTTCCACCTTTGAAATGTCTCACATCTTTGCTGTTGCTACTAGATAACCATTCCACAATATTTTTATAACAGTCGAAACATTGTTATTCCATTTTGGGATTGGTAACTTGCAATGTGTTGATGACTAACGATTTGGAGTTTTACTAGGCTTGATGTTCAAGACAGTGGCTTATCTGCTCTTGTTCGGCTTAGCAATGGTGATATGAGAAAGGCACTGAATATTCTTCAGGTAGTTTTTTAAGTCTAAGTTTTCTTATATGCAAATCTAGTACAGCTTGTCCTTTTCTTATTATCTTCTTATAAAGGAGCAGTTGTATTTGTTGTGGAGGATCAAACTATTGTGGCAATGGCCAATGAGTACTAGTACTACTTAGTTTTAGTATCTAACCCCCCCCCCCCCCCCCGTCACAATGGTATCTTGTCTGAAACAAAAATTAGGGAAGCTTGGTATACATGGTAAAGTGTTGAGAGTTGAGACAACATCTCCATTTAAAGGACTAGTTGTATTTGTTGTGGAGAATCAAACTATTTTTTAGGAATGAGTACTAGTACTACTCAGTTTAGTATCTAAACCCATGTCGCATGCATTGACACACTTCAGTATCTTGACTGAAACAAAAATTAGGGAAGCTAGATATACATGGTAAAGTCCTGAGACAAGAAGTGTGGTAATTTCAATATTTTCACTCAAAGATGAAATACATGATCTGAGACTATTTGATTCTTGAATAACTTCCGTACTATGGACTATTTTTAGAGTTATCTACTTCAATAACTAGCAATATATATTACTATTAAATTATATATCCTGGATTCGGTACATGGTCCTATGATAAATGCCTTGCAAATTTGTGTTTCTTCTGATGTCAAATAAGCCTAAACGATAAATGCTTATAGAAGAAACATCTTCCCTGGGTTGCTTTCCATTTATTATTGTTTTATTATTATTTTAGTTGGTTCCAAATCCATGAGTAATTTTTCTCAAAGTTTGATTGTGGCTTGCATGGCTCTATATTATGCAAGTTTCAGGACAACTGCCAGTTTACAGCTCCTAACTATGGAAAGTGTTATGAATTACTATATCCTGAATTATTGTGTCTTTGTATGAATGAATCCTAAATGACATTTTTTTTGCTTTGATATTTTTGCAGTCAACACATATGGCCTCTCAGCAGATTACAGAAGAAGCTGTTTATCTTTGCACTGGAAATCCGTTGCCCAAAGACATTGAGCAAATATCTTACTGGCTTCTAAATGAACAATATTCAGAAAGCTTTAAAAGTATTCACAATTGCTTTTAGCCCTTTATAGATCGATTTGATATTTATAACCATTTATTAATTCTTATTTGCATTAATTTCAAACAGGAATATATGACATGAAAACAAGGAAAGGACTGGCTCTGATTGATATTGTTAGAGAAGTGACAATGTGAGTCTTATATATCATACTAACGTCCAACTTCCTGGTAATTTATTTCATTTATCTTATTTACATTTTGTTGTTGTCACAGGTTTGTCTTCAAGATTAATATGCCTTCAGCCGTTCGAGTGCAGTTGGTGAATGATTTGGCTGACATAGAGTATGTATTGCTGCCTACTTTTTTATGTGCTATTCTCCTTATGCTTGACCTGACAAACATATGTCTTTCATCAATGTTTATCTATCTGTTAAAAATATATTATAACTATTTGCAAGGCTGAGAGAAAGTGGTATCTTTTTTTTTTTTTTTTTGATACAAGAGAGACAATGCATACTGAGATGTATTAATCAAGAATGTCGTAATTGACATTCTATCACATGAACATGCTCTGTACCCTATCTACATCCTACAATAACTATATGCACATGCTAATCTTATTGCTGGGAACTGGGAAACAATCCACGCTGACTACAAACAATGGCAGCACTCAAGGATCTGCCTACCTCCCAATGCGAAAAGGCCCTAATTCGCTCAATTAACAAGATAGATTGCACTCTTAGGCAACATGCCTTGCTTTCTAACTACCCAACTGACTCTTGTTAGGCTATGAAAGGAAAATAGGCTCCTCAGGCCTGTACATATGTAAGGCCCTTAAATAAGCTTTTAGGTTAAGCCAATCTGTTATAGCTTTGCAAAATGAGTAGCCTGAACCTCAAAACTGGAAAGGACATAAAAACCTGTCTTAGATAACAAATCAGACTATGGCCGACACTCGCAAAAAAACTTGAGCTTATGTGGGCGTCGTTTAATTTGGCATAGCCTGATTCCTTCTTGAACAACCACAATCATGAAAGAACAGAACAATAATTTGGCTAAGCTTATCCGATAGAAGATAAATTACATTTTCCTTTGTTCTGTCCCCCCTGTTTTATGCAACTGGATATCAGATTCTTAAACCGGTAAATGTATATGTAGATGTACTCTGCTGAGATTATATATATGCATACATTACATATCTTAAATTTGCAGAAAGTGGGAAGAGCTACTCATAGTTGTGCTGCATGCAATATGGTATTAAAATCACACTATAAATTCACTAGACAGCAAATCATGAATGACCATTTGTACACTTACTTGTGTTCTTTGTCGTTCTCATGCTTCTAGGCAGTAGATACTAGATATGTAGCATGGATCTTTAGTAATTTATGAAAATGCCCGGAATATAGACATAGCCCGTTGCAGTGTCGTCCTTCTTTTCAGTGGCCGAGTGCCTGAAATTTGGCTTCATCTGACCAGTTGTTATGTATGCTAGACATCATGACACGATCTTGTAACATAGATGTGTGAATATAATATGAAGTCTTGCTCATAAAAATGGATCAATGATGGTTTGTTTTCTTTCTGGTTCTTAGAAATATATGCGTGCTTATCATAATTGGAATGAAATTCCACTGTTGCAGGTACAGATTAAGTTTTGGGTGCAACGATAAGCTTCAGCTTGGATCAGTTGTTGCTTCATTTACACGTGCTAGATCTGCAATGGTTGCAGCTGCTGCATAAACCTGAATATGATGGTGCAATGATGTGTTACATTCTTAAAAGCATGCATATTCCTAATTTATGTGCACCGTGATATTTCCGTTGTACATTGTAGTAGGAGGCATCAGGATGGTGCTAATAGCCTAATACTGGTGTAAAATTGTTTGGTTATGTCGACTGCTCTGATGGTGCATGTTTCGTTTGTTAACTTTTGGAGATCAAATTAGATTTTATAAAATCCAACCAAAGGGAAATGGGGCTTAATGGACGACAGGACGAATTGTGTAAGACTAATGGTATAAATGTCACAAACACTAGGAATTGTTTCTTTTTTTAGGGAGGAATTGTTTCCTTTTAACATTCATTTGAGGGATTAAATGAGTTAATATCAGTTGAGAAACAAATAATTGTTTCTTTAACTGTTTCATAGACTTCGTAAAAGCTGCTCAAAAACAAAAATTTTGTTGGGTTTTACTAACAAACATTTTAAAGATATTGTTTAAGGATTCTAAATAAACAAATTGCTATTGAAAAGATTAATTAGTCATTTTTATTAGATGCATTTTATTTCAAAGTTAACTAACTACTCGAGTTACTTATCCATTTCCATATAACCGTTTTATTAGAAACAAATTGCTATTGAAAAGGTTAATTAGTAGTCATTTTTGCCTACATCAAAACAAGCTCTTCATGCTAAATTTAGTCTCTTCCTTTGACATATTTTGAACCATTCTACTCATATTATCCTAAATATACAACGGTTTATATTCCCATACCCAAAATAATAATGGTCGTATGTAACGACCTTCGAAAATTCTTCTTAACAATAAATTAACTTCGAACGTTTCATGCATTTTCTGATGAAGGAAACATTTGTAATACGCCAAAATGCCAAATGCCAAAAAAGTTATCGGTATCGGAAAAAACTCAAGTCCCACATCAGATAGACAAGACTCTTGAGAAGAGTTTATAAAGAGGAGGCAATCCTCACCTTACAAGCCGGTTTTGTAAGGATGAGTTAGGCTCCAAATTTCAACATGGTATCAGAGCTTGTCGAATTCAAGGGCCACCTAAACCTATTCACGCACCAAGCCCAAAGAGTGCTGGGCGTGAGGGGGGTGTATTGGGAAAAATCCAAGTCCCACATCAGATAGACAAGAATCTTAAGAAGAGTTTATAAAGAGGAGACAATCCTCACCTTACAAGCCAGTTTTGTAAGGATGAATTAGGCCCCAAATTTCAACAATCGGAGTTCGAACTTCATTATAATGGGAGCCTAACAATTTTGACAAAAAGTTGAACTAGAACTTAAGCACATTACAACCCTGTTATTAGATGCATTTTATTTAAAAAATTAACTAACTACTTGAGTTACTTATCCATTTCCATATAACCGTTTTAAACTAGGGAAAAATTAACTTATGACCTTAAAGCACAAGTTTAGAAGCCAAAGTAGAAATTTATTTTTGAAAATTGTGCATTCAATGTCATGAAAAGTTAAAAACTTATATTTTCAATATAAAATTTATGTTTTATTTCTCTTTTTAGCAAGATAATAGTATTATTAAAAAGCTAAACATAAACCTGGTAGTAATAAGGCAAATATGAAATTAAGAAATACACAACATAATAAGTGTCGCAATAAACGACCTAAAAAAAAAAAAAGAGGAAAGGGGCAGTCCTACTAATGCTATTTTCTTTAACTTGACCATTACTACTAATTATAGAGAGTAGAAAATGCATACTGAGATGTATTAATCAAGAATGTCGTAATTGACATTCTATCACATGAACATGCTCTGTACCCTATCTACATCCTACAATAACTATATGCACATGCTAATCCTAGAGACAGGTGAAATATGCACCGGTTCATCCAGATCATATAGGGACGTACCAAAACAGTGCACAATAGTAGCCCCAACACATGCATTTGCAGCTTCATTTTGTCTTAAACTTTCCCTTTCCTGTAATTTTCTCTGGCTTGGACTTGGGAAAATTTAATCCATAACAATATTGTATGCACACACTCGCACAGGCACACTCATAGACATTCGTCTCGTGCTACCGTGCAATGCATCTGTGTGTATGTTTGGATTGACCATAAGATTGACAGAATCATGGTGGCACCCGGCATGTTGGATTGATAGCAAGATTAACAGAATCAAGATGATATCGTGATTTTGTCAAACTCCTGACCAATCAAAAGTGTGCTTTATCTTTAAATGCTCAAAAGGTTTTGGGCAAGTACATGAACATATCTTGCAATGGATTAGTATTTTGGAATTGGGAGCCAAAACCAGTGTTCAGAGTGGCATCAATATAATTATAAGGAAACTCAAGATTCTTGTCCCACTCGTTCCACTTAGGCTCACTCTGCACCTCACTTGCAAACTCCGGTGATACCACTTGTTCCGAACAGCTCGAATCGGTGTGCAGCTTAGGAATCGAATCTGATGTATCAAAATACATGTAATCCCTAATTCCAGCCGTAGTTTGCGGCGGTGGATGTGGCGGAAGACCGCCCCCACGTGTCACAATCTCCGGCTTCCTGTCTTCAATTTCAGAATGTTCAGTTTTTCGGTTGACAACACTGTTGCTTGGTTGTTTCTCAATTGTACCCTTCTTGTTGTAAATACGGCAAAGCACCCAATCATCCAACTGCGAAATCGGAACCATTGGATCAATTTCATGTTTTTCTAAGGAAAATAAATCCAAATAATTAAAATAATAAAAGACTAAATATTTCCTAATAAAATGCAAGTCAAGCTTCAAAGAGATAAGTAGGGATAAATAAATTCTATGAATGGAAAATAATAAGTGGTTGGCAGATGAATTTCAATAATTGTCTGATTTAATGTGATGTTACTATTCTTTATTTTGGAAATAATGTGATGTGATGTTAATACTTAGGATCCGAAAATCAGCCACAAATTATATCAATCAAGTTATCAACTAGGGAAGGTTCCTTGGTGTAGTTATCACACACACATAATAAAAAAGTGTAACCACATTTGCTTCAAACAAATCGACCCAAGGGCCAAAATGGTAGTTTTCAACAAATATCAGAAAACTTTGATCTTAATTTTAAAAATAATTAGAAGGGTAAATGTGAATATTAATTTATACCCTTAAGCTGTTCTTTTTTCGAATGGAGCGATCTACATCAGCTAAACGATACTCGTGCATGATCCAATTGGTTTTATCACCTTTAGGTGCTTTACCCGCGTAAAACACCAACGCTTTTTTGATCCCAACCGGTTTAGGATGACCTATTGGTTTATCCGCCCCAGTTGCCTTCCAATATCCAGACCCAGCCGCCCGGTTCGGCCTTGAACCGTTTGGGTATTTTCTGTCTCGTGGCGAGAAAAAGTACCACTCCTTTTCTCCATAAGTAGCCATACCTATAAAATAAGATAATATCAATAAAATTAAAATTAATTGAAAATAAAATAGTTATACAAAAAGATGAAGCTTTTATTTGGTGATTCTGAGTTGAGTTTAGAAGATTAGATTTACCTGGGAGGTCCCAAGGATCATATTTATATAGATCAATTTCGGCGATGATCGGAACGGCGATAGGCTGCGACGTGCATTTGCGGCAGAGATAGTGCATCACGAGCTCCTCATCCGTTGGATGGAATCTGAAGCCCGGTGGCAATTGAAGCTCGGATGCCATTGTTTTTTCAGCTATAATTGCTAAACTGAATTTGCTTGCTAATAAGATTTGATGATTTTTGAATTTAATCAATCTATATTGTATGTATGGTTCTCCCTAGTTTATGAAATGAAGAATACTAAGAAGAACTACGGTGGCGGCGCTTGAAACTTATCACATAAGGGAGAGACGTGTATTTATAGGCAACAATAGAGGTGACACGTGCTTGTAGTAGCTAGTTTTTTCTAGAATACACGTGAACGATAACGTTTTGCTAATGCTAGTGGAGCTGATAAGCGTGAAAAATGTAGGGCCAAAAATATTCACATAAAGTTCTGAAATTAATCTCTCCACCAAGTGTTATTTTAAAATTAAAATATTTAGAATTCGAATCTTATTACCGTAGGAGTCCATAGTTACAGTTAACAGAAAATGTCACTTTATTTCGGCATTATATACCCATTCGGATTCCTTCTACACTACATATATATTCTCGTTTTATTTTGTAATAATAGCCTTTTTAAAATTAATTTTGAGGTCAAGGGAGATTTGTTAGATTGACAAAATTGATGGTAATCATTAAAAACTCGCATATATACGTGGAAGAGTTTGAGATCAAACTCCAATCACAATATTGAACCTAATGATATTGATATTTTTGTTAAGCACTACAACTTATAGACTCTATTTCTATTATATATTTCTTCTTTTATAATAGAATATTTAACTTATTTCACTCATCAAAATAGTCGTAATATAAAAATATAGTAATTAATATAAAACAATGACGCTCTAGTTAACTTCATTGCTGAAATGTACCCGATAAAACTTAACAAGCTACTGTAATATGTTCAAATTCTTACTTATGATCAAATTTACTCGAAACATCGTCCACCATTGTCCTGTTATCTAGTTCTATTGCAACTTAAGTACCAGTAAAACTCAGAGTCATAAACCCATGCTTCCATGAGGAATTTTTTTATAGTCACAAGCACAAATGCATAGTATTTGGACATATACACATTACAATAGGCACGGCAATTGAACTCAGGCTCAATGAATACCCGCATAAAATACCCACAATGGGTAGGGTAAAACCCGATATCATGGGTCTGAGGACGGGTAATATCCACGAATTTAAATGGATATGGGCACGAGTAAGGGTACTATACTGTCTAGCCCCGCAACCTCTCATATACATATTTATTTAATATCATATGTAATTTTATTTTTTTAGTGTATAATTAAATAATTTATTTAGCTATTTAAGCCTAAACTAAAACCTAAACCAAAAAACTGCTTAATACAATAACAACTCCATCATGTCGGTGTACAATTTTTTAGAGATATTTTGAATGTTTTTAATTTGATTAAATACTACAATTTATATTATTTTATGAGTTAATTTTAAAAGATTTAGACCATAGTTTTATTTCAATTGTGATGTTTTTACTGTCTTTTCATAGTTAATTGTGATGTCCTCCGTCCCTAATTATAAGATCCTTTTGTTAAAATTACGGGAATTAAGAAAGTGGATATTTGTATTAAAGTTGTTTGTAATCACTGTTGTTTTTACAATATTATCCTTAAGAGAGAGAGTTAGTTTATGTTTTTCATATGCTATTTATTTCTGATTGAAGAAAAATATGTATAATAAATATGGGCATGTATGTAAAGAAATAATTAATGTAGTTGAAAATAACAAAAGGGTCTTATAAAAAGGGACAAAAAAATTCTCAAAAGGGTCTTATAATTAGTTACATAGGGAGTATTTGTTTTTGAAAAAAATAATTGTTATTGGGTGGAATGAGAGTGACGAGTGTCAGGTTAAGAAGTGTGATGCGTGCGTGTAAGTGGGGCCCACGGGGGAGGTGATATTGTCACTGCTTACGACATAAGTTTTGGAAGGTGGTGTGAGACAGTCGCTGGGGCCACCGTCGTTGTTCAAGATGGAGTCGGCGCGTTGTTTTTGACTTTTTGTACGTAGCAGAATTTCAACTGTGGATTAGATGTACACGTGGCACTGAAACGTGCATTTTCGTTGGATCATCTATTGGCGTAATTTATGATTTGTACCTTTCTTTTCTTCCATAACATCTGTCCCCACCGAACCGCGTTAATAGCTTGCGGCTCTTGTCCCTTCATTTTGTTTTACCTCCTTTTTCGTCATTTTATGGTCTTTAATGTCAAAATTCCTACTTTTGTTATGACCGATGTAAAATAAAAGTAAAATGTTTTCATAAATTTTAAGGCTTAATTATTTTTTTTGTCCTTAACTATTTAATTGGTATCTTTAACTAAAAATTGATTTATTTCAATTCTCTAAGTTTTTCAACGTTATTACATTTAGTCATTTCTGTTTCATTCGAATAAACATTAGGTTTTGAGTTATGTGGGTATCTGACCTCCTGTTTCACACATATATATGAACCATAACAGTTATCAATAATATCAGTCACTATTTAATCATAATATCTTAACAAGGCATATGACCAAAATGATACTAATAAATAAAGTTAAAGGACCCACATAACACAAACTCTAACATTTATTTGAATAAAACTAACATAAAGAACTAAATATAGTAACGATGAGAAACTTAAAGGATCGAAATAAATCAATTTTTAATTAGAGGACTAATCCGATACCAATTAAATAGTCAGATGATCAAAAGGGTAA